>NC_073309.1:55421117-56052504 GCF_027595985.1 Sorex araneus | reverse complement strand
GCTCCCCCGCCCCATCCTGGGCCCCTTGCGTGGATCTCCTGACCCCAGTAGCCCAGAATCACCTGGAGTGGCCCCAGGGCTTCCTGAGGGCTGCTGAGATGCCCCCAAACAGGACCAGCCCAGAACAGAGAAATAGGGGCGGAATCGGGGGCCACCCCCGGAAAGAGATGTGAATGGGTGGAGTGACAGCGTAATCCCCAAGGGGAGGGTAATTTGGGGAAGGATAATCGGCTCCCCCTGAAGGAAATGTGAGGGTGGGATAACAGGGTGCCCCTGAGGAGAGGGGGGTGCGGAGTGAAATGATAATGGGGTGCCCTTGAGGAGAGGGGCAGGGGGTGGGATAACACCTTGACACCGAATAGTTCTCAGGATCTGTCCACTGGCTCTAGCCTGAGTCCCCTCCTTAGGCCACTGGGCCATGCCAGCTCAGTTTACCAGGCTGGACCCTTTCCCAGTCCAGGCCTGGGACTGCCTAGGGCTCAAGTGGCTGAGGGCAGCGTGATTTTGCCCACAGCGAGAGAAGGCTGTCGGCGTGGCGGGAATTCTGCCTGGTGTTCACCAACTGTTCCAGCTTCTCCACGCTGCAACTGGACTGCTCCACACTGGATGCAGCGTCCCTGGTGATTCTCTATGAAGCACTGGCTTGCCAGGCCTGCAAGCTTCAGTGGCTGGTGTAAGTGGGGCGACACACGGTCACCTGAAACTCAGTAATAGGAACCCCTGGGCGGTGGGCAGGCCCACTGGCCAGGGTGGTGGGGGTCAAACTGGTGAGCCCTGAATCTGGCATTTGTGGTATGTGAATTGCACATTTTGGTCTCGGGGTTCTTGTTCAGACTGTAGCCTTGGTTTGGCTTTCATTTAGCCAGACTTGTCATATGTGTTTATCCTTCTTGGGGTCCGAGAGAGGGGTGGTGGAGGCACTTGGCCTTGCATTCAGTCAGTCTGAGTTCGGTCCCTGAGATGCGTTAGAGTTCCCTGAATTCCACCAGGAGTGAGCCCCAATCACAGAGCCAGAGTGATCCCTGAGCACTGCTGGGGGGATCCCCAAACCAAGCAAAAAATGAAAAGGAAAGAAAGTGAAGCAGGAATTTGGCTCTATGGGAATGGAACCAAACTCCTGGGCCAGAGTGATAGGACAGCAGGTAAAGCATTTGCCTTACACGTGCCTACCTGGGTTCCATCCCCGGCACCCCATAGGGCCCCCCAAACCTCACCAGGAGTGATCCCCGAGTGCACAGCCAGACTAACACCTGAGTGCCGAGTGTGGCCCCCAAACTAAAACACAGAAAACAAAAGCAAAAAGAACCCCAATCTCTGGAGTGCCTGGTTGCTCTAAACCTTGGTCCTATTGCCATGCGGCCCCGAACCTTCAGGCTGCCTTTCCTTGGTAATGAAGAACTAGGTAGCAAGGTTGGCTTTAATCCCCCAGGATTTGGGCTGGAAGTTCGAAGGGAGGGTAATAGGGCAGGTTCAGGGCTTGTGATTTTCTCCCATGAGCTTCTGGAGTGTTGCACTGATGGGAACTCCTCCCTCTTCGTCCCTGCACCCCACTCTCAGCCTCTCTCTTTTTTTTTTGGGGGGGGGTCATACCTGGCTATGCACAGGGGTTACTCCTGGCTCTGCACTCAGGAATTACTCCTGGTGGTGCTCAGGTGGTGCTCATCCCCATATGGAATGCTGGGAATCGAACCCCGGTCAGCCAAATGTCCTACCCGCTGTGCTAATGCTCCCGCCCCCTCTCAGCCTCTCTTGAGGTACACCTTGTTGGACACATCTTGGGGGTGGCTGCTGCTTGCTCCTCTCCAGATCCCACTTGTGAATTTAGAAATCCCGCAAAATCTCTTTCTTCTGAGAAAGTTCAGGGTCAGGAATACAGCACCGGGCTATGGCACTTGTCTTGCATGAGGCCACCCTAGAACCACGTGGGATCACTGCCTCCCACCGGGAGTGAGCCCTGAGCGCTGCTGGGTGTGGTTGTCCCCAACATTGAAAAACAAGGTTTTCTTGGCTAGAGAGATTAGTCCTGCCCAAGGCCCATCCCCAGACCATAGAGGAAAACTTGAGACTCCCAGCCCCCATCATAAAGCCCGGTCAAGCCCCTTCAGGTGTGACCCTCAAACCAAAACTGTCAACAAAGAATAGACAGGGGGGTGGGTCCCTTCTTAGGCGGAGTGCTGACATTGCTTGAAGCCATCTCTGGCCTGTGTATCTTGCTGGGGAACACCCAGTGTGCAGACAGACAGGGATGTCTGGCCTCAGGGAATCCTCGGCCCCCCTTCTTACCTGCCCCTCCCTGCTAGGTGCTCGTCCATACCTCAGCTGGGCCAGGACTCCAGCTTCTTCAAGCTCCTGCCCCACAGCCCTCGCCTGACACACCTCAGCCTCTACGGCTCCTGCCTGTCCCGGGTGGAGGTGCAGCAGCTGTGTTCCACCCTCAGGCACCCTCACTGCAGCGTCCAGGAGCTGATGTGAGTCTGGGCCGCCACGCCCCCATCCACTTCCGCTGCTTCAGGCTGGGCCTTGTACACCACCCTGCCCCACCCAGGCCTCTGCATCTCTGGGGGAAGGGGACTCTGAGAGGCCAAGAGCCCCCTGGAAGACCCTCATCTCATCTTCCCAGGCCAGGAGGTGCCCTGAGTGACTCCTCATGGCTCCTGTGCTATCTCTGCTGTGCAGTGCTCTGACTGGGGCATGCCTCAGGCGCCTCACTCGGAGAGGAAACGCAGAGCCAGGACTCACAGATGAGAGGCGACAGCTTGATCTGGGGTGTGTGTGTGTGTGTGTAATAAGCACAAGGGAGGGATGGAGGCAGTGTGAGCACAGCCAGTTTCCCTGCGACAGCTTGGGGGGTGGTGGTGGTGGTGGTGGTGGTGGTGGTGGTGGTGGTGGTGGTGGGTGGGTGGGGTGTGTGTGTGTGTGTGTGTGTGTGTGTGTGTGTGTGTGTGTGTGTGTGTGTGTGTGTGTGTGTGTGTATATATATACATATATATATGAAGCACAAGGGAGGGATGGGGGCAGTGTGAGCACAGCCAGTTTCCCTGCACCGCAAGTGTGCTGTGTCGGTGCCCTACCGAGCGCCTCTTTGCAGAAGCCCCTGCAGGAAGGATTGAGATCAGGGGGTGGGGGGTGGGTGCCCAGGGCAAAGTCTCTGCCCCCAGCAGTTTGCTCCCCATTGAGGTTGCTGCCCCCACTCCCTGTCTGTCTCCATCTGGCCTGGCTTTGGTTTTTGACAAGTGCATGTGTTGAGCATAGTCCAAATCTGGGTGAGAAGGGAGGAAGAGTACCTCACATTATTCAGGCACAGGTGACTCCAGGAAAGTCCTTGCCTCAGTGCCCAGTCATGAGAAATCCTAACTCTGGGGGACTTGGACCCAGGTGCTCCCCGCCAACCCCTGACACAGTTCAGATGAGCTCTGGGTTATTCTTTGCTTCATGTGTGTCGGGGGGACAGGGTGCTCCCTCTGTGGCCTCCGCCGTACCCCCTCTCAGGGTGGCACAGGCATGGCTCAGAAGGGGGGTTTCTGGGGGCTCCTAGAGGGCTGAACTCTGACGGGTACATCCTCGGCATTCCCTGGTCCCCCCAAACACTGGCGGGTGTGGCCCCAAATCAAAAGAAAGTCTGGGTGTCACCATTCTTGGTCTGGAGCCAGGACCATGGTCACCTGCACCGTCACCTCCCGCAGGCTGGGGAAGTGCAACATCCTGAAGGAGCACTGCAGGGATGTGGCCTCAGTGCTCAAGACCAACAAGCACTTTAAGGTGCTGTCCATGGTGGAGAACCCCATCCTGGATGAAGGTGTGAGGGACCTTGTGCATCGGCCTCATGCACCCCAACTGTACCTTGGAGCAGCTGCTGTGAGTGGGGTGACGCCAGGGAGGGGTGGGTTGCGGGGCCTCTCCATGTGACAAGACACTTCAGGTCTGTCTGGGAATGTTTCAGGGGCAGGTGGCACTGCGGGGAGCGCCCAGAGCTGGTGCAGTGGTGGCTCCCTGCAATGGTGACTGCAGGCTAGGGCCGTGAGGTGGCATAGGGAAGGCGCTGTCCTGGCAGGTGACACAGCCCAGCAGGATTCCTGGCATCACAGAGCCAGGCATGAGGGCCAAGCACAGCAACCCTCCAAATTTAGCAGGGGGGGTTGGTGCCACTCCTGGGTCTGCACTCAGGGATCACTCCTGCTGGTGACACAGGGAACCATATAGGATGCTGGGGATCGAACCCGGGTCTGCTGCGTGCAAGACAGGTGCCCTACTAGCTCTACTATTGCTTTAGTCCCCTCCAAATTGATTTATTTTGGTTACACCCAGTGCTGTTCAGGGGTTGCTCCTGGCTCTGCACTCAGGGACTACTCCTGGTGATGCTCAGGGGACCATATGTGATGCCGGGAATTGAACCCGACTCGGCTGTGTGCAAGGCAAATCACCTTACCCACTGTACTATCACTTCAGGCCCTCCAATTTTTTTTAAGATGATAGTCTGCTGAGTCAAGGAAGGGCTGTGCATTTGGTACTCTGGGACCCACCCCCTGTGCCGAGTCCCACATCATTCAGAGGGTGGCTGTGTGTCAGGCGGTGTGGCCTCTGGTGCTCAGGACCTAGTGGTGCTGAGGTTCCAGACTATATCTCCCACATGCAAACTCATGCTCTTAGCCCTTGGCACTCAGCCTTCTTAATGCATTTCAAGCAAAGCCAGGGGTGGAGAGGAGGCTGTGCAGTCCATCTACTCCAGTCAGTGGCAAGAACTGTGTCCCCACTGGGATGATCCAGGGTGGTGCCTGACCTGGAGCTGACCCTTTCTTTCATTTGAATCCCTCCACGCGGCATGACCATGGGGGCACGGGAGGCCCAGCACTCTAGCACATGGCTGCACTCAGCAGTGCCCTGCGGTGTCAGGCTGAGGCAGTGTGCATCCCCGCAGGCTGATGAGCTGCTCCCTGTCATCTGTCTCCTGTGACCACATCTCCCAGGTGCTGCTGTGCAACAGGTCCCTGACCCTTCTAGACCTGAGCTCCAACCACCTGGGGGACAGCGGGGCGCTGTCTCTGTGCCAAGCCCTGTACCCGAACAGCAGCATTCACCAGCTATGGTAGGTGGGACACGGGTAGTCCTGGCTTAAGGAGTGGGGTCACACTCTACAGGGGTGGCCCCTGTGAAGGTCCCAGGGCCCCAGGAAGCCCATCTGCAGGCCTGGAGACTGCTTCACTTTGGGGTGTGTGGCCCAGTGCCCCACGCAGACACGGGCAATGGGGCTGCAAGTGGGAGAGGCTGAAGTTTCCCCAGCAGCTGTGAGCTCCACCATCCCATCACTCTGGGGGAGGGGCAGAGGATGAAGGGCTTGTCCTGTGTTTTGTGGGTGCTGAACTGTATCCCCAGCTTCTACCCATCAGCTGTGAGCTGTGCCATGGCTGAGGGTCCCAGATGGGCGTCAGCCCCGTCCCAGTCCTGTGCACTCACACAGACACAGATGCAGGTTCATCTGCATGGTCCATGCAAGGTGGTGGTTTCGCTATAAAAGCTTGGGCAGTCCTTATGAGGCCCCTCTGTGCAGTGATGTGAGTACAGGGATGGGGTCCTGAAGATAATAGGGGTCAAACCCCTCAATGAGAGCAGAACCATGGCATTGTGGGGTGACAGGGCAGAGGGGAAGGGGCCACTGCTGGGCTGTGGCATCTGTTCTGTCAACCCCATTCCCCTGACTCCCATCATGCTTCCCCCAACCTCTCACTTCCAGAAGCTCTTGAGTATTTCTTCCCACAAATAGATGGGAGCGAGAGAGACATCACCTGAGGCGTAGGGGTGTGTCTGCCTGTGGGCACTTGTGGACATGTGTCTGCGGCACTTGCAGGCGTGCTGTGTCTGTGGGTTACTTGTTTGGGGCCCCACATGATGGTGCTCAGAGATTACTCCTGGTTCTAGACTCAGATCAGTTTTGGTGGGGCTTGGGGACCATAGTGGGGATTGAACCCGGGTTGGCCGCATGCAAGGCAAATGCCCTCCCAGCTGTCCTGTGGCTCCAATCCTGTATGCGGGCAGATGTGTGCATGTCTCTGCAATTGGTTGTGTCTACACTTGTGTGCCTGTGCGGCTCCTCCCCCCTAGGCTGGTGGGCTGCCACCTCAGTGCCGGCTGCTGCAGGCAGCTCTCCTCACTGTTCACTGGTGACAAGCTGAGGGCCCTGAAGCTGGGGGGGGGAACGTCCTGGAGGACGCAGGTGTCCAGGTTCTGTGTGCCACCCTGAAGCACCCCAACTGCAAAGTGGAGACCCTGGGGTGAGGGCATGCTCGCAGCAGGCCTGTCTGCTCCCTCCGGGCCCTGCACTAACTCTGAGAGTTGGGGGGACTCAGGGATTCAGGCAGTGACAGGGGGTCCATTGGGGAGGGAAAGGGCAGCTCCTGAGAGCAGGGTTGGCAGTCCTTGGGGCAGCGCTGTGAGAGTCCCTGACTACACAGCAGTCTCCAGCTGCAGGGCATGGAGACATCTCGAGTTGGCACGAGGGTGGGGTATGCCCAGCAGCCCCAGCTCAGGCGACTCAGGTCTGTTTCCCGGCAGGCTGGACTTGTGCCAGCTCAGTTCTGCCTGCTGCACGGACCTGGCCTCTGCCCTCACCTCCTGCCAGTCACTGCGGAGCCTGAATCTGGATGGCATCAGACTGGACCCCAGTGGGACCAGTCTGTGTGCTGCCCTGAGCAATACCAGCTGTAGCCTGCAGGTTCTGGGGTGAGTGAGAGCTTAAGGGTGAGGCTGGGGCTGGGTGAACAGGGAGTTCTGACCCCTGTGCCTAAGCTCCAGCATCCTCTGGGCAGGGCTTGGCTGAGCCATTAGTGCTAAGGAGAGTTACTGGGCGCTGGTGGGCATGGCCTGCCACCCAGGGGGCATGGCCAGCTGCCAGTAGCAGCCCACCCCCACTCATCATCTGTGACTGCTTGGCTGGGAGACACCCAGTCCTCTGCCCTCTTATGCACTGCTCCCTGTGAGGTTGGGGGCTTCCCGAGCTCTGCCGTGACCTCCCTCAGATGCCGAGAGCAGCTGCTGGGCTTGCCCCCACCCATGCTTATCTTTGAGACAGGCATGGGTTGCATTGCTCCGTTGCAGCAGTGCCCTGCCTCCTGAGGGACCCCAGAGGGAGACTGGAGCTGGTGGCGGCACTGCCCACTTCCCACCCCCAGGAAGATTCAGGAGATTTCCCTGGGGTCTCCAGGCTGGACATCTCTGAGTTTGATCAGGAGACGCAGGTACTGCTGAGCACCCTGGTGAACGTTTCCCAGCTGATCATCATACCCAGCCCCTGGGCAGCGGAGGAAAAAAGGGTTCGAGGCCTGTGTGAGTGAGGCCCGCCTGCGGGGGAGGAGCCAGCTCTGGCAGCGGGAGGGGGCAGGAATGGGATGCCTGCCCCACAATCCCCTTTTACCTCCCACCCCCCTGCAATTTGTGTAAGAAAACAGAATTAACATGGACTTCAGTAAGCATACCGGACCCTATGCTTTGTCATTTATCACACTGGTTTCCAGCATCCGGGGACTGGGTATCCACTCCAGCACTGAGTGCTCTGGTGTCTATGGCTTTTTCACTGATTCCATCACTGATGTTGGTTTGGGTTTGAGGGCCAGACAGCACTGCTCAGGCTTCTGGCCTTGTGCTGGGGACTCAAAGTACCTTCTTGCCTACTCTCCACCTCTTGAGTCTGACTAAGGCATTTCAGCCTGACGCTGAACGTTAAGTGTACGTAACTGTACCCCACTCCCAGATGGGAAAGAACTCTCTCTCCAGCTCTCACTCCTCCTTAGTCTTCAACATCCTTTGTCCATCTGGGAGTTTCATGTTTTGTTTTTTTAATTTTGTTAATTCGTACACTTGCATATTTTATGCCCCACGAATAAATGGAATCATCTAGGTTGGGTTTTTTTTTTTTTTTGCCCTTCTTGACTTGCTTCACTTTGCACAATCCCCCTAAGTGCTTTGTGTGAAGTACACAATTAGGTGTTAGTTCTTGCAAAACAGCTGCTTCATCCAGTCCAGCACTGTGGTGAATTTCATGTTTTGGCTACAGTGAATCTCCTATTGAATACAGGGTGTAGTATTCAGTAGGAGATGGAATCTTTTTTACACAGTTAGGGCGATGCTGCTGGAGTCTACCACATTTCCTTTTTATGGTGAAGCATGAAACTTTTTATTGATGGTTACTGGAGTAATAGCACAGCAGTAGGGCATTTGCCTTGCACGCGGGAGACCCAGGTTCGATTCCTATGCCCCTCTTGGAGAGCCTGGCAAGCTACCGAGAGTATCTTGCCTCCACAGCAGAGCCTGGCAAGCTACCCATGGCATATTCAATATGCCAAAAACAGTAACATCTCACAATGGAGACGTTACTGGTGCCCGCTCGAGCAAATCGATGAGCAACGGGATGGCAGTGATACAATAATACTTAGATATGAAGTGAAGGCTGGAATTATAGTACAGCAGGTAAGACCTGCACATGGCCAGTCTGGGTTTGCTACCCTGAGAGCCACCAGGAGTGTGCAGAGCCACAAGTCAGCCCTGAGCATCACCACGTTATGGTCCAAAAACAAAACATGAGAGGAAAGGGAGAAGTACATGTTTGAGAGAGAACATAGGCAGTGAGAAAGTGGGGAGAGTGAAATAAGCAAAGAAACAGACAAGCAAGTGAGGACACATGGGCTTAAACACAAGTTTTTGTTTTTGGGCCATACTCAATGATGCTCAAGGGTTACTCCTGGCTCTGTGCTCAGGGATCACTCTTGGTGGGGCTCAGGGAACCATATGGAATGCTGGAGATCAAACGCAGATCAGCCACATGCAAGGCAAGTGCCTCCCAGCTGTTGTCTCTGCAGCCTGACATTTCCATTTCTGGTCATTTCCGTGCAGTTCATAGAGGCTGTTTACATTTTCACCTGCATCTCATGTTCTGGTTCATTTTTCTCCATGCCCTCACCAGATATTTGCAAGCTATTCCCAGCAGGGTTCTATTGTGTCTATGGGGAGCCCCTGTGCATTGGCTATGGACAAGTGTCTATTGTGTTTCTAAGCCCACACTTTTTATTGGGGGGGTGTTTGGGCCACACATGCTCAAGGTTTACTCTTGGCTTGGTACTCAGGAATCACTCCTGGCAGTGCGCTGGGCACCATATGGGATGCTGGGGATCGAACCTTAGTCAGCGGCATGCAAGGTAAATGCCTAACCCACTGTAATACTGCTCCAGCCTGTAGTTTAGACAGTCGTGGAGGGCCAGGAATGTGCCAGATATTCAGCAGGTAATGGGGAGGTGAGGGAGCTAGGGGGCCAAGTGCAGGGGCTCCAGTTCCATTGTATGCCCTCATGATCTCCCCTGCAGAACTACTGCGCAATCCCCAAGCTCCACTGGCCATAACAAGACAAGCAAAGTGAGCACCTGGCCCTGGAGACGGCAGAATGTGGGGCGCCTGGCGGCAGTGTACAGGGCTGGCTCCTTGTCCACAGACAGATCCTGGATCAGGGAACTGGCATGAGGGGGAGCTGGGTCGGGCATAAGGCAAATAGGGGAGGACCAGCGGGCAGGCTGAGTCTGATGAAAGACCGTGTTTCTTGTAGAAGGCGGGGATTAAATCCAGCTGTGGGGTGGCAGGAGCGGTAAGTGCAGCTGGAGGCAGCTGGGCTGTGGGTCCTCCTGGTCAGTATGGAGCGAGCACGTCTCCTCCTGCACCCCGGGCTTGGGCAGAGTTCCAGCTTCAAGCTTCCTTCAGCATCCAAGCTTTTGGTCACCTTAGTGTACAGGAAGGTCAAGATATCTGCTTCATCTTTTGCTTGGGGGCCACACGTAGTGGTGCGCAGGGCTCGGAGGCAGTATGTGGTGCTGGCATTGACTCCAGTCTATTTTCGCTGGGTGGCTGCAGGCGTTGTGTGGATCATGTGAATGTGGCTCACCTGGCCCATGTCCAGTCCCAAACACCTGCCTCCTTGACTCAGCCTTTCTCCTTGTCCCCAGCAGGTGGTGCTCATGCCCTACTCTGGTCTCAGGTCTGGCGTAGAACTAGGCGGGAGGCTGTGGCGTGGGTGGGTCATAGGGCTCGGTCAGGCAGAACAGCTTGTGGTGAGGGCAACACCCATGGGTGCAGGAGGGTCTATGGACAGGTCCCAGCACCAGCCCAAGAGGCATCTGAGAGGCCCCCCAATCTACCGTGGACCCTGAAGACCTTCCAGTACCAGGACACCATTTTGGCAGTTATCCAGGTCACCATGAACCTTCCTGGGTGCAGGGTGAGGTGAGCACGGCTTCCTGGGGTCTGTGGAGGGACACTGGGCCACCCCACTTGCAGACATGCCAGCAGTAGCTTGGATATCAGGACGTGGCGTGCACTAAAACAGTACAGGCAGTCTGGGGTGACTAGAAGTGTTGGGGCCAAACATGCCTGCGGCACATTAGCATCTCTAGGCCCTGCTCCCTGGAGAGCACGGGACTGAGATGTCTGCACCCGCCACGCCCCAGGGCAGGGTCAGATGTGTCCAGGGCTGTAGCAGGGGGAGAGCCCTGGGACACAGGACCTCACCCCACCCCGCTTGCAAGTTCAAGAGCTCTGTCTCTCAGATGGGCCCTGGTGATCTGGACTGATGGTGAGCCGGTCCGAACTTCCTGTCATGTCTCCCCTTTCTGCCCAGGAGCACATAATGGCCCCACAGAGCAAGGCCAGCAGGAGTCACACCCATGACAATCGCCATTTATTCCCCAAGTTGCCAAAATCATCACTGAGGGTTCATCGAGGGCGCAGGGGAGAGGGGAGGATGGGTTGAACACTGATCAAGGGCTGGTAGGGTGCAGGGAGGGGAGTGCGTGGGGTCCTGCTGCCCCGCCTGCTGTAATGCCACAGGAAAGGGCCCTCTGGCCAGCACCCCCTTCCCTGCGTCCAGTCTCTCCTGGGTGGGGGTTGGGAAGGGGTGTAGTGTGAGGGCCTGAGGGGAGGTGGCCCCATTCACATGCACTCACAGCACTGCCATCCAGGGCGGCCGCCCCTTCCGCCCAGGATTATAGTAGGAAGGGGTTAGTGTTGGGGGCCGGCGGGCCAGGGGGCATCATGGGGGGCAGGCCAGGGCCCCCCCCCAGAGGGGAGATGTACGTGGGTGGCGCTCCAGGAGCAGCAGGCGCGGGGCTGAGCCGCAGCTGGTTGAGGGTGAGTGTCGCCGGGGGTGCAGGCTGGAAGGGGTTCGTGACGGAGGGGCCGCTGGCCAGGGCTCCTGGAGACAAGGGGACAGCCATGAGGGGGAGGGGCTGTGGCCTGTGGAGGTCCCCACCGCCAGACCCCCTAGGGCAGGGCGCACTCACCGCTGGGCAGGAAGGGGTTGGAGGCCTTGACCCCGGATGCCGCAGGCCCGGGCCGGCTCACCAGCGAGTCCAGATCCACCAGTGCCGCATTTGGGCCCAGGAACGACTCTGGAGTCTTCCGTGTGGGAGGAGTAGGGGTGGGAGTGGTGGACGGGGGGCTCCCCACAGTTTCCACCAGAGAGCCCCCGACCCCGCTCATGTCAAAGGCCCCAGGACTGCGAGTCGGCACCTCCCCGGCCAGCAGCTCCAGCTCCCCTGTAAGGAGCCAGAGTGGAGATCAGTGGGGAGACGAAGGGTGGGAGGGGGTCCACGGCACACAGGGTGCCCAGCACTGCAGGCAGTGGGTCTGCTCAGCCAGTGCTAGAGAGGGGTGCTGGGTGTGGGGCAGGGGTTTACCTGTGCTGCTCCCAGAAGCCGGCAAGGCTGTGCGCAGCCGGTCAAAGTCTGAGAACTCATCGGGCTCTGTGTCGAAGCCTGCGGCAGCTGCAAATCAAACACAGCTCAGCCCCACAACCCGCCCCCCCCCCCCCGTAGCCAGACAGTGCTCAGTCCCCCTCTCCCCACCCCCCAGCCACTGAGGCCACAGCACTCAGCCCCTAGCCCCCCGCCCCTCATTGCTGAGGCTAGCCAGCGCCCCTTGTCACTGAGGCCAGCAGCACTCAGCCCCCCAGCCCGTGGTACCTGCGGTGCCATTGGTGCTGGGTTTGGCAGGGGACCCCCCCCAGGGGTCTGAGAAGGCTGGGGCTGGAGCCCAGGGATCGGAAGCAGGGGGTCCGCCAGCGGGGGCCCCACCTGGGTGAGGACAAGGAGTGAGGCTGGGGTCCCACAGAGAGCCTTGTCTAGCCCCGGCAGGCCCAGGGGTCTGGTCTGCACCCCGCACTGGGCTTCCATCACAAAGATGGCAGCTCTCACCTTCCGAGCTCCCCCAAGGATCAGATGTGGGCCCCTCGCCTGCTGCAGGAGCCTGCGCACCCCCCCAGGGGTCCACCGGAGGCCCAGAGGGTACAGCAGGTCTCCAGGGATCCCCAGAGGCTGGTGTGGGGGCTGGACCCCCCCAGGGGTCTGTAGCCGGAACAGAAGGTGCCCAAGGGTCTGCAGTGGGGGCAGCGGTGGGTGCTGGACCCCCCCAGGGGTCTGCGGCAGGGGGAGGCGCTGGGGCCGTGAAGACATCAGCAAGATCCATGAGCGACTGCAGAGAGGAGCGTCAGGGACAGTGGGGAAGGGCATGCTTCTCTGCCTCCTGCCCTCCCCACAACCCTCTCCTCCTTGCCCCCCCACACCCCGTCCCTCTTGCCCCTCCTCACACCCCCTCCCTCCTGGCTCCTATCCCATGCCCACCTCCTCCTGGCCCCCCGTCTCCCGTTTGCTCTCCTCAATGGCCATCTGCAGCCTCAGGTCATCCCCACGGCGGATTCGCTCCTCCTGCGGGAACCGTGGGCAGTGTTGGAAGGGTGAACCCAACCCAGCTCCCCCCACCCTGGAGCCCTGGACCACCAGAACAGCTGGGGTGGACAAGGGGTAGATGATGTGTGGGGGGACACACAAGGAGCAGAGGCCATGCTGCTCTGGCAAGAGCAGGGAGAGGACGACACAGCCCGCGGCTCCACACGCCACCGGGGATACGGGGAACCGGGCAGGGTGGGGCCTGGGGGGGCTCAGGGGAGCGAGCCCTGGGGGGTAGGAAGGCTTCTCTGACCTTATCGTGCTCCTCACGGCTCAAACTAAGGGCCAGCTGGAGCTGGGCATCGTCCTCAGGGCCACAGGATGGGGGCTGGGGAGAGAGAGTGTGAGGGGCGAAACGCAGGCTGGGGGGCGTGAGAAGGTGGGTAGAGAAAAGGAAGGGGAAGGGGGAAGAGAGAATGAGGGAGGGGGAGGGAAGAATGAGGAAGTAGAAAATGAGGGAGAGAGAAGGGAGGAAGAGAGAATGGGGGGCAGGGAGGAGAAGATGGGATGGGGAAGAGAGAAGCAGAGGGCGAGAAGGGGGGAGAGGGGGAGCCCACACATGTTGGAGCAGAGTTGAGCCCGAGGTCCAGTCAGGACAGGACAGAGCAGCAGACTCAAGGAGAAGGGGAAAGGTGAGGCGATGGCACAGGGGTTCGGACACGCGGGCGCCCTACCTGGTCAGCCTCCTCTTTGCTCATGGCAAGTGCCAGCTGCAGCTGCAGCTCCTCCTCCCCGCTGCTCTGTGGCCAGGCCTGCTCCGCCTCAGCAGGGGGCCCGGAGCCCACCGCAGCCGATGAGGCTGTAAGAGAAAAGCAGGGGAGATGGGGGAGGGCTGCAGCTCCCGCACCCTCCACTAGATGCCAGGGCCCAGAGCACAAGCTTCAGCAAGGCAGGGTGGCCTTATCCAGCCACACCCGAGAGTGCCAGGGCCATGAGATAAGAGGGACAGGCTCTGAGGGCCGCTGAGAGCACCAAGGTCCCTGCAGAAACCAGCGTGGACAGCAGGAGATGGATGGAAGCCCTGAGCAGCCCCACACCCTGGCCCCGCTCTGCCTCCCCGGCGGGCCTTCCACACTTTTGGGTTGAGTTTGGGGCCATCTGGCCGCATTCAGGGACTAAAGCATACTGGGTGCAAGGCAGGCAGCTGACCCGTTACGCTCACTCTGATGTGCTACCTGAAACTATCAAAGGTAGGATTTCCCGCTTACCACAGTCTAGCAGTGTCACTAATGTTTTGAGCTGGGCCCTCCCAGAACCACCATCTCCCTCAGGCCCCCAGCTCTCTGGCCCCAGGAGGGCTCACCCGTGGCCGTCTGCGCCAATTTCTCCTTGGTCTTGAGCGCATGGGCACGCTCCTCACGCAGCCGGTCCTCGTCCCGCAGCAGCGCCACCAGCTGCTTGGCCTTCTCCCGCACGTTAACACCCTGGTCCTTGCCATCTCGGTCCACATACTGGAAATCCTTCAGTGTCTGCACCGCATACATGTTCTCCTTGCACTGCTGCGCCACACGCTCCGAGCCCGTCTTGATGAGGTACTCCATAAGGGTCATGGCCTGAGGGGACATGCCGTAACCTCAGGCTCAACACCCCCACTCACTCACCCCTCCTCATCCACATGCTCTCCCCTGCTCACTCACCTGCACACAATCACAACCCTGCTTGCTCGATCACCCATACCACATACGTTCCCCTGCACATACTCACCCCTGCTCACTCACCCACATGCCATGCACACATGCGATCCCCTGCATACATGCACCCACACACATGCTCAACTACACATGTGCTCACTCACAGGCTCATCCACATAGGCTCCCCTTTACACACTCAGCCCGTCATGATCACCCCTGCATATGCCCGCTGCCACACTGAGCAGGAAGCTCCTCGCCCAGAGCGGAGAAGCAGAACGGGGTGGGGGAGCCTGGGTAGGGCAGGCACACCCCACATCAGGGAAGAGCGCAAACTCACTGTCAGGGAGCCTCACTTCAGCAGACACCATGCAGCCCCCGAGGCCAGCCTGGCCTTGAGAGGTCAGAATTGCTGCCCTGTGCACTTGCCCATCCCTACCAGTTATCGAGACACTCGGAACCATCTCACTCCAGCAGGAGAACCAGCCCAACTGTACCCACTTTCCCTCAAGTACTGGCTGGACAAATGGCTCAGGGATGTGGCTCAAGAGGCAAAGCACATTCCAGGTGTGTCAGCCAGGGGTGGTCCTGGGCACCCCCGGAAAGAAAAGGCCTCACAGTAACCAATGAGGACTCCCATCTCTAAGATGGGTGTGAGAGGCCTTTTCAGCAGATTCCACTGACAGAGGGAAATGTCATCTGACCTTCAGCCTGGCCACCTGGAAAATGAGGGCACCGCCCATTCAGCGTCCAAGGGACAAGGAACACACACAAAGAACACACCCTGCTTCAGACACATCCTATTCCACCAGCCCTGGCCACACTTGGGCAGGCCCTCTGCGAAGGCTGACAGAAACTTGTCACACCGGCTCTCACTGTCCAGGCCACAGTCCTGAGAGTGCACTGTCACCTGCACTGGAAGGAACCTCTCAGGGGACCTGGTCACACACTTCAGCGCAGAGTAAGGCAGGACTAACCCCTCTGCAAGGGCTGACCAGTTGGGAAGGGGCTCTGATCACCACCCTCAGAACCATGCATGAGCCCTTTGACCCAGTAGCCCACACACGTGCGTAAGAAAGTGGCTGACTGAGACAATAGCAGCAGCAGCCTGTGGGGCTGAGGATGCCAACTCTTGTGTCTCGAAGAGCAAGAGTAGTGTGCTGAGCCTGGGTCTGGCTTCCCTTTCCCAAATGGGAAAGGTGCTCTGGTCAGCAAGTGTCTGGCTACAGGTCCTCCGGCTGTGCCAGGGACCTGGCCTAGAGGCAGAGCAACGGTAGATTCGGGGCAGCCCCAGTGCTAGGAGGCCCGCACCTGATTGGCTGGAGAAGGTGGGTGTGTGCAGGTGACCAGAGGAGCCCAGAGATGTGGACACCAGCAGGCACTTAGACTCACAGAAGACTGGTCCCTGCACCTGGATCTAGTGACCCAGACCTTTGCAGGGAGCCCCCAAAAGCAGATTTTCTGGGGCTGGAGTGATAGCACAGCAGCTGCCTTGCACGCAGCCGACCGGAGTTCGATTCCCAGCATCCCATATGGTCCCCCCAGCACTGCCAGGAGTAATTCCTGAGTGCATGAGCCAGGAGTAACACCTGTGCATCTCGGGGCATGACCCAAAAAAAGAGCAAAGCTTCTCCTGACCAGTCAGGGCACAGAGCTGAGACACTCGCCAGAGGGAGACATCCCTATCTGAGGCCTGCACTGGCCAGAGACATGCACCCAGCTCCCACCAGACCTGCACTGACCCCGTTCTGATAGTGTAAACACTCCACGGTGGCCCACACCAACCTTGTAGACATGCCGCCAGTTCTTCCCGTGGTCATTGAGCCGCTTCCAGATCATGCTCATGATCTCAGAGAAGGCAACCACATTGTAGGTGAGGTCAGCGATCTCAGACATGAGGGAGCTGGATGGGCCCCAGGGGTCGTTGCTTGTGGCCTCTCGGACCTTGATCTCAGCCTCTGAGTAGTTGTGCACGATGTTTTTCATCTGGCGCCGCAGTGATGAGGTGGACATGGTGGCTGGCAGTGGTGAGGGGCGCCCCCAGAGCAAGAAGAGACCAGGCAACCACAGAGGGGCCACAGAGGAGCTGGCAAGTCACCGCAGCATCTGGGGAGAAGAGAGCATCTGCGGAGCCTGGAGATGGGGCCCACACAGGAACACTCAACTCTTGGGCTCCGACATGAGATCTGACACTTCCTGGGACTTGTTGGGCCCTTGTTAGCCCATCCGATTGCCTCAAGTGTGTCAGCCACTTCCTGCTCCGTCAGACCAGTGCAAGGGTGCACTGCCAGCTGCACTGAGTAGCCAGAACCCCACTTTCCTCCTGTCAGTAGGGGACCCCCTCCCCAGCCCGTGACTTCACATCGTGCAGGCTGAGGCAGCAGTCCCTCTGGGACAGTGACAAGGGTGCTCTAGGTAGGTTTTCCCAGAGGTGCTGACTTAAAGGAACACTTCAAAAAGGGTGTGGGATAGGCACGGACATAAAGGAGGAGCCCCCACAATAGGTTCTGGCCATGGTGACCAAAGGCAGTCAGGGAGAGTGGCGAAGAGTGAGCCAGATAGGGGAGCCAGTGACCACAGGTCCTATGGGTCAGGGAGGAGAGGACATGGTCCCACCCACCGGGTGCTCCCTGTGGTTCCCACACATCCACCTACTTCCCTTCCGGAGTCGCTCAGCGTCCCCCCAACTCCAAGTTCTTCAGGGAGCAGAACCTCACCCCCAACCCCACCCCGCACCAGGGGCCACGAAACCCTGGGCTGTGCTGCCAGCAGGTGTCCAGCGGGGGCTCCCCAGGCTCATTACACCCTCCTACCCACATACACATACACACACCGACCTTGAGCCCATCTCACTGCTGGCACCGACTACCCTCGCGTTCCCAGCACCAGGACGGGTGGAGAAGGGGAGGGAGGGGCTGAGCTCACCCTTGACCCACATCCCAGGGGAGGTGGTGGCCACGGCTGGAGCCCAGGACAGCGGGGCACAAACACGGCAAAGCGGAAACAGGGGTGGGGAACAAGAGGGTCGGGACCCGGATACCTGCAGCGGGGCAGCGGTCGCACCACCACCCGGAGCTGCATCTCGGACTTGGCCCGAACTGTCGGGCCAGCCAGGGAAGCCTGCCACAGCCAGGGCGTCGGCAAGAGGGGGGCGTGCGGCGCACCATCTGCGCCGGCGTCACGGCCAATGTCCAGCCCCGGCCCCGCGGGGGCCCCCCCAGGGGGGTTGCTGGAGCTGGCCGGCAGCGGTGTGGGCCCAGGCCGATCCCGGCGGCCGCGGACGTCGCCGAGACCCCGAGAGTCAGGCGCGCAGAACGAGGAGCACCGGACCGAACCGAAGGGATGGCGCGCTGGAGCCCACACGCCGGCCGCCCAGGCCGCCCGGTGCCGCCACACAACGGCCGCGCCCGACGGCGACTGCGCTCACCTCGGCCCCTCACGCCGGGCTCCAGTGGGTCATGGCGGGCGACGCTGCCCCGCTCGGCGCGCTGTAGCGGGGCGAGTCCGGGCGCACGCGAAGCCGCACGCCCACAGCCCCGCCGCCCCGCCGCCCCGGGGCCGCGAGAGCCGGGCAGCGGAGGGAGCTGAGCCGCCGAGAGGACGGAAGCAACCAGAGGAGCGACGGACCGGAAGCGGAAGTGGCGGCTCACCCGCCCCTCGCTACACGGTCGCGCGCACATCACTTCCGGCGCGGGGGCGTGACGTCAGCTCCACTGGCCGCCGAATGAATGTGATCCCCACCCCCGTTCCTGAGGTGACCGATAAGCACTGGACAGAGCAGGCACACAGTGTAAAATACAACAAAATGTTTAATGAGCAAATTCGTCTTAGCAAATATGAAACTGCCAATGAGGGGGCCAGGCCAAGGCGGGGTAGGGGGCACTAAGAATTAACTAAGAAACCAGGGAGGGCCGGGGGCCAGGGGCAGGGCACCGGGCAGGCAACAAAATTTAAAATATTTTGGCCATAAAATATAAACACGCTTTTTTCTACAGCCGGGAAGTAAAGGTGGGGTGGGGGTGGGGTGTTGGGGAGAGGCTGTTGTGGGGAGGGGCGCCGGGGGTCCCATTCTGCCCTGCCCTTCTGTGTACCCCTCCCAGCCCACCCCACCCTCTGCGTCTGTGGGTGCTTGTCATGTGCACTTCCCCAGGCCCCCCTCCCCCCGCCCCCCCCAATGCTGCCATTCCAGTTGCTGCCGGCTGTTGATCGGTGTCACTCCTCTGCCCGTGTCTTCAGAGGGGGAAGAGGGGGGGCAGGGGGAGCACCCCCTGCCAGCCCAGCCCCACCCTCCCCACACCTCTACCAGAAGTCCCGACGGTGATAAGAGTCGGGGTCACAGTACTTTGTGACAACCACTCTGTTGGCGAACTTGCGCCCTGTCAGGCCCTGCATGGCTTTCTGGCAGTCAAACACAGATGTGAACTCCACGAAGATCTGTGGGAGGAAGAGAGGCTGTGGCCACCCATCCACTGCACACCCCCAAAGCCCAACTCCCAGGAAACAGTGCACAGTTGGTCCCTGGAACTGATGCTCAGGGAGCACCATACAGTTTAACAGACTTGACCCCCAGTCACCAGCCCCAACTCGGGGATCCTGAGTAACCATGGCCATAGGCTGCCCTCCCGGCCCCACCCCACATCTCTCATGTCCCCACAGGACTCTGGGGTGGCAACATCTCCCCTGCTGCCCACCTTGCCGGATTCCCCCACAGATCCCGCTCCACTCAAAGACCCCCATGTGCCTATTTCCCTCTATACCCTCATAAGGTATCAAGTCTCCCTGTGCCCTCCCAGTTACCTGCAGGTGACTCCAGGGTTGCAAACCAGGCCCTCCTGACTCCCCACTCTCACCAGCACCATGTTCTCATCTCCAGGTGACCCCACTACTAGCCTTAGTCCTAACTGAATGACACCCAGGGCTGTTCTGTTCCCAGAAGTGCAGCCCAGCTGTGCTGATCACCCATGTCAGCCTAACTCAGTGGAAGCCCCCAAAGGTAGGAGCCAGTCCTGGGAAGCAGGGGCTGGGCTGGGGACAGGCTGGGGCGCACGCACCTTCCCACAGCCGGGCACCTCGACGCCATCCACAGGCCGGGGGATCTCGATGGACTTAACCAGCCCATACTTGCTGCACTCGTCGCGCACATCCTCCACGATCTCCTCATACTCCTCGTCATCCAGCAGCTCCTCGGGCAGCACCATGTTCATGAGGCACAACACCTCGGTGGGGTGCCCACCCATCTGTACCTGCGAGCTCATCAACCCTGGCACTTGCAGCGTCACCGGCGTCTGATTGATGGTGCTCTGTGGGGCCACGGCCACGATCAGCCGGGGCTCCTGCACCCGGGGCCCCCCGCCCCACCCCAGCCCCCGGAGCCAGCACTGCTCAAAGCCACACCCCCGCGCGCCCCCCGCTAGCCAATGGAAGGTGACGTGCCGGGGGGCTCACCAGCGTGGCGTTCTTGGCCCCCACACTTGCCCTCTGCACGAGGAGTTTCTTATCCCCCAGCTGCATCCCGTTCAGCCCCGCGATGGCCTATGTCGGAGGACGAGGGGGGCGCAGGGAGAGGCCTCGTCAGGGCCGGCGCTCGGCACCGCCCCCGGAGCCCCAGGACCCCACAGCGGCATGGGTGGGGAGAGAGAAAGGCAAAGGGGTGAGAGATGGGGAAAAGCCACCCCCCACCATTACACCCACTGCCTGTCCTAAAAGGGCGTCAGGGCTCACCTGGTCGGTGACGTTGATGTCCACGTACTCACAGAAGGCGTAGCCCTTGGAGAGCCCCGTGGCACTGTCCTTGACCAAGTTGAAGGCCTTGAGGGGCCCGAATGACGTCAGCAGCTCTTTGACCTACAGCGGAAGGGGAGGGTCAGTAGGCAGGAACTGTCAGTGGGCAGGGACCATCAGAGGGTGGTAGGCAGGGGGCAGGTAATTGGGAGGCTCACCTGGTCATCATTCAGGTAGTTGGGTAAGCCCCCGATGAACAGCTTGTGGGCCGAGTCAGGGACCACAGTGGACACAACTCCTAAGGAGACAGAAGGAGACAGCAAGCAAGGTCACATGGTCTGTCCCCCATGGGCCCCGAAGGGGGAGCCCAGCCCCCATGACATGGGGAACAGGGCATGCTGGCTTGCACCCTCTCAGGGACCAAGCGAGACAACCCCTTCTGGAGCAGAGTGCAGCAACCACGCCCACTGCCGATTAGGGAAAAGGTAGGGTTCAGTGAGCCCTGGCTCTGCAACCAATAGTGCCCTCGCTACTGAGTCGCGCATTTGGGAAAAGCAGCCACAGCACTCATGACTATCTGTCAGCAGGGTGAGGTGCCCCGGGTCAAGGGATCCTCTACTAAAACGAACAAGTCCTCAGCTGGAGGTCTGGGAGCGAGCCTGGCACCGCCAGAGCTCTAGAGACCCACCTGCAGGACATGGAAGGAGGGAGGCCCACCCTATGCCTCAGCCTGGGGAGTCAGGTGTAAAGTGATGGGCAACGCCAGCACATGTGCTGGCCGGGAAGCGGGGCTGCTACCCCATGCCCAGGGAAGCCTACCCTCTGCTGGCTCTTCCAACAACATGCCGCTGCGGCAACATCTGGGGTTTTGGAAACAAAATTACAATGCCCCCATTTATAAAACCATGAAACAATGGGAACTAGAGACCATGTCAGAGATAGAATCCATCCTGCTCCACTGCTCTCTCGGGCAGAAGGACTGTCCCCAGGCATGGTCAGCAGCAGAGGACCCTGGAGTCCCTGAGGTGGGTGGCAGAGCAGATGTGCCCACTCACCAGGTACATAGACTGAGGGGTTCTCCGACATGCCCGGCAGGGGCTGGTAGTCGTGGGGCCGGCGGATTTTCAGTGACTGGCCTTGGAAGATGATGCCATCAAAGGCCATGGCCTGGGTTGTCTCGTCCACCGAGCGGAACTGGAAAGGCAGGGAAGGGCAGTGAGAGCCGGGAGGGAGGGCAGCAGGGCACCGTGGCATAGCCCCTGCCCAACTGCTTCACACTGACCTCTAGGAAGGCAAAGTTCTTGTCCTGGTTAATCTGCACAGCCAAAACCGGGTTGCCTGGGGCCTGAGTCAGCCCCCCCAGCCGCATCTGGGCGTTGAAGAAGTCCATCATGGCTTCCTGCAGAGGAAGAGGAGACGGGGAGGGGAGGGAGGGGAGAGAGGAGGGGAAGGGTGAGAGAGGGAGACACAGAGGGGTGTGGGGGAGGGGACAGGGAGCAGCGTGGAGGGCAGAGGTCAGCAGGAGGAGAGAGGGAGGAGCAGGGGGGTGTCGACAGGGGGTGTCAGAGGCCCACAGGGACAATGAAAATGGAGAGAAGAGAATCCCACAAGGAAATGAAACGGCACAGGGAGAAACAGAAGAATCAGGGGACAGAAACAGAGCCGGGAGAGGACGGAGGAGAAGCAAGAGGAGGAGCAGGGGGAGAGGAGAGAGCGCAGGGGGCAGGGCGGGTGGGCAAGGAGGGAGGGCGGGTGGGGAAGGAGGGAGGAGAAAAGAGTGATGTGGAGGATCTGGCCCTGGAGTCCGGGGGCTGGTTTATCAAATGTAGCAAAGTGCAGGTTGAGAAAGTCAGAATGGACCTTACTTGCCTTAGACGATGGTAGCAAACTTTGTTGCTACGAGGGATCTCAGCCCCACAATATTTCACTTTAAAGAGAAATGGAAACAACTCTTTGATCTCGGGATTCTTGGGGGGCCAGGGGAGGGGGAGGGGAGGAGCGGAGGGGAGGTGAGGGAGGTCGGGAGACCAGGGGGGAAAGGCAGACGGCAGAGGAGGAGAGTGTGAGAAAGCGTCTGAGTGTGTGTGTCGAGTCTCCCTCTCTGTCTGTCTCGCTCCACTGACAGGCTCATGTTGGAGCAGTGTGGGGGCTGGTGTGTGCTGAGCCCTGGGTGGCTGAGGAGGGCAGACAGGAGGGGAAGAGGAGGGGGAGAGGGCCACCCCCAGCCCGGCCCCTGGCTGGCTCGACTCCATCGGTCCGTCTGGGAGGGGGCCGGGGGGTTGCAGGAGCAGATTCTGACCCGTGCAGGCGAGGGAGGGAGGGTGGGCAGGGAGGACAGGGTTTGGGGAGGGGGCGGGAAGGGAAGGGGAGACCATTACCTCAGTGATGCCGAAGGGGATGTTGCCCACGTAGAGGCGCCGGGCCTGCCTGGTCATCTGGCTGCCCACCACAGGCACCGGGGTCGGTGTTACAGCCAGGCCGTCGGGGGTCATGGTAGGGAGCAGGGCTGTGGCTGGAATCTGACCGGCAGCTTCACGGGGATGGAGCAGGGTGAGATGGCATCAGGCCCCACATGCAGCTCCTGGCATGATCCCCACCTCTCATGGCCTTGTACTGTCTCCCCCCATCCACTACCTTGCATGGCCTTATACTGCCCCCGCCCCCTACCACCCTCACATGGCCTGGTTCTGCTCCCCACCTTGCATAGCCTTAGACTAATCCCCACCCTGCATGGGCTTGTACTGCCCCCCTGCACCCCCCACCTTGCATGGCCTTGTACTGCATAGGGGTGATGTGCTCGAAGCCAGGGGGTGGCACATCCCAGTACTTGCGAACCTTCTTCTTCTTCTCATGGCGGGGGGAGCGGCTAGGAGGGAGCAAGGCCAGGTACCTTAGTCTGGAAGCCCCTCTAGGGGCCCCCCAACCCCTCCCAACCTGGGTCAGGCAAGGCAGCAGAGAGGAGGCAAACAGGGAATGGGGGGGCTCACATCAGTCCGCCGTGCTCCTCCTTAGCGCCTCGGGTCAAAGGCTTGCTGCGGGGAGAAGACTGGGCCTGTGAGGCCGCCCACCAGCCTACCCCCACCCCACGACCACCCAGACCAGGGGACAGAGCCCGCCCGCACCTCCGCCGCCGCCGGTCCCTAGAGGCACTGCGCTGGTCCCGGTTGCGCCGGTCGCGACTTCGGGAGCGGCGCTTGCGGTCACGGCTTCGGGAGCGGCTGTGGCTGCGTTTGCGGTGCCGGTTCTCCTTGTCCCGTTCTGGCAGGGGGCGGGCAGGACTGAGCGAGGGGACGTATGGCCCAGCCCGCCCCCTTGCAGGTGCCCCAGCCCCGGGAGGCCACCCCCAGGAGGGAGCCGGGGCCGTTACCTGAGGGGACAGAGCCTGGGGTGCCCGGGGTGTAAGGTACCTGAGGCCGCTCAGGAGGAGCCGGGGAGCCAGAGAAGACAGGGAGGCTGGCTCCGGGTCCCCCTCCAGGCTGAGGGGCCGACCCCAGGGCCGTCCCTGACAGGGGCAGAGCTAGAGGCTGGGGAATCAAGAGACCCAATGACGTTCCCTGAGGAACAGGGCCTCTGCAGAAATAGGGGCAGGAGGTGCTGGCCCCGCCCCTGCCCAACCCTGCACCCCCACCACAGCCCAGGCCAGCAACTGAGTCTTGGGGATCGCCCACTCGCGCCCAACACCTGCGACTCCAGCGGGCTCCAGCCTGGCCAGCGGCCCCGAGATGCGGCTCGGCGGCCGTACTGCCCCCCGGCGGGCTTCAGAAGAGATTTAGGTGGGAGAGCACGAACCCCGAGGGTCTGCGCTGAGCAGAGCTCAGGCCTCAGTCAGCACTGACCAGGGTTTGACTGAGGGGCGGATTGCCCCAGCACTAACACGGCGGTGAGGCCGAGCCACCCAAGCGCGCGGACCCCGCGGCGAGAACACCCGCCCTCACCCTGGAAACGGCTCTGCTGCTCCTCTCTCGAGCGCGGGGACGTGAAGGTGCCTCCTCGGCACCTCCCGAACCCTTCCCCTACCCCGGCCCGGCCGAGGACAGGACACCGAGCACCAAGGCGAGGGAACCCCAATTCCTGCGCCCCGGCTCCGTCGGGTGGCGTATCCACCCAGAGAAGCGCGCAGCTAAGCGCGGCGGCGTCTGCGGGCAGCGACCGCCGCGGGGCAGAGCGGCAGCCTCAAAGGCCCTGAACCTCCGTCCCTGCACCCACACCGTGAAACCGGGCCGATGAGGAGACAAGCAAGGCGGGGTGCAGAGCGTGCCCGACGCACGTGAAAGGACCCCGCGGCCGCCATTTTGAAACAAAGGGGCGTGGAGAGCGGGCACAGGCCTGGCCGGAAGCGGAAGTGCCGGGGCCGCGGGAGAAAAAGAAGCGATGGCGAGCGCCGCTGCAGACGCTGGGGGTCACTTGGGAAGAAGCAAAGGAAGAAAGAAGCCGTCCGCGTTCGGGGGCCGGCGAGCTGCCCGGGAGGCGACCGCCCCCGCGGGGGCCACGTGGAGCGCGCGGCGCGCATGCGTCTTGCACGCGCCTGCTGCCCCCCTCCCCGCACCGCGCTGGGGCCCGCCGGACGGTCACGTGGGCAAAGCGCGCTCGGGGAACTGGGGCGGGGGGGGGTTTCGGCGCAGGCCTGAGACGGGGGGGAAAGACAGAGGAAAATGGCGCGGGACACCGAAAGAAGCCGCAAGCAGCCGCGCCCGCCGCCCCGCGTCCCCGGCACCCTCACCTTGCTTGTTCTCGTTGAGCTGCCGCTCGAACTCGTCGAAGTCTGACATGTTGAGGCGGCCGCGGAGGGCCCCGTGCAGCTCTCTCTCGGCCTAGCCGCCCGCCCGCTCCGGCCGCTTCGGCTACTTCCGCCGCTCGCTTCGGCTACTTCCGGCCGCCGCCGGCGCGCCGCCGCCTCCCACCTAATCAAGGCCCGGGCAGCCCGCCCGCCCGCCCCAGCTCCGCCCTCTGCCCACCCACCCGCGAGCTGGCCCGCCCCCGGGGCCTGGCGTCTGGACGCCTCGGCTCTCTTCGGACAGTAGAGGGCAGGGGTCGGGAGACCACGGCTGCGGCTGTTTCCGAAAACGCCCGAGGCAAGAGCTTCGCCGGCGTCCCAGGCCTTCGTAACTTTCCGGAGTTGAGCGCCTCAAAGTTCGGGTGCTTCCGTATGTTCTCGCCTTCTTCTGAGCCCAGCCCCTTCCCTCCCAACCACAGGTTCGGCTTTTCGGCTTTTTCCGACAATGCAAACCGTCCCTGCTTGTAGTCGCTTCCGCAGATTTTCCCTGGCTTCACCGTCTCGGTGCAAGCAGTAGGCCACTTCCGACAATCCTAACCGTCCCGGACTTCCGCCTTTCCGGAGGTTTCCGGCACTCGCCCTCGGGCCGTGCCGGAGATTAAGCGTGATTCCAGACTTCGGCTCTTTTCGGACACGCCACTCACTCACTCCTCCCCTCTGGCACAACTTCGGCTCCTTCCGCCAGCGCTTCGGAAAAGTCTCCCTCGCGAGGACTGCCTCGGCTTTTTCCGTCGGGTGCTTCGGCTCCTTCCGGCTTCGGGCACCGTAAAGGGAGGGAGGACGAAGGCGAGGTGGGTCAGGGGAAGGGATACGGGGAAAGGGCGGGATCCCGGCTCTCGGCACCTGGCCCCCCCGCTAGGGAGAGCGGGGCGGGGGGAAAGAAAGACCGATCTCGCAGAAGGCGCAAGGAAGTTGCGCGAGTCAAAAGTAGAGAGCGAGGTGAAGGGTGCGCGCGGCTGCTGCGGAGGTTGCCAGCGCGTTTTTGTGCGCCTGCGCAGGAAGGAAGCGGCGGGGCGCGAGACCGGGTTTTGCGCCTGCGTGGAGGTTGGTCCGACGGGTTACAAGGCCCCCAGGGCGCGTGCGCAAGACTTTCCCTTCCTACGGTGAAAGGTACATAATTCCCAGCCGTTAAGCGAGGGCGCCCCCTCCTGGTTGCCGTGACAACTGCGTAAGCGCGCACGCGTCGCTCTCCGCGCAGGCGCAGTAGGCGGCTTGGCGGCCACATCCGTGAGTCGGCTCCTCTAACTTTATCGCTTCCAGGCTGCGGCGCCTGGAAATGCCCCCTTCTCCCAGCCGGCCACTTCCCACCGCCGTAGGTCCACTTCAGATGGCTCGTGGGGTAGCGGCCCGTAGTCCGCGGGGCACAACTGCTTCTGCTCCCGCCACCCCGTTTCCTCCAGGAGGCGAATTACACCCTGTCATCCCAGTCTCCCCTTCCCCTCCTGGCCGACGTATGCCTGAAACCCCTAGCGCCCCGTCGCCGTGGCAACGGCCGCCCCTTCCCACGAAGAGACCAAGGCCTAGCTTACTTCAAATTTTATCGTCTCTCTTTAATTTAAACTCTGAATAACTCTCTCATGGGAACTCGGAGGCGGGCCCAGAATGCGGGAGGGGAGCTGCAGGTGGGGCCGGCCAGCCGCCCCACGGGCTGAACAGATCATGAGACGCGCCCCAACCCTGGAGAGTCCGCAATGTGCGTGGGGACGTGCGAGGGGCAGTGTCTGGGGGAGGGCAGAACGGGCCCCTGGGCTGAGGCGGGGGCTGGTGGGGCGGCCCGGGAGATCACCGCTTGAAGCGATAGGTGATGGGCAGCAGCAGCTTGCTCTTCTTGAGGGCCTGCACCTTCTTGAGTGTCTCGTCATCCAGCGCCAGGAAGCAGCGGCGCGAGTACTCGAGCAGGCGCTCCTTGGAGGGATCGAACTCACCCACCTCCGCCAGCTTCTCTGGGGCCACAATGAGCAGCTCGGCGATGGGCGTGGTGAGCGCCACCGTGTTGCGGTCTACGCGGTGGTGCTCGAAGGCCCGAGACATGCTCTTCAGCTTCTGGAAAGTGCCCAGGATCTTCTTATAGCGACAGAGGACTCCATCTGCATCCTTCACTGCAGGGCCGGGGGGAAGGGGGGAGGAGGAACCGCAGAGTAGGGCTGATAAAAGGACTGGGCCACCAGGCGGGTCCCGAGACAGGCTGAGTCCGTGATGGTAGGGAGGAGAGCCGAGAAAGGCTGGGAAAGAGCTCCCAGTTCCACCATGTTACTGATGGGGAAACTGAGGCTCGGGGCAGGGGTAGTCATGCTGGGAAGGTGACACCGGATCACAGGCGGGGGTTGGAGCAAGGGCACCGTCCCATCCCGCCCTCCCTTCGCTCACCCCGCTGCCTCTCCCGGGCTTTGGGCTTCCCAAACCGCCGGCGGCCCGCGCTGTTCTTCTGCTTGAGCCGTTTCCTGTCGCCAGTGCCAGCATCCTCTGACGCACCGCTGAGCGAGGAGGCAGCAGATTCAGGGTCCGAGGCCTCAGCCACAGCTCCGCCACGGTTGTCCCCCTCGGTCCGCCGAGGGCCCGGCTTCACCCTGCAGTGGTCCTCTGCAGAAATGGGGAAGAGACCGGAATAAGGTGAAGGCCAGAACACACAGGAATGGTGGGTGCAGGTGGCTGCTGGGGCAGCAGAGAGGCCCTCATTAGCGTGGAGGACGGCAGCAGTTATCCCCGCAGCCCAGACCTGGACATAGAGGCTTCACACACAAGGGTAGTAGGCTCCAGCCCCTGGCAGAGAAGGTGGGCTAGAGTCAGACGAGCTGCTCACCTGCATCCATGCGGGCAGAGGAGATGAACTTGTCCAGCTGGCAGCGCAGGAAGTCCCGCTCCTCCTCCAGGTCCTCGATGCGCTTCTGCAACCAGGAGTTCCTCTCCAGGGCCATGTGCAGCTGTGCACGCACCCCATTCATCAGAGCCACTGTGGGGGATGTGGGCTCCTGGGGCTCTAAGGACAGTACGTACAGGGAGGCCCTGGTGAGTCCCCACGCCTGCAGCCCCTGACCCTCCCCTCATCCCCCACTCACCCTCGAAGTTTCCCCGAGAGGGGCTCAGGCTGTAAAAGATCTGTGGGTCTAGGTGGGGTGTCTCGTCGAACGGGATGGAGATCTCCAAGGCCTCATAGTCCTTCTTCACTGGAGACGAGAAACCAGGGGTCACCCAGGGCAGTGCACAGTCGCCCCCCACCCCAGGCAGGCACTGGAGGGGGGATCTGTTTCCTCACTTGACCTCCGGCTGTTTCGGTCATTCATGGTGTGGCCTCGGGGGACCCCAGGCAGGGAGCACTTCGGGGGTCCTGGACAGAAAGAGCAGCCACTGCTGGGCGTCTCCGTGACTGCTCGGGAATGGGGGGGGCTGGTCCTGACACCCGGGCTCCCCGCGAGGGATAGACCCTTATGAGGGGGTCCCCTCTCAGCCAGCCCAAAAAGGACAGGGTGACGCCTAACTTCTCAGCATGGGGTGGGGGGTTTGGCCCACGTGCTGCGCCTCCCCGCCCCCGCCGGTGCCCTCTCCCGCACTCGTGGGCGAGCAGGGCCCCTCCCCGTGTCGGGGGAGGGGGGCGGAAATGAGGGGGTGGGCGCGTGCGCAGTACGGAGGAAGGTCACGCGTGAAGATGCGTCCCCCGCCCCCGCCTTTTGTTCTGGGTGGGAAGGGGAGTGAAGCTGGCGATGGCCCCTGCGGGAGATGCGCCAGGCCGCAGGTGCAGACACGGCTACCCTCTTGTCTCCCCGCGGGCGCCCAGGATCTGAGAGGCCCGGGCCGCGCGCTCACCCACCCGCGCGCAAAATCTCGCCCAGGCTACAGCGGTGGCAGCGCCGCCTTTGCTCGGCGCCGGGGAGCGTCTGAAAAGAGTCTTGGAGAGTGGAGGAAAGAGCCAGCAGCCAGGGCGGCCGGCAGGGCGAGGATCAGGGCCGAGCAGACTGAGGCTAGAACGCCGGCACCAGGCCGGCGGGTCCTGAGCGCTGCCTCCAAGAGTCCGAACTCGCTGTCTGCGGTGGAGGCTGGGGCCGCACTTGCGCGATGGCCCCTTGCAGCTCTCCCCTCCCCGCCCTCCCCCGACGCCCAAGCAGGGAGCATCACGAAATTTCCACGCCAGAAGCGCGCCGCTCGGGATGGGGGGGTAGTGAGTCCCACCGCTCCTGGTAAAGCTGAGTGCGGGAGACCGCCAGGGGATCTGCTAAGTGAAACCTTGCAGTGGCTAGCTTAGTTCTTTCATCCCCTCGCGTGCATCTCAGCAAACTGTATCCCTGTTTTCTGGGGGCAGGTGTAACGTAACGTCCCAGAAAATGGGGCCTTCTAGACACCACCCCGCTCTTCCCAGGTCACTCAGCCACAAGAACCCACTTGTAAAGGGCCAGTGGTCTTATGCACTAGAGTGTTGCATGGCCTGTGGAGACACAAAAGAGCCACAGGAACGGACACCTCCTTGGGAAGCAGGTGTTTATTGAGCCTGCAGTATGCCTCTGCCCAGCATCCTGCAGAAAACAGTGCCCGCCCACCCAGCCTCCCGCCATGTGAATCCGCATTTTCAAACTCCAGGTTCATGGGCCCAGAATTAAATCTAGCTTTGTAGCCAGAAATTTAGGAACAGAAATTAAGTCTGTGCTCTGAACAGGGCAGAGGTGTCTGCGCCTGTCTCCCGAGGGAGGGTCCAGCATGTGTGCGGGGTGTCCCAGTGATTGGAAGCGGGTTTTGAAGCACTGTTCAGAACAGCATGCAGTGTGCAAAAGGGCTAAACAGCTCGCCTCCAGCAAGCTGAGGTGAGTGCTCAATGTCAACCCTATTTAGGGGACACGGGTGTCAGGCTGGATTCCTCAGGAAGAGGGTGTGTCTTGTCCTGGCCCCCCACCTCACGACTACCCCTGAAGTCACGGTTTGGTCGGCTGTGGAAAAAGGGGAGTCCGTGGGCACATCCTCCTTCTGGGGCCTGAGCCCCGAAGGCGGTATCTGAGCCAGACTGCCCCATGCCAAGATGCGCGGCGCACCCCGGGTCCTGGCTCAAGGGTGCTTCCAACACATGCGCTTCTGCAGCCTATTCTGCTCCACAAAACGGTGCAGGCAGTGCGAGTACTGGAACGGGGGTTGGGCCAGTTCTGCCAGCCCACCCGCGCAGTGGATGGAATGGTGCCGCGCCAGGTGGCTGGCCCGCTTGAATGCCTTTCCCCAGATGTCGCAAAGGGCTTCACCTCCGAGTGAGTGATGCTGTGTCGCTGCAGGTACGACATGTACTCAAACACCTGTGAGCACACCAGGCTGGTATAGCACTTTTTCTGAGCAGAAGTGCCCTCGGCCCCCAGTTCCCTCTGGGACTCCGCACCCACCAGTGCGGTGTAAGGGACGCCCTGGGTGTCAATGAGCAGGTAGTGGTTGGGCCTCCGGGGTAAGTCAATGAAAGAGGAAGGTCTGGCTTCTGGGGACCAGCTTGTCCAAGGGGGCGAGACCTCCATGGCCTCAACCTAGGGACTTACTGGGGCCTGGAGCGGCAATACCCGCATCCAGAGGGGTTCAAAGTCCCGCGGTTTCCGGCACGGAGGCAGCGCAGCCCTATTGGCTATCCTGCCCCCACCGTGTGCCCTGCTGGGGCGCCTTTTCCAGTCCTGCGATCTGGGCTCAGGGTCCTTAGGGGAGACTTGAAGGTCTCTCCTAGGGAGAGTAGCCCAGCCACTAAACCCACGGGAGTTCCCCTCGGAGACCCTTCCTCTGATCGTCCGCAGGGCAGCCCAAAATTCCACCCGACAGTCCTCAGGCTTCTGACGCAGCCCTGGCAGTCAGGTCCTGAGTGTCTAGCCAGAGAATTGTCTTCCCCGAGGCGTAAGCGGTATCCTAACTCGAGCCTCGCCGGCCCCCATCGCCCTCCAGCGTGTGCTCCCCCTACACCTCTCAGCCCCCCACCCACCCTGTGCAGCAGCCTCCCAGGTCCGGGCGACTCCAGCCCGGCCCTGGAAACCTCCGGTCGCTGCGAGTGGCAGCTCGGAGGCGCGTCCAGGTGTCCCCGGGGAACTATGAGCACCGGGCAGGGGACAGACGACGGGGGAGAGAAAAGAGGGCCCCAAAGAGGAAGATGAGGGCCCAGGCCACTTAAAAACGGCTCCGAGGGGCTGGAGCGATAGCACAGCGGGTAGGGCGTTTGCCTTGCACGCGGCCAACCCTGGTTCGAATCCCAGCATCCCATATGGTCCCCTGAGCACCGCCAGGGGAGATTCCTGAGTGCAGAGCCAGGAGTGACCCCTGTGCATCGCCGGGTGTGACCCAAAAAGCAAAAAAAAAAAAAAAAAAACGGCTCCGACCAGAAACACGCTCCGAGGTGAAGGTTCCGAGGGGCAGGTGGTCCGATCAGCGCGGGTCTCCAAACCTGCAGCTGTTACCCCGGGCCCCGACGCAGAGATGCACATTAGAGCCCGAGGTGGAGAGCGGAATGTTTATTCAGTGAAAGGGAAGAGGGGCGGGGCAGAGATGAACCGGCCCTTACGCTTTTGTCATTCTTCAGCCTAGGCTCAGAGAGACAGGGTGGCTCTCCAAGGCGCACACAGCACTGAGGCACTGGAACCCGGTTCCGACCGTCTCCTAGACCCAGGCAGGAACAAGAACCTGGTCTGCATCGCACAGCTAAGGAGAGAGGGCGAGAGGGAAGGAAGGAATGTTTCTCCCTGTGGGTAGCTAGACGGGGAAACTGAGGCCCGGAATAAGGCAGTAACCAGGGCGGGCTGGCCTGGGTGCACTCTAATGCAGGCGCACGTGCTGCGCCAGCTCGGCGGCATCCTGGAAGCGGCGCGGGCAGAGCGGGCAGGTGTGCGGCGGGCGGGCGCGGTGCGTGGCGCGGTGCCGCGACAAATGACTGGAGCGCTTGAAGGCCTTGCCGCAGGCACCGCACGTGAAGGGCTTGAGGTCTGAGTGCGACACGCGGTGGCTCTGCAGCCGCAGAGGGCTGGCAAAGACGCGGGCACACTCCGGGCAGCTGTAACCCTTGCGGGGACCAGGCTCTCCCGGGGGTGCCTCGCGCTGGGGCGGGCCCCGAGGCTCCTCCTCCAGCTGCACCGTGTACGTGTAGGGGACCCCGTTGGCGTCGATAAGCAGGTGGCGGCCCAGCCGCGGAGGCCGGGGTCCCGCCGCCGAAGGAGTGGAGGCAGGGCCTTCCGTCTTGGGGAAAGGGGGAGCCTTGGGAGGCGGTGGGTCCATGGCCTCTGGGGAGGAGGACCGAGGGTTGGGGGGACGCGGCGGCAGCAGCAGCATCTGGAGCGGCAGCTGGGGGGCAGCGGAGGGGAGAGGAGTTAAAGGTCGCCCGCCACTTGCTCCACGCTGCTTGTCACCCGCTCTGTGCCTATGTCCCCCACACAGAAGAAAGCGCTGGCATGTCCGGAGTCCTCTGAGCAACACTTCCTCTGCTCCAGGCTACCTCCCCTTCGGCTCAGGTCAGATCCTACGGATTCCCGCAGTTTGGCCACCACCCCGTCCCCTCCCGAGGCGGCCAGGCCTCCCAGCGCTGCTCCCCTGCATCCTGCAGCCCCCCTATTTCCCTCTCCAGAACACGGGCTGAACCCCACTGACCTAGTTCCCTACTTCGCTCAGTGCCCACATCCTACTCCCCACGTCGGTGTCACCTCATCGCTCCGGCTGCCTGCCACAGGAGAGCCCTAGGGTCCCTGCATCTCGCTCCCCGCGGCCCCCATCTACTTCCCGGCATTGTTTTGTATTCCCACTTGTGATACGCGCCCGGTCTCCGCCCGCCCCTCTTAGCCAGCACGATACCCCACCGCCGCCTGCGATGGCTCCTGCCCCCTTCCCACGGCACCCCGGGCTTCCCACTTCTGCACGGAACCCCGCCATCCGCAAGTCCAGCGGTGCACCCGATGCCACCGCCTTGCCCAGTGCCGGCGGCCCCTCCCTCGCGCCGCCGTCCCGGAGCCAGGCTCCTCCTTCCATCCCGCCCCCCGTACCCGGTGCGACGGCCTCCCGGTTTGGAGCGACGGGCCGAAGTCCCGGGCGGCCCGGGCCTGCCCTCGCGAGAGCCGGCGGCGGCGGCGGCGGCGGCGCCGAGACTTCCGGCAGCTCCGGGCCAGCGGCGCCGGGGACGCGGGGGGCGCGGGAGTGGGGGCTCGAGGTGCGGCGGCGTCCCTGGGAAAGACTGCCGGGCGGAAACGCGCCTTCCTACGAGGGTTCCGCCAAGGAGCTGGGGGTCGTGGGCGGGGCGGCGCAGGACCCACCCCGACAGCCAGCCCCTCCTGGGAAGGGCCATAGAGGACAGCGGTCTGCAGAAACAGGACTGACCCACGCCCAGTGCCACGGGCGAGGCGATGTCTCCGTGGGCGGGCATGGGGTCTCCGAGCAAATGGGTCATACATTTGCCATCCTGTGGCATAGCCCTGACTCTCTCCCTCCAATCACTGCAGACTGAAGCCCGAGGGCTTAGAAAGGGAAAGGGAAATGGAAAGTTGTGTCCTCCCGCTGGGCACCTGAGGAAACCGAAGCCCAGGGGAGTTGGAAGGGAATGACACTTTCCCATGGACCAGCTGGGCAAACTGAGGCCTGAGTCTGGTCTGGTAGAGAGATGGTAGGTAAGGGGCGCGGCCACCTCACAGATGGAAACAGCTTCAATGACAGGCAAGGGTGCCAGCACTGAACCCACAAAGAATTCCAGGACTTTCTGGGTCCCGCTTTGCACAGGTGAGCTTAGTCCCCAGCATGGGGAAAACACCATACATGGGCAACAGATGTGTATGGAGCACAAGTAGAGCATGTGATGGATACCTTCAGGGGTCTGTGTTTAGGTGCCCCCTGCAGATCTCATAGACTGCCAGCATCAAAGCATATGCTATAGCCCATTGAACCCTCTCTGGCCCTTTTGCTTCTCTTTCTTATTTTTAATTTTTTTTTTAATTTTTTGGGCCATATCTAGTTGTGCTCATGGGACTGTATGTGGTGCTGGGGTTCAAAGTAGACTGGGCCACATGCAAGGCAAGTGCCTTAGCACCTAGATTATCTCCCCCCCCTTTTTTTTATATGGGGGTAGAGGACATCAAACCAGAGCCTTACACAAGTGAAGGCCAGTGCTCCCTCTCTGAAAATTGTCTCCATCCTAGAAATGTAACTGCCCTGACCAATAACTGACAGTCACTCCTGGTTACAATGTGAGAAAATGGATGGTGATGGTTCACTGTTGCATTGGTGATGCCCGGCCCGAAGCCCTCATCTCCATTCCCCAAATCCCTACATAGCCCAACCAACCATTCCTGCAGACCTTACAAGGCCAGTTCCCCTCCCCACAATCCTTTTGTTTCTGTGCCCCTTCCCCCTGTGGCTCTCCTGGCCTTCAGTTGCCTCTTTTCCCTCCTACCCATCTAGCCACTGGATTCTCCCAGTTCCCACCTCTTTGGACCCCCCCCCCTCAGCTGCAGCCCCAATCTCCACCTTCAACCTCATCCTTGACATGTCTTCTGGGGTCTTCTCCCCCAAACCCCTCAGCACTGGGCCTGTGCCCCGGATCCCATGAGGTCAGCGGAGTGGTCTCTGGTAGGGGTGCAGCAGGGAGGTGCCTCTGCGCTAACTCCTGCTGGAGTGTCTTGTCTCTTCTCACTGGGTTGAGTGGACACAATGGAACCAGGAATGGCCCCCTTGCTAACCAGACCGAGGGACACGAGGCCTGAGTTGGGGCCATGTTGTCCTCAGGTATGCGATGTGGACAGCAGGAGTCGACTTCGTCTGGATCATTGTCGCGCGCCGCTTCGTCCAGCGAAGAAACACGAAACTCGGAGATCCTTTTGGCTGCGATTTATTTAGGAACTTTCTCATGCGTTAGAGAACTTTCTCATGCGTTAGAGAAGAAATCAGGAACGGGGACGTGGAGTAAGGCGGAAAAAGGGACGCATGAGGGAGAACCCCCTAGCTAGGTGACCTCCCCCCTTATATACCTCTCGCTGCCTGCTTATGCCCACGTGTCCGCATCTGATAGGTTAGTCACAGCTTATGGGCGTGGCAAGACATCCTGTTTCCTTATTAGGAGTTGTTTTCGAAGCACACAGGTGTTGATTACAAAGAGCGCTACAAAGCATGGTCCCATGGTGGCTCTCCACAGATCATGACCTGAGGACTGGCAACTCTGGGAGCTAGCAGAGGGGCCCCGGCACACCTTTCCAATGCATGAGGCCTGTGTGGCCCCCAGGCCAGAAGGGCCAAGACTCAGCAGGTCCAGCTGACCATGAATATGACCAGGAGTGATCCCAGAACCCTGAGCACTGCTCCAAAATACCCCAAAAACAAATAAAACACTGTCTGTTATTTTAAAGATGGTGGTTGTATATCAGGGATATTTGTGACTTTTTTTTTTTTTTTTTTGCAGGTTGGGGACACACCCAGCGATGCTCAGAGGTTACTTCTGGCTTTACACTCAGGAATTACTCTCGGTGATCCTGGGAATAAAACAAGGTAAACACCCTGCCTGCTGTACTATCACTCCAGTCTTTTACTAGTGACCTTTAAAATTTGTAATTGCAGTTCTGGCTGATGGCTGATGAGCTAAAGACACCTGCTTTGCCAGTTTAGGTGGTAAGTCTGTCCTGGGGGCCATCCACAGGATTCATGCACCTGTCACAGAGCCCCACCATCTCTATGGTAGGGGCATCGGGGCCATGAGTGTACCCTAACCCTCCAATGAGCATGAAACCAAGTGTTTGTTATCCCCTTCATGGAAACAGCAGAAGGGAGAGAAGAGGAAGGGCCAGTGCAGTGCTGGGTATAGATACATGAAAATTTGGTAAGGTTGTTTTGTTTGCAGCATTGGAAGTCAAAGCCAGATCTCTAGCATGCGCCCTAAACCTGTGCCACATCCCTAGCCTACAATTTACTTTTTGTACTATGTAAATGTTCACTGAAATATTATATAGAGGCCAGAGAGATAGCACAGTAATTAGGGTGTTTGCCCTGCACATGGCCAACTCAGGTTTGATCACAGGTGTGTTCAGGGCTTAGTCCTGAAAAACATATTTTACACCACAAAAATATATATAAAATATATATGCACAATTATATGTATATGCATACATACATATATATATAAATATATATATACATTTTTCCCTTCTGGATGGCAGGAATTGGTCATGTATGGCTGTGGTATTCACATACTAGGCTATAGCATAGAGAAATATCTCTTTGGGTATCAAGGAACCATAAGTAAGCATGTTTATAGAATATAATTTCTCCTTATGAAAAACTGAAACTAGGGCCAGAGAAATAATATATGCAAATGAGCCAGATTTAATCCCTGGAACCATATCTGTGAGTGACACCCCTAAGCACAAAACCAGGAATATCTACTGTGTACTACCAGGTATGGTCCAACCACCACCACCCCTGGACAAAATGGAACTGACTAAATGCAGCTCAACAGACAGGTGAATGACCGGAGTGTGGCAGAATCACATGCAGAACTTCACTGCAGCACTAGAGTGATAGGAGAGAGGGGCTGGAGTGATAGGAGAGAGGGGAGGATGCTTGCCTTGCACAAAGATAACCCAGATTTAATCCCCAGCATCCCATATGGTCCCCTGAGCATGTCTGGGTGTGATCCAAATACCTAAAAAAAAGAATTTCACTGGGCATTGTGGATGGGTGAGCAGCCAATGTATTTTTCCTTTTCTTTTCTTTGCTCGGGAGTTACTCCTGGCTCTGTGTTCAGGAATTACTTCAGGTGATTCTTGGTGGATCATCTGGGGTGATGGGGTACAAGACAAGCACCCGACACACTGTACTATCACTCTGCCCCCAGCCCATGGTTTTCAGCATAAACCAACACCTGAAACAAAGAGAGGGAGCCAGAGAGAAGTGAGTGAGTGGCACTGCTGATTTATGAAGGTATGAAGCCTGTAGGACATGACATCATTTCAGATATTTAGCCAAGGAAAAGAGGCAAAGATACAATGAAGATACAAACTCTGATAAGCTCAGGGGAGAAAGGAGGCTGGATTAGGGGGGACAGAGGCTGGATCTATCTCTGGGATAGATTGTGAGGGGGGATATGTGAAGTTATTCATATCATTTCAAATACTTTTTTTTTTAATTTGGGTGCAAGCCCCAGCCTAGTGCTCCAGGGTCCTTGCTTTTGCCCTGACATTGGAACTCCAGTCTCCCTCAGACAGAATGCATGTTCTACCCTTGAGCCATCTCCCAACCCTCCCTTTTTTTGTTTTTATTTGTTTGGTTTTTTTTTGCCATTGATGATCAAATAAACACTGTAAATAAAAAACTGTCCATGTGTGTCACTTAAGGTAGAACAGGTCTGAGGAGCCCCACACAAATATCTGTCTTTAATGCTTTTGGCTTTACACTCAAGAATTACTCCCGGCGGTGCTCAGGGGACCATATGGGATGCTGGGAATCGAACCCGGCTCGGCCTCGTGCAAGGCAAACGCCCTACTCGCTGTGCTATTGCTCCAGCCCCTGTCTTTAATGCTTTTGTTTTTCCTGGTGCCACATGGAATGATACTCTGCTCCTAGCTCTTGCTCAGGGATTACTCTTATCTGGCTCCGGGAACCATGTGTGGTGCCTGAGAACAAGCCCAGGTTGACCCTGTCCAAGGCAAGCATTTTACCCTCTGTACTATTGCTCTATCCCCAGGAAAGTATAATCTTATCTCATCATGTTCTTAGAAGGTAAACAGAAGTGATTCTATCGGTTTTGTTTTGTATTTTCGGGCCACACCCAGTAATGCTGAGGGTTTATTCCTGGTTCTGCACTGTGGGATTACTCCTAGCGATCTCAGGGGACCATATGCGGTGCTGGGGTGCCAGGTTGGAACCTGGGTCAGCCAAGGCAAATGCCCTACCTGCTGTACTATTTTCTTGCTCCAGGAGTGTTGCATTCAAGGTTTGGAAATGTTTTCATTTTAGGTATCTTCAGCCCTGCCCTTCCAAGAAACAGTGGAATGGCGTTCCAAAAGTCTTCTGTATCCTTTTCTCATTGAGTTTTCAGAGGTCTACAATTTATACATAAAGTACACGGGTTTCTGAGACGTGCAGTGACACACACAATCGGACAGCAAGAACCAATCCCTGTCCTTGGTGCTAACGGAAGCGGTGGGGGGGAGTATTTAGAGCTCGGTCCTGAAAAGGAGCATTTCTCAAATGCCAAGGGAACTCTGGGTACTTGGTTAATTGTCACAGCGATTGATAGCTTCTTGCCAAATCACAGTTGCACTGGAGTTGCGTTCTACTGCACGGGTCCCTCTGTAAATTTTGCATCACCGCATTATTACCAGCCAAGCGGGGGAGGCGAGCACAAAGCCTGTCGTATGAAAACGGAACACCGTGATTTCGGGTATAGTGGACCACCAGCTCCTTTAGGGTGGCTGCAAGGAGAAAGGCGGGGTTCGCCGATGGCCAGCCCCGCACCGCTTAGGCTCGCGGACTCGGTGACTAATAGGAACTAAGGAGCCAGACCAGAGGGCTAACCCGGGCTCTCGCCCCGCCCCCGCCCCAGCCTGCTCGCGCGGCTGCGCGGACGCGCCCGGTCCCGCCCGCCCGGTGCCGCCTGCTGGCCTCGGGGGCGGGGCCCGAGCACAACATGGCTGACGAGCGCCGGGAAACCTCGAGTCCTAGCTCAGCGGTCCCGGAGCCACGCTCTCCGGACCCGCCGGACCTGGTGCGGGCACGGAAGGGACCTAGGTCGTGTGTGTCGACGTGGGAGGTGGGCCTTAGGCCAGGGAGTGTGGTGTGGCGTGGCTTTTGAGAGTTGGCGTGGCAGGTACTTAGGGCCCCGAGGGGCGGGGCGTGGAGAGCCTGTGACGGTGGAGGGGGGGGGCCTGGCGTTGGGCGGATCCTCTGAGCCCTCGTATAGTTCCGAGCAGGTTGTGTCTGAGGGGCGGAGCCTCAGCGAGAAATTTTCGGAGTTGAGAACTAGGATGGAAGGATGGGAAGGTGACCCTGACAGTCAAGGATGTGGGGTTATGATGAGCACCCACACTGGGATGGAAAGGAGGATTCTGCATGGGCCTGAATAAGATTCCTTGAATGCCAAGGATGTGATTGGGGCGGGGAGGGGGGAAGGAGAATAATGACTTTTCGGGTGTCTTTGGAACAGCACCTCATTTTCTTCCACTCAGTGGAAAGAAACTGAGGACAGGCATTCAACAAGTCTTTTCTGATTGATTTTCTTTCTCTCAGAGCTTGCAGTCTAATGTGAGGAGAAGTTGGGAATAAAGGGAGAGCTGATGGGAGTGTGGAGGAGAGCTAAATTTCGACGGAGCCGTATGTTGTGTGGAAGTTTCTTTTTGCTTTAGAGTCAGAGAGAGAGAAAAAGGAGTCAGGTTGTGATGAAATTTAGGATGAAGATTTGGAGCAAATTTGGGGATTGGTACTTGGCAAAATGGGAGGGTTTCAATGGGAAATTACTTCATCTGGTTTCCATTTTCAAAGGTCATCCAGGCTACTTTGGGAGGAGGTGATAAAGGAACAGGTGTGGAAATGACTGTCTCTTAAGTATCCTTCTTTTATTGGGGAAGGCAAGAAATGATTGGCTTGTAACTCAGTGGAGGAGGGACATGTTAGAATTCATGATCTATTTGAGACAAAAGAGGTAGTAATGGGGTCAGGGCAGAGACCCCCAAGGGTAAATAATAGGATCCAGGGGCTGGAGTGATAGCACAGCGGGTAGGGCGTTTGCCTTGCACGCGGCTGACCCGGGTTCGAATCCCAGCATCCCATATGGTCCCCTGAGCACCGCCAGGAGTGATTCCTGAGTGCATGAGCCAGGAGTGACCCCTGTGCATTGCGGGTGTGACCCAAAAAGCAAAAAAAAAAAGAATAGGATCCAGAAATGGAAGGGTGGAGTAGGAATGTGGCTCAGCGACCAAACATATGCGTTGCACATCCCATCCCTCACCAAACATGGTCACCATCATCACTGTGGAGGCACCGGATGCCTGTCACCTAGGAGATATGCTTCCTAAGTGGAGGCCTGGGAGGCAGTGGAGACAGCGTCCACAGGCTCCTGGTTTCTCCCCCACTTCCTGCCCAGGTTCTGGTGCCTGATGAGGACCGCCCGGCCACACCCCCGAGGGACCTCATCGAGATCCAGGTGGTGAAGGTGACCGACACCACGCAGGTCTCCGAGCCCCCGGAGCCAGGCCCTCTTCACTGTGCCTTGTGTCCAGCTGCTTTCCAGCTGGTGTCTGAGCTGCTGTTCCACGAACACGGCCACCTGGCTGGGGTCGAAGGTGGTGGGCCGGCCGGGAACCCAAGCCAGTGCCACGTGTGTGGCCACCGCTGCCCAGGCCCCGCCAGCCTGCGCACCCACTACAGTCTGCACACAGCGGAAAGGCCTTACCACTGCGCGCTCTGCCCGCGCTCCTTCAAGGCGCCGGCACCGCTGTTGCGTCACCAGCACCAACACGGGCCCGGGCCAGCTGTGGTAGGCTGTGGGGCCCCGCGGGAGATCGCTGGGGCCGTGGCAGCGGGTGCGGCGGTGAGCAAGCCCTTCGCCTGCCGCTTCTGCGCCAAGCCGTTCCGCCGCTCATCCGACATGCGCGACCACGAGCGCGTGCACACAGGCGAGCGACCCTACCACTGCAGCGTGTGCGGCAAAGGTTTCACGCAGTCATCAGTGCTGAGTGGCCACGCGCGCATCCACAGTGGCGAGCGACCCTTCCGCTGTGCGCTCTGTGGCCGTGCCTTCAACAACTCCTCCAACTTCCGCAAGCACCAGCGCACCCACTTCCAAGGACCCTGCCCTGGTCTTGGGGCGCCCCCGGCAACCAGCAGGCAGGGGGAGGGGGGGCGGGAGCCCTCATAGGTGAAGAGAGAGGTTGACCCCTAGGCTGGCAGGAGGCAGGGAGCAGGAGAAGGGAGATTGGGGGAACAGAGGAGCGGCTGGTAATGAAAAGCTGAGCCAGTTGGGGGACCCTTCCCCCTCAGAATCACTGAGGTGGGGGATGCACAGCCCAGGTCCAGGTTGTGTTCTTGCAGGTGGTCCTTGTGCATGAAGCTTGTCACCGGGCAGTGGTGGCATGGGGTGGGTCACAGTGCCCCTGGTCATTGAGGGTTCTGGTCTTGGGGGTTCTCTGGGGTGTGCCCAGATGGAACCATTTGCCTGCCTCAGTGAACCCCACCCTCTTGCCTGTCTCCCAAGGGTGGAGGAACCTCAGCACATCCTCCAAAAAAGACTTGGGGATGCCCTCAAAGCCCAAGGGTACCAGGTCATAGCTGAGGGCCTTTGAGCTTACGGGACATGAGCCTCACTGTAAGGATCCTTCGTCCCTCTACCCAGGGACAGAGAAGTACCCCCTTGTCAAGCTTTGGCCTAAGAACCCACCCCCCTGTGTTTCCTTTCCCCATTCCCCCTTGAGCTCATGGGAACCAGTGCCAGCTGATCCCAGGGGTGGGCTGTTGGAGGCTGGGGACCCCAGCTGAGAGCTGAGTCACTGTGCTAGGGGCCCCGATTCTCTGTTATTAAAGAACTTTCTGAAAAGCTCCTCTATGTCCATCTTGTAGCTGGGGTGGGAGCAGAGGGGCCACAGCACAGCCACCCCTCTGTAGAGGTGCGGAGGTGTGGCTCAGCTCCGGAAGTAGCAGTCCGGGGACTACAGAGGGGAGCACTTGGACATGTACATTCTCCCCACTCCCCCAGCACCCCATGTCCCCATGGAACCCCCACCATGCAAAGAGCTTGTCCTCCGCCAAAGCAGCATCTGCAGCCAGGAGAGACCTGGGCTGGTTCCCTGAGTATCCCCTGTCCCGTGCTGCTGCTTGTTCCTGAGCTGTACTTCCCATTACAGCTCTGCTAGAGAGAGAGTCAGTGGGGTCTGGGCCAGGTGGAGATGGATGCTCAGGTTGGACGTGGGAGCTGGGGGCAGCCTGCATGCACTGCAGCTCAGGGTGGGCTGGGGGCACTGCCCATGGGCATGAGTCCTGCTAGAACTTTTCCCTGTGGTATTTGTTCCCACTGCTAAGTCATGCTGTTGCTTGTTCATTTGTTCCAGTGCTGGGGATCAACTTCAGGGCATCACACATGCAAAGCATGTGATCTATAGCAAGCTACATCCTGGCCCAATGCCAATGATGTAAACCCTTCTGATGGCAAATACTGGCAGGCAATGAGTCCAGAAGTGTGAATGTATGGGCTAAGGCGAAGTGTGTGGTGGATCCCAGCAGTTAGTTAATTCAGGGTGCACCAGGAAGACTGGCAAGTCCTGCCAGCACCAGTCTCCCATCCCACCTCTCTGGGACCCTCATCATGTGAGCTGCACCATACCTGTGCCCGAGCGCCTCCCCTCACCCCTCACTACCACCCCTGCCTGACAAGTTCCTGTGGAGTGTGGCCAGCTCACACCAAAATGGCCCCATGCTCCGGAGCCTGTGCTGCTACTTCATGCCTTCCCCTTGGAGGTAGACTCCAGGCAGGGATTTAATCATTACAGTTTGGTGGCCACATTGTCCCATGACCAAAGTGAGGTCTGGAAGGACTGGAGAAATAGTACAGTGGGTAAGGCACTTGCCTTGCATGCAGTTGATGGGGTTCGATCCCCAATATCCCACATACCCCCTGAGCACTGTCAGAAGTAATTCCTGAATGCAGAGTCAAGAGTAACTCTTGAGCATCATCTGGTGTGACCCCAAAACACATAAGAATACAGTGAGGGCTGAATAAGTGCACCTGGAGGCCCTGTCCCTTGTCACTCACAGGCTCTGAGCAGGGAGGCCCAGCTCCCCATCACTCAGGCTGGGACCCAGCATTAGCCCCCAAAGGCAAAGTGGGGTGTTCGGGGAACTATGTCCAGTTCATCTGTTCCCTAAGGACAGCCTCAGCAAACACTGGCAGGCTGCTTGGCATGTACTCTGGGCACCTAAAGGAGGCAGTTTAGGTACAAGCAGGTCCCCAGCTGCTGAGAGCACACTGACCTGGCCCGTTCACTTCCACCACTTAAAAGACTCAGTGTTGGGCCAGAGAGGTCCTACAATGGTTAGGATGCTTGCCTTGCACACAGCATACTTGGGATTGATCCCCAGCATGCCATATGGTTCCCCGGACCACACCAGGAATGATCCCTGAGTGCAGAGCCAGGAATAAGCCCTGAGCACTGTCAGATGTGGGAGGGAGGGAGGGATGGAGGGAAGACGGAAACTCAGTGCCTAAGGAGCAAAATCCAGAGACAAAAGTGCCCCAAATCCTCTGCTAGGAGCACTCTTCCGGGGTGCAACAAGAGACTCAAGGGCCCTGTGGATAAATTTATTCTTCTCTGCTCTGTACAAGCCGCGTCTGCACCCCGCCCCCACCCCACAATCCAAAAGATCACCTGCCCCCCACCCCCAGTTCCGCTCAAATTCCAGGGTCTGAGAGGGGAGTGAGTAGCTCAGCCCCACCCCACCAAAGCGTCTTGGGGGACAGAATGCTACGGGGGCTGGGGTGGATGAGGGTTACAAGACCGGGCTGGATGGGGCTCGGGTTGGTGGCTGGGAGAGGATGCGGCTGGCCCAGAGGGTCAGAATGGAGGAATTCCGGGAAAGTTTGTCCACGTTTGCAGCGAGCGGGCAGTGAAGGGGGAAAGGGACAGCTCAGCGGGCCACGGGGCTTGGGGCCTGACAGGGTGGGCTATTGGAACTGCAGAGGGGCCAGGCCTCAGTCAGGCATCCTTCCCAGTTAAGGTGCTGGCACCAGCCCCCGCCCCGGGAGCTCCGAGGCCCTCGGCCTTGTGTGCCAGGCGGTGCTTCTTGAGGCCGTAGGTGTTGGCGAAGCCCTCACCGCAGGAGGAGCAGCGGAAAGGCCGGCCGCCCTGGTGGGCTGCCAGGTGCTTGCGAAAATACCCGGGATCCTTGAAGGCCTTGAGACAGGCGGGGCAGCGGAGCTCAGGCCGCGGCGGCTCGTGCGCGCGCTGGTGACGCAGCACAGAGCTCAGGTAGAAGAAGCCCTTGCCGCAGTGCTCGCAGCGGTAGGCGCGCTCGCCCAGGTGCAGTCGCTGGTGCTCCAACAGATTGGAGCGATAACGGAACGTCTTGCCGCAGGCCCCGCAGCGCTGGGGCCGGGCCACTGCATGCAGGCGCCGGTGCTCTGCCAGGCTGGACGACTGGGCAAAGCGCTTGGCACACACGCCACACTTGAAGGCGCGCTCACCCGTGTGCACCACACGATGCTGCCGCAGGTACCAGGAGCGCAGAAAGCCTTGGCCGCACACGCCACAGCGGTAGGGTCGCTGCTCCGTGTGGCAGCGCTGGTGGCGCATCAGCAGGGCCGCCTCCCAGAAGCGCTTGCCACACACGGGACAGCGGAAGCCTCGTTTCTGCCGGTGGCTGCGGCGGTGCAGAAGCAGGTCGTAGGCGCCGGCGAAGCTCTGGCCACACAGGCCGCAGCCCAGGGTTCGGCGCACCAGGTGTACATACTTATGTGTCACCAGGCCCAGGAAGTGCTTGAAGCTCTGGCCACACGTGGCGCAGCTGAAGCGCTCCGGGCCCCCTGTGGCACTGCCCCCGCTGCCAGCCGCCGCCGCCCCGCCGGCGTCATCGCCCCCCGACACCCCGGCTAGCGCCGCTACAGCGGCCCCGACCTCGCCCGCCAACCCACTGTCTAGCACGCTGGCCGCGTCTGTCCCGCCAGAACCTTCCGGGGGCTGGGTGCCACCCGGCGCGGGAGGCAGCAGGCGCTCAGGCGCCGCCTGGTGCACCAGCTTGTGCCACATGAGGTTCTCAATGAAGCCGAACGTCTTGCCACAGGCGTCGCAGCCGTAAGGCTTCTCTGCCATGTGCACCTCCTTGTGACTCATGACGTGGAAGAGATCAGGGAAGTGCTCACCGCAGTCCGAGCAGGCGTAGCTCAGGCTCTCGGCTGTGCCCGCCCCCGCAGCCGAGGAGCCAGAGCCGCAGGCACCTGGCGCGCCTTGGGTAGTGGGTAGGCCGGCGGCCCCGGCCAGGGCACAGGGCAGCTGCAGCCGGTGCACTTGGCGATGGCGGGTGAGGCTCTGTGGGTAACCGAACACCTTGCCGCACAGCTCGCACTTGTAGGGACGCTCGCGGGTGTGCACCACATGGTGCTTGCTCAGGTGGAAGGACTCACGGAAGCGCTTCCCGCACACCGGACATTGGTGCGGCTTCTCGCCAGTGTGGATGCGCTCATGGCGCTTCAACGTCTCGCGCCGGCCGAAGCCGCGGCCGCAGATCCCACAGCAGAAGGTCTTGCCCGGAATGCCGGCGCCGGAGCCTGCCGCACCCCCAGACCCCGCGCTGCCGAGCAGCAGCGGGTGTGCGCCTAGCAGCGGCACAGGTACGGCCCCATAGACCACGGCCGCAGCCGCCGCTGTGGCGGCCTTGTCGCTGTCAGTGGTGGGTGGGTCGGGGGGCAGGAGGTAGGGGCCCGGGGGGAAGGGGGGCGGGGGCTGCGGGGCCGCCCCATCCTTGGGCGCCTCTGGCGCGGCGGGCGCGGCACTGGCGGTGGGTGCGTGCGGGGCATGCGCAGCCTTGTGGCGCAGAAGGCTCTGTGGCGCTGAGTAGGACTTGCCGCAAAGGTCGCAGGGATAGGCGGGGCGCGGGGCGCCGGTGCCCGCGTGCGCCGCCTGGTGCTTGAGCAGGTAGGCGGCGTCGCGGAAGGCCTTCCCGCAGATGCCGCAGGGCAGGCGCAGCAGGTCAGCCGAGTGCGTCTTCACGTGGCGCTTGAGGCTCTCGCGGCGGTTGAAGCTCTTGTTGCACACGGAACAGGAGAAGGGCTTCTCGCCCGTGTGGATGATCTGGTGCTGGTGCAGGTGGCTGGGCTTTTTGAACACCTTCCAGCACAGCGGGCAGGCAAATGGGCCGTCACCACCCCCCGTCCCTACCGGCGGCCCCCCCCCACCTGCCGGGCCGGCCGGGACAGGATTGGCAGTGCCATCTGCAGGCGTGGCTGGGGGGCCGGAGGCCGCTGCAGCGGGGACTGGGGGGGCAGTGGGCGTGGCGGCGGCGGCAGCCGCAGGGACCCCAGCCGGGGCCGGCAAGCCGAGCTGTGACAGGGGCGTGGCAGGGGGTGGGGGCCCGGCTGTGGCCGGCATGGTGGCGGTGGCGGTGGGCGGCACATCCTTATGGCAGCGGCGGTGGCGGATGAGGCTGGAGACGTGGTTGTAGGTGCGGCCACACACGCCGCACTCGTACGGACGCTCACCCGAGTGCACGAGCATGTGCTGCACTAGGTGTGAGGACTGCTTGAAGGACTTCTGGCACACGCCGCACGGGAAGCGCCGCTCCATCAGGTACTTGAGCCGCCGGAAGTAGCCCTTGTCATCCTTGGATGGGTCGCACGTGGCGCTGGTGCCGGCTGGGCCCGGTGGGGCTGGCGCAGGTGTAGGCAGAGGGCCTGGTGTCCCCGCTGGAGTGGCCAGCCCTGGTGTCCCCCCAGGTCCTGTGGCTGGGCCCCCTCGCTTCAGGTTTCCAAACAGGTGCTGGTGTCCCGACAGGTCCACAATGCCCCACTGCGGGGCCGGGAAGGCGGCATCGAACAGGGGTGGCGGCGGTGCCCCAAAGGCAGGCGCCAGGGGCAGATCCGGCTTCTTGGCTTGGGAGGAGGCAGAAGAGGAAGAGGAGGACGATGAGGAGGAAGAAGAGGAGGATGAGGGCGTCTCTGCCTTAGGCTTGAAGGTGGCCGGGGCCGGGTAGTCATACTGGGGGGGCGGCGGCTGGGGTGGCGGCTGCGGTGGGGGCCCGGGAGTGCAGGGCAGGGCAGCCACGGCCTTAGCGTGCTCCCCATACAGCTCCATGGGCTCAAAGCGCTGGTGGTTGAGGAACTCCAGGAAGTCGAAGGGGTAGCTCTGGAAGTGAACCCCGTCCTCGCCGCCCAGGCCGCTGCTCCCACCAACCCCGGCTCCACTGCCCGCAGGGTTTGCCTCCATTTCGTTTGGGGTCCACCGGAGACCCTGTGAAGAGGGACAGGAGGTGCTGAGCACTGCAGGGCGGTGGGTGGTCAAAGGCTGGGCAGCCAACCTCCTGCCCAAGCATCCCTCTCATCTCCTCCCTGGCTCCTGATACACCTCCTCTGCACAGCCTCTCATGTTTTACCCACCCACCCCACCCCTGCCCCTGACCTGGTGGGTTATCAGGCCCTCTGGAAGCCCCAAGGAACTGAAGAGAAGCCCTGATTTCTTACTGTGTGACCTCGGGCAGGGTTCTGTGCCTCACAGCTGCATCTACAATACAGACCTCACACCTCCCAGCCTCAGGTCCAGCCCCATGCTCATCTCCTCCAGTGTGGAAGGGTGCGGAGGCACTAGTTTGGAGACAGGAGTGGAGGGGCCAAGTAGCAGGTCTCAGGCATAGTCTGAACATACCCCCATGACCTCTGTGACATCCCATGCCTGGGGTATCTGCATGCAGTCAGGGACCTGGGTGCTCCTGACCCGTTTTTGAGTCCCTTTCATTCCGGGCTACAACCAGAAGGGAGAGATCAAGGAGTACCAGGCCAGGATTCTCCCTGCCCAGCTTGAACGTGTCTTCCTCACACACACGTGTGATTTTCAGGGTTCCTGAAGAGCCTTGCTCTCCCACTGCGCAGGTGTGGGGTGCCACTGTAGGGAATCTTTGGAAAGCTCCTGCCTGGGCCGGAGACATGGTGATCCGCATTCAATCTCTGCCATTGCATGGGGTCCCTGGAGGCCTGCCAGGAGTGACACCCCCAAAAGAAAGCAGCTCCTGCTGGGCTTCCTGGAACTCTGGCACCCCCTGCAGGCCAGCCAGAAGCTTGCTGGGGCTGGGATGCAGTCACCACCCACCGCCCTGTAGATAGCTGGGAACAGGGTCCATGGGCTCGTTCAGGCAGTCACCATTTTCATCCCTCCAAGGAGAGCCTGCAGAGATCATGAGCATGGCAGTGTCTGGACCCCCTCTGCACCCCCTCCCCCAGTTGTGGTCCTGAAGAGGTAGAGGAAGGTCGGGAAGGGAGCTGCCTTTGGAAGTGCTATCAGGATTCTGAGGAAAGACATTTACATCAGGGGCAGGCCGGGAGGAAAGGTCCCACGATTCCCAAGTCTCTCCTGGGCCTCTTTGTGCTTCCCATCAGCCACTGCGCCCTGCTGTCCCAGGCTCTTCTGTCTACACCCACTCCTCCCCCAATCTGGCATGGGTTTTTGCACTTGGCCAAGTCACCTGGGCCTCCTGACGTCCTGTGGGCTGAGAGAAACCAAAGGCTGGGGTGGTGAGTTGGGGGGGACAGGCACCAGGCCAGGAGAGGGCACTCAGCAGACACAGGGTTGGGTGGGAGGTGGGGTGGGGGAAAGGTGGGCAGATGCACAGAGTGACCCGCTCATAACCCCCCAGAAACACGAAGCCCCCTTTGTCAAGGTGTCCGGGCCTTAAAGTGTCCTCCTGAGTTAGGCTGCAGGCACAGAGACATGTTCAGGAGGAGGGGAGGGACCCTTCCAGAGGCTCTGAAACAGCTGTTGTGTGTTCCTGGGTGAATGAGATCTGGGCCTTTGCCCCTACTGTGCCGACTCATTACAGCTGTGGGCAACTGAGGGTAAAGTCACTGTCCTGTGGGCCCAGGACCTGACTCAGGATGGGATTCTAATGGCTCAGGGATAAGAACCCAAGCCAGGGACAGGCCCCTGCAGCCTGGCAGGGGGGCTGCCCCATCCACATCTCCTACAGCCCATGGGTCTCCCACCAACCGTCCAGGTTGCTCAACAACTGACATCCCCTCAAAGGCAGGGGCTGAGGCTAGTCAGCCTCCTTCCTACTTCAGGGGAAACGACTGACACTACACCAGGGCATCCAGACTGCTTCCCCCTCACACCCCCGGCAGCACTGCATGTCCTGTCCCCTGAGGTCCCCTTGGGCACTGCCACATGTGAGTTCCTGTCCCCTGCTAATCTCCAGGACCCAAGACAATGCCCAGGGCAGAAGCCTGGCCCTAGAGGCCTCATGCCCCGACCACTTCACTCTTGGAGGGCTGCTCTCAAAGGTGTGACTTTTTGGTGCTGGTGGCTGGGGGGCAAGATAACAACAGAAATTTCTCTGAGACTCCTTCTGTCCAAGCCCCTCGTCCTGTGCACTCCCCTACCGGAGCCCATGTGGGCAGTTTCTAATCAGACCATGAGGCAGCAATGCTGTCCACCAAGGCGGCATCATCTGCTGTCAGATGTTTCATGTCCAGTGTGTGCTTCATGAGTGGCTGTGGAAGAGAGTGCAACCCGGGCTGGGGTCCTCTCCTCTCAGACCCTGCAGCACCCGCATTGTGGCCTTCTTTGCCCTTCTGATCTGCAAGGGCAGCTCCAAGTCTCTGCACTGCCCAGGTACCTCCAATTCAGGAGCACTCAGAAAACACTGTTTATCCTGTTTATGTGTTTACTTTCTTTTCAGCTGCCTCCCCAGAGAGTGGGGCTTTTCCTCTGCAGCTGCATAGGGGGCTACAGAGTCATCCCCTGGGGAAGCTGGAGACCGGGCAGATCAGGAACAGCTCATCAGAGCTGACGAAGCCTCATTCCCAGCGGGAAGGAAATGCTCTTGCAGGAGGTGCCACCGCCGGAGGCAGGGCAGAATTTCTGGGTAATCCTAGACTCCAGAGGGCAGGCGCTGCCCACCTGCAGGGGAAGGTGTGCATAGCAAGCAGAACTGAAGGGGGCGCTGTTCCGCGGGAGGGAGGTCGGGAAGGGGGTTGACAGAGGTGTTGCGGGGGAAATAGGGGCTCGTGTGCAGAATGAAAAAAGACATCCTTCACTGTTGACCAGAATAAAGTATTTTTACACCAACGGGGACGACTGGAAAGAAAGGTGTTAAGCATTGCTTGCGTGTGGAGAGGGAGAACGGGGCGGGGAGGGGTGCAGTTCTCTAAGGCACCGGTGATCGCTTTTTGCGGGCAACCTATGAGGGAGGGAGGGCTATGCTGGTAGCACCTGGGGAGCTGTCCCGACGGTGGCAAGGACTAGAGCCATGGAGAAAGCACGGGGCGGGGAGGGGTGTTTGGCAGCAGTTTAAGGGACCACCACGAATGAGGGCGCATTGGCAGCCGTCCTCCACGGGGGCGCTGATGGCGGAGATGTCTGCATTGGTCGACTAGGGGCGGGCAGTGACTTGGGAGCCTCCTGGCAAGGGCCCGGCGGGAGAAGCACTGATGGGGTCGTTCTGGGGACCACAGAAGGCCAGGTCGGGGTCCCCCCGCCCCCGCTGCCCTCGGGCCCAGGGGCCAAGCGACGACCGTCACTCACCGGCGCCGGGGTCTCCGCCGGGAGGAGGCCGAGGTGGCGGAGGAGGCGCCGCCGCTCGGGGGAGACCCGAGGGCCCGACCGGAAGTGCCGCCCCCTCCCCCTCCCCGGGAGCCCCGCACCGCCAGCCCGCCCGCCCGGAAGCGGAAGTCGCGCCCGTCTCCGAGGCGCCGGCGTGGAGGAGCGGAAAGAGGCAGCGGCGGCAGCGGCCCGCAGTGGCGGTGGCGGCGGCGGCGGCGATTGGCACAATGCGCCTGCGCATTGGCTAGGGAGCTCGGGTGGGGGAAGGCCTGGCCGCTTCCGGTGGCGGGACAGCGCTTTGCGCCTGCGCTCGGGGCGTCCGCCTCTTACCAGGGCACCGCCCACACACTCAGGACTTCCGGCTAGGCCACGCCCCTCCCGCGGATCCCACTCAAACTCTGCCTGACTCAGCTTCACGCCCATTTCAACGCGTCACCTCGTAAGCTCCGCCCACTGCCTCAAACTCCATCTTGCGGGGCTGAGAATGTAGCTAGCTAGCTCAGCCTTGCAAGCATGAGGCTCTAGGTTCGACTCCCTAAGCCAAAAAAAAAAAAAAAAACATAAAACAACACTACACGCCCCTTGTTCGCAACATTTCATCTCTCCTGCCTCAGTCCCCCCTCTCCGGGCTTCTTTGTGCCGCTCCCTCTGACCACAGCATCTGATGCATCTGCTTCAGTGGTTCTCAAAGTTTGCTCCGGAAGCCAGCGGCAGCGGCATCACCCGGAGTGGACTTATGAGAAACGTACGTCCTCGGGCCTCCCGCTCCAGACATCGGAATTCAGAAACCCTGTGGTAAAGCCTAGGGTCATGCATGCCTCACATGTGAGGAAGTGGGTTGTCTCAGACACCGCAAAAATGAAATAAAATACTCTTCTGGAAATCCTGATGAGCTCAAGTCGAGAACCACGATCCCTCTCTAACTCAGCCTCACTAAGCCTAGCGTTTCCTACTCGGATGCCCTCTTGGATAGCTCCTGCTTAGCCCAGATCTGAAGAGCGATTATGCCCACCCTCCGCATATCTTTTCTGTAGAGACCGACCTCTCCTGCTGCAGGTTCCCCTTGGTTTCCACTGCTCAAATAAAGCCCAAATTTCCCTCGCTAAATTGCTCAAGCAAGCGGCCCCAATAGCCCATAAATTGTTTTAAATAATTCCACCCCAGTTCTCAGCAACCCCTTCCCTCGCTGCCCAATAGGCCTGGTCCCTCAGCCCAAGCCCCGCCTCCTGCTACCCTGCCCCCGCCCCCAGCACCACACCACTCCTCAAACAGCTTCTGGACAGGTTAGGACAGAGTCCTAACTGAACTCCGGTGATTCTGGCCGGAATGGGGATGAGGATCTACATGTACACAGAAGATCCAAGTTCTTGCTTTAAGTGAATATTCACGGGAGTACTTGAGTCTGAGGGGATGGGACGGGGGCAAAGGCTTCCTCCAACTCACTCTTCAGTGCCCAGGGAAAGGCAGCATGTGACACGGGGATCCTCCCACAGGAAAGTGGAGGGGATCCCAGAAAGAAGAGGCAGCTAGCCCCAGTACTGTCACTGAAAACACACGATGCCAGTGGGCAGAGGTTTATTTCCATGGCCCCTGGCTCCGAGGGCCTGTCAGTCCTAGGCAGGGTGATGGAGAGTGATGGGACCCCAATACCGAGGCCCTCACCCTTAACCCCCTCCCACAAACGAAAGGCCATGAGACAGGAGGTAGTCCCAGCCCCCCCAACCACGGCCCAGCAGCAGCCCAGCCAGCACAAGGCCTGGTAGGGGGCGAGGGGGCCCAGCTTGTGGGTCAGGCCAGCTCTTTCCTCTCCTGTGGCTCCTCCTCCTCCTCCTCCTCCTCCTCCTCCTCCTCTTCCTCCTCCTCGGCGCCAGCAGTGGCCGGGATGCCCTCGTCGTCCCATGGCAGCTCAGGTCCTGGGTCCGGGGGACACACGGGTGCCTCCATGGCCTCTGGGTGCTTGCGTTTGGCATGGCGCCGGAGCGTGTTGGCCTCGGTGAAGCGCAGCCGGCAGACGGGGCACTGGTAGGGCCGCTCCCCCGAGTGCACCCGATGGTGGTGCGCCAACTCGCCAGCCTCGCGGAAGCGGCGCGGGCAGAGCAGACAGTGGAAGGGCCGCAGGCCAGCGTGGATGTTGCAGTGCCGCCGCAGGTGGCTGGACCGCTTGAAGGTCTTGCCACAGTCCTTGCACTCATGCGGTTTCAGCTCCGAGTGCGAGATGCTGTGGCGCTCCAGGTCAGAGAGGTAGGGGAAGGCCCGCAGGCACACTGGGCAGAAGTGCCGCGCCTTCTTGGGACCCGAGCCCTCGGTCCCACCTGCCACTGACCCTTCAGAGACTGTATAGGGCACACCCTGATCATCGATTAACAGCAGGTCGCTACCCCCGCCGCTGTCCACCGGGGCCATGGGCCCCTGCACCAGCGGGGGCTCCTGCCCTGGTTTGGGGGGCCGGCCCCGCTTACGGGAGAAGGAGGCCTTGAGCGTCCAGTGCGAGGAGGCAGCAGTACCGGGAGGGCGGCCCCGGCGGCCCCGACGAACAGGAGGCGGCAAGGCCAGAGGGTTTTCTTCCTCCTGGGGCAAAGGCGAAGGCAACTGGTCTGGGCTGGGGGTGTCCATTGAGCAGTGGGGGACTTGGGCCTGAGCTCTGGAGCCGGGCTAAGAGGAGAGAGGGGGGGCAGCAGTCAGTGCTCAGTGCAGGGAGGGCCTGGAGCTCCCTCTGTTCCCCAACACCTTGCCCATCCCAGTTCTGAGTCTCCTGAGTGGAGTGTGGCTGGCCAGGGAATACAGCGCAGCGGTCCTCAAATGGGGCTGCCCTGGCACCTCTGGACGGCGGGGCTTTGGCAATGTCTGCAACCCCTCCAGACAGGCAAAAGGAGAGGAGCAAAGGCGGGCGCTCAGGACTGGGGGAGGCCAAGCGGGAGTGCCTGGGTGGCTCCGGCCCTCAGAGTTGGGTGTGAGAAAGCACTGCTAGAGTCCAGTGTCCAGCTCCTGAGAAGGGCTCTGGCTTCCAAGCCTAGCTAAGCCCATTGCAAAACAGAGGAAGTTTCCTCCACCTCACCCAGACATGCCCTGGTGGGGGAAGGACGGCCTTAAAAAGCTCTTAGGGGCCAGCAAGAATCATCATCTAGGACTGCGCTGGGCCGCAACCAACCTCCGGGGAAAGGGGCACATCATCTCCACTTCGCGCAAGGCGGGTAACCTAAGTGCAGGCCAGACCCGTGCATAAGCGTCCACTGGCAGTGCTGGCAGGACCGAGATTTTAAACCAAGACCTCAAGGATCCCAGTGGCCCAGAGATAAAGAAGAAATGGGCTCAAGCAGATGAGGGGCACTTTGGAGGCCCTCAATCCTGAGCTTGAATTCAGCAATCAACGGGGACTTTGTGTCTCCGTGCCAGTGTCTGCCTCCTCAACCATGGGTATACTCAGTGAGCTCTCACTGTGCCCTCGTCACCATTGGCTCCTGAGGCCAAGGGATTGGAGAGCAGAAAGCGGGAGGAGGAGGCGAGCGCAGGTGCACTGAGAGCGGGGGCTGCAGGTGCCTCTGGACCCCCTTTTGAACAGGCATACGGTCCCCCCTAGAGAGGGCTGACCGCTTTCCAGCTATCACAGGATCCTCCAAGGGGGCCTGTCGGGGACGGAACTCAGCCTGGACCCTCGAGCCCCCGCTCAAACCCGCGCAAGCGCGCGCCCGCCGCCCCCCAGAGCTGCCAGAGCGCGGGGCGGGCCATGCGGGGGCGGCGGCCAATGAGCGGCGTTGTGCTGCGGACGCCGAGGGCCGCCGCCGAGGGGGTCTGCGCGCGCGCGCCCGGGAGGCTCCGCGGGGTGCGAGGTCGGCGCGCGCGCCGAGCAGGTGTAGGGAACGCGCTCCCGGTGCGCGCGGAACCCGGTCTCCCCTCCCTCCGTTCCCTTCCCCCCGCCAAGGCCCCCCGCCTCTCGGGTACCTCATTTGCATGTCGCCGGGGCTCGCGAGTGTGCGCGCGCCGGAGCGGCGGGATCGGCGCGTGGGGAGGGGCGGGGGCGCGGGGGCCCTGCCCCTCGGCGGCGAAGGAGAAGGCGCGCGGGGAGCCCCGCCCCCGGGGAGCACGCTCGCGGCCCCTCCCTCCCCCGCCCCCTCCGTGGGGCCCGCGCGCCCGCGGGAAACAAAGGGGATGCGCGAGGTCCTAAGACCCGGCCACTGCCGGGCAGGCCGGTCGCGCTTGCGCACCCTTCACCCCTGTCGGCAATCACCCCAGCAACACGTCCCAACCATAGAGACTTCTCTTTTTTCCCACAAAACAACCAGCCCGGTGGCCCAGTCAATGACAGGTACCAAAGGATGAAAAGCGGAAAATGGCTGCTCATTCCCGTAACTAACATGGCGCCGGATCGGCTTCAAAATCCCCTGGATGGCTGGGGGACAAGATGGAGCCTGCTCAGCCTCTCGGCCTCGTATCGGCGAACTTGAGAGTTCTCTATTTTTGCTTGCTGCAACTCGGCCCACCGCCCCTACACCACCCACTAACCGAATGACCCCAGACTGTCAAAGGGAGTCAGATCTGCCCGCTTCTTAGTGAATATGAGCCGCCGTGACCCGGAGGGCCGGGAAGCCGCGCGCTAAACCTGCTGCCCTTACTCTGTATGGCGCCGGTGGTTACCCAAGGCCCCGCCCCTTTCCTCTGCCCTTACCCAAGATGGCACCAACCTGGCTTCTCTAACCTCCTGTGTCGGGAAAGGGACGCGGGAGAAGGAGAAGGGCGGGCTGCAAGAGGGGGAAGCCAAGAGGGCGGGAGGAAGGGGGAGTGCGAGGGAGCAGGGAGTTAAGACGGAAGTCGAGGGGCCCCCCGGGTGGAAGTGACGCTGCCCCCGCTGCCCAAAATGTCGGCGCCCAGAGGGAGGTGTAAGTAATTAAAGAGGAAAGCCGACTGACTTTTCCGGCCTCCCGGGGCCGCCCCAGGGCTCCAGAATCCCCGCTCCGTCCCAGCGAGGTGGACTCGCCTGGCCGCGTGTCCTGCTGCCCTGCCTCCGCCCCGGGCGCCCGGGCCTCACCGTTTAAGGACGGGGGTGGGGTGGGGGGAGGGGCTCAAAGGCCTTCTCCAGGAGCCTGAGCCCTTGAGCCACCGCGGGGGGGCGGCCCGGGGTCTGTGTGTGGGGAGGACTAAAGGGTGGAGAGGGGGCGGGGCCTATCGCAGATTCGGGCGGAGCAATAATTGGGAGGAGCCAGGGTTGGGGCGGAGGCTAGAGTGGAAATAGGCGGGGCTGTGGGTAAGTGGGAGGGGTCTAAGTAAAGCGGGTGGATTTTTGTACCAGGGGCCAAGTGTCAGGAAAAGGGACCTGACTGGCGCCTCAGGGATAAGTGGGCAGAGCTTAGAGCAGAAAAGGTGGGGCCTGTCTGGCGCAGGACCTCAAGAACAGTGAGGGAATGGGGATTTAGGTGTGGAATTTGGGGGTCTTGGCGGAAATGCCAGTATCATGCAGGTGAGATGACTTACAGAAGTTGGAGCATGGCTCAGCAAAAGTGAGAGAGGTTGAACGACTCAAGATTGCCTTGGCAGTTGAGTAGGGCTTTGGAGGGGAATCCTAGCTAAATAGTGATGAAAGTCTAAGACAGAGCTCGAAGACTTTGCTTAGTGATGGGACCAATCCTTGTGCCCTCAACCTAAGGAAGCACTAGCATATGTCGCCTCAATTTTACTTCTTCCTGACCATCACTCCATGAGACAGTTTCTCCCATTTTTTCTGCTGCGGGTGAGAAGAGTTTCAATCGTTTTATTTATTTATTTATTTATTTTGCTTTTTGGGTCACACCTGGCGATGCACAAGGGTTACTCCTGGCTCTGCACTCAGGAATTACCCCTGGCCGTGCTCAGGGGACCATATGGGATGCTGGGATTTGAACCCGGGTCGGCCGCGTGCAAGGCAAACGCCCTACCCGCTGTGCTATCTCTCCAGCCCCTCAATCGTTTTAAAAGGGGTTCCCAGGACTAATTATGGACCAAGAGTGCTCAACCCCCAATATTTGTCTTCTCATTTGCTAGGAATATGAATCTTCTTGGAAAACTAACTAGAAAGGCTTCTCCTGAGGGCCAGGTACCTGTCCTAGATATCAGAGACTTTAGGAACTGTGTGAAGGAGCCTAAGTGGGAAAGGGGGATGGGGATGGGCTTAGCCGACGTGGGTGTGACATTGCAAAGTGGACAGGGCTTACAGATGAGCTGGAGTCCACTCGGAGAAAGACAGGGTTAATAAAAACAGTGGCTCTAGTGACTTGCAAATGATGTAAGTGGGAAGAACTTTGAGCAGTATGAGGAGGGGCTAGAGAAGGAACTGAATTGTCTAGGAAGACCAAAAGCTTCTAGAACAGTGTGAGACCTGGCACAGGACCTGGGCGTGAGCGGGCGGGGTTTGAGCACAGTGGGCGGGGCCTAAGCAGGAGCAGAGGGCAGATCGAAAACATCCAGGAGTGAACCTGGGAAAAAAGGCTGGAGACACACCTCCAACCCCCAGCACCTCCTGGTCACCCTAGCACTTCTGGCTCCAGTATGGTCCCAAAACCAAACCAACTAGTCATCAGTGCAGAAGAGACTGGGCTGGGAGATGGGAGCCGATGCGGGGGAGGGGCTCATAGGAGACTGGCAGATGCAGACTGGCTAGCTGGAGGGGCCTGGCAGCCCGGGACTGCAGGAGAAGTGCCCTCCTCATCTGCCTTCCTGTCTTCCCCCGCTCCAGAGAGAGTCCCCACCTGCTTGTATACCATGGATGATGGCCCGCTGCTGCCCGAGACCCCGGCCCCCGCCCCGCCCACCGCTGCCGCCCCCCGGGTCCCGTTTCACTGCAGTGAGTGCGGCAAGAGCTTCCGCTACCGCTCGGACCTGCGGCGCCACTTCGCCCGGCACACAGCGCTCAAGCCCCACGCGTGCCCACGCTGCGGCAAGGGCTTCAAGCACAGCTTTAACCTAGCCAACCACCTGCGCTCCCACACCGGAGAGCGGCCCTACCGCTGCTCCGCTTGCCCTAAGGGCTTCCGGGACTCCACCGGGCTGCTGCACCATCAGGTGAGTCGCAAGTTGCGGCAGGCCCCACACTCACCCAGAGCCCCGCGCGTGCCTGTCTGCTTCTGTTTCACCGCGGCAGGCTTCCTTGCTTTCACTGGGTGCCCTCCCCACTCCCCACCTGGGCCTTCGGCTGTCGGAGCCCAGAGCTCCCAGTCCCTTGGAGGTGGTTGCTGTCAGCTAGAGGATTGATGCGAAAACACAAGGCAAGCAAAAACGTTCTAGAAAGACAGGTGTTGAGAAGGAATATTTTTCCTAAAATCAATGTTGGGAATGATGTGGCAGAGAATGGCTCCCAGATGGGCAGGACAGGAGAGGAAGATATTTAAGTAGAGAGCTGAGGGTGGGCCTGGGTGGCAGGCTCCTAGCAGAGGGAACAGAGGGTACAAGCATCACAGACATGGACAGCAAAGGTCCTGGAGGAGAGGGCAGGTGCCACGTGTGGCCATCCTCAGGTGCCAGATCTCTGTGAGGATTCTGACCTTATCCTGTGTGCCAGACAGGCTAGGCATTTTGCACTGTCCCCTGCTTTCTGTCCCTGTGGCCCCTGTCTGGTTCTGGACCTCACATCCTGAACATTGCTCCCAGCCTCCCAAGTGTTCTTCCAACCTCCCTATCTCTCCCTGTCACATCCAGGCTCTGTGTCTACCAAAGAGTGGCCCAGCATGACAGTCACAGCCCTCTGAGACCTCAATCCTGCCCTCCGCTGAACATTTAATAAGCACCAGCTGCATGCAGGCACTGTACCAGCCTCTTTCAGGGCCAGAGGGAGATCAGAGGTAGTTTGGTTTGTTGAGAAAGTGCCACTTTGGGCCAGAGAGACAGAACAAAGGTTAAAGCACTTGCCTTGCAAGCCTACCAGCATCACATAGGTCCCCAAGCACCCCTAGGCATGATCCCTGAGCACAGAGCCAGCAGTCAGCATTAGAAAGTAAGAGCAAGAGGGGGCTGGAATGGTAGTACAGTGAGGAGGGAGCTTGCCTCACACATGGCCAACCTGCATTTGAGCCTCCACACCCCTTATGGTCCCCTGAGCACAGCCAGGAGTGATTCCTGAGTGTAGTCAAGTGTAACCCTGAGCATCACCGGGTGTGGCCCCAAAATCCAAAGCAAAACAAAACAAAACAAAAAGAACAGAATAGTGAGAGAGCAAGAGGTGCCCTGGCAAAGGCTAGAATTCTGCCCAGAGTGCCTGGTCACTCCACACAGTGGAACTGAAGGCACTCCAGGTCTGGGCTGGGGGCTGGGGGGCTGGTTGCCCCTGGCAGACGTTACAAGTGGAGCCCAGCACAGCGACTCATCAGGCCTAACCACCCTCAGGCAGACATCAGTAGGCCTTAACACCCCAAACCAATCCCTGCCATGTCAGGACCTTAGATAAGTGACCAGGGCACCCATCAGTCAAGACCTGCTTTGCACAGTCTCTCTCCCTGCCTCAGCCTACAGCACAGTGAAGCGCATGCGTGTGCTGGGAGCTGCCATGTTACACTGCTCAGATGCATAACATGCCTAGCATGCAGGAAGTCTGCACCGTTCTATTAGACAGAGGCTCCCCTGTGCCTCCGGGGATTATAGAGCCCCTCAACCTCCACACCCTGACTGCTGACACACTATACAAGGTGTTGTCGAGCGTAGGGCCATCTACCTGCTTTGCAGCAATAGAACCGGATTTTTTGTGGTTCTGTCCCCATCCTCATAGCAACCCAGTGGGAAGACTCCTTTTAGCTGCTCCCCAGAGACAGGCCCAGAGTTTTCACATGGGCAGGCAGAGGGCAGAATGAGTGGTGGCCCCAATCACTGTCACCTTCCGGTGGGAAGTGAGGAAAGCTGGAGGAACCCTCTCTGCTGAGATCAGGGTTTGTGCAAGGATCCTGCGGGCGCTGGGAGGGCCGGAAGCCTAAAACTGCCGGTCGGCCCTAACGTTGCACTCTCCCCTGCCGCCCCAGGTCGTGCACACTGGCGAGAAGCCCTACTGCTGTCTGGTTTGCGAGCTCCGCTTCTCGTCTCGCTCCAGCCTGGGCCGCCACCTCAAGCGCCAGCACCGCGGCGTGCTCCCGTCCCCGCTGCAGCCCAGCCCAGGTCTGCCCGTTCTGAGCGCGCCCTGCTCCGTCTGCTGCAACGTGGGACCCTGCTCGGTGTGCGGGGGAGCGGGTGCCGGAGGCGGGGAGGGCCCCGAGGGCGCGGGCGGCGGTGGCGGCGGCGGCTGGGGCCTGGCAGAGGCGGCGGCCGCGGCCTCGCTGCCTCCGTTCGCGTGCGGGGCGTGCGCGCGGCGCTTCGACCAGGGCCGCGAGCTGGCGGCGCACTGGGCGGCACACACCGACGTGAAGCCCTTCAAGTGCCCGCGCTGCGAGCGCGACTTCAACGCGCCGGCGCTGCTCGAGCGGCACAAGCTGACACACGACCTGCAGGCGGCGGGCGCGCCCCCCGCGCAGGCCTGGGCGCGGGCGGCGGAGCCCGGCGCGGAGCCCGAGACTGGCCTGGGCGCGCGGCCGGCCTGGGCCGCGGGGCTGCGCCTGGGCCGCGCGGGGGGTGGCGTGCCCCAGCTGGGGGCCCTGCGCCCCGAGGGCGGCGGCGAGGCGTCGGGCGCGGCGGCCGAGCGCGCGGAAGACACGCTGTACCAGTGCGACTGCGGGACGTTCTTCGCCTCGGCCGCCGCGCTGGCCGGCCACCTGGAGGCGCACTCGGGGCCCGCCACCTACGGCTGCGGCCACTGCGGGGCGCTCTACGCCGCCCTGGCCGCCCTCGACGAGCACCGGCGCGCCAGCCACGGCCAGGGCGACGGCTCCGAGGCGGCCGCGGCAGCCCCGCCGGGGGACCCCGCGCCTGGCGAGCCCACGGCCGCCGCGGGCCGCGGCAAAAAGATCTTCGGCTGCTCCGAGTGCGAGAAGCTGTTCCGCTCCCCGCGCGACCTGGAGCGCCACGTGCTGGTGCACACGGGCGAGAAGCCGTTCCCGTGCCTCGAGTGCGGCAAGTTCTTCCGCCACGAGTGCTACCTCAAGCGCCACCGACTGCTGCACGGCAGCGAGCGCCCCTTCCCCTGCCACATTTGTGGCAAGGGCTTCATCACGCTCAGCAACCTGTCCCGGCACCTGAAGCTGCACCGCGGCATGGACTGAGGCGGCCGCCTCCGCAGGGCGACCCCACCTCTGGGCGGCGCGCCTCCCCGCCTCCCATCCCGGGCGCTAAAGGTGAGGACCCCCTCTGGAGACATGGGGGCCGTCCAAGCAAATAAGCAGAGAGCCAGCTCTCGGGGGGCTGGGGTGACGGATCTCTGGAGAGGCTCCATAGATGGAGGCCCCCAGAATCCGTTCTGAATATCCCGAAATCAGTCCCCCATATGCCATGGAGACCTAGAAAAAAGTCTCCCCAAGTTCTTCTCCTTGAGGGGCGTACGCCCGCCACCCTTCCCCTCAGGAAGACCAGGATTCTCCTCAAGAGCCATCGATTCCAACCTGGAGAATGTGGGGGAGATTGTGTTTCATAATTTCCCTGGGTCCCCTTTAAAATCTTGCCCTTTAAAGTCACTGGTGCGCCCCCAAAATGGATATAGCCGAAATCTGCCTTCCCCCCCCACACATTCCATTTCCTAGACTGAAAGATGATCAGGACAGCCCTTCCCTCAGTCCACTCCCACTGAGGTCAGAAATGGAACTCCCCCAAGGACCGTTCTCACCCCAACACTAGAATAGGCTGGTTTGAGACCCTCAGTAGGACGGCCCAATTGGATGCACATGTCCCTGCCCGCTGGAATGGACCTGTCGGTCTGCCCAGAACCCACTCCATCCTGTGAACGCCCCACACACACACACAGAGTGTCTCCCTCACACCCTCCCCCACCAGTCTCTCTACGTTTATCTGTCTCTCTTCCTTCCAACCCGGAGGAGAAGGGGCTTTGGGGGCTACCCCGCTGATGAGCCTCAACCTCGCCCCACACCTTGATGCCTCCTGGATCCTAATAAACCTAGTCATGTCAGTCCCTGCTGTCTTTGGGTTTCTGGTCCTGGACTTCAGAGGTGGGGTAGGAGATGAACCCCACCATATTTTAGGAAGGACAGCTACATAACTGAGACAGGACCTGCCCCAAGCAGAGCTTTGTCTTTTGGATAAAACGTGGGAGCTTCAACATGAATTTTGTGCAGGAGATGTTGGGGCCACATCCTGGCTCTGTCCTCAGCAGTGACACCTGGTGTGATCTGGGGACCAGGCGTAGTGCTAGGGATTTGAGTCAGGGAGCATGGAAGACTTAACCCTTCTGGGCTGTTTTTCCAAGTTTGAGTTTGAAGTGGTATTGGCCAGGTCCAAGCCAAGCCCCTTAATCCCAGTCCTGTCTCGGCACTCTGAATGGTGGTACAAGAAAGCTGGGGTGGATGAATTTGGACAGAGCTCAGTGTCACCCTGTTGTTATGTATGGACCCTAAAAGGCCCGTGTTTTGTGACTACATAAAAGGAGCACCCCTGTCCAGGGTCAGACCAAGCGTGCTGCCCCCTGCCCCCCACAAGTCCATGTTTGAAATCTTGATGCTCAATGCAGAGGTGGCCAGAGTGGGCCTCCAGGCCAGTGTGTGAAGGAGGGCCTGGTGAATGGGGCTTTTGCTCATCAGAGAGGCTCTCCTGCTCCCTCCGCTCCTCCCCGCAGCTGGAGGTGCTAGCCAGGACTTGAGAAATGGTTCCTCTCCTGAGACAACTTTTGGGCCTTGGAGCTTGGAGTTCCCAGTCCCCAGAACCGTGAGCATCAAATGTCACCAGGCCTGTAACAGTCTGTAACTGCACGTCAGGTAAAGACACCCAGCACCCTTCATCAGCCAAAGGGGTAGCGATGAGTCCAGCATCACTTATGAGTGAAGGGCCATGAACACAGCGACATGCAGAGTCAACAGGAAGCTGGATGCATGAACAGGAGAGATAGTACACTCCCACCACCACACAGGGAGCCCCGCCAGGAGTGATCCCTGAGTGCTGCTAGACATGGCCCCAAAAGAACAACAAGGAAAAGCACCTGGATGCACAGAGCACCCTTTCATTCCCAGGCAGCTCAGGCGCAAGCCAAAGAACGCCTTGTGGAGGTGAGCCAGGTAGGAAAGGCGCATTCTCCTAAAACACCAGACTGGGGCTGTGTGGGTGGAGGGCAGTGGGCTGGGGGTGAGCACTGATCAGCCAGAATTTTCCATGGGGGTAGCTGCCAGCACTCCTTAATCCTTAAGTGTAGTTTTGTTTCTTCCCCCACTTTGGCCCTATGTGTCTGTTCAGGAGGGGAATAATTTCCAAAGGATTCCCATCATGGGGGGATGGGCAGCTGGGTGGGTGGAGAGAAAACAGGTGAGAGTTTGGCACCTAAGCAAGACTTTTGCTGCCTGGAGGGGTGTTTGCGTTGGTACCAGGTGAGCCCCTCTGGATGCTTAGCTTTGCAGGTGTTATTCTCCATGAGGCAACCACCCACCTGGCAACCACTCCAAGGTTCATACAGACCCTGCCCCAGGAATAAGCCCCACCCTCAGAGAAAGGCCCCGTCTTCCAGTGACGCCCTACCTCTACCTTACCCTGGCCAGATGAGTACCTGGCAAGGTGCCAGGTTGTCAAGGAGCTGTATTGAGGTTATAGATCCAGGATTGGGGCCCTCCCTGCTACACCGCTCTGACCCTTCTCTTTTCTCAGAGGTCCACTAGCTGACTTAGCCCAACTGCTTAGGCCTGCAAGGACCAGTGGCTGGCCCAATCATTGGAGCACCCCTCCCACCGTGGTCCCATTTCATCTGCATCCGAGGCTAAGAGACTGTCCCCCCCAGAGCACCTGCTAGCTTCAGTGGGAGGAGCTGTTCTGGCACTCGGTCAGCCACCTGCTCACCCAGCCTCGCTCCTTTCCTTGCACTCCTCCTTAATTCTCCCCTCTTTGGGTCGAGCCTCAGTGGTAAGGTTGCGAGCAACCTCGACCCCGGTTCCCAGGGTTCCCAGGAAGTGGGAGGGTGGACAGGCCTGGGGGTCAGAGGCAAAGACAGGCAGTCGAATGTGCAAAGTTCTGCAGGAATGAGACATTGAAAAGGGTATGATCAGTGGAGGGAGAGACCCCAGGCACAGCACAGGGGCCCTAGAAAAAAAGGGGTGAGGCTCTAAAAGCAGTAGGTAGCCACCTACCCATCCCACGCCCCTGTTAAGTGATGTGATTTCTAGGAGCTGGATGCTGTAGTGAGGGAGGAACTGGAAGAAGTGGGAGAGCCAAGGAGGAGGTGACTCCAGCGGGACAGACAGCCAGGGGGGCTTTCTGGGCTCAATCAGCTGCAAGCCCCGCCCCCTGCCCGCAGCCCAGCTCCCAGCGCCCAGGCCCCTCTCACCTGTGTTTGTGCTGCCGCTGGCTTCCCTGCATCTGGGAGGGCCCCTGCACCAGCCCCGCAGGAATTTCTCCAAAACACTAATCGGATCATGTGCGTCTCCAGCCTAAAACCATTTCAAGGATTCCTCAGTGCCGCCGAAATGCGGCCAGCCTGCAGCCTGCACCCTGGCCAGGCCTTCCTGCACGCTGCTTTGCCTCCCTCTGCCACACTGGCCATCTCTGATGGCGGTTCAAGGCCAGACTCTGTCCGAAAGACGTGACATCCCCACACCCCTCACAACATACACTTCTCTGCTTGAAATGTTCTCTCCTGTGCACTCCCTGATTTGGAAAAAGGATACTTTATACCATTAAAAATAGAAAGACGAGCAAGAGCGATAGCACAGTGGTTTGGGTGTTTGCCTTGCACTTGCCAACCCGGGTTCTATCCCCAGCATTCCGTATGGTCCCCCAGCACTGCCAGGAGTGATTCCTGAGTGCAGAGCCAGGAATAAGCCCTGAGCATCGCCCAGTGTAACCCGAAAAGTAAAAAAAAAAAAAAAAAATAGACATCACAGTAACATCTAGGTTTGTGGTCAAAGAGCTGGAAACAGGTGTTCCAACAGACTCTGGCAGGGCAAGCTCATCACAGCCTCAGTCCCAAGAGATGAGAGGCAGGGGCTGGGACGATAGCACAGCGGGTAGGGCGTTTGCCTTGCACATAGCCGACCCGGTTCGATTCCCAGCATCCCATGTGGTCCTCTGAGCACCACCAGGGGTAATTCCTGAGTGCAGAGCCAGGAATAACCCCTGAACGTAGCCGGGTGTGACCCAAAAAGAAAAAAAAAAGAGTTGAGAGGCAGAAACAAGCAGCCAGGAGCAGTGCACAGGAAGATTAGATATAGATGCCATCAGGATGGAATTTTCTTCCACTACAGGAGAGGACAAACACTGGCATGAGTGCCACCTGGGTGTGTCTAGGAGAGAAGGTGCCAGGAGGAAACACACCTGCTGATAACACAAAGTGGCAGAGTCGGAGCTGGAGCGATAGTACAGCAGGCAGGACACTTGCCTTCCATACGATGGACCAGGGTTCAATCCCTAGCATCCCTTATGGCACCCTGAGTGATCCCTGAGTGCAGAGCCAGGAATAACGCCTGAGCACCACCAACAAAAACAAAAATGTGGCAGTCCCTTGACCCCGGGTGCAGGTTTAGGGCAGACACAGCCCTCCCCCCCACAAGAAAAAACACATTGCTGATGCATGAACACCTCCTCCTCCTCCTCCATTTCATGAAGAAGCACAAAAACTGAGACTCGCTAGCTTGGAAAACTTTGGGTCCCTTCCTCCCTCCCCTCCTCTGCTCAGTGGAAGAGTAATGTTACCATTTCAGAAGGCTGAAGCTCCATGGCCTTGCATCTGGCCTTTTCTCCCAACAGAAGACTCATCCTTACTTTCACTTGCATTTTATCAGCCTCCATGTAGTTCTTATTCATTTACTTTTCTAAGTGTGAGATGCATGCTCAACAGCTTCAAATCCAAAACTCCCTGCAGTGGAGAGGGCAGGGAGTTTCAGGGCTGGGAGCTGGACAAGATTGTCCCCCCAAGCCATGGGACGCCAAGCTGGTTGGTCTCCCCTTCAGCTTATCACTAGATTTTCCACTTTTTTTTTTTTTTTGGTTTTGGACCACACCCAGCGGTGCTCAGGGCTGACTCCTGGCTCTGCATTCAAGGTTCACTCCTGGCAGGCTCAGGGACCATATAGGAGTGCTGGGGATCAAACCCAGGTCTGCCACAAGCAAGTGCCTCCCTACTATACTAACGCTCTAGCCCTGCTTTTCTACATTTTTACTGGGAGAGCCATTTGTGGCATTCCACGGGAACAGGGGCTGAGAACCAACCATGGCTTCTTATTAAGTTCTCTACAAGTGGTCATTTATTTATTATGGTGGGGTTTTTGGTTTGTTTTTGGGTCACACCCAGTGGTGCTCAGGGATCACTCCTGGTGGGGCTCAAGGTATCATACGGGCTACTGAGGGTTGAACTCAGGTTGGGTCAAGGTCAGTGCCCTCTTCTCTCCAGCCTGAGATGAGTTTTGAGCCTGTTCATCCCCCAGCCCTGCAGGAATGAGCTGGCACGGGCTCAGTCCTGACCCAGCTGGGCGGTTTTGATGGTTCAGTTCCTAGAATTCCTTGTGCACCTTTTTTTAGGCTGTTCCAATGTTTCTCGCAACAGCTATGCCCCAAAGGACCAGATTTCCTGCTCACCTCCAACCCTGTGGACATGCTTTACTGTAAACCGCACCATGCAGAGGCTCAGCTCGCCCCTGCACTTTGCTCAGCGCCAGGTACTGGAGCTAGGAGCTGGTGGTGCCTCTCTCTGATTTCAGGTCCAGACCTTGGCTTTCCCCTGCAAGCTCCCATGAAATCTCCCCTCCCGTACTTTGGAGGAGGGCTGGACTGAGCGACTGCTCTGTTCTCTGGGGGCCCGTTACACCCTGGAGCCTAATTCCCTGCACAAGAATGGACGCTGTGTCGCTGACCTCTGGCACAGCATGGCCTCTGTGTGGTCAGTGACATGTGGCTTGGACGCTATGTTTCCAGGCACCAAGCAGAGTGAACGGTAGGTGTGCTCAAAGCTAGCAGGGCACAAGGTTTCATCTCCACAGAGCTGACCTCCAGTGAGTACTGTGCTGGGTCCAGTGCTTGGTCTTTAGGACAGAAATGGTGCATGCAGGGTCTGTCAGAGCCGGGACACTAAGGGCAGCTTCTGCTCAGGCAGCCGAGTCAAGGTGAAGGAAGCTCTGGTCTGGAACATGGGTCCTCTCTGCAGAGTCCCTGTCTGCCCCACTCATGGCCATCCCTCCAGACCACTCCCCGGGCCTCCAAGCACAGAGCCTGGCCCAGGCCGGATCCAGTAAATGTGCAGCACCAGAAGAATGAATGAATGAATCGGTGTGTCTGTGGAGAGCAGGAGAGAGCTGGACCCAGTCTCCCTGTCCGGCGGGGAACCCTGAGGGCAGGCCCCCATTTTATACCCTTGTAGAAGACAGAGGTGTGAGGCACCTGGGTCCCCGTGTCCTCCTGCTTCAGGCTGGAACAGTCTCCTCTTCCAGGCTTCAACGAAAGGCCAGGTTTCCAGGGGGAAGGCTTAGGCGGTGACACCAAGCCCAGCCTCCTCCACCCCCCACCACTCCGGGGCCCTCCCTCCCTCCCCGCCACCACCGCGGTCCGCTGCTCAGCCGGCCGCGGAGAAGGAAGAAAGGAGCAGAGGCGGCGGAGGTAAGGCACTGGGTGGGCGGTCATCCACCTCACCGGGGCCCAGGGCCCTGCAAGGCCACGACCCCTAGCCCTAGTTCTGCTGCTCACGTTTGCAAAGCATGCAGGCTGGGCCCCTCGGGGAAATGCCCCCCTCCCCCCCACCCCCCCACCCCCCCCACCCCCCCCCCCCCCCCCCCCCCCCGGCCAGGACACCTCACCCAGCAGCCTCCCTGTCTGTGCCACCTCCTCACCAGAGATTCTGGGGCAGCAGAGAGCAGAGAAGGTGGGGGGCTGGGGCCTCAGCTCATGCAGCCCCCCTGACCCAGCCCTTTAGGCCACAGGAATGCACACCCCCTCATGTGGCAGTCTGCACCCAGAACCTCGGCCTCTCCCAGACCCAGGGCCCCCGCCCCTCAGTCCTCAAGGTGCCCAGCCCCCCTTCCCTCCCAGACCCAAGCCCTGGTTCTCCTTCTCCCAGCACCCCCAACCCTTGGGGGCTGGGCACCCACACTCCATTTCTGGAGCCTCTCCCATCAGAATCCCCCTCAAGCCCGTCCCAGGTGGGTTTACAGCCCCTTCCAGAATGGAGGGGAAGGGAGCAGGAGGAGAAATGCACGGACTTCGCGTCCATCGGCCTCTGCTCGGATCTGTCTGCTGTACCCTGCCCAGCTCTGCCCAGCTCTGCCTGCCCAGACGGCCCTGGGCTCAAACTGTCTGCACCAACAGCTCTTTGTTTCACTCCTCTTGGCCGGCGGGTGTTCCCCAGTCTCTGTCTCTCCCTCCTTGGGGCCCTCTTCCTTCTGCCTGTCTGTCTCCCCGACCCTCATTTCTTGGCTAACCCTCCCCTCGCTGATACTCTCTTTCCTCAGTGTCCCTCCCCGCTCCTTTCTGCACACCCCCTGCCCCCTTCTGGGCTACCCTCACCCCATCTCTCCTCTCCCCTCTTCTCCCACAGGTATGGATCCGCAGCCGCCTCCACCCGCCCAGGGCAGCCCGGCCCAAAGGGGCCGTGGCCGTGGCCGTGGCCGGGGTCGCGGCAGGGGCCGGGGCCGGGGCAGAGGGGGCGCAGGCGCACCCCGGGCCCCCCTGCCCTGCCCCACGTGTGGCCGCCTCTTCCGCTTCCCCTACTACCTCTCCCGCCACCGGCTGAGCCACTCGGGGCTGCGGCCACACGCCTGCCCGCTGTGCCCCAAGGCCTTCCGCCGGCCGGCCCACCTGTCCCGCCACCTGCGCGGCCACGGGCCCCAGCCGCCCCTGCGCTGCGCCGCCTGCCCGCGCACCTTTCCGGAGCCCGCGCAGCTGCGGCGCCACCTGGCCCAGGAGCACGCGGGGGGCGAGGTGGAGCTGACCACGGAGCGCACGGCCAAGGAGGCCACCGAGGCCGGCTGGGGCTCGCCGGAGCGGGCAGCGCCCGAGCAGCCCACCGCGGCCGCCGCCAGCCCAGGGGAAGTGCTGGAGGAGGAGGCTGCCTGGCCGGACGCATGGCCCGCGGGGGAGGCGGCGCACGAGGCCCCGGTGGACACGGCGGCCAGCGAGCCCTGGGAGCCGGAGGAGGAGGACGCGGCGGCGGCGGCGGCGGCGGCGGCGGCCGGGGCGGCCGAACTGCGCGCTGAGCTGGCGCTGGCGGCTGGCAGGCAGGAAGAGAAGCAGGTGCTGCTCCAGGCCGACTGGACGCTGCTCTGTCTCCGCTGTCGCGAGGCCTTCGCCACCAAGGGCGAGCTGAAAGCGCACCCGTGTCTGCGGCCCGAGGGCGAACAGGAAGGCGAAGGGGGTCCCCCGCCGCGCCCCAAGCGCCATCAGTGCTCCATCTGCCTCAAGGCCTTCGCACGGCCCTGGTCGCTGTCCCGCCACCGCCTGGTCCACTCCACCGACCGGCCCTTTGTGTGCCCGGACTGCGGCCTGGCCTTCCGCCTGGCCTCCTACCTCCGCCAGCACCGGCGCGTGCACGGCACGCTCAGCCTGCTCGCCCCGCTGCCCGCCGCGGGCCGCAAGGACGACAGGGCCGCCCGGAACTCAGGAAAGGGGCCGGAGAGCGGCGAGGGCGCGGCCGAGGGCGGTGAGGGGGCCCCCTTGGGCGCCGACGCCCCCCCGGCGCGCGCCCCGGCTGGCGAGCCCCGCTTCTGGTGCCCCGAGTGCGGCAAGGGCTTCCGGCGCCGCGCGCACCTGCGGCAGCACGGGGTCACGCACTCGGGGGCGCGGCCCTTCCAGTGCGTGCGCTGCCAGCGCGAGTTCAAGCGCCTGGCCGACCTGGCGCGCCACGCGCAGGTGCACGCGGGCGGCCCTGCGCCGCACCCCTGCCCGCGCTGCCCGCGCCGCTTCTCCCGCGCCTACAGCCTCCTGCGCCACCAGCGCTGCCACCGCGCCGAGCTGGAGCGCGCCGCAGCGCTGCAGGCGCTGCAGGCCCAGGCCCCGTCCTCTCCGCAGCAGCCGCAGCCGCCGCCGCCCACCGCCGGCCGCGAGGAGGAATCGGGCCCGGCGCGGGTCAAAGAGGAGCCGCCCTCCCCAGGCAGCCCGCCGCCTTCTTCCCCCCCGCCGCCCGTGCCCCCTGTCTTCCTCAGCGCCTCCTGTTTCGACAGCCAGGATCACTCGGCCTTCGAGATGGATGAGGAGGAGCTCGACAGCAAGGCGCACCTGCGCGGGGTGGGGGGCCTGGCCTGAGCACCTCTGCCCCTGCGGCCCGCTCCTCCAGCACTCGGGTTTGCAGTGCTGAGGAGGGACGTCGAAGGCGAGGTCCCTCCTCTGTGCCCACACCCTGCTCCTTCCAGCGCGTGACACTATGGATGGGGAGCCCCCTGGGGCGTCCCTCCCGCCCCATTGCCCACCCCCAGGCCCCCATGCTGGCTAGGACTGCTCACTCCAACCCTGTGTCCTAGGGCAGGACGGCTTGGAGAAGGCGGACGACAGTGGCCTGGAGGGATGGAGACAGGTGGGGGCCCTGCCTGGCCGCCCACCTCCATTATACACACTGGACGCGGTCACTCTTCGGAGCTGCCACATCCTAAGGGTCCCCAGCGAGCAGAGGCCCGACCCTGTTCCTTTGTCGGTCTGTGAATAAATGTGAGTCCGTGAAACTGCAAAGTGAGACTGTCTGTGGAGTCGGGGGCAGGGGCACGTGGATGTGGCTCATCAGGGACCAGGGTGCAGGGGCAGCCGCAGAGTGAGGGGAAGCGGCTCTGCTCACCCCAGCGGCCATCCTGCACCCCTCTGAGAGGCCCAGCAGCCCACTGCTCCTTTTGGGTTCAGATTTCACCAATTCAAGACAAAGCCATGAGATGTGAGGGCCAGTCCTGAGAACCTCCAAGGCAGCAGGCACTGTCTGTGGGCCACACAGGTCTGGGACAGTTTTCCAGGTATGGTGGTTCTGGTGTCATGGCAGCCCTGATCTGGATGAGCTGTGGCCACCAGGCCCCGGGGATTCCCAGACTCGAGGAGGAGACCCTCCACTAAGGAGCCAGTTGCTGGCCAGAAGACCCCTGGACAGCCAGATGCTGAGTCCCAGGCCAAGGGACATAGGCGGACCCTCCAGTTTGAGTCGTTCAACTTGGAACTGGGTGCTAGTGGGAAGAGTCGTTTTTAGAGTCCCTGGGGCCGAGGTTTGTGTTTTTGCCATTTGGGAGACTTTGGGACTGAGCAGCTGGAAGGGGGGGGTGTGCAAATACCTGCTCCCCCGAGGGCACCGTCCTGCCGGCGCCTCCAAGTGCTCTCCTCTCTGCTGTGCAAATACTGGTCCAGCCACTCAGTTGCCGCCATGCCTCTGAGGCCCGCAAGGGGTGCCGGCATCACCTCTGCTTTCCAGGGCCCAGTGTGAGGGAAACTGGAGGGGGGCAGGAGCCACAGGAACCTGGCGGTGCAGGTTGGTACCCAGAGTCCTGGCCCCTGTCACACCCCTATTCTGGAATATTGTCGTTCATGGTGGTTTTCATCACTCCTCTCTGCCCTCTGCCACCAGGGGCCGCTCTGGAGCTTGGTCGCGGCTCCCTGGACTGTCCTTCAGGGGGCTGCAGTGCAGCAGGAAATTGCTCTCAGAGGCGGAGCTGCTGGATAAGCCTCAGTGCATGCGGGCAGCAAGAACAGGGATCCAACCCTTAGCCTCACACCTGCCAGGCAGTGCACACAGCCCCCACAGGAGCCCTCATTGCCTTTGCACCTTGGGGTAGGGGTGAGAGGGAGGTACCCTAGGAATGGGTGATGTCATGCAGGTGCAGATCAACCTGATGCCTGCCCGAGAAAAGCCACAGTGAAACTCCAGAAGTCTGGAGGCAGGACTGGACTCTCCTTCCTTCAGAGCTCCCTCCCTTGCCTCACTGGCCCAAGCTGGCCCCACCCAGGGGGATGGCACCATGTCCTGTACTAGCGCCCACTCCAGGGGTGGCGCAGATGCTGGAGCCAAAGGTTTGAGCTGGGTGGGTCCCTGCCCTGATGTCAGAGTGTCCACGTCCAGGCTCCCAATGGGCTGGGCACACTGAGAGGCCACAGTGGCAGGACTAGCCTCTGACTCAGTTGCAGGTGATGCTTTAGTTTGGTGGTTTGAACCTCACCAGGCAGTACTCACTGCTGACTCCTAGTTCTGTGCTCAGGAGTCACTCCTGGTGGGCTCAGGAAACCACATGGGGTGCAGGGGATGGGAGCCCTGTGAGCTTCATCAAGGCAGGTGTCACCCCTGTGCTAAATCTGCTGCCTCATAGATGGGTTTCTGGCTGCTGGGACAGGGTTGAGGCCATGCGCCACTCCTGATAGAGACCCACAATATAGGAGCACACCCTAAGGGTCCTTTTTCATTTTTTCTATTTGGGTCACACCTGGCAATGCACAGGAGTTACTCCTGGCTTTGCACTCAGGAATCACCACTGGTGGTGCTCAGGGGACCATATGGGATGCTGGAAATCGAACCCAGGTCAGCCACATGCAAGGCAAATGCCCTACCCGCTGTGCTATCTATCGCTCCAGCCCCAAGGGTTCCTGTCACACTTGAGACCATGTGGATCAGCCCCCTGTGCTAACCTAGATCCTGCCTAGAATCTCCTGATTGAGGGGTGGGGGCTGGGGGGGAGGGAGGGAGGAGCATTTATGGCATCTTTGCTGGCACTAGGATCCAGACTGCTGCATGTAGGAGCTCAGGGAATCCTGAGTGCTCCGAGAGGAGCAGGTCCTTCACCAGCCACAGGTCCTGTCCTCAGGTCAGACCCTCCCTCATCCCAGGGCGCAGATGAACAGGTGGTCAGGGCTGTGCCTGGTCAGCAGAATCCTGGGCACCACTCACCACACCAGCTCTTAAGTGCCCTCTGCACCCCACCTTTCCTGTTTCCACCCTATTCTCTCTCCAGGGGCACCCCACCCCCACCCATTCCCTCCTCTCCAGTTGTGCCCACCATCTCCCACCTCCACATCTGCACACTCAGGCTGAGGAGATAGAATGTCCCTTAGCAAAACACAGAGGACACTAAGAGCAGAGAGGGAACAGCCCTGAGCACCTCCTGCAGGTGAGAAGACCAAGTTCAGGTACAGGAGATGATTCCTGCCCGGTGGTCAGTGTCCGTGAGCCTGATGGTTGGTCTTGTCCTGCGCTGAGCATTGGCTGCATTTGCCACTACACTCAAAGCACATTTCTTTGGGGTCAGGGGCTATTCTGAGGGGTTATTTTCACTGGATGGAGACATGTCCTGGGAGGGCGTGGCCAGGCAGATTTGGAGGTGGGAAGGGGTGTGGGGTCCATCTGCAGGAGTGAGCTGGGGGGCTGAGGAGAGAAGGAGGAAAGGATGGAGAGCTGATGGTGGCCTGTGAGGGACAGGGGCTCACTCACCCAGACACTGCTCTGTTCTCCTATCCACACCACTGAGCGTGGGTGGAGGGGCTGGAGAGGAAGGAGAGGGCTAGGGCACTTGCCTTTCCTGTGGTCAATTCAGGATCAATCCCTAACGTTGCAGGTAGTCCCCGGTCCCCACCAAGAGTGACCCTAAGCACTGAGCCAGAAGTCAGCCTTGAGCATTCCTGGGTATGATTGCCAATCTCTCACCCTGCAATGGTTAGAGGACCTGAGCAGACCCGCTCCATAAAAGATACAGCTGCGGGCCAGGTTACCCAGCTGGGAAACACAGATCGCCAGCCGCAATGCTGTCCCCTCATTCACCTGTCAGGGCAGTCACAGCGTTAACAGAGCTAGAGCACGCAGGTGCTCCCGAGGGAGGACTGCAGAGCAGGGAGGCCTCACTGCAAGCAGGGGCAGCTTTCTCCAGCTGCTGGAAGCAGCAGCACTGCAGGCCACGAGACACCTCCTGCACTTCATCTGAAGGGTGTGGGAACAGGCCTTGGGAAAGAGATCATCTCGTATTCACTGAAGCATGTGTGAGTGCACGTGTAGGAGGGTGTGACTGTGTGCATGTGTGTGAATGTGTCTGTATTTCTGAATGTGAATGTGTGTGTGGAGGTGTGTGAGGTGTGTGTTCATGATTATATGAGTGTATGTGTGTGTGTCTGTGTCTGTGTGTGGTAGTGGGGGTCAAACTCACTCCTCATACGTGTGTGGCATGTACTTTACCTGAGCCCCATCCCTGGTCCCCAGAGTCAACACAACTCCGAGGGAAAGCACGTGTCCAAGGATGGATGAATGGACAAAGACCAATGGTGCGGACCAACAGTGGAACAAGGAGCAGAATCTCACATGCGCAAGTCTCAGTTGGCCCTTGATTGCAACGTGCCCCACTGGGAAATGGGTGAGAGAGGAAGACATGTGCCAGGAGATCTCACCTATGCCTGGAATCTGGCACAAACAGACCAGACCTGCCTGCCCGCTCTAGCTGCAGGCCAGACAGGGTAACGGGCAGTGGCAGCCAGGAGACAAAGTTTCTTTGATGAGTGTGATGCTGGCAGGGGCTGGGTAGCTGCTAGGCAGGGCTAAACTAGTGAGTGTGTGTGCATGTGTGAGTGTCAGTGTGTGTGTGTGTGTGTGTGTGTGTGTGTGTGTGCCCGCGCATGTGAGTGTGTGTGTGCAGTAAGTATGCAAATCTCTGTGTGTTGGAAAATACCCTGAGAGCAGGTCTTAGATACTTTCATCATAAGAAAAGCTATGTTTGGACAAGTCCTTGAGCCTCCTCTCTTAAGGGAGACACACTCAGGCTTGGAAATGAGGGCACCCCTGAAAAGGCATCCCCACCTTGACCCTTCCTTCAGCTTCTCATCTCATCCCTTGTGCCTGGGGGCCCCCTCTGGTTGCCACCAATATCCCAATGGTCAGGATGAACTGGGAATGCCTGCAGCTCAGCCAGGAGGCTTTGGGGTAATCTTTGAGCCCACCTCTTCCAGCCTCCCCAAGCGCAGGCGTGTCCAGCCCTGTCCACCACCGAAGCGCCGGACATGCGCATGGACCCTGTTTTCTCAGTCTCCACCACAGCCCCTATCAGCGGTTGTGCCTCAGGAGGAGGCACTGGGGGGTGAAAATGAACCCTGTAAGAGGAAAAATTCCTCCAACATCTCTGGAGCAGGAGGAGGAGAGTAAGAGAAGGTGGGTACAGCCCCCACGGTCCAGAGCACCCCACATGTACCCCCACCTGCTCACCAGCTTCCCTTGCACCTCAGCACCCTGGGCCCACAGTTTCCTCTGCCTGCAGAGTCCCCTTCACCCCAGACCTCCCCCAAGCCCCCAGCCTTTCCTTCTTCAGTCTCGGTCTCCATGTCTCACTCCTGTCCTCTCCATCTCTATCTTTCTTCAGTTCTCTCTCCTTATCTGCCTCTGTCTCTCCCTCTCTCTCCTCTCTCTCTCTGTCTCTGTCTCTTTCTGTCTCTGTCTCTCTCTGTCTCTCTGTCTCTGTCTCTGTCTCTCTGTCTCTCTCTGTCTCTCTCTGTCTCTCTCTCTCTCTCTCTCTCTCTCTCTCTCTCTCTCTCTCTCTCTCTCTCTCCCAATTCTGTCTCCCTCTTCTTAGATGGGGCAGGAGAAAACCCAGCACTGCTGCCAGCTACATCCGCACACAGTGGCCAGAGCAGAGGAGAGCTGTAATGTTTGCCTTGAACTCCAGTCCCATCCCCACGCCCCCAGAGGCGTGACCCTAAGCCCAGCCCCCAGCCTCAGCCTCACTGTACAGATTCCCCAAACTGAGCCTGCACCTCCCAAATCAGGCACTGGGAAGGGGTGCAGAGTGTGAAGGAGCACAGAATCTACGTGTCAGCAGGCCAGTGGCCCCTGGGCCAGCAGCAGTCACGGGCATGAAAGGCCCTGTTTCCTGGTGCATGGCAACCAACATGGGGAGACCTTGTGCATGTACTTGTGCCTGTGTGTGCATCTTCACGTGTATGCATGCACATGTACAAGTGTGTGCATGCAGGCATGTACATATGCCTACTGCATGTGTACATTGTCTGCATGTGCACTGTGTATATGCATAAGTGTTTGTACATGTGTGCATGCATGTATATCTGCATGCATGTATGTATGTGTGCTTGCAAATGTATATGCATGTGTGTGGGTGTATGTACATATGCATGTGTGTGTGCTGCCACCTCACTGGGGAGACCAGGGAGGTGCATGGGCGGGTTGGTGCAGGGGCTGGCGGTGCTGGGGCTGTGGAAATGCCTCCTTAATTACCGCTAATCGACCGGATTTACCCGTCTGACAAACACACGTGCCCTCCCTCCAGCACACACGCGTATCTTGGAGGGTTTGTGCAGTGCTTGGCGGGGAGCTGGCAGGGCAGGGCAGCAGGTGCCAGCTGCAGCGGGCTCGGAGCCAGGCTGTGGTGCTTGGCCTCCATCTGCAGCCAGCGGGGAGCAGGGGGGTCATCGCAGAGCTGGACAGATGCCGCTGGGCTGGCTGTGAAGTGGGGGGCACCCACGGGGGCAGCAGGCCCTCTGCTGGCTGAGACAACACTGATTCCTGATGGCTCGGCGAGGAGCCTGGCAGCGCGAGGTGCTCTCCTGACACTACCCACGTGCCTGTTGCTGCATCTTCCTTGGCCTGCCCTCTCGGGGCACAGAGATGACTCCTGGCTCTTTGCTCTTTGCTGACCCCTGTGGGGGTCAGCCGTGTGCGAGGCAAACGCCCTGCGCACTGTCCTGCTACCCCAGCCCCCTCACACACTCCTCATCTCGCTCTGGCTCTCTTCACCCTCTCGTGCTCTCAGTCTCTCATTTTCTGTCTCTCAGTGTCTCTCTCACTCAAAGTCTCTCACACTCTGTCTCAGCCTCTCACTCTCTCTCAGTCTCTCTGTCTCTCTCAGTCTCTCATCCAGTCCCTCACTCTGCCTTTCACTCTCAGTCTCTCTGTCTTAGTCTCTTTCACTCTCTCAATCTCTCATTCTGCCACTCATTCTCTCTCACTTTCACTCTCTCTTACACTCCCTCTCTCTCTCTCTCTCTGTTTCTCACTATCTCATTATTCTCAGTCTGTCACTCTCAGCCTCCCTCACTCTCGCTCTCAGAGTCACTCTCTTCCAGTCTCTCTGCTTCTCTCACTCTCAGTCCTCTGTCTCTCAAAGGAGTCATACCAATTGAGTGGGGAGAGTCTTGGGGTGCAGGGCTGGGACGTGCCCTCACATGCAGACCTTGAGCCCCTCCCTAGCCTACGGTTCCTTTCTTTCAGAACAGAGCAAATCCATCTCAGGTCTTTATCTCACTCCCTGCTCGAGTGGGCACCAGTAACATCTCCACTGTGAGAATTGTTACTGTTTCTGGCATATTGAATTTGCCACAGGGAGCTTGCCAGGCTCTGCTGTGTGGGTGGGATACTCTTGGTAGCTTGCCAGGCTCTCTGAGAGCGACGGAGAAATCAAACCCTGGTAGGCCTCGTGCAAGGCAAACGCCCTACCCGCTGTGCTATCACTCCAGTTCCCCCGGCCCCTCTCTGGGGAAAATGTAAAAGCTATAAATTGAAGATCTGGGGGTCAGAGAGACAGTAGAGTTACAGTGCTTACTTTATATGTGGCTGACAGGATTTGATCCCCAGCACCCCGCAGGGTCCCCCAGCACCACCAGGAGTGATCCCTGCACAGAGCCAGAAGTCAGCCCTGAGCCCTGCTGGGTGTGGGTGGCCCCCAAACAAACACAACTGTAGCTCCAGGCATGCTGCCTGTCCGTAGGTGAGGGGAACTGCTGGCACCACGTTCTGGGCCCTACGCAGGGGGCTGAGGACAGGTGGGGAGACCCCCAGGGGACACGTGTGTTTCACCTTAGTGCCCTGTGCCTGCCTGCACCGGTCTCCCTCACTCCCTTTCTCGGAGGAAACTAAGGCACAGCGGAAGCAGTACACTGGTGGAGAGGGTCCGGGGGGTGGAGCCCCTAAGAATTTGGCACACAGCGCAGGCCCCCGGCACCATGGGTGCCGCCTGCAGCTCCCCCACAAACACACCTGCCACTCGAGGTCACTCCGGGTGACCCCGCAGAGTGGCGTTGCTAAATGGGGAGGTGCAAAGCTCCCCGGATCATCAGTCTGCGGGGGAGGGGGGGTGTCCCCTCTCAGCCCTTCCCTTGGGGACCCAGGTGGTCCACTCTGCGGTCTGACCTTTCGACTCCAGCAAAACAGCTGCTCTGGCCCTGCGCTCGCCCGCACCCATGCACGCACACGAACACGTGCACACACCGACCTGCACCACACACTCACACACGCACAACAACCCCACACCACGCACAACAGTTACACACACGCACCAGCCCGTGGGGATCCCCCAGGGCACGGGCAGCCTCGGGTCCTAGAACCAGGGGTATGGCTGGCTTGGCTGGCTAGTGTCTCTCCTTCTCCAGGTCTCAGTTTCCCCCCTCCAGAGCCTGGGGCCCCAGCCCGGTTCTCCCGTGGCTTGGCAGGAGGCTACCACCATCTTGAATGAATTAAAAAAAATAATAATAAAGCAGAGCCAGGGCCAGTGCCTAGTAAGCCAGGAATAAGCAGCCACCAGCGCGGGCCAGTGCCCAGGGGCCAGGAATAAACAGCCCTGAGCGCTTAGTTCAGTTTCTCAATGGGCCAAGAACATCCGAGAAAGTTCCTGACCCCAGCAGCCGAGAGAGCGCATGGGCGCGTGGGGAGCGGTTGGAGCACCTGGACCAGGTCCTGAGAGCCGTGAGTGTGTAGCCCGTCTCCCCAAACGGCGCAGGGGTGTGAGGCCACAGTGAATCCTGCCATCTGCTGGGACACCCCAAATCATCCAAGGCCCCAATCATCATTGCAAGCTGAGCAAAACCAGTGCGAGGGCCCGTGCGATCTTCCTGCCATCTGATACTCCCTCTCCCCCCAACCCCAAATCAGACATTGCTGAAGTGTTTTAACGCAAACACCAGACCGAGTACTGTTGCAGTCCAAAAGGGGCACAGGCTGCCCCCCACCTCTCAAGGTGAGCGTAGCTGGCAGTGCTAGAGGTCCCGAGCTCAGCCTGAACCCAGAAGGCTTATCCTTCCTCTGCGCGGCTTGGCACAGGCGGGCCAGCGAGGCGCTTCCAGGGCGCGAAGTGCTGCTGCATCTTTATTAATAGCAGTGGCCGTAGTAGTAGTGGAAACGGGTGAGTCACCACTGGCTGCCGCAGCCTCTCCTCCTGCCGACCTTGGGTGAGCGGATGAGCCCCTGTGGCCTCAGTTTCCTGCTCTGCAAACTGGGGGCGAATCCCCCTTTCGCGGTGTCAAGGAGAATTCAGCGTCAGGGGCCCAGGCAGCCTGCTCCTTCTGCTCTCCAGAACTCAGCTCCAAAACTCCCAGTCTGAGAGAGGAGGTTGGAGCCTGATCCCGGGTCTGAGGGAGGTGACTGGGATTCTAAACCTCTGAACCTGAGGTGGGGCGTGAGGGAGGAGGTTACTGACCCAGGGACAGGACCCCTGGGTCTATGGGTGAAAGAGTCTAGAGGCTGGACACATGGGTCTGAAGGAGGAGGCTGGAGACTGAACCCCTGGATGTAAGGGTGGAGGAGGCTGGGGGCTGGGCCCTGGGGTCTGAGGGAGGAGGGGTCAGGGTCCTAGACTCTTGAATCTGAGGGAGGAGGCTGGCGGGCTGGACCCTTGGATCTGAGGAAGGTAGGATTAGGCCCCCAGACCTGAGTGTGGAGGAGGCTTGGGACTGGGCCCTGGGTCTGAGGGAGGAGGCTTGGGACTGGGCCCTGGGTCTGAGGGAGGAGGCTTGGGACTGGGCCCTGGGTCTAAGGGAGGAAGCTAGGGGCTGGGCCCTGGTGTTGAGCAGCCGGACAGGGAGTCCTCCTCCCTGGGTCCTAGAAAGCAGACCCCAGTTCCGAGAGGAGGCAGAGCCAAGGTCAGGGGCCCCAGCCCAGGTGAGGTGTGAATGGGGGCCTCGCCCCCCGCTCTTGGGCCTAGCCCTTGGGGTTCACAATGTGTTTTGTCCCCTTTGTTCTGGGCCCAGAGCCCAGAGTCCAGCTGGTCTAAGTTTGGAAGGGGGAGGGCGGGGGACAGCGTGTCAGAGGGGGTGAGGGAGGGGTGTGCGGTGACACGATGTCTCCATGCGGCTGCACACACCCCCCTGTCCCATGTCCAGAGAAAGGGAGGAGGGACAAAGGGCTCTTCAAGGGAGACGTGAATAAAGCTGGGACAAGAGAGAAACCGGGGAGCGAGCCACTGGGGGCAGGCGGGCGGGAGGATCAAGACAGAGACACAGAGAGAGAGACACAGAGTCAGAGAGAGGGAGAAACAGGAACAGAGACACAGAGATAGAGAAACAGGAACAGAGAGACACAGAGAGAGACAGAGACACACAGAGAGAAACAGGAACAGAGAGAGACACAGAGATAGAGACAGAGAAATAGGGACCCAGAGAGACACAGAGACAGAGAGAGAGAGAAGCCGAGAGACAGAGAGACAGCCGGGGGGCGAGGGGCATTCCACAGACCTTTGCCCAGAGCCGCAGGCCGCAACCAAGTGCAGACGAGGGCAGGGAAGCTCAGCAGCACACGGGGACCCCGAGAGGACGCAGCCTGGCCAGCTCGGCGGGGCCCCTCTCACAGAACCCCCGAGTGTGGCCACGCCCTGGCGCAGGCTCTGGAGCTCAGGGAGCCGCAGCAGCCCGAGGATGGGGAGCCCGAGGTGAGGGGGGCGGCAGGAGGAGAGGTCTGGGGGGGGAGCAGCGCCGTTGGGAGAAGCCCCCCTCCAGGGGAAGCCCCAGCCCCACGGCCAGTCAGTCCCCAGCTGGCCAGGACACAGAATCAGATGGCCAGGACCGTGAGTCACCGTGAGTCAGTCTCTCGGGACCGTGGCTCTGGCGCCCCCCACCTTGGCTGCTTCCGGGGCTCCAGACTCACCCCCCGACCCTTCCTGCAGGAGGACACAGTCACAGCCCTGCAGCGGCTGGTGGAGCTGACGGCCCCTCGAGTGACCCCCCTGAGGAGCCTACGGGCCCAGTACCGCCTCATCCGCAAGCTCGGCTCCGGCTCCTACGGTCGCGTGCTCCTGGCCCGGCCTCACCCTGGGGGTGAGTCCCGGCCCACAAGGGCCACAGAGACACGGAGCAGGCCCGGGGGGAATGGGACTGGGGCCTCAGAACACTGTTCTCTGGGAAGCAGCTCGCCCAGAGAGAGTGAGCAGCATGCCTGAGGGCACACAGCAAGGCAGTAGCACAGCTCGGAGCAGAGCCCAGACACCAAGGCCCTCACTTTTGGCAAGCCGAGAACTGGGACCCAGAGAGGCCAAAGAGCCCTGCAGGGTCACACAGCTCACTGAAGGCACAGCAGGACGGTGTCAGGGGGACCCACCGCAATTTCCCAGGAGAAACGGGCCAGACAGTGACCGGGCAGCCCCGGGGGGAACTGCGCTGTCTCAATGATGATGGCCCGGGGAGTACCGGCGGGTGGGGGGGGTGGCGGGCAGGGCCGTAGGTCTGACCGCCAGCTGCCCACTCCTTTCTCCCCACAGGTCCCGCCGTGGCCCTGAAGCTCTTGCGGCGAGACTCGGTGCCCAGGAGCACCTTCCTGAGGGAGTTCTGTGTGGGCCGCTGCGTCTCCTCACACCCCGGCCTGCTGCGGACGCTGGCGGGGCCTCTGCAGACACCCCAATACTTTGCCTTTGCCCAGGAGTATGCACCCTGTGGGGACCTCAGCGGCATGCTCCAGGAAAGGGTGAGGCCGTGGGCAGGGCAGGGTCCCCTCTGCCTCCAGCCTTGTCCAACAGCACAGCCGCACCCACACGCTGCAGCCTCGGCCTGCAACTCATCCTCAGAGTGCTAGAGAACTGAGACGCCGAGCACAGGCTCCGCAGGGTCTGGGATGGAGTTGCGGGTACTTGAGATCCTGCAGGGAAGGTGGGGGAGACAGAGGGAGAGTGAGTCAGTGTTGGGCAGGGCGGGGGGCGGGACAAGGGAGGACAGTTGGCAGCAGGGATGCAGGACAGGGCTGGCCACTGACACCCCTTGGCTGTGGACCCAGTTCTGGGTGGCAATTGTGGGGCTGACTGGAAAGAGGGGCCTGAGGGGCTCGCAGGATGGGAGCACAGGCGTGGAGCTAGGTCCGGGCTTGGTTCCCTGAGTACTTGAGAATGTGCCCCATTCAGAGGAGGCCAGGCCAGGACTGACTTTAGGAGGACCAAGGGTCAGGGCAAGTGACCCTGAGGGAAGGCTTCAGAGGAACATCAGCTCAGGGAGACACAGAAGAAAAGCTGGAAGGATGGATGGGTGGGTGGATGAGTGGATGGATGGGTGGGTAGATGGTGGGTGGGTGGATGAATGGATGGGTAGTGGAAGGAAGGAAGGAAGGAAGGAAGGAAGGAAGGAAGGAAAGGAGGGAGGGAGGGAGGGAGGAAAGGAAGGAGAGAGGAAGGAAGGAAGGAAGGAAGGAAGGAAGGAAGGAAGGAAGGAAGGAAGGAAGGAAGGAAGGAAGGAAGGAAGGAGGAAGGGAGGGAGGGAGGAAGGGAAGAAGGGAGGGAAGAAGGGAGGGAGGGAGGGAGGAAGGAAGGGAGGAAGAAAGGGAAAGGGAGGAAGGAAGGGAGGGAGGAAGGAAGGAAGGAAGGAAGGAAGGAAGGAAGGAAGGAAGGAAGGAAGGGAGGGAGGGAGGGAGGGAGGGAGGAAGGAAGGGAAAGAAGGAAGGGAGAAAGGGAGGGAGGGAGGAAGGGAGGGAGGGAGGGAGGACGGAAGGAAGGAAGGAAGGGGAGGAAGGGAGGAAGGAAGGAAAGAAGGAAGGAAGGAAAGGGAGGAATGGAGGAAGGAAGGAAGGAAGGAAGGAAGGAAGGAAGGAAGGAAGGAAGGAAGGAAGGAAGGAAGGAAGGGAGGGAGGAAGGAAGGAAGGAAGGGAGGAAGGGAGGAAGGAAGGAAAGAAGGACAGAAGGAAGGAAGGAAGGAAGGAAGGAAGGAAAGAAGGAAGGAAAGAAGGAAGGAAGGAAGGAAGGAAGGAAGGAAGGAAGGAAGGAAGGAAGGAAGGAAGGAAGGAAGGAAGGAAGGAAGGGAGGGAGGGAGGGAGGGAGGGAGGGAGGGAGGAAAGAAGGAAGGGAGGGAGGAAGAAAGGGAGGGAGGGAGGGAGGGAGGAAGGAAGGAAGGAAGGAAGGAAGGAAGGAAGGAAGGAAGGAAGGAAGGAAGGAAGGAAGGAAGGAAGGAAGGAAGGAAGAAAGGAAAGAAGGGAGGGAGGGAGGGAGGAAGGAGGGAGGGAGGAAGGGTGGGAGGGAGGAAGGGAGGAAGGGAGGGATGGAGGGAGGGGGGAAGGAATGGAGAAAGGAAGGAAAGAAGGAAGGAAGGAAGGAAGGAAGGAAGGAAGGAAGGAAGGAAGGAAGGAAGGAAGGAGGGAGGGAGGGAGGGAGGGAGGAAGGGAGGAAGGGAGGGATGGAGGGAGGGGGAAGGAATGGAGAAAGGAAGGAAAGAAGGAAGGAAGGAAGGAAGGAAGGAGGGAGGGAGGGAGGGAGGGAGGGAGGGTGGGTGGAAGGAAGAATGGAGAGAAGGAAGGGAGGGAGGGAGGGAGGCTGGAAGGAGGAAGGAAACAGTACTTGATGGGTGATTGGCCACTTACCTGGTGATGGGTGATGTGGCTGGAGACTCCTTCCTGGGCAGCTGGTGGCCACTGCTCTGCTGTCTGCTGGGCTTTTGCCTGCTGTGGGTTTTGCTGGGAGACACTCCCCGCTCCCCTGACCAGCGGCGGCAGGAGGTAGAATGGGAGTTGGTCTAGAGGTGGGCCCAGATTACTGAGGACTGAGACTGCTGAGGGGTGTGATTTGGAGAAATGCAGAAGTAGATTTGAGCACTGGGCATAGAGACAGTTTGATGGAGCTGGAAGAGCTCCTGGTCCTATCTGGGGCTCCAGGGCAGACAAGAGCTGGCCCGAGAGGGCAGATGACCGGACGACAATGATGTGATCTGGAGAACTGGCAGGGACATTTGAAGTTACCTTAATGTGGGGGATTTGGACTCTTTTTGTTTTGTGTTGGGCCCTACCTGGCATTTCTCAGGGAATATTCCCGGCCTGGTCCCAGGGATTACTCCTGGCAGTGATGGGGTACCGTCTGCGGTGCCGGGGATGGAGCCAGGACCCTGGATTCTTAAACCCCAAGTGAAGAGGGACCAAAGCCCCTGGCTGTGACTGACCCAACCTTCTCTCCTTGACCCCAGGGCCTCCCAGAGCTGCTGCTGAAGCGGGTGGCGGCCCAGCTGGCCACAGCCCTGGACTTCCTGCATGGCCGGGGCCTGGTTCATGCCGATGTCAAACCAGACAACGTGCTAGTCTTCGACCGGGTCTGCAGTCGTGTGGCCCTGGGAGACCTGGGCCTCACCCGGCCCGAGGGCAGCCCGGCCCTTGCGCCCCCCAGGCCCCTGCCCACTGTGCCCCCAGAGCTCTGCCTCCTGCTCCCCACCGCCACCCTACCCCTACGGCCGGCTGTGGACTCCTGGGGCCTGGGGGTGCTCCTTTTCTGCACCGCCACTGCCAGCTTCCCCTGGGATGTGGCACTGGCCCCTGACCCCGAGTTTGAAGCCTTTGCCCGGTGGGTGACTGCCCGGCCCCAGCCCCCTCAGCCCCCGCCCCCTTGGGACCAGTTCTCACCTGCAGCCCTGGCTCTGCTCCGGGGGCTCCTGGACCTGGACCCTGAGACGAGAAGCCCCCCACTGGTGGTCCTGGAGTTCCTGGGGGACGACTGGGGACTGGAGCAGGACGGAGCAGGGACTGGGGACTCTGCGGTAGATGGGGAGGAAGTGGGGGAGGAAGGGGGCTCAAGCTTGGAGGAGTGGACAGACGGGGAGGAGGAGGACAAAGAGGAGAGGGGGATGGGGCCAGACACAGACACACCCTGAGCTGATAGGAGAGGCCAGACTGGTGGGGGGGACAGAGCAGCACACTGTCCCCCCAGACTGCCTGGGCTCTTGAGTCCCTGCCACCCAGCCCCCAGCCCCAACTCCTCCAGCCCCTCTCAGACCTAGGGGATGCGCAGCATTCAGGGACCCGGTGTGGCTCTGGGCTCAGCCCAGGGAAGCCTTCCTCACCTCCGTGGGCCCCTGCAGCACCCAACATTCCTGGTCGGTCTCTGATCACTGCCACCTGCACGCACAGTCACGTGCACACCCACATACACGCACACACACACATACACGCACATGTACACAAGGGCCCACACAGACGGGCACACCCACACCCACACACAGAGGCACATAATCCCCCCCACACACGGGCACATACCCACACGGATCATACATGCAAACACAGGTACATACACCCAGTACACACATGCAGGCATGCATATCTACATACACGTACACCCACAGCCCCATATTCATGTATGCACACAAGCACTCAGAGCCCACGCCCCATGCACACCCACCTCACAAACATGCATGTACACAAGTAACTTGTGACACACATCTACACATCAGTGCTCATCCCTGGAGCCCCTTCTTCAGCTCTGCGCCCCACTCCTCACCTGGGGTGCCTGTTCCCTGCCATGGCAGATTCTGGGAGCCCCTGGGCAGGGGCAGGCTGAGTCTCACATCCCACACTGGGTCCAGAACACATCTGTCCCTCCTGTGTCTTCAGACTGCAGCCTGGTGCCTGGCCTGGGGGCGACACAGGCCTGGGGGGCATAGTGAGGGGCGTGGGAGGGTGGCTGAGAGCATCCTCTAAGCTTGGACAAATGCCCTCTGGGCTGGGTGAGATGCAGTCCTGCCGGGCCAGGTTGCCTGACCCCCAGGCGGTCACTCCACAGCAAGAATCATTCTGGAATAAAATGATTGAATGCAGGACTGAGCTCATATAGCGCCTTTGATGTAATCCAGCAGGCTACGTGCGTCCAGCCTCCTTCCTCAGACCAGGGCTCCAGACCCCAGCCCTCCTCTCACAGATTAGCGCTCCAGACCCTGCTCTGAACTCTGCAGGCTGAGAAAGGAAGCTCCTCCTGGCTGTCTTCGCCGCCTCCCTGTGCCGGCCACTGGACACCTGCTTCCCCCCCCTTCCCCACCTCCCCCCTCCCAGTCCCAACTGCCCCCAGTGTCCCTGGCCACCCCCAACCACTTATGCCTCATCTACCAGGGGTCAATAGAGGGCAACGGGGGATCAGACGGGGAAGCCACAGGGGTGACCTCGCCCCTCAGGGTTCCATTCCCTGCTGACTTCTGAGCCCCAGGAGCCCACCTGTGGGGCAACAAACGAATGGCCGCGCTTCTGGAAGTCACCGCGCGATGGCGCTGTGCTCGCGTCCTGAGGAGGCGGGGCGGGGCTACGACCCCCGAGCTGGGGCGGGTCTTGCTCCTGGACAGCGCTGCTGGCCTGCGCCCCAGGGCCGGGCACTAACCACAGCGGACAGCGGAGGGCCAGGCCAGCCTGCAAGAGGAGAGGTGTGGAGGTCACTGCGCTCCGCAGAAGCGGGGGTTGTTGACCTGAGGAGCACCTAAGAGGGGAACCAGACAGGTGGCTGGGCGTGCAGGGGGTGGGCCTGCACCTGGGGGCTGCAGAGGGTCCGGGGCGAGGGCCAGAGACGGGGTCTGGCCTGGGTGTGTGCACACTTTCGGAAGTGTGGGCTGTGGGCCAGGCCTGAAGCTGGGGGGCCAATCCCTGGGTCTGCGGGAGGAGGCTAGGCACCAGACCCCTGCATCTGAGGGAAGAGGACCTGGATTGGACACCTGGGTCTGAGGGTAGAGGGGCTGAAATCCCAGGTCTGAGGGAGGAGGCTCCGGAGTCTGACAGCGGTGCTGGAATCAGAGTCCGGGTGTCCCAAGGGCTCACCGGTAAGTCCCTGCTCACGCCCAGGCCCCAGGCGTCCCGAGCCCCGGGGCAGAGAGCCTGCCTGCTCCCAGACCAGCCCTCACCCACCCGCTCTCGAGTGTTTGCTTTGGATACAAGGTTGGGGTGTCTCGAGTTATCTGGTTCATCTTTCACCCTGGGGACACGGGGTGGTGCAGAGAAGTCAAGGTGGGGGTGAGGGACATCTGTGTCCATGGACTTGACCTGAGCCCACACCAGTGATGGGCACTGGCTTCTCTGATGCCTCCAGTCAGGAGGGAGACTGAGTCACGGTGACTCTTGTCAGTGAGACCCCAGCCCTCCTCCCTCAGACCCAGGGTCCCCGGCCCTCCTCCCTTTGCCTAGCCTAGACCCCGCCCCTCTGGAGGGCACCATGTCCACTCCCTGCCCTTGCAGGGATGCCGGGCACGCGGCTGACAGAGGAGCAGGCCGAGGTGGAGGAGGCCAAGGTGGCGGACGAGGACCTGGGCGGCCTGACCCGCGAGGAGCTGCGGCAGGGCCAGGAGGCGGCGCTGGCGCTGGAGGACATGATGGCGCTGAGTGCGCAGACGCTGGTGCAGGCCGAGGTGGAGGAGCTGTACCAGCCCGTGCGGCCCCTGGGCCAGGGCCGCTACGGCCGAGTGCTGCTGGTCACGCACCGCCAGAAAGGTACAGGGTGTGGCCAGTGCCTGTCCCCCAGCCCCATGCCCGGGCTGGGTCCCCTCGCTGACCCTCGGCACCTCCCTCCAGCCTGAGACCCAGCTCTGAGCACGTGCCCTGCAGAATGACTCCTGCTGGTCACGGTCCCCTCCATGTGATCTCACCTGACCCCACCTGGTGGCCAGGAGGGACCTGAGCTTCGATGGGCCAACACTCAGAAGGCAGTTGTGGGGCCATGCGCGGTCCCCTACCTGTGACACCATCCTGCACCCACACACCTCAGGGTCCCGCACACCTGCCAGCTCCTCCCTGGGGTGACAGAATTCAGGAGAGGGAGACCAAGGAGTACAAGGGGCAAGTGGAGGGCAGAGGCGGGCTCAGGGTGCAGAGAGAGTCACTAGGGCTGAGTCCTCCCATGGGGCTATGCCAGGGTTTGGGCGTGAGGACTGCTCGAACCGGGCCATGCATGCTCCCAGGTTCTGAGAGTAATTCCACCTCTCTAGCTGCTCAGCGAGGCTGGGGTAGAGCGCTTAGGGATGTGTCCCGCCTGGTGCTGATGACCCAAGCTCCATGGACCCCGGAGCATTGCTGCTGTGGCTCTGGAGGTCTCTCATGGCAGTATGGCATCCTTTGTATAACGGGGAAGGCTGCTTGGGAACTTGAGCACTGCTTGGGAGGACTCCCAGAAAAGTGAAGGGGGAAAGTCTGCAGAGTCACAGAGACAGTGCAGGGGCTAAGATGCTCGTCTTGCACACACTGACCCCAGTTCAATCCTCAACACCAAATAGGGTCCCTGAAGCTCCACCAGGAGCAATCTCCGGCACAGAGCCAGGAGTGAGCCCCAAGCACAGAGTCAGGAGTGAACCCCAAGCACAGAGCCAGGAATGAACCACGAGCACAGAGCCAAGAGCAATCCTTGAGCACAGAGCTGGGAGTGATCCCTGAGCACAGAGCCAGGAGTGAGCCCTGAGCACAGTCAGGAGTCAACCTTGAATACAGAGCCAGGAGTAAGCCCTGAACAAAGAGCCAGGAGTGAGCCCTGACCACAAAGTCAGGAGTCAACCCCAAACACAGATCTAGGAGTGAGCCCCAAGCACAGAGCCAGGAGCAATCCCTGAGCACAGAGCTGGGAGTAAGACCTGGCCACAGAGCACAGAGCAGGAGTGAACTCTGAGCACAGAGTCAGGAGTGAGCCCTGAGCACAGAGCCAGGAGTGAGCCTCAGCTCTGCCAGGTGTGGGTCATAAACTAAAGACTGCAGGGTGTGGCCAACCCCATAGCTGGTGCAAGGCACACTCCGGGGAGCCAGGGTGGGGGGGCAGTGAGAGCTATAGGCCTGACCCTACCATTGCCCCCTGTGCTCCCAGGCACTTCCCTGGCCCTGAAGCAGCTGCCCAAGCCCTCCACAACCCTGCGCAGTTTCCTGCACGAGTTCTGCGTGGGACTGTGTCTGGGTGCGCACGCCGCCATCGTCACGGCCTACGGCATTGCCATCGAGTCTGTGGGTTCCTACAGCTTCCTGTGCGAGCCCGTCCTCCACGGGGACCTCATCGCCTTCATCGAGCCCAAGGTGGGTGGGCGCCGCCGCCGCATCCCCGCCCTGCGCTGCGTCGCGCTCTCGCCAGGGGCATCGCTTACTGCTGTGCCCACAGGTGGGGCTGCCCCTAGGCGCAGCGCTGACCCCTGTGCCCGCAGGTGGGGCTGCCCCCGGGCGCGGCGCAGCGCTGCGCGGAGCAGCTGGCGTCGGCGCTGGAGCACGTGCACGCGCGCGGCCTTGTGTACCGAGACCTGAAGCCCGAGAACGTGCTGGTGTGCGACGCGCGCTGCCGGCGAGTCAAGCTTGCGGACTTCGGCCACACGCGGCCGCGGGGGACGCTGCTGCGCCTGACCGGGCCGCCTATCCCCTACACGGCGCCCGAGCTGTGCGAGCCGCCGCCGCTGCCCGACGGGCTGCCCATCCAGCCGGCGCTGGACGCCTGGGCGCTGGGCGTGCTGCTCTTCTGCCTGCTCACCGGCTACTTCCCCTGGGATCAGCCGCTGCCCACCGCCGACCCCTTCTTCGAGGACTTCGTGGTGTGGCGCGCCTCAGGCCTGCCTGAAGACCGGCCGCAGCCCTGGGGCGGCCTGACACCCGCCGCCGACGCCCTGCTGTGGGAGCTGCTGGACCCCCGGCCCCGCAGCAGGGGCTCCGTGAGCCGCGTGCGGGCCTACCTGGGCCAACCCTGGAAGCAGCAGGAGGGGGCGGAGGCGGTGGGAGAGTGAGCCCCCCACCTCTGCAGACCCACGTGCTCTGGCCAGACAGGCCCCGCCAGTCCTGCTCTCTGGATCCCTCCCATGCTGCACGCCCTGGCCCTCTCTTGCAGAGGTGAGGAAGGAAGTGCTCGCCTCTTCCGCCTCAGCTCTACAATAAAGTCCAGCTGGCCAGGGCTGTGTGCTGTGTCCTCTGCTCTGGGAGGAGTCGAAAGTCGGGGAAGGGAGGTGGTGGGGGCCTATTGGGGCTGCCAGGGAGCAGGTGAGCTCAGGCAGTCCTATTTGGGATGTACACAGAGCGCGTCAGCAGAGCCTGTGGCTGGATGGCAGCAGGGGCTGGAGCGCATGTGAGTGTGTGTGCATGCAAGTGTGCATGCGTGTGAGCATGTGTGAGTATGAGTATGTGCATGTGTATGTATGTGCATGTGTATGTGAGAGCATGTGTGAATGTGCGCACATATGCATGCATGTGATGGTGTATATGAGCGTATGTGTGTATGTGAGCATGTGTGTATGTGTGAGTACACGTGTAGGCTTTGGGTCTACATGTCCTGTCGTAGGGTGTCCTGTGTCCCCCCTCTGGCGTGGCTAACCCTAGCGGACACGGGATCCATGTGTGTGTCCAGAGAGAGAGCTTGGTACGTGTCCATGGGCAGCAAGCAGGATCACGCAGGCTGTGCTGCCCATGGCAGACACTTTCTCTTCCTCTTTGTGTCCTTCTTGGCCACCCGCCCGGAGCAAAGCTACAACTCAGGGCTGATCGGGTGTCACTGTCCCTGTCCTGCACCCCACCAGGTCCCCCTGCTGTGGCCTCCACGGTGGAGGCTGGGGGCAGTCCTAGTGTGCAGTGACCTTCAAAGCTGTGGAATCCCATGAGGAAGGAACCAGGCCCTGGTCCTGGGGCTCCAGGAGCACCTCTGGGGGTGGAAGTGTCATGGGACAAGGGGGTGCAGTGGGGTCCTGGCCAACCCAGGTGGGCTTCCTGGAGTAGGTGTCACTAGGGAGGATAAGGTACAGGGGGTACAGTATCTCCTACCACTTCATCCATGGATCTGAAATAGTCCCAGCCACTGCCCACGGGCCACTGGCCAAGAATGTGTCCCCAAAAGCTGGTGGAGGGAGGGAAGGCCTGGAGGGTGCTAATTGGTGGTAGCAGCTGTGGATTAACGGGTGTCAGGGACGCTCCTAATCAGGCTGACTCAGGGCTGTTCCGATCCCGACACTTCCCCACTCCAACGGGCCTCAGCGTCACCGGCCCATGCTGGCCCGGGAGGAGAGAGAGTGAGGAGGGCTGGGTTAGAGAGAGTGAGGGGGGCTGGGTCAGGCTCCACCAGACGCCACAGGCCCCTGGGCATTGCCAGGTATGTTCTGTAGGGCCCCAGCCCTAGCGGGTTCCAGGGTACCCCCAGATCCTCAGGCCCAGGTTCCCAGTGCTGTCATACCTTAACTCCAGGATGTGAGTGGGGCTCTCACTCACTCCCTCTCCCCCCTCTCCCTCCCCCTTCCCTCCCCCCCACACACCCCTCTCCTGTTCCTCAAAACTTCCAAATAAAAGCTATTACTTAAAAAAGAAAGAAACAAAGGTGTTGGTGTCCAGTGTGAAATGGATATGTGGGGAACGAAGTACGGAGCTCAGGGCCAGGAGGATGCAGGAGGCCGGGCTAGGACCACATGTTCTGTGAGCATGGAGTGTGGCGTGACCCCTGACTCCCCCTGGACATGACCCCGAAACAAACAAAACAAAAGCTGGGACCAGAGGTGTAGCTCAGGAGTTGGTGCACAGGCCTGGCCTGAGAACCCCAGGGTCCATCCCCAGCATCACAGGTACCTGAACACCAGCGCAGCCACGAGAAAACAGACTGATGGTGCAGGAACAAGGTCTCTTTCCCCTCTCTCCTTCCCTCCCCCTCTCCCCCTCTCCCCTTCTCCCCTCTCCCTCTTTCCCCTTTTTCCACCTCTCTCCCCCTGTCCCTCCATCTTTCTCCCTCTCTCCTTGCTCCCTTATCCCCCTTCTCCCTCTCTCTGCCCTCTCTCTCTCTCTCCCTCTCTCCCCTCTGTGCCCCTCTCCCCATCTCTCTCCTGTCTCTACCCCTCCCCTCCCCCCATATGTCTCCCTCTGTCTCCCTCTCTCTCCCTTCTTCCCCCAACTCTCTCCCTCTCTGTCCTCCCCCTTCCCTGTCTCCCACCCTCCCTCAGCTGCACCCCTGCTTCCTGGAATCCAGCGTGGCCCATTTGTGGTTCATTTTCCAGATTGTGAGTAACTGATCACAGTGCAGATTTGTTTGCCCCAGGTCTCCCCAAAACATTGCAACTCTGCCTGGCCTCTGACCTCTGACTAGGGAGGTGCAGGGAGATGGGGAACACTCCAACACCCCGCTCAGTCCCACTGACTCCTGTGAACTGAGGTCCTGGCTTCCCCACCTTTACTGGTAGTTAAGTGCTTGTGGGTATGTGTGTGTGCATACGTGTGTGTCTATATGAGCACATGCCCGTGTGTATGCATACATGCCTGAGCACATGTTCATGTGAGTGTATGTGTACATGTGCGCATGAGCACATACCCATGTGCATATTTGTGCGTGTTGCATGTGCATGCCTGTGTGAGCACATGCCTGTGTGCATGTGTGTATGTGCATGTGTGTATGTGCATGTGTGTGCCTGCGTGAGCGCATACCTGTGTGCAAGTGTGCACGCATGTGTCTATAACCCCTAGCAGATGTTAAGTTTTGTTGTTTTTTTCCTGCCCCCGTAGGGCTCACTGGGGCCCTGTGGCACCTGTCGTGGGTTTTCTGGGTCCTGGCAGGCTCAGGCAGAGCTCAGCTGTCCCGAGGGTGGAGTCTGGGTGGGGTAGCTGCCCATCCTGGCCTTGTGCCCAGGGCCAGATGTTGGGGCTTAGTTGCCTGGCCAGGCGGGATAGAGTGACGGGGCCATTAAGCTCCAGCTACTTCAGTGCTGGCGGACAGTGGTAGGAGTAGGTGGGGGCTTCTCGGGCCTGAGGACAGACTGACCCCACCTGGCTGGCAGAGGTGGTCAGGAGGCTAGCACGGGGTCTCCCACGCCTCTGGGAAGAAAGGAGGCCCTTGCGTCCAAGCCGGGCGCTGTGCTCCGAGCCCCAGAGCCCTGCCCAGCCGCTGTCAGCGGTTATTTCAGTCCCGGGGCTTACTGGGAACAGGACAGTGAATTCCCACTGTACTCCCGGTGGGGGCATGGCCCACACAGGACCCTGCAAGTAATTGGACCCTGATGGCCTTTGCAGGCTGCATGACCGTCCAGACCCACTGAGCCAGACTCTGGGCTGGGAGTAGAGGGAGCACTGGCTTTCCGCAGGGGCCGCTGGAACTACACAGCATCTGGGGAATCTTTCGAGCCAGCCCCCAAGTTAACAGTTAGGGAGAAAGGAGGGGCTATCAAACCCCTCAAAGGGGACTGTCATGGAATTTCAAGCCTGAGCTCTGGGCCAAGGGAAAGATGTGAAAACTGGTGCCCCATGGTTCCTGCACTCAGCTCTGCTTCTGCTGTGTGACCTCCGATAGGAGGCTTACCCTCTCTGACCTGGCCCTGTCCTCCCTGCAATGGTTGTGCTAAGCACTGGGCGCAGCCATCTGAGCTCAGTAATGAGTGAAGTCGGAGTTATTTAAGCTCAGGAGGTGAAGCTCGTGATCAGGGTGGGAAACACCCCTCATCAGTCACTGCAGTCAGGCATCAGGAGGAGAGGCTACTGCCCCCCAGGTCCCCTGTACAGTTGGAGGTCTGTTCAGGTCCACGGGACTCAGACCCAGGCCCTCTGCACTGGGCCTGGTCACAGCCACTGGCCAGTGTGTCTGCAAAGGAAGAAGAACATCACTGTGCTTAGTGCCTCAGGAGGGCCGCACAGCTGAGTCAGCACTATTCCTGTGCATGTATTTGTTTCAGAGAACGCTGCCCCCTGTGCACCCAGAGGTGGGATCACAGGCCTCTTGGAAGATGCATTGCTGCCTGATGGGGTTCATCACTGCTTAGTGTCATTGTCCTTGTGGTCCTCAACAGCAGGACAATCTCATCACCATCATTGCCATTATCCCCATCATATCTTCATCACCATCACCCCTATCATCTCCAGCATCACCTCCATCTCTATCACCTCCATCACATCATCGCCACCACCATCTCCATCATTTCTCTCACTTCCATCTCCATCATCCCCATCGCTATCTCCAGCATCTCCATGACCTCCATCAACTCCATCTCCATCATCACCATCACCTTCATCATCACTTACACCACCACCACCACCACCTCCATCTCCATCACTATTATCACTATCAAATCCATCATCTTCTCCACCATCTCTCCTATCACCATCATCACCATCACCCCCAGCATCAGCGCCATCTGCATTGTCCCCATTCCCATCCCCTTCTCCCCGCCATTGACAGTCATCTCAGTCCTGACCACCCATATCTCCCCAGCCACACTGCACCTCAGGGAGCAGTGACAGCCACCGATCCAGAAGAGTCCTGTGGTCCCACTTGCTCATGGACCCATTGTCCACGTCTTTATTTGGTGACCTGGCTTGCTTGGGCAGAGGCAGCAGAGGGAGGCTGAGCCCCCTCACACATCCCCCCTCAGAGGCCTCTCCTCCTCCTCCTCCAGGATGGCCGTGGGTGGTGAAGCTGTGCGGGCATGCCAGGCGCCCCTGGCCAGCTCCCGCATGGCCTCTCCCAGCTGCCCCAGCCCCTGGGCAGCCTCCAACAGCTGGCTGAGGCCACCGCTGAGGGCCTGGCGCTCCTGCTGATCCCGCTCCAGGACCCCCGTCAGCCTCTGGAGCTGGGCCCCCACCTCCCTCACGGCTGCCACCAGCTCCACCAGGGCTGCTGGCTCACAAGCCATCACGCGCAGAGGCGGTTCCGGGGCCACACATGGGCCTGTGGGGGCAGTGTTCTGCTCAGGCGGGGGCTGGAGGGGGCGGCTGGGAGGAGGCTGGCTAGGGGGGGCTGTGAGGGAGCCATGGTCAGGCGTCTCCTGAGAGCCAGAGGCTGAGTGTGGGGTCCAGGTTGGCTGCGGGGTAAGGCTGGGGTTTCTGGGCGCCCCCGTGAGAGCAGTGTCCACTGCCGGGGCTGAAGCAGAGGCAGGGGGGGACTCGGGGCTCCAAGGCGTGGGTGTGGAAGGGCGCAGGGGCTGCACAGAGGTTAGGGCTGGAAGCCCGCTGGCCTGGACAGTAGGTGCTGGAGTGGGCAGTTCTGTTCCTGAGGCAGTGACGGGGGACTGGGGAGTGAGCCCCGGTGTTGCTATGGCGTCAGGGTTCACAGCAAAGTGAGGAGCAGTGGTGGGGTGAGGGGTCATGGTGGGGGACTGAGGGGTCGTGGTGGGAGGGTGAGGGGTCGTGGGGGGGATGTGAGAGGTGGTGGAGGGGTATGGAGCTTCAGTGGGCGGGTGAGGGGTCACAGTGGGGGCCTCTGGGGTGCTGGTGGGGGGCTGAGGGGTTGTAGCAGGATTAAGGACCGTGACAGGGGGAGGAGTGGTGGTGGGCTGAAGGGTGGTGGGAGAGTCTGAGGATCTGGAAGATTCTGGAAGCATGGTGGGGTGCTGAGTGGCCCTCGGTTCTGGGCTCAGTGCTGACGTAGGGGTGCGGCCGGGCACAGTCATGGGCATAGAGGGGTCAGAGGCCAGTTCCCTGGACACAGCCGGCAGGGTCAGCCCTCTGCTAGACGTTGCCTTGGCACTGCGCCGCGGCGGTGTGCGGGGGGTCGACGAGGGCTCGGGGGGTGCAGGCCCGGTGGCGGGGGCTGGAGAGGCGGTGGGGGTCGCGGCTCCGTGCGCGGCGGGCCGCGGCGTGCGACGCTCGGGCTTCCGCTGGCCGCTGCCCGAGGCACCTGCGAGAGAAGACAGGCGTCAGCCGGCCCCGCCTCCGGCGCACGGCAGCCAATAGTGAGCAGGCCTTCCCGTGACGTCACGGAGCCGGCAGACTTCGCCCCGCCCGTCGCCCGCCCTCCCGTCGCCGCCGCGTGTCCAGGCGCCCCCTGGCGTCCGCGGCGCGCAGGTGTCTGGACGCGGAGGGCTGGGGGTCGCCTGGACTCGCACCGGCGGGGGCGATGGAAAAGGTCGGAGACATGGACGAGGCAGCGATGGAGCGGGGTTGTGGAGCGAGAGGGGGTGCAGAAGGGATACAAAGGACGAAGAGGAAGGGGGTGCAAAGTGGGCGCCGGGGCTAGCGGCTGCATGGGGTCCGCGGCGGTTTGGAAGGTAATCTTGCAATTTACATAAATCATTTAGTACATTATTTTTTGTTTGGTGGTCACACCCACTGGTGTTCAGGGTTGCTTCTGGGGGGGTGCAGGGATGTGGGAATTCAGCTTGGGCCCTAGTGTGCAAAGATTGTGCTCCAACGCGGCAAGCAATCTCTTTGGCCATTACATCATACTTTTGGGTTTTTTGTTTTTTTTTTTTTTGAAGGGAGGTCACACCCAGCGATGCTCAGGGGTTAGTCCTGCTCTACACTCAGAAATTCCTCCTGGTGATGTTTGGGGAACCATGGGGTGCCGAGGATTGAATCCATGTCAGTCAGTCTCATGCAAGGCAGGCATCTACATCATATTTTTAAACAAAATTAGTGCAAAAACCCCCTCAGGAGTGATCCCTGAACCCAGAACCAGGAGAAAACCCTGTGTACCCCTGGTATGGCCCAAAACATGAAAGAAAAAAGTATCGGCTGTGTCTGGAGCCAGACAGTAGCATGGGGGCTAGGGGTTCCCCGAGCCCTGCCAGTGCGGCCTATAAGCCAAAACACAAACAGAAGTACTGTGGTACAGACCAGGAGGGCCTCAATGTCCTGAGCACAGAGTTGGCTCCTCAGAGAGCCCCATAGAGGGTCCCCTGAGTCTAGAGTTGGGAGCAACCCCCCTAAAATAAGATTTATCTTGATTGTGGGATGTTTGGGGGTCCCCTGAACTTTGGGAACTGCATGGAAGCTTCACATACTTTCTGAATGTCGACACAAATGTCATCCCCTTTTTATAGGTGACACAGAGACCCCAGTGTCCAGGCTGTGGGGCACCCCTGCCCAGCCCCTCAGAGGAACTCAGTGCTCGCCTTTCCAGAAACCTGACTCTTGTTTGGTTCCGTTTTGGGTTTGGAGGGGCCGCACTAAGCTGCGCTCAGGGATCACTGCTGGTGGTGATCAAACCGGGCCTTCCTCACCGTCCTCTGGGGGACCTGAAATCTGACTCGCTTCTGAGGAGTCTTTCATGCAGTTAGTGCCCCTACCTGTTCGGGGGGGTGGCTGAAGACCATGTAAGTTATCTGGGTTTTTTTTTTCTTTTTGGGTCACACCCGGCAATGCTCAGGGGTTACTCCTGGCTCTGCACTCAGAATTACCCCTGGCGGTGCTCAGGGGACCATATGGGATGCTGGGAATTGAACCCGGGCCGGCCGCGTGCAAGGCAAATGCCCTACCCGCTGTGCTATTGCTCCAGCCACAAGACCATGTAAGTAAAGGGCCCAGCAGAGCCACCTCCACAAGGTGCCTCACTGCTGCTTGGTTCTGGGGCTGCAGCCTGCAGTGCTCACTCCTTGCTGTGTTCAGGAGTCACTCCTGGCAGGGCTCAGGGACTCTACAGAGTGCCAGAGATGGAACCTGGGTCAGCCACATGCAAGGCCAGCTGTACTGTGCTCTGGCCCTTCATGGTTGTCATGTCTAATGAAACCTCCCAGCCCCTGGTGGTGCCCTCGGGGCAGAGGATGGACCGGTCAGCACTTGTAGCTGAGCTCCCAGGGACCAACTGTGCCCAGGCTCCCTGCTGCGCTCCGGACCATGCCCCCATCCCGACCACCCCAACTCCTGCCCAGCAGCTCAGACCTTCCTGCCTCGTGTGGCCTGTGGCCAGTGACTGGAGGGAAGACAGGTGGTCTGACCTCCCGGCTGCCCAGGACAAGGTGGTCCTGTGGGAGGGCAGTGCAGCCCAGCTCTCAGGGGTGCATGGTGTGGGGACCCTCTCTGCTTCCTCTCATTCCTCACAGTGCCACAGTGGCCCCCACCAGGGAGTTCCAGACAGATTTTAACTCCTTGTTTAGGGTGGATTTCTGTGGGGGCGTAGGGGTGATACAAAGTGAGGACTTTGCAAGGTCACCTCTCCACCCACCCATGTACTAATGACCTCGATCCTGCTGCCTGTCTCATCTGGGTCAGCCCTGTGTCACCTGGGTCATCTCACATGGGTCTCCCCATGTTACATGAGTTGGCTTACCTGGTCCCCTGTGTCACCTGGGTCTCCGATGTCACCTGGTCTTCCCTGTGTCACCCAGGTCTCTTGGTTCTCCCTATGTCACCCTGGTCTCCATGTCACCTTGACCCCAGCTCACCTGAGCCCCCCATCTCACCTTGGTCCCCATGGGCCCTTGAAGCTGGAGCATGGCGATCAGGGCTGCTAGTGGTGCTGACAGCAGCAGTAGCTTGTGACGGGCTTGCTGTTGGGGTTCCCTGAGCCAACGTCCCTCTTGAAGGCGTGTCCCACATCCAGGAAGGCTCAGAGTCTTCCTCACCATCTGCAGGGACAGGAAGATCTAAACCCTCTTCCCCTTGATTCTGAGCATTTGCTCTTTCATCACCCAAATATTCATGGGAACCATCACCCCAACCTCCACCTGGGCCATTACCCCAACATCCATGGGGACAATCTGTGGGGACCATCTCCCTGATCTCTACCTGGAACTTCACTCCAGTTTTCCTGAGTGCAGCACCTTGGGAGGCGGATGTGGGGTGGGGGGGGCTCTCAGCTTCCCAAACAGAAATGGGGGCCAAACCAGCCTATGATGGATAGTCACACACTCCATCCCAAGAGGCAAGTCCTGTCCCTGCTTCCTCTGTTTTGGGGCCACATCCAGCGGTGCTCACTCAGGGATCACCCCTGGTAGGGCTTGGGAAACCACTTGGGGTGCTGGGGATGGAACCCAGGTTGGCTGTGGCAAAGTGAGATCCCTCCCCACTGCTCCATGTCCCTGACCCTATTTTGTGCTTCTTGCTCTACCCCTTTGCATCCCCTCCCCATAACAATTCCCCAGGGCACCAGCCAAGGACCCTCAGCACATGTGCTCAGTGTGGGGTTCTGCAGACCCCTCTGTGTGCTGGGGGAGGGGAAGAATCACTGTGTTCCACGCTGGCAAACTTGCGAGAGCAGCGTGGATGCCGGGCGCCTCTTGCATCTTTCACAGTCCGCCTCCCTTCCAGCCTTCCTGCACACCAGTTGGCAGGACACCAGCACACGGGGCCCAGCCTCCAGCATCTCATCTACCCTGCATGCGCCTTCACTCCCGGAACGCACGGCCCACATCCCACTCTGCTCACAGCACCAGGCTGAAGGCCTTGTCCCGAGATATGGAGTGTGTTTGTCATGGTCACTCTCGTGAGCTCTGTGGCCAGCCCTGCAGTCACCACAAGTCCTCACTCCATCCCCTGCTGACCTACTGGATGGCACTGGCCCCGGGTCCATATGCCCCAAAGCCAGACCCAAGCCAGTGAGAACTTTCCCAGGAAAGTTGCAAAGGAGCAATAATAGGCTGAGTTTGGGGCTGGTCCACCTGCCCTTGAAGATCCAGTTTGAAGATTACCCCCCTGCCCTGCAGATCTCATGGCCTGCCTGTGCTCCCTGGGCCTGTGCTCTTTCCTGCTGCTCCCTCCTTTGGTTTCGGTTGAGATGGTGCCCTGCTGCTCTGCTCAGAAGCTCACAGCGGAGAGTGGTGCAGAGGCCAGATGCACCCAGCCTCGAGGGTGTCCTCCAGCAATAGTCCCTGATTATCTTCCAGACTCTCCCTTAAGCCTGGCACTGCAGCCTGGACCCCTTCAGAACCTCCTCCCTGCCTCTCCCCCAACACCAGCTTTCAGTGGCAAAGTGGCACACATGCTGTCCATGTGCCACCTCCTTCAGCCCCAGGTTTCCCATCCCATCAGGGGTTAACTGAAGCTCTTGCCTGGCACACAGCCACCCAGGTGCCATCCCCAGCACCCCAAATGGCTCCCCCAAACCCTGCCAGGAGTGATCTTGAGTGCAGAGCCAGGACTCATCCCTGAGCACTGCTGTGGCCCCCAAATCAAAACAAAATAACTAACTAAACCATACTCCTTCCTTGGGGACTGTCTCTACTGGTCCTTCCTGGAAAATACTCCAACAGCCTGTGGGAAATCCAGGACTCCATGGAAATTTGCTCAGGGGTCAGGACCAAAGGTTTCCTTACAAACTCTCCTCACCAGAGGCCCAGTGTGGACCCAGGAGCATCACCTGCAGGAGAGGAAGTAAGATTAGCTGACTGGGATCTCTACTGCGGACCTAGGGTTGGGGGTTCAGCTTTGCCAATGCTCATTCCCTGGGAAACACTGACCTGGCATTGCCTCGCCCGGCACAGAGCATGGGATTCTGCTGGACTCTGCCCAGCAACTCTGGAGCTTTGGGTCCTTGTACTTATTTTTCTGTTATTTGGGGGCTACACCCAGTGATGACCAGAGGTTATTCCTGGCTCTGGGCTCAGGAATTACTCCTAAGGGTGCTCAGGTGCAGGGAAAGAACCTGAGTCTGCCACATGCAAGGCAGATCCAGGCTAGGCGTATTATCCGGGTTATCTGGTATAACCTAACCCGCTGTATTATCGCTCCGGCCCTGGGTGTTATTTTTTATTTCTTCATTTATTTTTGTTAGTTGGTTTTAATTTTATTTTCTTTCTTTTTTTTCTGATGCTAGACATTGAACCCAGGGCCCCACCCAGAGGTACACACTTGACTGAGGAGCTATATTCCTGCCCCCCGATTTTTGTTTCCAGAGGAGAAACGGAGGTCAGAGTGCAGTCTGTTTTCAAGGTCCCTTGCTAGCAGGGTCAGGAGCAGGGTCGCCCCCATTTCTCGTCCTTGCAGCCTGTTGCGCGCGCCCCTGCAGGTCTCTGTCCTGCTCCTGAAGTCCTGAGGTTTGTGTTTCCTCCCCTGTGCCCTGCTAAGGATACCACCCCCACGAACCCCGGCGTCCCCACCTCTCAGTCACCCAACCCAGCCTCCCACGGTGCAATCACAACTCGAATCCCCGCACCCCACATTGCGGTTCCTACTCCCCCCAGAGTGCGCTCACCCAGGTGGCCAATCAGGAGGCTCAGCGTGCCCATGACATCACGAAAGTCGCCGGCCCTCCCCGGCCCTTTCCAGCCCACGCATGCGCACTGAGTTCGGGAAAAGGCGGGAAAAGGCCAGGAGGCCAGGAAGTGGAACGCATGGAGCCATCTGGAACAGCGGCCATAGAGAAATGCAATGAGCGACTGCGGGACACAGCTTGGGACACAAGAGGGGAGGGGCAGGCTAGACTGGTGACTCCAGAGGAGGCGGCCCTGAGCAGAGGAGGAGCAGAGGAGAGAGGAGTGAACTGGTGCACAGAGGGGGAAGGGAGGAGAGGAGCCAGGGGTGACCCCATGGAGGATGGGGACAGCTCCAGAAAAGGGCACAGGGGAGGACACGTGTCCATGGGGGCTGGAAACAAAAGGCAGGTGGGACCCATTGAGCCTGGGAACCTGGCTGGAATGGCCCCGTGCTGGGATGGGGATGCGGATGCAGACTCATACACAGACACCTGTACATGCACACACAGACATCTACACAGCACAGATACCAACATGTGCCTACAGACAACACACACCCACAGACATGCACACAGATGCACACATACATGTATACACATACAGATGCTCACGAACTCACAAACATAAATGCACATATACACAGATATAGAGGTGTACACACATATCTGCACACAGAAACACACAAACATGCACACACAAAGACACATGGATCCACATACATATATGTGTGCCAGCACAGATACACATATGTGCATGTAGAAACAGCTGACAGGTGTACTTAGATACACAGACATACACAGACCCACAGGTGCACAGACACATGGATATATACATGTAGAAAAACAGACATGCACAAACAGCCGATATACACACACATGGACACCCCCATGCACGCAGGCAGCATACATGTGCATGGGGAACTGAGGGGACAACAGAGACTGAGAGCCTCTGCGATGGTGTCACAGGGATTGAGGCACGTCAGAGCCAAGCATGGCTGCAGAGGGAAGGAGATGGAGGCCACAGGCAGAGGGGGTGAGCGGGGGCTGGGGCCGGTCTCCTGCCCCGAGCCCGAGAGCCCCATGTGAGTCAGACACAATCCAGCCCAGGGGGCAGGTGGAGTTCCCAGATCCCTGCAGGCCAGGGTGGGCTGGTGGGACTTGCGGAAGGGTGTGGGCTCAGGTCTGCTGCACTGGTCTGATCCCACAAGTGGGGCTCTTGGGCTCTGGGGAAAGGGAGAGGTGGACACAGAGGGGCTGTTTGCAGGGTCTCCCAAGCCCAAGAAAGGAGACAGAGATGCAGATCCCTAAGCAGCAGATACCACTTAGCAGGAACTTTCTGGAGTTCTGAAAGCTTCCCTGTGTGCCGCTCACCTGTACCTGGAAGGTGCCTTGTTGCAGGGGGGGTGTTGCTGGGCAGTCCTATATTGGGGATCCCCTTGGCCAGGTCCTCCCCCGAGGTGGGATCCCAGGTCCAGGGAGGATAGTCGTCAGCGTCTGCGTGGCCTTGAAGACAGCAGGACAGGGCTGCACCATCTCTGGCCTGAGAGTCCCTACCAGTGCTGGGTCCCGCCCACACCGTCCCCAGGCAGGACCCCCCTGTGCCAGCTCCTCTCCACCCAGCACGCCCTGCCCCACGGGGCACCCCTCCCTGATCCCTGGGCAGTACCTGTGCAGGTGAGCCCCACATCCTCCTCGTGGTCACAGTTGTGCTGGCCCCAGGGGCGCGCCATGCAGTGGCTCAGTGAGTCCTCAGCGCCCCTGCAGCCCACGTCGTCCAGCCAGATGGGGCCCGTGCCAGGGCCATAGTGGGTCTTGCCCACTCGTGGCCGCACTCGGCCACAGCCCAGCTCCCGGCAGACCACAGTCGCATCCCGCAGGTCCCAGCCGTCATCACACACGGTCCCCCAGCGGCCCGCCCGCCTCACCTCCAGCCGCCCAGCACAGCGGTTGGGTCCGTCAGCGAGGCGGATCCTGAACAGCCCTGCCGGGAGGTGTGAGGTCAGGGGGCTACCAGGAGGCCCCCACCCGTCAGCCCTCTGGAAGCCCTGCACACACCTGAGTCTTCCACCGGGTTTCCAGTGGGGGAGGGGTCTTTGGAGGAGGGTGGAGATGCCCCCACGGAGGTCAGGGGGCTGTGCTGAGTGGTGCCCCCCGAGGTCATGTCTTGGGGGTCTTGAGTGGTGAGGTCCCAGGGAGTCTGTGCTGCAGAGGTGTGTGAAGGCAGCCTGGGGAGAGCCTCGGTGGTGGGGGAAATAGCCTGGGAGGTCAGTTCCGGGTGGCCCTGGGGGCCTTTCGTCGTTGGCCACTTGGCACCTTTCCTTGCCCACTTCCTGGTGCTCTTGGGCATCTTCCCTAGGATGGAGCTAGTGGGTTTCTCCATGGTGACACTGGTGGTCAGCCTGACGGGGTGCTTGGTCACCAACTCCACTGGGAGCCAGGCGTCTGGGTTCCAGCTCCAGCTTAAGGGGTCTGAGAGGTCGTCAAGGCCAGGGGTCCCTGGGTGATGAGAGGGCAGGTCAGGGGAGCAGGGGAGCGGAGTAGGCACTTATAGTCAGGGCATCCCCCCTGCACAGTCCTCCCTTACCCCCTGCTCCAGCCAGGGTGACACCCCAGAGGGCCACCCCAGACACTTCTGTGGATGCCCACAAAAGGCCCAGAGGGGCGGGTGGGGCCTGCCTGGACCCAGCGGAGGTGCCCTAGAGAGGCCGTCAGTTTCCTGTGTCTAGTGCGGCCCAGCCTCTGTACCCTGCAATATCTGGTCTGATCAAGGTGTCATGTGCCTCCTGGGGACCAGAGTGATAGCACAGCAGGGTGGGCCGATCTGGGTTCAATCTCCAGCATCCCAAATGGGCCCGTTAGGACATCCAGAAGTGAGTCCTGAGTGCAGAACCAGGAGCATCACAAGGTGTGACCCAAAAAAATCAAACAAAACAAAACAGAACACCGAAGTATCCCTCCTTGGGCCCACCCCAGTGAGTGCTAGTCACAAACTGTGACAGTTGCAGGACACAGCTGGTGGGGTGCCAGGACCCGGTCAGTCCCCCCACGGGGCTGTCCCTTCACTGCCACAAACCACACCTAAGCAGGACCCAGATCCTGGTTTTCTGAGCCCTCTGGAAAGTCATGGAGCCTGAGCTTGACCTTCACGTGCGTCCCTCCCCTAAGGCCAGGCCAGAGGCTCAGCCTCTGACACTCCGGGCCTTTTCAGCAGAACTGTCACATTTTGTGCCTCTGTTTTTCCTCACTTCCTTCCATTGCAGGGGGGACAAAATCCCCCTCTGGAAGTGAGATGCCCTTGCCTTTGGGTATTTGGGGGGGCATCACACCCGGCAATGCTCAGGGCTGACTCCTGGCTCTGCACTCAGGAATCACTCCTGGCACTGCTCGGGGGACCATATGGGATGCTGGGAATGGAACCCAGGTCAGCTGCGTGCAAGACAAATGCCCTACCAACTGTGCTATCACTCCAGGCCCTGTCCTTGCCTTTGGGAAGAGGAACGTGGAGAAAGAACCCAAGCTACCTGCCCTTTAGTTGCTGTGTGGCCTTGGGGAAGTTACTTAACTTCTCTGTGCCTTGGCATCTATAAAACAGGCACAGGCTGCACTGACCTGCAGTTCCCCAGAAGTGGTATGCAGTATCATGTGCAGAAACCTGCGGGGACTGAGCAGTGGGAGTGTGGATATCAGCCCCACCCGCTCCTCCAGGGAGCCCTCCGGAGGTCCTTACCAGTACAAGTCACTTCCACATCCTCGTTGTGAGCACAGTTGTGCTTCCCCCAGGGGGCGGCGGGGCAGTCAGAGAGTGACGCTTCGGTCCCCACACAGCCCACGTCGTCCAGCCAGATGGGGCCAGAGCCCCACCCGAAGCGGCCCATGGCAGGATCCTGAGGCCCCGCTGCCCCACAGCCCAGCTCCCGGCAGGCCACGGCCGCGTCCCGCAGGTCCCAGGCGTCGTCACACACGGTCCCCCAGCGCCCGCTGTGCCACACCTCGAGCCGCCCAGAGCACCTGCTGGGCCCTGCCACCAGGCGCAGCCGGGGGGACCCTGCGCAGGGAACAGAATCGAGGACTTAGAGCCGGGAACATTAGCTTGGGGCTCCTCCGGCGCCCCTGCCCCCTTCCCTCCCTCTGCTCAGAGGCCCTGTCAGGAGGAGGGGGGCGGGGTCAGGAGGGGGGCGGGGTCACCGCGGGAGCTGCAGTAGGGGCGAGCGGCGGGGGGGGGGGGGGTAGGGGGGTGGAGACGCTGTGTGGGCGGGAGTGCTCCACCCCCTCCTTCCAGAGCACTCTGCAGGCGCTTAGGGAAGGGGGCGGGAACCCCCAAGGAGGGAGGATGCCCCTCCGCCTTTCCCGCCACGTGGTCCGGAAAGTTCCTTCGCAGCGAAGGGCCCCGAAGTAATGAAAATGGGGTCCCAAAGATCCGGGTGCACAAATGCGCACAGCAGGTGGGTGGCGCGGGCGAACGCCTAGGAATGAGTCCCACAGAGTGCTCTGAGAGGAGGGGGTGCAGTACCCCCACCCCGCGCAGGTGCTTGGTGCCTTGGTACTGGGGGCGGGGGCGCCGCACCCCCAATCCGCCAGCTGCTGCGGTCTCTGCGCCACGATGTAAACATGAAAGAATGTGGGCTCGGGACAAGCCACCTCCGTGAGTTCTGGAGTTTCCATTCCGCTACTGAGCCCGGACCAGACGGTCCCACCGGCCAAGTGGGCGGGGCCCACGGGGGGGGCACAGGGAGACTCAGCCAGGCAGACAGGGAGCCAGCGGGGGCCAGCAGAGTCCCGCGCTGCCCAGAGGCACAGCGGTCTCACCACCTGATTATTGTCCTACACTCACTGAAAGGGGCAGAGACCCCCCAGGAAGAGAGAAAGCCCCTCTATGCCCTGCCTTGCCCGCCCCCACCGGCCAACCTTGCTTTCTGATGCATGTTTCTAAAGTTTTGGCATCGTGGACCCTCTCCCAGGGGTCCTAAAACTCAGGCCCTGCCAGAACCAAAGCCCCACATCTTCCCTAAAGGGGCCCAACTGCAGTTCCCATCCTCTGCCCTCACCCCCAGGGCGGGTACCCGGCAGAAGTGGGGAGTCAGCCCCCCCTCCTCCTCCCAGCACACATGTTGTTTCGTATTATCGAGGGTCACAGCCACAATTGGGAGAAGCTGAGTACGAGGTCAATGCACTTGCCTGGCACATGGCCGACGCTTGCTGGAGCTGGCAACCCACAGCGCCCCTGAGCACTGCTGGGTGTGGCCCAACCCTCACCCGAATTCGGAAAATAACCACAGCCAAGGTTGACGTGGCCTTTAGGACATCATAGAGAAGGAACAATCTAGAAGGACTGTATGTTTCAAGACACCAAGCACAGCCCCTCTAAGCAGGAGGGTTGTGCTCTGCCCCCACCTCCACGGGGCAGGGCTCCCCCAGGAGACTGTGGGGGGGGGGACAGGAGCAAGCAGAACTGTGGGGGGAGCAGAAGGGGCTCACCAGCTTTGGGTGTGGATTCCTGGGAAGCAGTGGGGGAGGCTGGAGGGTGTGACATGTCTGCAGTCCTTGTGCTGGGGGCTCGGCTCACGGCAGGGAGCACGGAGGACTCAGGCCGTGTTGCCCCTCTGGGTGTGGAGCCATTGCTGCTGCTGGCGGGGGCTGGGAGCGGCACGTCCAAAAGGGGCAGCCCTGGGCAGTGAGCAGGACTCACACAGAGAAGAGGGGACCAGCGGGCCCAGGGCAGGGCCCGGCCCCCGCCCACACCCCTCACCATCACACACGGCTCCCGCGTCCTCTCGGTGGTGACAGTCATGCTGGCCCCAGGGCCGGGCAGGGCAGAAGCTCAAGGCCGTCTCGTTGCCTCGGCAGCGCACGTTGTCCAGGAGGATGGGCCCCGGGCCCTCCCCGAAGAAGGCGCCCCCCGGGGCAGCCAGCGCCCCACCACAGCCCAGCGCCCGGCAGGCCACCGTTGCGTCACGCAGGTCCCAGCCGTCATCACATACGGTCCCCCAGACCCCTGCATGCCACACCTCCAGCCGCCCGGCACAGCCATGGGGGCCATCAGCCAGGCGCAGCCGTGGAGCGGGCCCTATGTGGGGAGAGTGCGAAGTCACTGCAGTGGCCAGCTCAGGACTGGCCCCCCAATCTGCAGATTGATCCCCCATCCCACTAGGGGCCAGAGCAGACTTAGGTCCCCCACTGGACACCCAGACCAGCCACAAGCTTGCTGTGATGCCCCTGAGGCCTCTAGGTTGGGGTGCAGCCCCATGCATGGGGTTCCCCTTGCCAAGAAGACATAGTGGGGTGCAACTCAGACTGGCAGGGGCCAGGCCTCCTCCCCAGACACTGGGGTCCCCCAGGGCCAGTAAGGGGCACCTGCCTGCTTCCCCACAGTGGGATGCAGGGATGCCATGCAGAGGTGCCTGTCTGCTGTGACATGTGCCCCAGTCCTTGGAGCCTGCCCAGGGTCCAGTGGGGTGGATGGTGCTGCCACATGAGGCCAGGGTCCTCCCCCAATCGGGCCCCCTTTGTCCGCGCAGAGTGGGCAGGAAGCCAGGCCAGCACATACCGCTGCACACCAGCCCTGCGTCCTCGCTGTGGTCACAGTTGCTGCGGCCCCAGGGCCTCCGGGGACAGTCCCGCAGGGCCAGCTCACTGCCTCTGCACCCCACATCGTCCATCCACACTGGTCCCGCGCCGGTCCCAAACCTGGCTTCTCCAGGGGCGGCCAGCGCCTCGCCACAGCCCAGCTCCCGGCAGGCCACTGCTGCATCCCGCAGGTCCCAGCCATCGTCACACACAGTCCCCCAGCGTCCAGCATGTTTCACCTCCAGCCGCCCAGCGCAGTCGTGTGGGCCTGACACCAAGCGCAGCCGCTCTGGGGGTCACACCAGGAGGACGGTGAGGGGCTGTCAGAATGGGCACTTGTGACCCCCTCGCCCACAGGGGAAACTGAAGCCAGGTGCCTGACATCCCTGTGGGTCAGACCCAGATCTGGGCGGGGCACGGGCTCCAGACTGGGCTATCCTGGCGAGAGGCGCCCACCCCGCCCTGCGGCCCTGTGACTCACCCTGCCGGGGAGCCCCTGCACTCAGCACGGGGGCACGAGTGGACTTGACCGGCTTAGGTGGACGTGGACTTTTCTTCCGGGTGCTGTTCTGGGGGGTCCCAGCCTGGTGAGGAGCTGAGGGAGTGGGTGGGGTAGAGTGAGCCACTGAGTCCTGGGCAGGGGACTGAGGGAGGTGTCTGTGGCCCTTCATGAGCGTGGTCGGGGGGCTCACCGTGGATCCCAGTGGGCTGTGACCTCTGGGGGGGCTCCTCCGAGTCAGGACTCAGAGCCCCAGACAGCAGCAGCAGGGGATCCTCATTGAGGGACGAGGCTGACTGATCGCCGTCCCCCATGTCGGCCACACGTTGACCTACAGGAGGGTGTGGGGAGAAGCCACACTGGGCAGTGGCAGGCAGGGGCCCCACCCAGAGGGTGTGCAGGATCTAGGGGTGCCCGCCCCACAGGGTTGAGAGACTTAGCACTCAGTTTGGTTTCTGTTCTGGGGCCACACCCAACTGTGTCAGGGAACCCTCTGCAGTGGCGGGAAGGGCCCCCCCCCGCACCCCAGCCCCTTACCTGCACAGACGGCGCCGGCGTCCTCCTCGTGCGAGCAGACGTGTGCCTTCCAGCCGCGGTGCGTGCACAGGCCCAGCCCCGCCTCGCCGCCGTGGCAGTCCAGCTCACTGAGCCACACGGGACCCGTGCCCTCCCCAAAAAAGGCGCCCCCTGGGGCCGCCAGCGCCCCACCACACCCCAGCGCCCGGCAGACCACCGCCGCATCCCGCAGGTCCCAGCCGTCATCACACACGGTCCCCCAGTGACCACCATGTCTCACCTCCAGCCGCCCTGCACAGCTGTGGGGGCCATCAGCCAGGCGCAGCCGTTCTGGGGTGGGGGTGGGGAAGTGTGAGGGGGGGCAGGGGGCACAGGCCAGGAGTGGGGAGCCCCAGCTCCTGGTGAGGTGTGCCCCTTCCCAGGCTACTGCCAAGGGACGCAGCCAGCGCAGCTCTGTTGCGGGTGAGGTGGGACATGATGCGGGGGCCACTTACCGACAGCTTGGATCCCCATCAGTGCTGCTGGAAGCAGGGGTGGGACGGGGATGGGAAGTGAGGGGCAGGGTCCATCTGAGCACCCAAGATGTGCATGCACCACCCCCTGCCTTGACCAAGAATCCACCCTCCCAGACAGCGGAACCCAGGGTCCAGGGCTGGACAGACTGAAGCCCGAGCCCGCAGAGGCCCCGGAGCTGGGGGGCCAGGCCAGCGGGGTCAGGGTAGGGAGCAGGAGGGCGATCCCTGGCCCCCGAGCAGGAGGGCCGGGCGTGCAGAGCTGGGTCCTGGGTCTCCGGGGTTCAGAGGAGAGGAGGAATGTCCGGCATCTCGGGGCAGCCGGAAGTCTGAGTCCCAAAGTGACGATGCTGGGGCTGAGTGAGGCCCTCAGGGCCAAGGGCCACTCACCAAGGAGGCAGGCTAAGACCCTCATGTTTGCAGTCGGACGGGGGGCAGAGGACAGGGTGGAAGGGGGCAGCGACAGGAAGGGGGAGGCGGCCCGCCGGAGGCGCCAGGGCTGGGGAGGAGCAGCAGGGCCGGCCGCCCTGCCAGGAGCAGAGTGGAGCCAGCCGAGCCCCAGCAGCCGGGGACAGGAGGGGGCGTGAGGGGGCCGGCCGAGGCCTGGGGGGCGGGGGCAGGCCAAGTGTGATCACCCACACGCAGCTGGCTGGACTCACCACTGCACAGGGGTACAGGCCAGGGAGCACGACCCAGCACAGGGTGGGGGCAGCTCCCTTCTGGACCCTCGAGGCAGCTCTGGGTGGGGACCTGGCCTGAGTGGCCCCTAGCCCCGCTGTCCGGCATGTGAGGCTCCCTGGAAGGGCGTTCTGCAGGGAAAAGCTGCGTGTGTCCCTCCCTCCTGGAAGTGGGAGAAGCCCCTGAGCCAGGGGGAGAACAGGGTGGGTGCCCGGAGAACAGGGAGGCAGGGGTCAAGATGGGGAAGGCGCATGCACACGCATACGCTCCCCACACAGGCAGCTGTGAGGCGGAAAGAATTTGGTAATGGGGAGCATGTGAGTCAGAGGGCTGGCTCGAGTGGGCTGCTGTGAGCTCATGTGCCTCTCCCCCATGCAGCCCCACACCCCCCAGGCCTGTGGATCAGACACACAGACACACAGACAGGGAGACATCCGGCCAAGACGGCGCCTTGGCGGCTTCAAGCTTTATTAACAAAGGAAGCAGATGCAGCCAGCTGCCCACAGCTTACCTTGAGGCCCCCCCACCCCCTCCAGGCTCATGCCAGAACTATCCCACATGAGGGACTGTCCCCATCTGGGCCACCCCCCCAGCTGCCAGTAGCGAGGGGGTAGGGGAGAGGGAATTCAGTTCACCTCCACCCCCCCACCAGTTCCCTGGGGCCTGGGCCTGGGGCAGTGGAGGATAGTGGCTCTGGCTCACAGGTCCTTGCTGAACTCCCTCACCAGCGTGTAGCCCATGCAGCCCCAGCCCCCATCCGCCTGATAGCCGCAGCCCTCCAGCATGCCCGCCACGCCCCACGCGGCCACGGCCACGGGGACCACCAGCCGCGCGCGGGGCTCCCCCATGCCCCCGGCCCAGGCGCGCGCGCGGCACTCGGCGAAGGCCAACAGCCTCCGGCCCACGCCCCGGCGCCGGTGCCAGCGGGAAACCGAAAGGCGGGTGACGCGGGCGCCGTCCCCGGCGTGGGTGCCCGGGGCCAGAGCCAGGACCCCGCACACGTCGCCCGAGCCCCGTACGGCCACCCAGGGGCCCCCCAGGCCGCCGGGCGGGGGCAGCGAGCCCCACCGTGCCCGCAGGCCGAGCTTCAGGGCGGCCACGGCCAGGAAGACGGGCAGCAAGAGGGCCAGGGCGAAGGAGGCCAGGACGAAGCGGAGGCCGCTGCTGGCCGCCGCCAGGAGCAGCAGCGCAGGCGGCCGCGTCAGGGCGTGCAGGGCCACGCGGTTCTCGGTGTCCTTCACGCCGGCCTGCGGGCAGGACAGTGAGGGGGCGGCACCCGCACGTGGTGAGAAAAGGGGCGGGGAGGGCCCCCTCCCCCTGGGCCGGGCGCAGCGGCTGTCACCGCGCGGCATGTGGGGAATGCGCCCCCGCGGCCACCAGGGAAGCACCCGACCCCGGCCGGAGGGGGCAGGGGGGCGTGCCGGGCCTGGACCACCTCACCCGGCCTCCCTCTGGGAAGCTCCTTCCCCTGCGTCCGCAAGAGGCGCAGCCTGGGAGGGAAGCGGGGTGGGGTGGCTGCGCGCGCCCCACCGCGGGGCCGGTCCCCGCCTCACCTTTAACATCTCCAGCACCAGCGGCTTCTCGTCCTCCCGCATCTCCCGCACCGACAGGTGGCTGGGGGCCATGGCAGCCCCCAGGCTCCCGCGTGCACCTGGTGGAAAGAAGCAGGTCGGCCTAGAGCGTGCGGGGGGGGCGGGGACAGCTGGGCCCCCGTGCACCCCCGCAGCACTGCCCGGATCAGGGCGCCTGCAGGAGGCCCGAGGAGGACCTGGTACCCCCTGCACCCGGGGGTGCCTCTCCCCCCAGGCATGCGGAGATCAGCCCCTAGATGCGCTGTGGACGCCTCCACCTGGCCGTCCTCCCAGATTTGGGGCCGCCTGGAGGAGGGTGCCCGTGTCCAGCAAAACTGCCCGTGCCTGTCAAGGCCCGCCCACCCCGTGCCCCGCGGCTGTCTCGCGTCGTGGGAGCAGGGACCTGCAAGCACCGCTCCGGGCCGCCCCGATCCTTCGACAAGGTTGTGGGGGGGGGAGCAGGGTCGGGAAGGGGTCGCCGGCGGAAGTGACGTGTTCGCGCGCGGGGGGCGGTGCCAGTCTTCGGCCTTAGCGACCGTTGCTAAGCGTCCGCGGGGGCTGGAAAGAGCAATAGAGGGGGGGCCGCCTGGGGGCTCGGCGGAGGACGGTCCCCACCCTGCCTGTCCCGCCCCCTCCCGCCGTTGCTATGTGACCTGCGCGCCGCTGCGGGGCCGGTGACGCCTGCGCATCGACGCACAGTGGCCGTAGGCGCTGTCAGCTGCATCCCGGGCTCCTGCGCCACATTCCTCCGCCGGGGGCTCCCCCCGACCCCCACGCCGAACCCGTCCTGGCTCAGCCTTTCAGAACAGGCGCTCCCACGGTCCGGCCTTTTCTCCAGACTGCCAACGCCTCTCCCGGGTAGTGAGCAGCCGCACCCGCCTCATGGATGCCGCGCTGAGCCTAGCAGGGCGGGAAGGGTCTCGAGGCACCTAGGGAGAAGACTTGGGGCTCCTGACCAGCCCAGACCCTGCCCTGTCCCCTGGTCCCCGCCAAGAAAAAAAAAAAGAGCACAGAGGAGTTCCGGTCTTTATTAGCAAGCCCAGCTCCCTGGCGAGTTTCTGGGGGATCCCACTCAAAATGTGTGCACGAGCTGCACAGTGGGCACAGTCTGGACGATCTGGATCGAGGGGAGCCCTTGTGGGGTGATGGCCCCGGGCGCAGCTCCAGCTGGAACCACATGCACCATCTGTGGGACAGAGGCAGCGGGGATGCCCATGGGTGTGGTGGCAGCTGCGGAGCCCGGTGGTGGCGGGGCCAGGAGCTGCAGAGTGGTCGTGCCTCCCCCAACACCACCGCTGTCCAGCAGCTCAGTGGTCGCAGCACTGCGGATGATGAGCAGTTTTTGTCCCTGAGGGCTTGGGGCCGGTGGCTCGACCAGCCCAGAGGAGAGGGTCTCCACTTCCTGCACACAGAGCTGGGTCTGCTCGCCATCAGCCCCGCTTAGCACCAGGACGCTCTGCAGGCCGTCATCGGTCTGCAGCGTCTCAAAGAGCACATCCTGCACCACGCCTGCACTAGCCTCTGCATCACCTGCCTCCCCGGGGCCTGCACTCGCCAGCAACTCCTCAGCCGCCCCACTCTGAACCACCAGCAGGTTGGGGGCCTCAGTGGCGACAGCTCCCCCAGGGTTAGAGAGCTGGCCTGCCACCGGCTGCAGCTGGACCGTGGTCACCTCTGGGGCAGGCTGCAGCTGGACCGTGGTCACCTCCGGGGCCGACTGCAGTTGGACCGTGGTCACTTCTGGGGCGGCCCGGAGGGGCTGTAGCTGGACCCCACTCACTTCTTGGGGCCCTGGCTCCCCACACCCCACGTTTTGCAGAACAATGAGGCTCGGCCCAGCCCCAAAGGTGCCAGAGTTACCCCCACCCTGCATACCCAACCCTCCAGGCCCGGGCAGCCAGACCACTCCAGCGCCCTGGCCCGCCTTCCCCACTGTCCTCGAGCCCTGCCCAGAATGGCTGCCCCCTCCACTGGGGCTGGAGGGCAGCAGGATGAGTTTGGATGGGAGGGGCGGGGGCGGGGGCGGGGGAGCGGGGGGTTGGACGCTACTGGGGATAAGCTGGAGGCCCTGGGCCGTTTGTACCAGAAGAAACGTCTGAGAATTGGGGGCTGAGGCACCTGCAGGTGGCGCCTGGGCCGCACCCCCTGACATCTCCAGGGAGAGAGTGGCCTGCAGGTGTGGGAGGATGTGCACATCTTGGGTGGCGGCTGGAGCTGGAGCCGGAGCCGCAGCCAACAGGGCTGGGGTCGGGGAGCCGCTGACAGCTGGGGTGCCGACTGGCGCGTGTGTCCGCAGGTGCCGCTGCAGGTAGGCGGCCATTACAAAGCTCCGACCGCACATGGGACAGGTGAAGGGGCGCTCAGCGGAGTGCGTGCGCTGGTGCAGCAGCAAGTTGGAGGAGTGTGTGAAGGTCTTGGGGCACAGTGGGCAGCGGAAGGGCCGCTCACCTGTGTGCACGCGCTGGTGCTGCCGCAGGTTGGATGTCTGTGCAAAGCTCTTGCCACACACGCTGCACGAGTGCGGCCGCTCGCCCGTGTGCACGTGCCGGTGGCGCCGCAGGCACGACGTGTTGCGAAAGGCCTTCCCACACTCACTGCAGGCATAGGGGCGCTCCCCAGAGTGCAGCCGCAGGTGGTACTGGTAGTGGGACGACCACTTGAAAGTGAGGCCGCACTGACTGCAGGCGAAGGCGCGCAGGCCGGTGTGCACACGCTGGTGGATGGCGAGCAGGGACGAGCGCTTGAAGGCCTTGCCGCACTCGCCGCACTGGTAGGGCCGCTCGCCCGTGTGGTCTCTCAGGTGGTAACGCAGCCCCGAGGAGCCCTTGAAGGCTTTGCCACATTCAGTGCACTGGTAGGGCCGCTCAGTGGTGGGCGGCGTCGGGGCTGGGGCACTGGGCACAGCAGGCGCCAGGGGCTCCTGGGGGCAGGTGACCTCGGCGGCCTCGGCCTGGGGAGGTGGGCGCCCGGCCGCTGCCTCCTCCACGTGGCACTGCTGGTGCGCCAGGAGGCTGGCCAGCTGCGGGAAGGCGCCGTCACAACTGCCGCAGCGGAACGCTTGCCCGCTGGCAGCACCGTGACTGTGCTGGTGGCGGGAGAGTCCAGCCACTGTCCGGAAGGATTTCCCACAGGGGAGGCAAGCGAAGCCCGGGGCGGCAGGGGCGGGCGCGGGCGCGGGTGGGGACAGAGCAGGCAGCTGGGTGGGCACGGGCATGGGCTCGGGTCCAGGGCAGGGCTGGTGCTCCAGAAGCAGATCCTCGCTGCCGAAGCCCAGCTCGCAGCCCTCGCAGCGGTACACCAGCTCCACCGTGGTCTCGGCCGCCGCCAGGAAGAGCTCAGGTACCACGGGTGGGGGCGCGGGCGGGGGCGCAGGCGGGCTGTGAGGCTGCGGCACGAAGGTGTCCACAGAGTCTGCACCTGGCTCGCTGGGTTGCGGGAGTGTCGGGGCGGCGGGGACAGCAGCGGGGGCAGGCGTGGAACCGTGCGTGCGCTGGTGCAGCAGCAGGTTGGAGGAGTGCGTGAAGGTCTTAGGGCACAGCGGGCAGCGGAAGGGCCGCTCGCCCGTGTGTACACGCTGGTGCTGCCGCAGGTTGGTGCTCTGGGTGAAGCTCTTCCCGCACACGCCGCAGGCATAGGGCCGCTCACCAGTGTGCACATGCCGGTGGCGCCGCAGGCTGGATGAGTTCTTGAAGGCCTTGGGGCAGTCCGGGCACGGGTAGGGCCGCTCGCCTGTGTGCTGCCGCAGGTGGTACTGGTAGTGCGAGGACCACTTGAAGGCCAGGCCGCACTGGCCGCAGGTGAAGGCTCGAAGGCCGGTGTGTACGCTTCGGTGGATCTGCAGGAGGGACGAGCGCTTGAACGCCTTGGGGCAGTCAGGGCACTGGTAGGGCCGCTCTCCCGTGTGGCCCCGCTGGTGGTAGAGCAGGGCCGAGGAGCCCTTGAAGGCCTTGGGGCAGTCGGGGCATTTGTACGGTCGCTCGCCCGTGTGAGTGCGCTGGTGGTGCAGGAGGCGAGACGACCACCGGAACGACTTGCCGCACTCTCCGCACTCGTACTGGGCAGTAGGCGCCGTGGGGCCCGGCTTCTCCCCAGCCCCTTCCGCGGTGGAGGCGGGAACCATGTCCGTGTGAGAGCCAACCATCACACCTGGGGAGGGGAGGAGTCCGAGTCAGGGGGCGGGCCAGCCCCACTCCAGCCCGCCTGCTGGCCCTTTAAATAGGCCCCGCCCCACAGGCCCCGCCCCCTGCCTATTGCTCCCTTAGCTTAAGGGTCTGTAGAGGTCCAGTTTTGCCCTGGATGCCAGACTTGGGCAGTGAAACACTCCGGCCAGCTGGGGCAGCATGCAATCTAGGAGGCTGGCAGCTCTCAGGTGAGAAGGTAGCCTGGGCTTTAAGGCTCAGAGCACTGTAGAGCTGGCACCCACTTGGTACCCCAACCCAAACTTCCCAGATCTACCCTTGCCTCCAGGTCTACCACGCGGATCCTGGCCCTCAGCTTGAGTGGAAGTGCTGAGCCTCAGCTTCCCTTTGAAGCGGTGCCTCTTCCAGTAGCGGGAGGGGAGGTGAGGGACCACACGTTCAGTTCCTGCAGTAATTTAGGGGCGTGGCTGAAGGCAGGCATGGGGTTCCACATTCACGGCCCAGTAGGTTCCGATCAGGCCAGGCTGATTGTCCACTATAGTATGCCTCCAGCAACCCAGCCAGAAAAAGGGCGCAGCTCTCCTCTGGAAAGGGGTGACAGCGCAGCTCCATCCTGCCCCGCAATGGGCCCTCCTGAAACCTCAGCCCCACGGGACTGGCTGTCCTCTGCTCACTTGGTACCCCTTCTCAGTGTGGGGTGCTGGGAGCCCTGGAACTTCCTTGAGCACAGGTCCACACCTGAGGCCAGAGACCTGTGCCTAGTCTCTGCTCCTGGGCCCTAAGACCCCTCGACATGCGCAAAGCCCAAGTCCAGAGTTTCTGCCCCCAACCCTACCAGCAATCACCTCCACCTCACCAAGGAATTTGAAGCATCCTAGAGAAGCCTCAGGCAGCCTCTCTGCCTCCCTCCTGAGACCACCTAGTCAGCCACGCCCTTACCAGCACCAACATTCCCAACTGGAAGACCACCAGGCCTGAGGGCCAATTCTGCCCGCCCCGCAGCGAAACAGGGTCCTGACCCTTTCCTCACACCCCAGTGAAACCTGCTGAAGGCTCTACAGCTTCTTCCATAGGAAGGACAACTGGGGTGCCGAGGGGTGAGCGCCAGACTTTAGACTCCCTACAACCCCTCCCTTCCCTGCCAGGTCCACCTAGCCCCCTCTTCCCCTCCAAATCTTCCCTAACACACCCCCCTCCCACCTCCAGTGGCCTTAATCCCCACCCTGCATCTCTGCCTTTCTCCCTCCGCAGAACTGACCACCTTCTAGCCTGCTCGGACATCAAGGCTTCCCACCCTCAGTACCGGGGTGATTGGTTGGGGTCCCGAACCACTTTGCAGGGGGCTGTCCGGGTACCAGCGGGTGTTCAGCAGCAACGCTGGCATCCCCGCCCACTACGTGCCCAGGGCACCGGTTCACTGTTGCAGCCCTGCGCCCAGGAAGAAAGCGCAGTGGGCGCACTCCGCAGAAGCGTTCTGAATACGCAGACCGAACCCCCCCTTCAGACTGGCAGCAAAATTTCCCTTTAAAACGTGAGCGTCCCTTTTAAAACGCAAGTAAGTCCTTTTAAGAGACTACTTATAGCGCGGGGCCACACGTGCCTGGAATGTGGGATCAGAGCCCGGCCCCCTCGCATCCCAGAAAGGACACGTCCCCTTTCCAAAGACCGACCACACCCCATCCTCAGGCCGCACTTCCCTTTAAGAGGGTCTCACTGCACGTCCCTCTCCACCTTAAACTAGTGGCCGAGCTTAAACTAGACGCTGCTATCCGGCCATCAGGACTCAGGAGCTTCCCCCTCCACTGTCGGGACTCGGTCATCAGCCTTAGGAAACTAGCAGCGAGGCGGGCATGCGGGCAGGTCCCGGGAAACGCAACCTGCCCCGCCCCTCGAAAAAACAGGCTCTGGCCCCTTAAGAGGGAGGAGCCGGCCCAGCGGACAGAAATCGGCGGAGCAGTAGTCACCTTCCCTTTAAGGAGCCCCTTCCGGTTCCGCGCTCGCCGTTTTCCCAACGTCTCCGCCCTCCGGTCCCTCCCCCTCCCCCACCCTCCGGTCTCACCTGCGGCCCGGACAGGGGGAGCGAGCACGGGAAACCCAGGGCCTCCCGCGGGGGCCGACGGGAAGGCGGGGCCCGGCAGTTGCGGGGCGGGAGTGGGGGCCGGGCGGGGGGCGGGGGCGCGCTCCCCTCCCCACGGCCCCCGGCGCGCGGCACCCAACCTTTACCGGCGGCCTCTCGCGCACACAAACCCCGACGTCGCCGTGACACGTCATGACGCCACGTGCGCCGAGTTCCCGCCCTCGACGCTTCCCGTTGGCCGCCACACTCGCTGATCCCGGTCGCGCGGGGCATGCTGGGCGTTGTAGTCTTTGGCCTCTTGCGGACAGGTCAGCCGGTGTGGGGTTCTATAAAACAACCTGTACGTTCCTCTTTGTCGGTATCGATTGCTTCTGCGCGACCTAACCATCTCCAGTGTTGGTTCCCAGTACAGTTCGCCTACCAGGAGGTCTGGTCACCCCCAGTTCAGGCCAGAGGATGTCCATTCCCGCCTTGGCGAATCTGAGGCATGCAGTGCTTCCACCCCACTTCCCACGTTCTCAGACTTCCTGGGTGTCCACTCTGCGTCCCTGCATGTGTGGTTGTCGGAACCCTGGTCCCCGTGGGGATCTGGAATGGGCAGCTGAGGAAGAGCAGAGAAGGATGGAGAAGGAGTTTGGCTAAAGGGCTGTTCTTCCAGAGCACCCCGAAGACCTCCGGGCGACCCGACATCTGCTGATGGAGGGAGGAGCCCACACTGGCTGAGTGTAGATGCGGACTAGGTACCACCGCACCACTCCTCTGAGGTCTATCATTGGGGTCTCTCTGATGGTGAAAGGTTCCCCCAGAGCATCTGGAGCTCTTGCACCCCCCCTTCCTCCAAGCACTAGGGCCAAGATGGGTGAAAAGGAGTCTGCACGTCTATTTTCCCTGGCTTCTGGTCCCTTAGGAACCAGAAAATAAGCAAAGGGTTTAGGGGGTGGGCGTGTACAGCCCACATTCTTGGTCCTGGTAATATGGCCACATGGGTGGGCAAGGGAACTCAGCCCTGGTGCCAGGCACAGGCCTCCGTGGACTCTAGGTTTCCTGTGTGTCCTTTCCAGCATGTGACCAGCAAGCTGGAGGTGCAGGAGCCAAAACAGAAAGCTATGATGACAGCCATCAGAGAGGCCTGCTAGCTGTGTGCCTGGACCCCCAGTCCACTCCGATCCTGCCTCAGTGACTGGTGCCAGAGTCATGGAGGTGGAAGGGAGCCAGTGAGTCACAAATGACCCTGCTGTGCCTTGTGCTCTGAGAGAAAGTAAGGAGGCTTGGGTCCTGTACCCAGCACTGGATACAGCTGGCCAGGGCACCAGAACTGCAGATGTGTAGGTGCACAGCCTCTGGGCACAGGCCTTCTTTCTGATTGACACCAACCCAGCCCAGGAGTATTTGAAGGGAACCAAGTGCCCTATATGAGATCAGCAGCTCTTATTAACCGGATGATGCACTTTTTTCAGTGGGGGGAGGGTGGAGTGGGTGGTCAAGGCCCACCCAATCCTTCCCAGGAACCTAATATGCAGTCACCTTAGTCCTACCCCCCTGAACTTGGTGTTCCTCTCCAATGACCCCATCCCAATGCTATCTGCCCTTCCTGATTGCGAGGGAAACCAGAGCAAACGTCCTGGAGGAAGCAGACCATAATTCCCCATCTGTGTGGAGAAGACGGACCCATTTGAAATCCAGAAGTATGGATAAGTACATGCCACCTCCCTCCCGAGTGGCCTGTTTCCTCTGTAATTCCGGGGGGTGATACCCCTTCTCTGGAGAATGAGGCCAGTGTGCAGGGGTTGGGCCGGTTCAATCACGGCTTCTCAGTGTGTGGTTCAAAGTCCACCAAAAGGAAACACAGTGGTTGCTTCTGTGTCCCTTGGCTCAGTGCGGCCTCCCCAGAGCTTGGTCAAGCCTCGTCTCTGACACACGCATCCTGGAGGCCAGGGCACCTGACAAGCATCTCAGTCTCTAGACTGGGGGCCCACAGAAATGAGAGGGTGCAGGAGGGCTGGGCTTGCGGGTCAGACTGAGAGGAGGGCAGGGAGAACCCTGACCTGAGCTCCATCCTGAGCACCCACACAGTCCACAAAGCTCCACCAGAAGTGATCCCTGGCCCTGAGCCAGGACTGAGCCCGGAACACAGCCAAAACCAAACACCAAAATGAAACAAAACAAAATGAGTGTCTTGATCCTGAACCAAGGACTAGGACATGCTGAGGCTTCCAGGGGTGGAATAGGAGGGCCCCGACAGGAGGCAGAATTCTGCGTGCATGTGCTCCCCTGAAGGGTCTCTGAAGACAAAATCTTCACGACAGGTCTGGTTCCCCTCTCGTAAATCAGGGCCGGGAAGGGCTCTGTGCAGAGGCACAGGAAGGTGGGCAAGGGCGGACGCAGCAGGGCCTGGGGCTCATCCTTCTCATACCTCTTCTTCCTCCCAGGGGCCTCCCCAGTCAGAAACAAAGAGGGTCAGTTGCCCTCAGCTTGAAATAATCCAGATGCCAATGTAACTGTCTTGGGGGGCCTGTGGAGAGCGATGATGGGTGGCAGAGGAGATGGGGCCAGAGTGATGAAGCAGGCTTAAGGCACTTGCCTTGCACATGGCTGAATTCAATCCTGGGCATTTATCTGGTTCCCTGAGCCCCTCTAGGAGTGATCCCTGAGTGCAGTCAGGCGTCAGCCCTGAGCACTGCCAGGAGTGACCCTAAACAAATGAAAATGAATAGAGATTACTAAGAAGGAGATTCTGTCGCCAGAGGGTACATTGTATAGAGGACAGAAGTTGATTATGTAACACATGACAGCAGAGGGGGAAACTCTTCAGCCCACAGTCCCTTTCTGTAAGAAATACTCACTGAGCACTCCCGGAAATCTGTCTTCTCTACATGAACAAGCAGAAAGTGCCACCCCCTATGTTCTGGGCCCCCCCGCCCCCAGTATCACCCTGTGGGAAGCACTGAGGCAGACATCCTTCTTGGAGTGCCAGTACAGAACCAGCACAGGCACTAAGGCCTTAGTCCTGCATGCAGCTGACCCTGGCTCCATCCCAGGCAGAGCCAAGTTGAGTGTGGTCCAACCTCCTTACCCCACAGAACCCGACATTACCCATCAGTTCTGCTTCTATGGAGAATCCTGATGAACAAGATTTCCTGGGTGGGCCTGTTCTAATTAGGTGACCCATGTCCAGATGTACGGAGCTGAGCCATTTGCCCAGGAGACTCTAGCCACCCTGGGTTCTGCAGATGTAAACAAACAAACTAGGAAGGCCTGACTCAGCGGGTCCATGGCCAGGCCAGGCCTCAGAGAAGCACCCTGGCTGGCCCTGAGAACTGCCTCCTGCCCCAGAGTGGCGGAACATGGCCACTGAGGCCGGGGTGTCCTTCTGAAGCTGCGGGAAAGTGGCCTGGGCTGGGGGATACCCACCCTGTTCTAGAGAGCACATCACAGCTGGGGCAATCCCCACAGTCACGGCAACTACCTCTGCAAAGCTCCATCTCCGTGCACACACGCCGTGAGGGACTCCGACATGTCTCTTCAGGAGAAGTGGGGCAGGGCAGCCACTCTGAGCTCTGTTCGGGACCTAGGTGACACTGTGGCAATTTAGGGAGGTCCTGGGAGGGTAAGAGGTGGACTGGCCCATCTGGATCTCCATGCCCCCTCAGATGGGAGCAGATTGAAGGTGGGTCCATGTACCCCAAAGACAGGTGGCCGCAGAAGCAGTTTGGAGCCAAGTGCAGAGGTTCAGGCACCACCTCTGCCCTGTACCCTCGGGGGCTCAGCGTACGTGTCCTCCCAAGCCCTGTATCTGACTCCAGAGCCAGCTTCCCCTCACTCGCCCCAGTCAGCCTCCTTCTGCCCCAGCCCTTTGCCCTCCCGCACCCTCTGCTGGGATGATCCTAGCTGCCATCTCTTCCATCCAGGCGGCGGGACCATAGTCACCACCGTCCCTTCAGGAGCAGCATCCCTCCCCCACCGTGCAGAACTTCCCCAGCGTGGGGCGTGGTTTGGGTGGATCCTCAGAGCCTGCCCCCGACCCCTGCACTGTGAGGATGGCCATGGGGGAAGGCCTGTGAACTACCCCTAACCTGCCCACATGGGCGTTCCTGTGCGGGTGTGGGCGCTCTGCCTGTCTTAGTGGGGAGAAGGGGAGCAGGGACCCCAGATCCGCGTGCCTGTGTCCCTCTGGGGCTGCAGCCCAGAACGCGGGCGCCCCCTGGTGGAGCAGCCGCCGGCCAGAACCTGCCCAGCAAGGGCGGGGTATATGCGGCCTGGCCAGTCCTTGGTCCAGGAGCTGTGAGGACAGTCAGGCCCAGCCAAGCTGCAGGGGTCCCTGTCTTCTTGGCCAGAGCCCTGACCTCCTGCTGGGTCTCTGCCCTCAGCTGAGTGACTCTGGACTCTGTTGGGCCGGTAAGCTTCTGAGCCATGCCCCACACCAAACACACACACACACACACACACACACACACACACACACACACACGTACACAAATATGCACCCATGCACTTATGTGCATATATGCACACCTGACCACACACAAACACATTTGTACACATCTATGCATGTATGCATATAAAGCACACATACCCACACACATACAAACATGCACTTATGTGCATGCATATGCACACATGTGCACACACATACATGCAGATGCACGCACAGACAGGCACACAAGCACTCATACACACAAACGTGGCTATGGCCGGCCAAGGCCAAGACAGAAACAGAGGGAAGCACCCAATCTGGGTGACACACACAACCTCCACGAAAGGGGAGGGGGGAGGGGGAGCCCAGAGGAGCTGGAGACAATCTGGAGACAACAGGAAAAAAAGGGAGGACAGGACCTGGAGAGGCTCCTGTCACTACCCAGCAGGAGTGACTGACACCACACGTACCATTTCCACCTGCTGCCACCAGGCCTGGTCCCCCTTCTTGGCTTATCTTCCACCTGAGCCACCCTGCACCCAGCTGTGTCCTCGGCTTCCCCTGCCACTGCTAGAGCACAGGACTCAGAGTGTTGGGGCGACACCCTTAACCGATCCTCCTGGAGGCTGGCCAACACCTCTCGGAGCCTCTGTTTCCCCTAGATGCTCACTGGGCAGAAACACAGCAGTCTGGAAGCGAGGGGGCGGTGGGGGCTCTGCTCCAGCCCCTCCAATTACTGGCTCTCCAAGCTAATCGCTGCAGTTGACTTCAGCCTCAGCCTCGCTTCCCTAATTGGCCTTTGTCTCCTAATTGGCTATCTCCAGGCGCTTTTCTCTGCACCCCACACCTGGGCCCCTGACCCATCTCCCAGACCCAACAATCTGCTAATTAGGCAGGAGGGGGGGCACAGAAAGCCCCTGGCTCCCACCCGCTTCCTATATTAGGCCACCCTCCGTGCTCTGATCCTCAGCAGGGGACCAGCCTGGCCCTACACCCCATCCTGCAGCACCCTCCCGTCCCAGCCCCAAAAGGGGGCCTCTGCTCCCCTTCCTCCACCTAGACTTGGCTGTCCCTCTGGGCTCCCAGAAATATCTCAGCGGCTCCAGAGCACTGCAGCCATGCACCCAGGGTTCCCGGCAGCACCTGGAGTCCCAGAGCCCAGCCCCCGTGAGCTATGCACCTTCGTGAGTGGGGCAGCTGCCCGTGTACTCCGAGTGCTGCAGCCCCGGAAGTCCCGGCCCCCCAAGAGGAGGCTCAACCATCGGCGCTTTCTGCACAACCAGATCTGCAGGTGAGGGGCTGTGGAGGCGCGGGGTTCCGGGACACCCGTGCCATGAGAGCGAGTTTGGTGGAGTCAGGCGGTGGGTGCGAGCTTGCGGAGTTGCCAGTTGTCAGCGGCAGATACCACACTCTCGGTGCTAGTGCCAACCGTGCTAACTCACCCTTGCACAGTCTTATGGGCACAGACTGTGGCACCCCATCCCCGTGTTCTGACCACGAGTGTGACTTGTGTTCCTTACCGGAATTTTCTGATGTTGGGGTGCCATTACATCTTGAGAAGCTCTCCCTGAGAGGGGAGGTATGAGAAGATTGGGGGGTGTAAGGGTACAGAGGTTGGGGCTGAAGGGGCTTCACATACAAAAGTGCCGGGGCAAGGACTAGGGCCGTGTTGGAGGCCCCCACCGGGAAAGCACAGTCACAGGAGAGATCAAAGAGAGGAGACCAGGGCTGGAGTGACAGTGCTTGGGGAAAGCACTTGCCTCGCAAGCGCTGACACGGGTTCAACCTGGACATACCAGATCATCCCTTGAGCACTGCCAGGAGTGATTCCTGAGTGCAGAGCCAGGAGTAACCCCTGAGGTTACTCCTCACTGAAGGATGTGGCCCAAAAGAAAAAAAAAAGAGCAGGGCGACAGATGCCAATCCCCGTCCACCTGGCAGTGTGCCAGCACAGCACACCCAGGGGTGGGTCACCCAAGATAACCAGTGGGCGCAGAGCAAGTGTAGGGACCTGCAAGAGGCCAAGTACTGTGCTGCGGGGTTGAGGGTGAGGGCTGGGATAGGGCGGGCATGACAGAGATTTGAGAGGCAGGGCAGGAGGGGCCCCTTGTCTCACTTCCCAGACATCCCCACTGTGCTGGCTGCGCTGACCCCAGCAGTCCCAGCAGCTCCAGCCCCACTGGCCCTCATCTTCCCTCTGGCTTCCTGCCCACATCCCCCATCGAGCATATGCGTTTGGGCAAGAAGTTGCAAAAGCCAGCAAATTCCGAGTGGTCCCATGAATGGCTGCCCGCGTCCTGAGTAATCATGTGGGATGTGCAGGTCCCCAGACCTATTCAAGATCTGGCCACCAAGCAGACAGACATGTTTTGTTTTTTTTTTTTGGGGGGGGTGCCCACATCCAGCAATGCCTAGGGCTTACTCCTGGTTCTGCATTCAGTAGTTACTCCTGGCAGTGCTCATATGGGATGCCAGAGATCAATCGGGGTTGTCGCATGCAAGGCAAATGCCCTCCCTGCTGTACTATCACTCCAGCCCTGTACTAACCACTTTATTTTTTTATTATTATTTTTAATTTTTTTTCTTTTTGGGTCACATCCGGTGATGCACAGGGGTTACTCCTGGCTCTGCACTCAGGAATTACCCCTGGCGGTGCTCAGGGGACCATATGGGATGCTGGGAATCAAACCCGGGTTGGCCGCGTGCAAGGCAAACGCCCTACCCGCCATGCTATCACTCCAGCCCCCTGTACTAACTACTTTAAAGTGTATGATCCAGGGGCCAGAGAAATAGTACAGCGGGCATGGCACTTGCCTTGCATGAGGACACCCCCAGATTGATGCAATGCCAGATGTGACTCAAAATACAAAAAAAAAAAAAAACTACAACTAAAGTGTATGATCCATTGGCTGGAGAGAGAGTGCAGGGGTTAAGGCAAGTGCCTGGCAAGGAGGGCCATGGACTCAATCCCCAGCACTGCAAGGTCTCCTGAGCACTGCTAGGAGTATCCCTGAGCACTGAGGCCTGGAGTAGCCTTGAGCATGGTAGGGTATGGCCCAAAAACCAAAACCAAAAATCAGGAAGAAAACCCGAATTGTGGACCTGGAGAAAAAACGACCAGGTGGGACAGACAGACTCGCAGGGGCAGGGAAGCCCGAGACAGAGACAGGCAGGAGAGAGCCTTTGGCGGGCCTCGCTAATTCCCATCTCTCTGCAGGCAGTTTGCCAGGATTGAGGCTGCCACCCAGCACCTGGCCAGGTCCATCCTGTCCCAGGAAGCACCCACCTGCAGACCACCACCACCTCCGCCACCACCACCATCCCTCTTCCTTGGGGTGGCTTGTGCTGTGGCCCCCCTGGAAGAGGCTCCGGTGGGTCCTGGCCTGAGCCTTGATGCCCTGGATGCCACCGCCACCCTGGACCTCTTTGAGGACATCACACTCACCCTGCAGAGTCCCTGGATGCCCTCGGACCCCTCCCGCCCTGCACTGGAACAGCCAGACCTGGGGCAGGTCGGAGCTCCTGCTCCAGGGCACCTGGGGAGAGGGAATGAGTTCTTAGAGCGTGGCTGTGCCTGGGGGTGCGGATGGGGTGAGTCCTGCGCCTGCGATTCTCAGGGACTCCCAAACACTTGCTGGGGGACTTGTTCCCCATGACATGGCAAGCTGGGCTCCACTGAAGACCAACCAGAGATCTCCCCAGGAGCTGTCTGTCCCCATCTCCTCAAAGAAGCCTCTGGGAAAATAAAAGGAACCCAGAGACCCACTCCAAGCCCCGACACCTCTACTCCTTCATCTAGGCCTCCAGCCCCATGCCCCGGGCTCCAGTTCCCTAATCTGGGCCCTGAGGTCTGGCCCCGCATTTCCCAAGGCGGACCAGCGCCTTCGGAGCTGGGATGCAGCCGCTGAGGGTTCGCGGTGAATAAACCAGACCAGAGTTCTGTCCGCTTGCGCTCACATTCCCGGTGGGGAGGACGGGGCGCGGGTGCTGCCAGAAGCACAATGAAGGCGGGGGTAGTGGGGGTGGGTGTGCTGCTGGGAAGAAAATCAAAGGACCACCTGGTGGGCTTGGACGGCCCGTGACTGACAGGAGGTGAGTGGCTGCGCCAGGTGCGGGGCTAGAGCGGAGGCTGGGTGATGCCCAGGCCCGGCACAGGCCTGGACACGCGCTTCACCATTGCCTCGCTCTCTGATTCTCGTCTCCGGGCCCACTTTCCATTCACCTGCACTCCTGGAGCAAGCGCGCCCGCACCCCACACACGTAGGGGCCCGGCGCCCGCCACTCATCCCCACCGCCGCTCCCTATTGGTCGCTCGCGCCGCCCGCGGGAGGGGGCGAAGAAGTCGCGCTCGCGGATTCGATGGACTGCGGGCGGGGCCGAAACTGGTGAGCGCCGATTGGGCGCCGCAGCCTGGGGGCGGGCGGGCCGGCCGAACTGGGCCAACCGTGGTTCGGGCTCGGCTCGGCCGGGAGCGAGCAACGTGAGTCCAGGCGGAACGAGGTGAGTGTCCGGCAGGTCGCCGGGCCCGGGGCGTGGCGGGATCAGACCTGGCGCCTCCCGGCCGAGACCACTGCTCCGAGACTGCGGGGAGGCCCGACTCGTGCAGCGGTGCCCGCACCTCCTGCAGCACGTCCCCAGCCAGGGCACTGCCCGGGCGGGAGGTCACCCGGCCCCGGGTCCGCGCCCTCGCGGGCCTCTATATTCCCAGCTGGGAGTGGGCTTGACCTCCACTTTGGGAGAAACCCCGGGAGGAAATTGAGTCTGCACCTGGGGATTACAGCGCCAGAAAATCCCTGCTCCGGGTCCCCGAGGCCACCGGACACCACCTGCCCCCGGGCTGTTTCCTGGATCCCAGTCTCCAGCCCAGAAGCTCTGTTGCTTTCACATTCATATGCAAGTTATTTTATCTCCTCAAAACCGGATCCCCCCCACTCAGTCTCTGGGATCCTCCCCCACCGTCTTCCCCAGCCCTGCCCCACATCACACACTATTGAAGGGGACCCAGTGGAAGTGTTTGATAGAAGTGCAGCATATTGGCTTTGGGGGGTGTTGGGGAGAGAAAAATCTCAAAATAGCCCAAATGAGCCCATGTTTGGGTGTCAACATCTGAGTTATGTCACAGGTGGCCCACTTGACCCCGTCACTCTGCCTGGCTAGGGCAGTTGCCCCAAAGTCTTGGGCTGTGCAGGAGGGAATCCAGCTGTCAATGAGACAAAGACCCAGTGTCCTTCACTCTGTCCAGGGCCTGACTCTGCAACCTTGCAGGGCTGGTTCCCTCTGGATGCCAGAAAGGGAGGACAGGGCAGGACACTTTGTCCCCATTGGCACCGTGCTGCTCGCTCCCAGCTGCCGCTCACAGCTCCGGGCTTGCCCTGCTCGCTTCCCCTGCCACCAAGGCCTTGCCTCCTGTGACTAGAACTTGACCCACCAGGTGTTCCAGTGGCACCAGGGTCAGAGGATTCAGAGCCAGAAGCACGAGAAATGTGATCTGGCTTCTGTCTGGGGGATGCCGCTGTCACCTCCCTACCTGGAGCCCAGGGACAGGCACCTGACCCAGCCCTCCACCATTTCCACCCCCGTCCCTATTCACCCCCCTCCTGGAAGTGGGGGTGTAGCTGAGATTGGGACTCAACATCAGTTTGGGATTCCCCCATCATCTGCTGGAGCCTCTTCTCCCCCGCCTGCCTGCACCCACCTGCAGCTCCAGTGGACCCAGGCTCCCAGTATGCCAGTGGCCATCTTGTGCTTATTGTTGAGGCAGGGTTCTTTTGGCTTGGGGTGTTGGGGATCTGAGAGGTGAGACCTAGGGGCCTCACCCACACATGCCAGACTGACACACTCCATTGCCCCAAACCCCCAGGGCTCTGTGACTCGGTTTTCATGTATTCTCCATTGCCCCACCCCTTTGGGCCCTGATCTCTGGAGGAAGCCTAGTGAGTGTGCGGAGACTTGGTCACCCGTAACTTGCATCTGACTTCCTGTTTAGGGGTCGGGGTGCACAAGGAGCTTCCCTGGGCTCTTCTACAGCTGGGAGGGTGCAGGGCTGGCTGCCCTCCCTGGGCCTCAGTTTCTGCATGGCGCTCATAGGCATTGGAGCTGGAGCCTGCAGGGCACAGAATGGAGCTAGGGAGGGATGGAAATGCAGCTACACCACCCTGTCTGTGCAGGAGGAAGGGGGCGAACAAGGGTCCCGGGACAGGCCCCATGTCTGAGCCTGTTCACCTCACTACTCTCCCCACCCTGCAGGACATGGCAGCTGTGAGACCCGGCCTGGGCCGAATCCATCCAGGATCCACAATCCTCTTCCTGTGTGACATGCAGGAGAAATTCCGCGGTGTCGCCTACTTCCCCCAAATTGTCTCTGTGGCTGCCCGCATGCTCAAGGTCCAGCCTCCTCCATCAGCTGGGGCCCACTCCTCCAGCCTCTTCCCTCAAACCAGGGTCCAGTTCCCAGGCCTCCTCCCTCAGACCAAGTCCAGGTTCCCAGCATCTCCCCTGCTCAGACCCAGAATTTACCCAGGCCTTTCTCAGGCCCTGGAGTCAGTTCGGCAGCCCCTGCTCCTTTGTACCCAGGGCTCCCTTCTGCAGCCTCCTCCCTCAGATGCAGGGGTCTGGGCCCCAGTCCCTCTCAGGCTCAGGCCTGTCTCTCCCTACCCCTGCAGGTGGCACGGCTGCTGGAGGTGCCTGCGGTGCTGACGGAGCAGTACCCACAGGGCCTGGGCCCTACGGTCCCCGAGCTCGGGGCAGAGGGCCTGAAGGCTGTGCCCAAGACCTGCTTCAGTATGGTGCCCGCAGTGAGGCAGGAGCTGGACTCCCGGCCCCAGCTGCGCTCAGTCATCCTTTGCGGCATTGAAGCACAGGCTTGCATCCTGGTGAGGCCCCCATGGGCCCCACGCCCAGCCCCCTAGACAGGGACCCCATCCTGCCTGGGTCTCCTTGTGAGTGCCCCGCTCTGTCCCCAGAACACCGCCCTGGACCTCCTGGAGAGGGAGCTGCAGGTGCATGTGGTGGTGGACGCCTGTTCCTCGCGCAGGTGAGGGGGCTCCTGAGGGGCGCCCTTCCCAGGACCGGGGCATCCCTCCGCTAACCACCCCACCCCCACAGCCAGGTGGACCGGCTGGTGGCCATGTCCCGGATGCGCCAGAGCGGGGTCTTCCTCTCTACCAGCGAGGGGCTCATCCTGCAGCTCGTGGGGGATTCCTCCCACCCCCACTTCAAGGAGGTACCAGCCCTACCCACCACCTCCCCTCAAGTTGCTAACTGGCTTGTCAGCACCCACCACCTCCTCCTCGGTGCCAGGGTTGGGGGCTGAGAAAGCCTGGGGCCTATTGGGGGTCTGGTGCAGAGGTCTCCCAAGAGGAGGTGGTTTTATGATATTGATGGTGGTTTGGGTTTAGGGGCCACACCGATGCTGCTCTGGGCTGGCTTCTGTCTCTGCTCAGAGATCACTCCTGGTAGTGATCCCTGAGGGACCTTACAGGGTACTGGAAGTAGAACCCAAGTTTGCCACATCATGCAAGCCAAGCACCCTGCCCACTGTACTGTGACTGTACTGGGTCTTGTACTTGTTTGTGAGTGTTGTGCAGGGGATCACAGGCACCAGGGCTGCCAGGCACAAGCAGCAGACGCTGCTCAACCGCTTTTGCACATATGGGCCAGTAGGAATTTGAACTCAGGCACTTATCTGTCACCACACTGTTCCTTAGCCCATCCCTCCATGCACAGGGGACACCCAATGGCCACCCAGCAGGGACCGCCAACTGCCTCTGGATAATGGGAAGAGCCCTGATATCACAGCCCCCTTCCTCCTGCAGCTCTGTGGAGGAGGTGGGGGTGACATAACAGCAGAGCAGCCTGGGTTCCAGCCCCAGCTGCAAATGGTCTGGAGGTGTGTAGTTGGCCCACTGAGCCTGGGCCAAGGCCACAGGTGGGACAGAACTTGCTTATTTAGGGGCAGCGTGAGCTCATGGAAGGGGGGGCAGCTGGCTCTCCTCATAGATTTGGGGTGTCTGTCTGCCAGTGCACTCTGGAGTGGTGGGGGGGTCAGACCAGATGTGACGGTTTGCAGGGATGCCCTGGGAAAAGGCAGATGAGAGGGACGCAGGTTTCCTGTGGTGTTGTCTCAGAGGCAGGCAGAGAATCCAGGGGCATTGAGGGGCCAGGTGGGGGTTGGACTGAGAAGGTGAGCTCACCTAGGAGGCTCCCCAGGGCTGACTTGGATTCCTCAGGGGTCAGCCAGCAAGGGGGGACACCAGGGTGGCAGGTGATGGGGTGTTAACCTCACCCATCACCTGTGAGAGCACCATAGGGAAAGTTTTGAAAAGAGGAACTAACTGGCCACTTTGGCCAGTGGTTGCTGAGAGGGCAGGGAAGAGGAAAATGGAGCCTTGTCTCTGGCATCAGACCCTTTAACGCGTCCTGATTCCCAGGTACCCGCCCCTTCCTCTACAGATCCAGAAGCTGATCAAGGAGCCCAGCCCCGACAGCGGACTGCTGGGCCTCTTCCAGCATGAGAACCCCCTCTTCCGCTGAACAGCTGAGGGCCTGCCTGCAAGGCGGAGGCGCCCCTGGACCCCGGCACTCCCCCATCCACGGATCCCCAGAGTGGTGCAGTCCGCCGGGAGTGCCGCCCCTCGGGAGGGGGGTGGAGCTCCGCCTTCCCATTGGGCCGTGTCTCCCGGAAATGCAAATAAGATTCTTGGAAGCTGGATGGCGGTTGGCTGCGCGTGCGGGGGGCAGGGCTGAGCTCCGGGTCGCCACACGCGGCGGGGAGGGCGGGGGAGGGCCGGGCCCGGGCGCTGGGACCCTCACTCACAGAATAAACATTGATATCCTGGCGGGCCCAACCATTCTTGGGTTGGGGGGTACCCCGGGGGCGACTGTGGGGTGCGGGGAGGAGGGCGGTGGGGAGGAGGAGGTGTGTCTTCCGGGCACCCGCGGGAGCGAGGCAGAGGCGCGGGGCGGCCGCGGCGACCTCTGCACAGAGACGAGCTGCGTGCGGGCAGCTTTACACGGCACCGCGCGCGCGCACACGCCCCGCCGGCCAGGCGGGCAGACACGCGCTCGGCCGCCCCCCACGCCGCCGCCCCCGGCACCCCAGGGCTCCCGCGTCCGGAAAGTGAGGTGAGCGCCACCGCACCCCGATGCGGAGGGGGAGACTGAGGCAAGGGGACCGGGAGACGGGAGGGAGGAGACTGGCATGCGGATGAATGGATGAATGGATGGGAAGGACGGACAGCGGCTTCGGAGGGGTCCCTGCCCCCCTAAAGACGCAGGATCCCGGGCATCCACATGGGGCTTCTCGGAATTCTGCAGCCTCTAGGAGTAGGGACCCCCAGTCAGGCCCGCAGCCCTCGAGATTCGCAGTCCTTGCACCCACTCGCCCCCAGCCTGGGGGCCTGAGAAGCAGCTTCTGAGTCTCCAAGTGCCCCAGCATCCCGCCTGCCTGGCTCCGCCAGGGAATTGGAGTCCTCTGGTCCCCCAGGAAGCCCGTCCCGGGTCCCAGGCATCAGGGCGCTCAGCCCCACCTCACCCCACCTTCCAGGAGCCCTGGGGACCGGGCGTCGGCGCCCCCGGCCCCCGCCTTCCGGATCCAGGTGTCCCCCCTCCTCACCCGCAGCCTTCAGCAAGGCGTCTCGGAGGCCGAGCTCGCGTCGCCATGGCAACAGGAGTCTATTTTGCGCTGGGAACACACAGCTCCCGCCGCAGCGCCCCCCCACCGCCCCCCCCAACCTGGACCGCGGGCGGGGTCCGCTAGAGGGTCGGGGGTCGGGGGAGGTCCAGAGGGGAGAACCCCGGGCAGCGAGGCGAGGGAGAGACGCGGAGAGCGGGAAAGGTGGGGCGGGGGCAGGCAGCGCGCGGGCCGAGAAGGAGGCGCCCCCAGAGAGCCGGGACCTCAGGATAGGGCCAGCGAGGAGGGGAGACGCAGGGAGAGGCTCGGGGTTGCGCGGCTGGCTGCGGGGTGGGGGCGCTCTGAGGGTGGCGCGGGCCCCTCGCCCCTGGCCGGGCACGTCGGGCGGCCGTCTGGCGCGACATCCTGGGATGGGCTCCGCACGTCTCGGACCCTTCTGCAGACCCTCTTGTCACCGCAGCTCCCTGCAACGGCATGGTCGGCGCCCTCCCTGCTGGGAGCTGTTCCCAGCCCCCTCCACCCCACCCCCCACCTCGCTCCCGGCTCCCTGTCACCCAGCACACCCACAGCTGCGGACCCTTCAGCCCAGCACCTTGGATAGGGACCAGGCCTGGTGCTTCCTGGTCTCTACCTTCTCCGCACCTTCACTCCATCTCTCCCTTCTTGGGGTCCCTGTCCCCCTCTCTCTCCGTTGCTGACCCTCCCTCTGGGTTTCTGTTCCCCTCTCTGGGTCCCTGTACCCCTCTCTGGGTCTCTGCCACCCCCTTGGGTTCTGTCACCCCCTCTTTGGCTCTGTCCCCCTCTCTCTGGGTCTCTGTCCCCCCTCTCTCTAGGTCACTGTCCCTCCTCTGAATCTGTCCCCCTCTCTTGATTTCTGTCCCTCTCTCTGGGGCTCTGCTCCCCCCCCCGTATGTTCCCCTCTTGGTCTCTGTCCGTCTCTCTGGGTCTCTGTCCCCCTCTCTCACTGGGTCCCTGTACCCCTTCTCTTAGGGTGTCTGTTCCCTCCCTCCCTGACCTCCCTCTTTTGAAGTCTCTGTCCCCCATCCCTATCCCCCTCTCTCTGTGTCTTTGTCCCCTTATCTCAGGGTTCCTGTCTCCCTCTCTGGGTCTCTCGCCCACTCTCTTTGCAGTACCCGAGCCCCCTAGACTCCCACTCCACCTGGCTCTGGACAGCTGGAGAGGGAAGGAGGGAGAGGGGGTGGCCACAGCAGAGCAGGCTGGAGAGAGGGTGCTCAGGAGCTGGGACAGGTGGGGACAGCTCCTAGATGGCTGCTCCCATCTGGCCCGTCTGCGAGTGTGTGTCCAGTCGTGGGTGGGTCCCGGTGTGTATGGGGGAGACAGTGCCGGCCCTCCAGCCCTGAGCGGCATGTAGCCACTCCCAGCTGTGTGGAGGAAAGCGCTTCTGGGAGAGAGTGTGATGGGTGGGGTTGCCCGTGTCTGGGGGTGTGCCTGTGGGGGTGTTACATGTCACCTGTCACAGGCCTGCTCAGACACCCCCGGGCCTGGGGCTGTGGCAGGTACGGTCCTTGGGGAGATGTGTGGGGCTTTGAACAGCTGAGGGTGATGCTGAGGACTTTGCCCATCAGTCCTGGGACAGTGATGTCCCATGTCCTGTCCCTCAGGGGTAAGGGCAGAAGGTTCCCATCCTCATGTCTGGACTCAGCAAAGTCACATCTTCCGGTTGTGCGCAGTTGCAGGAGGCTGTGGGACTCAGCTGAGCGATAGCTCATGTGCCAGAACTGCACTGGCCTGCAGCCTGGACGCAGATGAGATCAGGGTGCCCCCCACCCCGTATCTGCTGAGGGCAGGCAGCTGTCTCCTGATGTGAGTTTGAAAAGGGGCCTCTTCCCACACCGAGTAGCCCCACCAGCAAATGTACCTCAGGGGTTAGAGCTGAGCGGTCCCGGACCCCCCTCCCTGGGCAGTGCCCTACCTGCTGGCCCTTCCAGAGCCCTCACTGACAGTCTAGGCACTTGATTGTGCACAGGTGCCTCTGCTGGCCTGTCCGAATGCCCTGCATGGCACAAAGGCATCCATGGTCACAGGCACAGGTGTCCCAAGTTGCAGGGAAACCTCCAGCCTCTTGGATCACATGTCATCTGGAACATCCATGCTATGTGTCAGGGTTAGGCAGCACCCTCCCCCCACCCTACGCCTAAGCATGCACAGATTCAACGCCTACTGTGTGTCAGGCGCGTGCGCACACAATGGGGACTCCTGCCACAGACTCCAGTCCACCTTCGGGCAGCTAAGAGTCCATTGGGTTTGGTCAGAACATGAGTAAGGTGACAATGGAAAGGGGGCAGGCATGGCTGCGGGCAGGATCAACCAGGGAGCAGGGGTGCCAGGCGTGCACCTCACTCCTGCAGCCCCAGCCCCAGTGCTGCTGTGAACCGACAGGACTTCGCTGCATGAGCATGTGAGGCCACCTGAAAGGAGGGAGGAGCGGGCCAGGCCTTGACAAAGGGGCTCCTGGGCAAAGGGAAGGGCATATCAGCTTTGGAAGGGGGGTGCCCAGTGGGGCAGGGCCTGAGCACACTGCAGCTCCACTGCTCCTGGCCCTGTGGGGCTTTGGGATTTCTTTCCTTTGAGGTAAAATACAGGTTGCCTCAAAAAATGGCCCATTTCATTTGGTTTGGGGGCCACACTCCTTGCAGTGCTCTGGGCCGGTGCTCTAGGACCCATGCAGTGCAGGTACCAGACCTGGGGGGTTCAGGCCAAGCTCAGGTTCCTATGCTTTGAGCCCCAAATTGGCCATTTGAATGAACTTCTGTGTGCGTGTGCATGTGTATGTGTGTCAGTATGTTTGTGTGTGCATGTCAGTGAGTGTGCCTATCAGTATGTGTGTATGTGTGAGTGCATATGTGTGTATGCATATTTGTGGGGGTGGGGCGTATGTCAGTGTGTGTTACATGAGTGCTTGAGTGCATGTGATGTTGGGGAGGGGCCCAGGACCTTGTGCAGTTCTGCATTCTCCCCAAGGGACTCCGGGGCTCACCCACCTTCCCATGGGGGGTTCACACTCTCAGCTGAGGCACCTGTCCATGGCGGGGTGCTCATGGGGTGGACTTGCTGCAGTGCTCATCACATCTGCATGTCCTGGCCCTTGCACCCACTCATTTCTCTCAGTTGGGATGCTTGTGGGGTGTGGGCCCCGCTAGAAGTCACCTGCAGTGCTGAAGACCGCAGGCAGCACTGCCATTGTGCATATGGGGCCCAAGGATTTGAACTCATGATCACATATATGAGGCTGCGGGGCTCAGACCATGGTTCCTGAGGGTCCTTGGCAGTTTGTGTGAACCCACGTCTTTGGTTCTATGGGGCAGATGCCTGGAAGCGGGATTGCTGATGTCTGGAAAGACTGTTCAGTTTCCAGAAGCCAGCAGCAGGGGGTGGGCCTAGTCCCATGCTGACCCCCACCCAGGAGCCAGGACTTCAGGGGCAGGGCCCAGCTGGAAAGAAGGAACTGAGGTGCAGGCGAGAGGAAGCAAATGCACTCTGAGATGTGGGAGTGTCAGCACCTCGGCCCCGGCCCAACCCAGCTGCATGGCTCTTCTCAGTGCACCCACAGAGGAATGGGACAGCTCTTGAGAGTCCCTGCACCAGCACCCAGTCATGGTAACACTCTTTTTTTTTTGTTTGTTTGTTTGTTTGGGTCACACCCAGCACAGGGGTTACTCCTGGCGGTGGGTGCTCGGGGGACCATATGGGATGCTGGGATTCGAACCCGGGTCGGCCGGGTGCAAGGCAAACGCCCTACCTCTGTGCTATTGCTCCAGCCCTCTTTTTTTTTTTAAATTTTATTTAATTATTCATTTTTTGGGTCACACCCGGTGATGCACAGGGGTTACTCCTGACTCTGCACTCAGGAATTACTCCTGGCAGTGCTCAGGGGACCATATGGGATGCTGGGAATTGAACCCAGGTCGGCCGTGTGCAAGGCAAAAGCCCTACCCGCTGTGCTATCACTTCAGCCCCAACACTCTTCTTTTTTTAATATAAGAGTACTGCTATTTATTCAGCCATTGATTAAGCTGATTGAGTTGTCATGAACTCCACATTACTTTTTTTAAATTCAGAATGTTAATTTTATTTTATTATTATTATTATATTTTTGCTTTTTGGATCACACCTGGCGATGCTAAGGGGTTACTCCTGGCTCTGGAATCAGGAATTACCCCTGGCAGTGCTCAGGGGACCATATGGGATGCTGGGAACTGAACCTGGGTCGGCCACATGCAAGGCAAAAGCCCTACCCGCTGTGCTATCACTTCACCCCTATTATTATTTTTAATCTCCGTGGGATACAGTTACAAAGCTTTCCTGTTTGAGTTTCAGTCATACAATGATCAATCACCCAACCCTCTACCAGTGCACATCTTCCACCACCAAGGTCCCCAGTACCCCCATCTCACCTCTCCCCCTGCCTCTATGGCAATCTCCCCCATACTCTCTTTTGTATTGCTTGCTATGAATAGCGTAATATGTTGTGGGGCTGCGAGAGTGGCTGCATGCTCCTGGAATTCTAAAATTTTAGATAATTAGGATCTGGAGAAATCTCTGCAGTGAGCTGCTTGGTTCAGAGATGGAGCTTTTTTTTGTGTGTCTCTGGATCGTGGCCAGTTAAGGAGCTTAAGTAGCGGCCTGAAGCAGTTTGTTGGCGTGACCTCCAGGGTCCCATGGGGGGTGGATGAAAAGGACTGGCCCATCCCTTATCCCTTGAGGCCTGAAGTTTGCCGTCACTAGTCACTAAACACTAGTCTTAAACCCGAGTACCTGTACTTCTCATTGGGTTCTGGAAGATGGCGGCCACCAGGGTTTTTAGGGGCATCCCCTGGAAGGATGACGCCTGCCCCTGTCTGAGGCACCCTGGTGAAGTCGGCCTGGCTTAAAGTCCAGAGGCATCTCTGTAGAGAGCTGCTTGGTTCAGAGATTCTTCTGCGCTGTAACACTTCCACCCCACCATGCCATTCTGTTGCCCCAAGCATCCATCTTTAGCAGGTGGGGAGCCAGGTTCCCAATCTGTGTCCCCAAGTCCATGCCCGTGGACTGGCCCTGGCCCCCACTGGAAAAATCCACCCCACAAAGAGACCAGGGCAGGGGCAGGGGGTGGCCCACCCCACTTCCTTAGTGGCAGGGGAATGGCAGAGGAGCGCCCCAGCCATGCCTGGGGCATGTGTGGTTCTGTCTGGCTTGGCACTGGTTCTGTGATGTCCAGCAGAGTGACGAGCGCTGAGGGGACCCAGTGGTGCCCTAGATGCTCCGCTCTGATCCACATCTTACAGAGGAGCCAACTGGGGCCTCCGGAAACAATCCCCTCAGGGGCTCCCCTATGTGGTCTGAGTCTGAATGGGACTGGAGGGGTGGGGAGAGGCAGCCTACCCTCCCAGCCTTTCTTCCGTCCAGAAACAGCCTCCGCAAACACTTCCTGCCTGGTCATGGCACAGCTGAAGCTGCTCTCAGCACTCACATACCCACCATTTGGGGGTCCGTGTCCACAGACAGGGAAACAGGCACAAAGGGCTGGGCAAGAGGCTGTCCAGCTTCAGGAGTGGCAGATGGAGGACTAAGGGACAAAGCCTTCCGATCAGAGACTTGGAGTAGGATGAATGTGTGAGACAGACGGACGCAGAGGAACAGCACTGGGGTATCAGCCTGAACAGGATTGACCAGCATGGGGTGGGTTGGCTAAGCCAGTGCTCTGCAGGGGCACCTTGCCTGGGGCGGGGCATGGTCAGCTCTTGCTCCTGGCACCCCATCCTGCCCCCACTGTGTAACACCCACATGACACAATGGGGCAGCCATGCCCAGATCACCCTCCCTGAGGCCCTTCTGCAAACTTAGGTTCTGAGTGTCAGGGTCAGAGGGCGGTGCAGGAGGGAGGGGCTGGCTGAGCACATGACTGACCTGGGTTCCATCTCCAGCACCACCTAGGGTCACTCCTGAGCACTGAGCCAGGAGTGACCCCTGAGCACCGCTGGGTGTGGCCCCCATAAGAACTTCTCAACTCCGCTCTCTTTCTCCCCCACCTCCTTCTCTCCTCCTGCTCCCGACTCCACCCACCCGGCCCCCACACGGGTCCCTGACATTCCCTCCCTGTGTGCACATTGTCACTGCTTCCCATGTCCACATTCCCTCTGTTCTCTCGCCTCCTGCCGCCCTCTGGGCACCCCAACTTTGGGCTCATCTTTCCTGTCCATCCCGCTGCACCTCCCCGCTGCATCCCACTCCCCTCCGCCCTGCAGCCTCGGCTCTCCCAAGCCTGGCGGCCCTGGCCGGCCTCCTGCGCGCCCCATGCCGGCCCTCCTGCTCCTCGCGACCCTCCTGCTCCTGGCCTCCGCCCACCCGGCTGGGGCGCGCCCAGCCAACGCCACGACAGCTGAGGCCGCAGGCCCGCTGCCCGCCCTCCTGGCGCACCTGAGGCGCCTGACCGGGGCGCTGACGGGCGGCGGGGGCGCGGCGGGCTCCGGCGGCGCCAATGGCTCGAGGGCCGGTGCCGGCGGCGGGGCGGGCGCGGCGGCCAGGGCGCCCCCGCCGGCCGAACTGTGCCACGGCTACTACGACGTCATGGGCCAGTACGACGCCACCTTCAACTGCAGCACCGGCTCCTACCGCTTCTGCTGCGGCACGTGCCACTACCGCTTCTGCTGCGAGCACCGCCACATGCGCCTGGCGCAGGCCTCCTGCTCCAACTACGACACGCCGCGCTGGGCGACCACGCCGCCACCGCTGGCCGGGGGCGCCGGGGGCGCTGGGGGTGTGGGCGGGGGGCCCGGGCCCGGCCAGGCCGGGTGGCTGGAAGGGGGCCGGGCGGGGGGAGCCGGGGGGCGGGGGGGCGAGGGCCCGGGGGGCAGCACGGCCTACGTGGTGTGCGGGGTCATCAGCTTCGCCCTGGCAGTGGGCGTCGGCGCCAAAGTGGCCTTCAGCAAAGCGTCCCGTGCGCCCAGGGCGCATAGGGAGATCAACGTGCCCAGGTGTGTGAGCGCAGCTGACCGAGGGTAGGGAGCCTGGGGACAGGGCCTGGGTGTGGTTTGGGGTCTGTGGGCGGGAGCGGTGGGGGCGGGGTCTGGCCGGGGGCGGGAGCATAGCATTGGGAGGCGGAGCCAGAGAGGTTTTTCCCCTTCCCAACCCCCAGCAGTCCAGTGTCCCTGAGGCTCAGGTCCTTATTCGCATTGAACAGGTATTTCCTGAGCACTTGCTGTGGCACAAACAGGTGGCCGTAGGACCCCGGGCAAGTGGCCTAGCCTTTCTGGGAGACATCTGCAGAGACAGATCACCCCTTAGGACTGTGATGCATGAACAGAATCAGTTCACGTCCAGTCCTGGCCCATGGTCAGTCCAGTACCAGGTGGTGGATCCTGTATACCAGCCAGTGCTCAACGGCTGTCTGAAATAGGACAAGGGCAGGGCAGGACAGGACAGGCAGCATGAAGGTTGTCATGAAGTGGTAAGGAAAGTCAGCTCTGCTCAGGGGTCTCTTAGAAGGGAGGGGGACTCCGTGAGGGGAAGGGCACCCAGGGGAGGCTGGGCATGGGGTGGAGGCCAGTTAGGAGACCTCAGTCTTGGCTGAAGAGAAGGGCAGGGCGGGCCACTCCCATGGCGAGTGGTCCAGTGTGAGGGACTCCAACAGCAAGGCTGCCAAGGGTGGGCCAGAGAGAGCAGAAGGGGCCGAGCACAAGCGTCACATGCAAGAGACACAGCTGGGGTTCCAGGCACTGCGAATGTCCCCAGGACTGACCCTGAGCTCTGAGCACCATGAGGTGTACACCCCACAAATACAGGGGGAAAATGCAAAGGGGCACACAGGGAAACTGAGGTGCAGGCAGAGATAATTCTGAGGTTAGGGAGGATGCACCAGAGCCACACAGAGCAGAGGGCACACAGGAACCCCAGACAGTACAGACAAACCAAGATCCAGGGCCTTGGGGAGGTACAGGGTCAGAAGGACAGGAGCGATGGGTATGGTCAGCCATGAGAGGGCATGGCCAGCGGCCAGGGGCAGCTGACAAAAACCCCCAAAGATAAGAATAGGGAGGGACAGAGGCCCTCTCACCAGTTCTACCCCTGCCCACTGACCATCCCGCTATCCCCCTAGGGCACTGGTGGACATTCTGAGACATCAGGCGGGACCTGGGAGCCGCCCGGACCGCACCCGGAGCAGTTCCCTAACCCCAGGGATTGGGGGCCCTGACAGCATGCCCCCTCGGACGCCCAAGAGCCTCTACAACACCGTGAAACCCTCCAATCTCGGTGAGCCTGACTCTGGCCCCACCCCACCACAGACCAGGCCCTGCCTCCCTGGAGGGGCTCAGCAGGGAGTGGGGTCTTCTTGGGTTGGTACCTGGAATGCCCTAAAGATCTCTACTGAGACATTCTCAGCCTCTGCACTGAGAAACTGCAGGTCAGACCCACCCACCCCCAGATATGCCTTTGAACACAACTGTGAATGTGTTCACCTGATGAATTTGTCAGATGGGGGCCAGATAGCCTTGTGGGTCAAACTGGAAGGGTTTGGGTGGCATTTAGAAGGTAGAGCCATTTGAGTTGTGTTCTGAGGAATGAGTAAGAGTTCTTCAGGAACAAAGGGAAGAAAGGCCTGAAAGCAGAGTGAAGTCCCTTGGTGGGGAAAGGGCCAGACAGATGTCGGAGTACTGAGGATGGACAAAGGCTGTGGCAGGGGCTCCTATCCAGGGGTATGCAGGTATGCTGGACCAGGGAGGAGCAGGATTGGGGAGCAGGCTCCTGCCACAGCACCCCTGCAGCAGTGGCCCTGACCTCCATCCCCCTCTCCATCTCCCCCCAGATAATCTGCACAACTACCTGCACCTGAATGTCAATAGCCCCAAGCACCATGCCGCCACACTGGGTATGGACAGACCATTGGGACACAGGGTGGGGGGCAGGGAACAGCTGCCTCTGGGGTCAAGGGGAAGCCCTGTGCTCTTGCCAGTCCAGGGGTCTGTTTCCTCACTAGATGCACAGGCACTAATCAGTCTCCTACCCAGGTGCTGGGGAGTGCAGGTCTGAGGGAGGGAGCGGTGGGTTCTGAATCCAGGGCCTGAGGGAGGAGTCTTCAGGAGTCTAGATCCTTGGGTCTGAGGGAGAACTAGGCACCTGAGGTCTGGGACCCAGGGTCTGAGGGAGGGCCACACTGACCAACTCTGACCCCCTCCAGACTGGCGGGCAGCCCCTCCACCCAGCCCCTCCTTGCACTACTCCACACTGTCGTGCTCCCGGTCCTTCCACAACCTCTCCCACCTGCCCCCGTCCTACGAGGCTGCTATGAAATCGGAACTCAACCGCTACTCTTCGCTCAAGAGGCTGGGTGAGTACAGGGGCGGGTAGGGCAAGTGGAGGTGAGTACAGGGCCTGCCTGGTTCAGCACCACGGATAGTGACCAGCTGAGGTTTCCTTGGGTTTCTAGCCAAGTTGTTCCAGAACTGGCTCAGGAAATTTTTTGTTATTGGACGTGTGTGTGTGTGTTGGGGAGGGGGGTCATGCCCAGTGCTCAGGGGTTCTCTCTGTTCAGAGACTACTGCCATCAGGGCTGGGAGTACCGTGTGCTGCCTGGGGTGAAAAAAGGCTTCCCTAAGAAAACCCCGTGTGTGCAGCTCTGAGCAAGTTTCAGCCCATCTTGGATCATTTTCTATCAGAATTACACGGGCCACTTGTTTTTTGATACTTTTTTTTGGGGGGGTAACACCCGGCGATGCACAGGGGTTACTCCTGGCTCATGCACTCAGGAATTACTCCTGGCAGTGCTTGGGGGACCATATGGGATGCTGGGAATCAAACCCGGGTTGGCCGTGTACAAGACAAACGACCTACGCACTGTGCTATCACTCCAACCCAGCGTGGGCCACTTTTCAAGAGTGCAAACTAATGCACGCGCGCATGTGTGCACACACACACACATACACACACAGATGCACACACCACCTTTACAGACAAAATAAATGGTGTGATCCCTGAGCACAGAGCAGTAGTAAGCCCTGAGCATCACCAGATGTGGCCCCAAACCAGAAATAAGTAAAAGAAATGCAGGTCAGAGTGATAATACAGCAAGTACAGCAGGAAGGGAGCTTGCCTTGCATGCAGCTGACCAGGTTCAATCCATCCTATATGGTTCCCCAAATCCACCAGGAGTAATTCCTGAATGCAGAGCCAGGAATAACTCATGAGCACTCCCAGGTGTGGCCCAAAAAGGAAAAAAATTGCCATTTAGCCAAAATAAGGAAATTAACTATCTGGTTTGACAATGGGGAGGTCGTGAGCTTCGAGTGAGGCTGGAGGCAGGTGAGCAGAGCTGACCCCCAGATTCCAAGCTCTCCCCTCTCTCCTGGATTGCCTTCATTTCCAGACACCTCCTCTCTTCCTGGTGCCACCATAAAAGCGTCTCCCCTAATTCCATCAGAGAGGCCCCTGAGCATGTCACTGTGGCTCTCAGTGGTGTCCCAGGCTCAGAGGCCTCTCCTAGCACAGCGTCCTAGAATTAAGAACTGGCAACTTAGAACTAAGAACTTCTGGGATTTGTATTCATATTTTTATGACCCAGGAGCACACATATATAAAGGGTTTTTTTTTATGACCCAGGAGCACACATATATAAAGGGTTTTTTTTTTTTGAGGAGGAGGAGGGGTTGGGGACCAGATGAGGTTCTGGGACTAGAACCCCAGGTCCACTGTGTGCAACGTGAGTGCCTTGCCCACTGTATCTCCAGCCCCCGTATATGTTAAAACAAAACAAAACATGTTTTTCATGATAGGAAAGCATTGAAACTTGTTGCTAAGGCCATTTTCTAACATGTGCAAGATAGGCAAAGCTGTGGATGAACCTGCTCTCGTCACTCAACACGTGGTTCTTCATTACTCACTCCTCCGCCCACTTCAGCCTGGGCGGATTATTTTATCTTTGAATTTATTTTCGTTTTTGGGCCACCCTCAGCTATGCTCAGGGCTTACTCCTGGCCGGGCTCAGGGAACCATCATAGGGTGCTGAGAATCAAACCCAAGTTGGGTCCTTGTAAAGTAAATGCTCTGCCTACCGTACCATCACTCAGGCCCCTTTAAAAAAATCCACTTATTTTTGTTTTTGTTTTTGTTTTTTTTTTTTTTTTGGTTTTTTTTGGTCACACCTGGCGATGCACAGGGGTTACTCCTGGCTCTTCACTCAGGAATTACTCCTGGCGGTGCTCAGGGGACCATATGGGATGCTGGGATTAGAACCCGGGTCGGCCGCGTGCAAGGCAAACGCCCTACCCGCTGTGCTATCTCTCCAGCCCCAAATCCACTTATTTTTGGTTTCAGGGCCACACCTGTTTACAGGCTGCTCCTGGTTCTGTACTGGGGGGGCAGCGGGAAGGGCTGGTGGTACAGGTGACCCTTATGTGGTGCCAGGAATCGAATCAGGGTCTACAGTGTGCAAGGACCTGAAAACCCCTGAATTATCTCTTTGGCCCCTGGATGGCTCCCCAAGCCATGCCAAGAGTAAGCCATGCCAGGAGTGATCCCCAAGTACAGAGCCAGGAATAACACCTGAGCAGCATGAAGTATGGCCAGAAAAACAAAACCAAACGAACAAAAAACAAGCCACTGGTATTGGGTCATTGCATCCACAAACACCTCAACAGCATACAGGAAGCTGAGACAAAATTTTGCACGCAGGGTCGGAGCTACAGTACAGTGGAGAGGGCACTAGCCTTGCATGCAAATGACCTGAGTTCCATCCCTGGCATTCCATGTGGTTCCCCAATCCTGGCCAGAAGTGCAGAGCCAGGAGTAAGTCCTGAACACTGCTGGGTGTGACCCAAAAAATAATCTTGGGAGCTGATTATTTGTGATGGAGGGGGGCTGCTGATAATTTGGTCCCAAAGCAGGGCATTGCTTCAGCCACTCAGCCACGTGGCTGAGCTGCAAACTTGATAGAGATCCCTAGAGGGTGAACAGAAGAGGAGACCAGCAGGCGGGAATCGGCTGTGCTTAGAGCCACAGTGCTGGGATCTGCTTGTCTTGGTTTCACCCCCGGTACCGCAAATGATCCCCGAGCACCTGCAGGGGTTGTGCAACACCTCTCCCCAAAGAAGGATGCTCTGAAGGAAAAAACGCACCCCTGGCCCAAACATTCCGGCAGATGCGGGAGGCGGGGTGTGGGGTGTGGAGGGGGAGGGGGGACCTTCCGGGGTATGAGGCGTGTGAGGAAGGGCCAGGGTAGACTGGCGCCTTTGTGGGCGGGGCACTCGGTGGAGCTGGTATCCTCGTAGGCGGGGCGCTCGGTGGGCGGGGCACCCACTGGGGCTTTTCTCCCACAGCCGAGAAGGACCTGGACGAGGCCTACCTGAAGCGGAGGCCCCTGGAGATGGCCCGCGGGACGCTGCCCCTGCACGCACTGCGGCGGCCGGGCACCGGGGGCGGCTACCAGCTGGACGGCTGGGGCGGCCCTGAGGAGCTGGGCCTGGCGCCCGCGCCTCACCCGCGCCGGGTCATGTCGCAAGAGCATCTGCTGGGCGACTCAGCCCGGGCGCGCTGCGAGTTCACGCTGCCGCGCGCGCGACTCGTATCCCAGGAGCACCTGCTGCTGTCATCACCCGACGCGCTGCGCCAGAGCCGCGAGCACCTGCTGTCGCCACCGCGCAGCCCGGCGCTGCCCCCCGAGCCCGCGGGGCGCGCCGGCCTGGCCGCCTCGCACTCCAACCTGCTGCTGGGGCCCGGGGCCCCCCCCACGCCTCTGCACGGGCTGCACGCGCACCACCACCACGCGCTGCACGGCTCCCCGCAGCCTGCCTGGGTGGCAGATGCGGGCGGGGGCACGCTGGCGCGCAGGCCACCCTTCCAGCGCCAGGGCACGCTGGAGCAGCTGCAGTTCATCCCTGGCCACCACCTGCCGCAGCACCTGCGCACTGCCAGCAAGAACGAGGTGACGGTCTGAGCCCAGCTCAGCCGTCCCGCCTCCGGGGGCCCTGGGGCGCCACTGGCAGGGCACAGCTGCCTTTGAGGACTGAGGGTTGGGGGTCCTGGGCTCCACCCTTCGGGGCGTGGCCTTCCTTAGATTCCCCCGCCTCGGCTCTGATGCCTTCCCTAACATGGCGTCATCACAGAGGAAGCCCTGCCGGAAGCCACCTTTCAGTCCTGGCCAAGACACCCCACACACACAGTGTCCTAGCAGAGACCACGGCTTGAACTATGACATCACCCCAGTACAAAGACTCCTCCCTGTTGACATCAGTGCAGAGACACCCCTCACTAGCGTGGGAGTCACCAGGAAAGTAATTCCTTCAATAATGTCATCGCTCCACGGACAAAGCCATCTTCCTAGACAGCAGGCCTCCTCCCTCCGACTTCCTTCCGTGATGCCATCACCTGAGAAGGTGCCCTGCACCATCATCAGAGGGACTGTGCCATCGCAGGGATGACAGCCACACATGGGTTATGTTCGGGACACCTCTGGAGGATGCTGGGGAACAGCCCCTGAGAAGGAGGGGCTCCCAGAGGCAGTGCCCACAATAGGGCGCTAAAGAGTGTCCCCCATCCCTTCTGGAAGGGTCTCCCCAGGGACTACACCGCTCCCATACTGTGATGTCATCCCAAAATACTGCCACTGTTGCAGAGCTTTCCCCGGTGACGGCTTCACCAGAGCAGTCACCTGCTCCCCACGTGACTTAATTGGCAGTTCCTTGCCATGACTGACTGCACTGGATACTCCCTTTAAAGGGCAGATGTTCCTTGAGTCCTGCCCTTTGCAGAGATGTCACTTCCTGTGGGACTCTGGAAGGTCAGCAGCCCTGTTTGCTTCTGCCTCAAGATTTTCACAAGCCTGGGACTCTAGGTGGCCCTCTGGCTGGCCTCACTTCTTCCTGCCATAACTGCAGAGCTAGGCACCTCTGTCAACAAAGTCCTGGCCTCCTGCTGGGGAGGGACACATGCATCAAACTTGCTGATGACATCATCAGTACCTCAAGACTTCCACCACTCATGATGGCATGGTGTTTGGGGTCAATGCAAGCCATGCCTGATGACAGCATTTCCCTCTAACCTGTGTGTGTGTGTGTTGCAGGGGGGGGGGGGGTTTCATCTCCCACAACCCAGCACAACTGTGGTCTCCTTCTCTTTCTTCATATTTTACCACCCCATATCTTGGCACCATTTCTGAGGGATCTCAGAGCCAAGGGGGTGACATTCTTTCATGACTTGCAACCATGGTGGATTCACTGTGGCTGATGGGACACTCTACTAGGATCTTCAAGGATGGATGCTAGCCCCATTCCTCACAGTCCCACCATCATCACAATTCACAATCATGGTGTCTTATTGGGACCTAACTCCAACCATGATGTCTGTCATCCCCTTCCTAGATCCACTTCATCCACAGCACCATCACCTCCCAGAATGCATTCAACCATGTCTGTCATCACCTCCCTAAATCCAATTCAACCAGGGCATCATCACTTCCCTGGATCCACTTTAACCACAGCATCATGCCTCCAGGATGATCACCTCCCAGGGTAAACTTCAACCACAGTGTCATTACTTCTCATGATGCACTTTGACCACAGTGCCATCACCTCCCAGGGTATACTTCATTCACAGTGTCATCACCTCTGGATCCATTTCAACCATGGCATCATAAGCTCTCTGGATTAGCCCATCCATTTCAACTATATATGCCACTAGGTTCCATTCCAAGCCTGGAATCAGCATCATTCCGAAGCCCTGGAACCCAATGGTGGCCTCATCTTCTAGGGTCCATCATCTGGGAGCCACCGTGCCAGGATCCCCATAACCATAGCTGATCACCGCCCATGGCCCACAGCAGACTGCGTCCTCATTCACCAGGACCCTGACGGGGAGACCCGCCCTCCAATGTGTCCACTGTCATCTGGGCTCACTCTGCACCACAGCTATTCCCAGAAGGGCAGCCAGCACAAGGCTCCATTTTCCTGGGGTCTCAAAAGCAGACTCAGGTGGGACGCCATAATAGCATCATCCCGGCTCTGGTCCTTGATGTCACTGCCTCCATCCGTACGCAGACATCTGCAGTAGCTCCAACAGACTAGGACTGGGCGAGCACCCTGTCCCGCTCCTGAGGAGGGCATCCAAGTTCCTCCTGACAACTCACTGCCCTCCTCCCACCATGTGATGGTGACAGGGTCAACGCAGAGACCTCCTTTGTCACTGGAAGTGCATTCCAGCCCATGAATGATGTCACTGCTCTAGTCCACTCCCTGTCACTTGGACTACCCCATGGGAGCAGAGAGCCTGAGAGCTGACCAACTCCCTAGGGCTTCTGGATGTCTTCTGCTCCCCTGCTTGGAGCACAGTGTCCCCCTGGAAAGCCACAGGAGAGTGCCACCCTGGGGACGGAGCAGTGTCTGCTCTTCCTGATCTGTCCCCACCCCCTCCTCCAGGGGCTCCAGATGCCCCAGTACCCCATCCCCATTGTACATAGCCATGTTATGGGGGCGGCCATTTCCCCCACTCTTAAAGGGCTACATGCCCCCCTCTCCCAGCCCCCAAGGCGAGGTGGGGGGGGCTCTTCTTCCTCCTTGGGCCGTCCTCTCTATCTCCCCTCCAATCCTGGCACCTCTGCTGGGAGTCACCCCCCTGCCCAAGGACTGGGTCCCAGTGCCCCTTTTCCAGCTCCATGCTTAGTTGTCCACGGGGCTCTAGGGTCCCCCTTTGCCCTCACTGCGACCCCAGACTGACTGACTTCCCTGGAGAGCAACAGGGATGCCTGCCTGCCCGCCCTCAGTCTGCCCTCTGCTCCTGCTCCATGGCACTCCCTGCTTCCTCCAGCCCACCAACTGGGGGGTGAGGCCTCTCAGCTTTTGTATGCATCCCCTCAACTTGCTCTCTTCCAGATTGGACTCCATGCACCTTGCCCTTTTCCCCTCTCACCCAGGCACTGGTTGCCTGACCCTGGGGCCTTGACCTCTGGTCACTAGTAAAGCCATAGTGGGGAGGTCAGGGAGCTAGGCACGTCAGACCTCCGCAATCTTTTGGAGCTGGGATTCGCCATCTGAGTCTCCCCCATCCCCCCCAAATGCACACAAGCAGGAGCTGTGGGGCCCAGCAGAGAGAAGACAAACATCTCTGGACCAGAAGACCCTCCACCTCTTCTTTCCTGCCCCCTACTCCCCACCCCACCCTGGACTTCCCTCCAGTTCCTTAGCAAGGGCAGTGGCAAAGCTGCGACTTGGTTTTTTTTTTTTTGGTGTTTTTTTTTTTTTTTTTTGAATAAACATGTTTTCCTGATACTGTCTCTACTTTGTTAGGAGGGGAAAGACTCACCTGGGCACTTATGGGCCTGGATGGAGGGTGGGATGTGCAGGCACACAGCTGTGGTGGCCCCAGGCATGGAGCAGAGATGCATGTGCGCACCGTTCACCCCAGCATCACCTATGGTAGCCACTTCCTGTGAGCACCTAAGCCCTAGTCAGCCTGGGCAGTGTCACCCATTCTGTTTGGCTCTGCAGAGGGCTGTTGTCAAAGGGGGTACCGTGGGGGCTCTGCTGGGGCAACCTATGCAGCAGGTCCCTGAGATTACTCCATTTGGTGGGGATCGCATTCAGGTGAGGGGCACACCCACAGATACCTGCTGTTCTGATGCCTTAGATTCAAGGTGCAGCAGACGCCATGTGAGGACTCAGTGTCCAACCCCACCAAACCTCCTTCAAGAACTAGAGTGCACCCACCCCTTCTTGGGCCTGAAAGTCCCAGGCAGAGGGGTGCTGGGTGGGTGGGTTTCCCCTGAGCTGCATTCCCTGGCTCTTTGGCCACCAGAGACACCCCTCTCCACTGGCATCCGTATGTTCAAATTTCCCACTTAGGACAGCTAAGTGAGGGGTCACCCCAGCCACTAGTCTTATAGGCCACCTTGGTTGGGCCCCAGCCTGTGGTATTCAGCTGTGTAAATGCTGGAGCCACCTGTGGTACCCCCTGTACTCTCTCCCACACCCTGCAGATGCCATTGGCAGGTGAGTGGTGCCTCCCTGTGGGCCCTGAGGATTTGACCTTTTCCCACATCTGCGCTTCTGCATTCCAGCCCTGGGAGCTGCTACATCATTGTACCACCAAAAAGAGCACAGAGGGTGGAGCTTGGGGACCCCCCATCCGCCATTGTCACCAGACACCTCCCTTTGCAAACTCTGCGAGCTCCCCTAGCTCCGGCCAGCACTGTGTATGCGTGCTTTTTGGTTTTGGAGTCACACCCAGCTGTGCTCAGGTCTTTCTCCTGGCTCTGCACTCAGGAATCACTCCTAGCGGGATTTGGGGGACCACATGGGATGCCAGGGATGGAACCCAGGAGAGCAAGCTCTTTACCTGCTGGACTATTATCCCAGCCCATTTTTTTTGGGGGGGAGGACATGGGGCCACACCTGATGATGCTCAGGGATCACTCCTGGTGGTGCTCAGAGGACATATGGGATGCTGAAAATCAAATTCAGGTCTGTCACATGCAAGACCCCATATGCTGTGCTACCATTCCATCCCTCCCACCCCCCACACCCATCATTTGTGTTTTTCAGTTTACTTGTCTTTAACTTAGTCCTTTGAGTTAACATCAGTATAGTTACAACATCAGTGCAGTTACAACAGATACCTGTCCAGGTATCGCCTCACCTGGCTCTCCATAGAAATATCCCCCATCAGGGAGCATTTGCAAGGAAGTTGTAGGTGTGGTGCCCACTTTGCTCCCAAAGGGACACTTTTTTTGTTTGTTTGTTTCATACCCAGTGATGCACAGAGGTTACTCCTGGCTCATGCACTCAGGAATTACTCCTGGTGATGCTCGGGAGACCTATAGGATTCTGGGAATTTAACCCAGGTCAGCCGCGTGCAAGGCAAATGCCATACCCACTGTACTATCGCTTCAGCCCCGAGATCCTTCTTTTTTTGAGGGGCATACCCCGTGGTGCTAAGGGCTCAACTTACACTCTAAATTCAGGAATAACCACTGGTGGTGTTCAGGGGACCCGGTGTGGTCCTGAGGCTGAACCTGGGTTGGCTTTGTGCAGGGCAGTAGACACTGTTCTCTCTCTCTGCCTATATCAAAGGGACAGTTCAGAAGAACAAAGCCAGTGGCTGGGGGGACAGCCCACAGGCATTTCAAGTAGAAATTCCCAGGTTTGATCCCCAGTGACACCATGCAACTTGATCTCCCAGCATCCACAGCACAGCAACTAAATTGTGCAACCTCCACGCCCAAAACTGGGTGAAGGACCAAGACAACCTGCTGCAGGCGGGTCCCCCCTTCCAGGTGGGCAGCATGAGGAGTGCTGCTAAGCACCCCCTACCAGGAGAGCCAAGGGTCCAGAGTGTGGAGACTCTGCCGGTCCATCTCCAGGATTCTTGTCTGTTCATCTGGTGACTGTCCAGGGACGGTGTCATTTCAGTTAAAAACATGACAGATCCAGGAAGATGCCTGTCTGTTTACAAGCAGCCTACAGCGTAGCCCTGAGCACTCCCTGGAAACCCGGCCGTGCCCTTTCTGCTGGTGGAAACATAGCAGCGTCTGGTGACAGGGCAGTTGAGGTTGGGGCTCTGTCCTGTCCACGACTTTGCAGGCCACATTGTCTCACATTTTATCATGGTTTTAGGGTTTAGGGCATTCTCCCCATTGGAGTTTTTATAGCTCCAGTCAGTGATGCTGTGGGGAGCTCCTGGCTGTCCGTGGACCCCTGGCCCGGCTCTTCATGGCTCCGAGCTTCCTTGCTACAGACATGGGCTAACTGCCGCCTTAGTTGAAGGCCTCCAAGCCTGGTCCAGCTTCCCCTGCCCCAAACAGCCGATGGGATGGCAAGTGTGTCAGGAACAAGCTTTGTTGTTCTCAGCCTTTTAAGTTCCATGTTGCTGCTTCAGTGGCACTGGCCCCGTGACGCTGCGTTGTGTCGTGTCCATCCTGGGGAGCATTGGCTTTCATATACCACATCTAAGGGGGTTTGTCCCAGTGTGTTGTGCCAACTGGCAGTGTCTGGCGGCAGTGCCCCCTCCATATAGGCAGCTCAGATGGTAAGTGGGGGAGCCACAGGCCGTAGTGCACCCTGGGCCCAGGGCAGTGGCCCAAAAAGGAGGAAGGGCCTTGCCTTGTGTTGCAATGTCATAGTCTTGCTGTGATACACTGGCATGATGGCATGTTGGAGAGGTTTGGATCAATTCGTACTGGTGTATCTAAGGGACTGTTTATTCTCTGTGTGCAGGATTTTATTTTATTTTATTTTATTTTTATTTTTTTTGCTTTTTGGGTCACACCCAGCGATGCTCAGGGGTTACTCCTGGCTTTGCACTCAGGAATTACTCCTGGCGGTGCTTGGAGGACCATATGGGATGCCGGGGATCGAACCCGGGTCGGCCGCGTGCAAGGCAAACGCCCTACCCGCTGTGCTATCACTCTGGCTCCATGTGTGCAGGATTTTAAAGCTAAGCTTTCTCAGCTTTTATCTCACCAATATTTTTCAAGATAATGGGAGAAACATTTGTCATTGACTTTGATGTACAAACCAGGTATGTGACTGCCTCGCTTTTTAACTGCGTGCCTACTGTAATGGTGTCTGAAGTAATTCAGTATTATTCTGAATGTTATTGTGCCCTTAGTTAACAAAATAAAAGCATTTCTCAGTTTTTTCGTGGAAAAAAAAAACTGTGACCTCCAGCTACCACCACAGCCCCTCTCCTTTTCCCCATGAGTATGACAACCCGAATGTGCAAGAGCACCTCAAGGAGGGTGATCCCCAGAGAGCCCCACAATGAGCTCACTGTCACAAACTTAGCCAGAAGAAGGACAGAGCAGGGAGAGAAAGGGTGATCTGAAACTCTAAGCATCTAGGGCCAGGGATGTGGCTCAGTGGTTTGATACCTGCATCACCATCAGCACATTCTCAAGTGTCCTCAATGGGACCCAGAGTGGTCTGCTCCAACCTTGAGCCATCAGCTTGGCACAGCTAGTGTTGCACAGAGGTTGCCTGTGGCCCAGCTGCACACTTCAGGACACACAAAGCTGAGCCCTACAGCCTAAGGTGCCATACTGACCCACCTGTCTGCATTAGGAAGACCTAGCTGGCTGCCTTAAGCCACATCAATGTCTTGTTCTCGAACATTCCCCACTGCCTCAGGCCTACATCAAGGTTTGACGGGATTTGCAAATGCTCTCTCCCCAGCAGCAGGCTCCTAGGCACACAGTGCTTTACCATTTCAACGTGCCTTTTTTGGGGGGCTCCCCAGCAGTGGGCCTGGAGACCACTCTCAGTGACACTTGGACAAGCAGGGGACTATGGCTTGGGATCCCAGGTCCTCTTGGGCGCTGCCCCACCTCCCAGATATTTATGTGGCTGTGGCCTCCTTCTGACCTTGCCTTCTTGTGTCCCCACAGTACAGGTTGGCCCATAGTCCAGTGCTGCTGTGCTCCTCTGGATTCTCCTGGAGGCTGGCAAGAGGCCATGCCTCCTCCAGTTGAGAAACACAGCTTTTGTTTTCAAATGAGGCCTTCCAATCTACCTTAACCACTCCCATAATTAGCTCCCCAAAGTGTTCCCCAACCTCCTCCCCTGCTCATACTGAAGCAGGGGTGCAGCAAGATAGGGAAGGGATCCCCATGGCAATTAATTTTTGGGAAATAATAAAACCAACTAGGCCTGAGGCTGTCAGGACGGTCTTGCGGACAGGAATAAAGCCTGAAAAGACCTTTAACTGGCACCAGTGCAGTCCCAGAAAAGGCTGGAACCCCCCTCAGAGAGAAGTTCCTACAGGAAGGAACAAAGGCCTAGAAAGGAATATCAGAGAACACCATCAACTCTACCCCCTTGGCAACCACCCTAGCAACATACTCTTAGCTGGGTAGAGAGCCCCGCCGGGCAGCTTTGGGGAGGGGGTGTGGGAAGCCTGTAATAGCCAACATGAACAAAGGAAACACAGATGTGCCATGTGCATGCAACGCCTGAGCACGTGTCAACCACATTTCCCCTCTGTGTACTTTCATAACTTCCATCTCTCCTCTCTCTCTCCCCCCCACCCCCCAAACACAAGCTTCCTCCACCAAGAGGCAAGGCTCACAGTCCTGGATTTCCCCACCCCTTCTCTCTGGAGTGAGAGAAAACTGCAAATTCCCTCTCAAGGCTGCCACGTCTCTCCTTCCCACTTCACATGTCACCTGAGGACCCCGCCGGCATCGACATCAAACAGTATCTTTGGCTACTACCAGCTTCACTGGGGGCGAGGGGGGCCCACACCTGACTGTTCTCGGGGCCCAGTGTCTCTGCCGAGGAATGACACCGGCAGTGCTCAGGGACAACGGGGACTGTCAGACTCTGCCAAGCGAGTGCCCTGCCGTGTTTCTCCTTTTGGGGGTCACACCAACAGTGCCATGGAGTCACGCGGCAACACACCAGCCACACCCGGGGACTCGGGGCAGAGGATGGCGCGCAGGGCCAACCTGCGGCCGGCCGCACCCGTCAGTCGGGGGAGGCGGAGGTGTCGGGGTACGGGACGGCCGAGGTGGAGCCAAGCCACGGCCCCGGCCAGACTGGTCGAAACGCGGCCTGGGGCCTTCGCCCGCGTCCCACAGGCAGGAATCGCGCAGGGCCGGGAACGGAAGTCACACACCGAAGCGCTCAGCGACTCCCGCGAGGGGCGGCTGACGGGTCTGGGACCCTCTGAGGCACGGGTCAGAGGTCACCTGCCGCACAAAATGGCGATGTTGGGGGGGGGGGGAAGTAACCGGAGTCCCTCGCGCGCTCCCAGACGGCCAGCTGAGGGCGCGCGGACAGTGCAGCCCTATCTGCATATGCCAGACCCAACGAACTTCATTGGCTGCAAGCGTTTGTCCCGCTGCTGCGTCGGGCCCGTCTCCGTTACTTCCGGCCTCCTCCCGGCACTACCCACGCCGGCAAGGATTGGCCCCTGCGAGTCCCGTGAACGCGTTCCAGGCCTGCAATTCCCTATTGGCCAGCGTGCTTTCCATCATCCGTTTAAATCCCCTCGAGTCCCGCCTCCCCCGGCCCCGCCCTACCGCCGCCGACCGTTAGTCAGGTACGCGATTTCCTGGGCGGCGAGGAGCGCGCGCGTACGCCGGCCTGCGGCGGCGTCTCGTTCAAACGGCCCAATCAGCGGGCGCGGCGGCGCTCCCACTCCCCATGCTCAGCTTCTCCGTTCTTTGGGGACCCTTCCCCGGGCCCCGCATGTTCCACTGACCGAACGACCCCGCGCCCCCTCCTCAACTTCTCCCGCCGCAGCCCAAGGACTACGGGAAAAGGATAAGCGCGTCGGACGCCGCGGGACGTGCGCGCTGACGTCACGAGCCGGGCCGCGGCGCTTCAGGGTCGCGGGGGGCGGGGCCTGCAGAGCGCTATAAAAGGGGCCCGGTGCGCGCGCGTCTGGCTCAGTGCGGCCGGGCACCGGGGCAAGGAGGGCTTCGGTACCTGCGGGCCGGCGGTGGACAGCGAAGTGGGGCCACTCGGGCCACGCCAGGGCCGCAGCGGCCGCAGCCGGCGGTCCAAGGAGCGCAGGAACGGGGCCGGGGGACCCGCCCCCGGCCGACCGCCGTCATGGTGAGCGCGGGCCGCGGTGCGCGGGGAGGAGGGGGCGGGCGGGCGGGGCCCCGGCGAAGCGGGTCTGGGGCCCAGTAGCCTCCGGCGGGCGGCTGGAGGGGTTGGAAATCGCACCTTGGGGGCCGGGCCGGGAGATGTGCTCCAGGACTTAGCTGGTGGCGGGCGACCGCCCGGGCCGGCCCGCGGTGGCGTAGGCCGGGCCGAGCCCCGAGCAGGGCTCCGGGCTTTCGCGGCCCGCTGCGGGGCTGTTTCGGGCACGGAGGCTTGGCGCCGCCAGCTTCCCTCCAGGCCGCAGGTTTTAAGCCGGTTTTACTGAGGAGACATGGGGAAGAGTCTACGGGCAGGCCTTAGGCCTACCCGGCATCACTGCCATCCTGGCTGGGCTGCGGAACCGCGTTGGAGGCCACTGGGGAAGTGGGGACCGAGCTGGAACGTCGACTGCTGTTCCCACTCTCGCTGCCCTAGTGGGGCAGGCGCCAGGACCGTGCGCGGCTCACAGCCGGTCCTGGGCGGGGAGCCCAGCCCCCTGACTCACATCGCGTCTTCTTCTCCCAGAACTCCAACGTGGAGAACTTGCCGCCGCACATTATCCGCCTGGTATACAAGGAGGTGGCCACGCTGACCGCCGACCCTCCCGATGGCATCAAAGTCTTCCCCAACGAGGAGGACCTCACCGATCTACAAGTCACCATCGAGGGGCCTGGTGAGTGGGCCCCCTGCGGCCACACCACTCACGCACTGAACGCTCCTGGAAGGGATGGGACAGGCTTGGGTGGCAGACCCATGACAGGAGGATGGACGAGGACCTGGGAGGGGGCAGGGTGGTGAGTGTCCCAACATGCATCAGTGCTGTGCCAGGAAGAGCCTGGTCTGAGTGATGGTGGGTGGGGATCACAGCGGGAGCTCCTTAGAGCCCCAGCCCGAAGCAATTTGGGATGCCTGGTAAGAACCGGAAGAAAGGCTAGTAGTGGTGAGGAGAGAGGGAGCCGGAGCTGTGGGTGCCCCAGCCTTGAGGGTGAGTGAGGCGGCCTTGGAGACCCTCTCGGACCTTGGTGGGTTGACCAGAGCTGGGGGCTTCACTCCAGACGGGGTGCGGAGCAGTCATGGGAGAGGATTGAGGGTCATGGGTGTGAGCCACACTTGGGTGACATAGTGTTCCCCCCTGCAGAGGGCACCCCCTATGCCGGAGGCCTGTTCCGCATGAAGCTTCTGCTGGGGAAGGACTTTCCCGCCTCTCCGCCCAAGGGCTTCTTCCTGACCAAGATCTTCCATCCCAATGTGGGTGCCAATGGGGAGATCTGCGTCAACGTGCTCAAGCGGGACTGGACGGCCAAGCTGGGCATCCGGCACGTGCTGCTGGTGAGTTCTGGGTCTGCTCTGGGAACTGGAGAAACACTGGTAGTGCCTGGAGTGGAGGGCACCACCGAATCCATCAGGAGCTCTTCTCTTGGCTAGGACAGAGCAGTGGTATCCCCAGGTTCACTGTTTAGGACATGGCTCATGGCTCTGGAATAGTCAGGAGTTGGCGGGGGGGAGGGGGGAGAGAATGAGTCTGCCTTGCATATATGTGGGCCTGGGAGCAGAAGCAGGCCTGCCCTGATCTGGAGCAACCTACAAGCACTCTAGACGTGGCCCCCGAGCAAAACAAAAGTCAGTACTGAGTAGTTGTGAGTGGAGCCCAGGAGGTTTCTGGAAGGATCAGAGTGTACGGTATGCAGGCGGTGGCCAGGGTCAGTGCCTGATATGGCATGTTCCCCAGTACATCACTAGGTATGGCCTCAAGGATATTGTTAAATACGCTTAATGTTTGTGTAACCACTGTGATCCCAAAAATCTCTCCAGGAGCCGCTGTTTCCACCAGATTTGGCTCACTCTACCAGGAACACTGGTTGGTATTTTGAGGACCACCTGTGTCCTGGGACCTGGGACATGGTGGTGTCAGAGATGGAATCCAGGATTGTCACCAGCAAAGCAGTCTTGGAGGAGATTAGGGGTAGCCCCATATTCCGCAATGCCAAGAAAGCTGGTGGGATAGTGGTTGGGTAGAGCCCGGTAGCCAGGCCCCTCTCCACAAAACACATACATGCGTACACACACCTCTTCAGGGCTCCAAGGCCTGTGTGTAGCTCCCAGTGCCTCTTTGGACTGACACAGTAGTACTCTGTAGTACCTTGTACTGGGGATCAGATCTGGGGTCCTGAGTCAGGCCTACGTGGCAGCCCTTGAACATCTCCCAGATTCTTCTTCTTCTTTTTTTTTTTTTTTTTGCGTCACACCCAGCGATGCCTAGGGGTTACTCCTGGCTCTGCACTCAGGAATTACTCCTGGCAGTGCTCAGGGGACCATATGGGATGCTGGGAATCGAACCCAGGTCGGCCGTGTGCAAGGCAAGCTCCCTACCCACTGTGTTATTGCTCCAGCCCCACCCCATCTCCCAGATTCTTAATATAGTCCTGAAGAGGGGGCTAGAGCCATAGTACAGGGTAAGTGCTCAGTTGCCTCACACATGGCTGACTCGGGTTTGATCCTCAGCAATACAGAGTTCCCTAAGTCTTGCCAGGAATGATCCCTGAGTGCAAAGCCAAGAGTAAGCCCTGAGCACCGCCAGGTATGACACACCCTCTATACAAAAAAGAAAAAAAAAATTTTCCCTGAGGATAAATTGCTGTGAGTCCTGGGGAGATGGTGGTGGGGTTCCTGCAGGCCTGTGGTAGCCTCTGAGGTAAACATCGGAAACTACTCCCTTCTATGCCTGTTGGCTTGGTGGAGAGGGCACCAGCAAGAGTCGCGGTGTGCCTGCGGCTTTGTCCAGTGATGTCTGCCCAGCCGAGTACTGCATGCCACGTACCCTGACTGCCTCTGTGTGCAGCCATGAGACGCAGTCACCTGCCAAGTCCTCTTATGGCCCTAGTATGAAGAGGATGTCTGTCATGCCCCTCAGCTCTGGCCAGGGGGTGCTGGGTTACTTGTGTCAGCTGGCAGCCTTTTTTACCATGACTTCCATCAGAAAGAGGGTGCAGGGACTAGAGTGATAGTTCAGTGGGTAGGGCGTTTGCCTTGCACACAGCTGACCCAGCATCCCATATGGTCCCCTGAGCACCACCAGGAGAGATTCCTGAGTGGAGAACCAGGAGTAACCTTTGAGCATCGCCTGGTGTGACCACAAAAGCCAAAAAAGAAAAGGATGTGATTTCCAGGTTGCTTCTTTCTCCTGAGTGGCCTCCAACAAGTGCATCCCTGCCCAGAATTTGGGGGTACCTGGGTCTGAGACGAGACAGTGAGTCTGGGGGCGCTCCATGGCCTGACTGTATGGACTCATCCCAGCTTGTCCTTTCCACAGACCATCAAGTGCCTGCTGATCCACCCAAACCCTGAGTCGGCCCTCAATGAGGAGGCGGGCCGGTTGCTGCTGGAGAACTACGAGGAGTACGCAGCGCGGGCCCGCCTGCTCACAGAGATCCATGGCGGTGGCCCAAGTACAGCCGCGGCGCCCTCGGGGGACCCAGCCACCGCTGCAGGCCTGGGGGGTGCTGAGGGGCCCATGGCGAAGAAGCACGCAGGTGAGCGGGACAAGAAGCTGGTGGCCAAGAAAAAGATGGACAAAGACAAGAAGCGGGCGCTGCGGCGGCTGTAGGGATCCCCTTTCCTGACCCGACCGCCCCCAACTCTCTCTCTTAAGTTATTTAAGTTATGACGGGGATGGGGAGGGCTGGGCACTGGGACCTGGATTTGTTTTTCTAAATAAAGTTGGAAAAGCAGCTGCTGGGCCTTGCTGATCCCAGAACGGTGCCCCACATCCACACCTTGGCCTCCAGGGTCAGTCCCTGTGTGATCTCACTACACTGGGCTGGTGCTCTTCCGTTGTACTTATCCCTGAATGAGGCCGCTCCCATAGCCCAGGGCTGGCTCCCCTCTCCCTCAGCCTTCCTTTAGGCCTGGCCAGTACTGGGGCACCATAGACCCTCACTGGCGTCTTCCACCTCCACCTACATGCGCTAATAAGCAGGTGTGGCCCTTGTCCCTCTTGGACTGGGGTAGTCAGGTAGGCCAATTTTGTCTTGCCAGTTAAAAGGTTTGGGTGATGCCTTGGACGCAGCTGACACAGGTTTGATCCCCAGCATCCCATATGGTCCCCAGAGCACCACCTGGAGGAATTCCTGATTGCAGAGCTAGTAGTAACCCCTGTGCATTGCTGGGTGTGACCCAAAAAGCAAAAAGAAAACATGGTTTGGTGGGCTGGATTGATAGATCATACAGCAAGGTAGGGTGTTTGCCTTGCATGCGGCCAACCCAGGTTCAATTCCCATTATCCTATATGGTTCCCCAAGCATCGCCAGGAGTAATCTCTGCATCGCCAGGTGCCCAGAAAGCAAAAAGAAAAGTTTTGGGTGAGGGGTGCCTGGGCATGACCAAAGGGTAAGTGGCTGGACCATGTATGGGCAGCCAGAGACCCAGTAGCACTGAGCATGCATGCCCCACGGCACACCTAAGGTAATTCCTGTTTCTCAGTCCCTGCCCTGTCTGCCCCTCCTGAGGGGTGCTGGGTATTCTGTGGTCGTAGGCTGGGCTTCACATGACTGTATGTACAACTAAGCCTGGTATCCAAGCCCTAAATTAAAGTCTCCAGCTTTCCTATTTTTCCTGCTTTGTTTTTGACTTACTGAGCATTTCACAGGGTCTCCAGGCCTCCCTAAATGACACCAAGGTCATCCTGGTTCTGAAGATTCTAGGGCCCCAAGCCCCTACAAGGGTCAGGGGCTGAACTTGAACACATCCCACCTCATTCTGATTCCAGGGACAGAATAGGGTCCCTGAGCACTCAGAAATAAATGGATGACTCCATTTTGAGCCCCAGTCCCCCTTCCCTCTGTGGGAGGTGTAGAGAACTGGGCCTTAAGCCGACACTGCCCAGGAAGACCATGGACACTCCCAAACCAGAAACAGCCACCGCTCTTTGGGGTCTGGAGAACGTTCCAGACATACGTTGAAAAACATCTTCAGAGAAAATAACAAAGATAGCCCTGATAGCCTTCAAAAGAAATGAAGCCTGGAGTTAAAAAATGGGTAGGGGTGTATGCAGATAGTCTGCCAAGCACTGCCAGGAGCAATTCCTGAGTGCAGAGCCAAGAGTGACCCCAGAGTATCATGAAAATCAAAAATAAAGATAACTGAAATAAGATAAAAGCACTTGTGGTGCTGGAGAGGACAATTGGTAAGCCTTGCCTGTCAGGGAGCCAGCACAGGTTTGGTTCCCCATGCCAGATCTGGCACCTGAGCAGTGTCAGGTGAGGCCCAAACACCATCCCCCCCCCCCTTTTTTATTTTTGTGAAGGGGACGGAGTCACTCAGGGATCAGTCCCAGTGGAGTTTAGGGATCATCTAAGTGCCAGAGACTGATCCTGGGTGAGCTGTGTGCAAGGCAAGCAGTCTGTTGGCAGTCCCTGAAAAGCATTTTGGAGCATAGGAACATAGCACAGAGGCTGACACTTTGCTTGCAGACAACCAACCCTAGTTCAATCCTGGCACCCTTATATGGTCCAGAGCCCCACTAGGCATACCTGGGCCAGGAATAAGCATGAGTGGACATGCCCCAAATTAAAGAAAAATGGTGGGATTGAATAATACAGTGGGAAGAGCACTTGCCTAGCACTTCTGTCCAAGATTTGACCAACACCACCACCATCTTCCCCAAGCAGAGGCAGGAGAAACCCCTGAGCATGGCAAAGTGTACGGCAAAACAAAGTGGAAAGCTGATTGGCTCATAATACAGTGGAATAAGTGGATCCAAACTAATAGTTGTAAGGGAACTACTGCCAGATGTACATTTCATGAAAACAACTTAATCCCTACCTGTAACTGGCAGAATGAATCTTGGCTCCGCTTGGGTGCCCCCAGGAACCACCAAGGGCCAATCCTAAGCATAGACAGGAAGCTCAACCCTCCTCCTCCCCCCCCAAAAAAAAAACCCCATTAAAACAGCTCATTGTACATTCTGTTACAGACCTGAATGCAGGAGCCCAAGGCACCTGAGCAGGCACTGACCATGCTGCACTCAAGCCACCCCCCCAAACAGATGAATACTTATTTTAAACTGCTTGCCTGGGAACTATAGGCAGTACAAGGATTAGGGCTCTAGCCTTGTACAGGCCAACCCATTTGATTCCTGACACTGCCAGCACCACTAAAAGTTCTGAAGCTCATTTTACTACTTCAGTGTCCTATCTCCCCTCCTCAACACATTGGGAGGGAAAGAAACACATCTGTTCCTAAACGCCCCCACACCAGCTACACCCATCAGGCTGTCCACAGACAAGCACCCTGGACAGGGCACCAATGGGGCCATCGATTCCCAGGAGCACCTGCAGCTCACAGCAGCAGACAGCACCTTGGGTAGTTCAGTACCAGCCCACAGCCCACGTGTCAGGACCCCAGTGGAGAGATGGAAGGAGGAACCTAGGCGATGGGAGATACGCAGGCCTGTGCCTAGGCACTGAGAGGGACTGCCCCAAGCCCACTGTAATTCAAGACAAGATCTCATATCATATCAGGGCACCAGACGGCGAGGTTGGTCCCTGCCAGATGCAAGCTGCCCAGGGGAGGCCACCAGTCCAAGCATGGGCCTCCAGCTGCATTCCTCAATTCCAGGTGCCTCTTCTGTCTGCTGAAACAGACCAGACTCAGGCAGGGACAGGCCAGGGCCCCAGCAGGATGTGCACACCATGCTGCAGCTAAGACACTCCAGAGGTGGGACTGCAACCATTGAGAGAGGTGCCCCATGTACACTCACTGTGTGGGACTTGGAGCCCACTAAATCCAGGTCCCCAAGAAGCAGGGTACCACCAGCACCCAGTCCCAGGTGGGCAGCATGCTGGACAGCACACGCAGGGTGAGGGGAATCGGCAGATGCCTTTATTTATCTGGGAATGCACTCAGGCACTCTTAGCAGGGCGCGCCCGCTTCCTCTTCACGGCCACAGGCTTCTGGCTGCGCAGGATGGCACTGGCTCTGCGGATGGCGGCCTGGGAGTGCAGGGGGCTCAGTCAGCCAACTGGTGGGGGGCACGCCTCCCCCCTCCCAACCAGATCGCCCTCCTCACCATGCGCAGGTCCGGGCGGTACTTGTTCTTGCGAATCATGTGGCGGACGCTGCTGAGAGTGGCCCTTGCATTCTTGTTGATGGTGGTCCGCACGTAGGAGGTTGCAGGCTTCCGTTGGCCTAGCAGAGGGACAACCCACGAAGCTGGATGTTAGTGTGTCTCAGTCCTGAGTACTACCTCCAGTGCTCACTGACCATGACTGAGAACCTCTGGTCCCCAGCCACAGGCACACAGCAGGAGAGTGTCAAGGTGCGGGGGGAAGGGGTAAAGGCTTCCCCCAGTCCTAAGCACCGTTGTTAATGGACATTGAGTAGGCATAGCCCAAGCTACACTGGGGTTGACAATGGGAGGGGGGGCGGCCAGGGGCGGGGGGTGGGGGGAAAGACGTGCCTGGCCCTCAACTGCAGTTATCAGCCTGGATTTCAATACTAGCAACAAAAGAACAGCCTCCTTGGCTGTAACAGAGCCTTGGGACAGGCGAAGAGTGGAGGAACTCCTAAGCGTCTCACATATGCACCCCATCAATCGCTACAGGAGCCTAACCTAGCGATTGCTCCTGCACCAGGGCGGCCCATGTCACCTCTGGCAACCCGCTTAGAACCCAGGAAAAAGCACCGCCACCAAGGGGAAAAAAAAAAAAGGGGCGACACCAGCAGGAGAGAGCCTTTCGGGGCGACTCCTATCTGGTGCAGTCCCCAAACCGGAACAGCCCCATCAGGGATTCCCTTGCCAGCACTCGCATCCACAAGCAGACCACCGCGTCCGTCAACTCCCCGGGCGCCGGTACCCTCGGGCCCGCCCCCCCCCCAGAGAGAACACTCCCCCCCCCCCATCCCCGGGAGGCGCTCACCAGATCGGCGCTTCATCACCACCACGATGCCTTTGCCGTCAGCCGCCGGCTCCACGCCCACGGTCTTGCGGTGTATGAGGCCGTTGTAGCGGAAGGAGTTGCGGGCCTTGAGGTTATTCGGCTCCTGGGAAGAAGGCGCGGAGTCGGCGGGCGGGGATGGCGAGGAGGGCGGAGGGAGGAGGAAGGGGCCCCTGGACAACCCCTCGGGCCGCTCCACTTACAGTGCTGTAAGTCTGCTTGTTCCTCTTGATCAGGAAGCTGGAGCAGTTGCGCACGACCATCCACTGCAGGTGCGCGGACATGGTGGCAGCTGCGGAGACAGAGCAAGCAGGGCTGGGGCGCGGCCTGCGCGCCCGGGCCCAGAGGGACGGGAGGCTGGGGGTCCTGAGGATGGGGCGGTCCGCGGACAAGCCGACCCTGGGAGAAGGGGCTGGAAACAGGTTGATGGACTGGGGAGGGTACTGAGAGCGATTCGGGGTGGAAGGGGCCTGCCCAGCAGGACAGAGGCGTAGGTAGAATCTTGGCAGGATCGGCCACGCGGGAGCAAGAGGCTGCACTCACCTCCTCTCGCCGCGGCTGCCGGAGACGGAAAGAGACAGAGAAAGGGCGGGCTGACGCCTTTAATAAGTACACGCATTTCCGCTTCCTATCTGGGCACGCACGCGCAGACGTTCGCTCCGCTCGCGGCGCGAGTCAGGGACGTTCGGCTCTTTCCGTCAGTCCGTCGCCGCTGTTCGGCCATTTTCGGAGCTGGTCGGTCCCCGTGCCCAGACCATGCAGCGGTTTCTGGGGCGCTTGGTGGACTCCCACAAGCAGCTCCTCAGTAACGTCCGTCCCATGCTGGGCACCGAATAAACAAGTTCGATGAATGATTCCCGTGCGTGTGCGCACTGGGGAAACCGCTCCGTATCTTTGGGCGCCTCCGAGCCCCTTCGGAAGTCCTCGGCAGCCCTACGAAGGCTCAGAAGCACGCTCGGGCATCTCCGGAACCCTCCGGTAACCCGGTTCCCCGCGTAGACCGCCGGACTCGGGCCTATTCGGAAACGCTCGGGCCCCACTCGGTCGCGTTCGGAAAGCTTCCGCACTTTTCGCGGCCCCCTTCCAACTTGACACTGTTCGGAGGCCCCTTAAAGAGAAAAAACTAGACGGAGACTTCTCAAAGTCTGGCATTGGCCAGGATCCGTGATTGGCTCTAAGGACGAGCTGCAGTTTGGAGGAAAAGAGAATGTACCAGATCTCTTGGGCGTTTGTTTTGGGGACAGCAGTTCTGGGGAGGTCACTCCCAGGGGTGCTCAGAGTTTACGCCTAGCTCTAGTACTCAGGAGTCACTCCTGGAGATGCTGGGGACCGAATTCTGGTCGGCTGTGCGCAAGGAAAGCCCCCTGCTCCCGTGTACTGGGTTCCAGCCCCAAGGAGGGTACCTTTCCAACAAAGCTTAACAAGAACAAGGGCGCTGCCATAGGCATGCGCTGTCTGGGATTCCCCGGGCGTCGCCCCTGTCGGGCATTCTCTGGACCCTCGGTAACAAGGCCTTGGAAGTTTGGACTCCCCCAGAAGCCGCCCGTGGGTACAGACCTGATGGCCGAGACCAGGGATCCGGCCTACCCACCCTAGCGGGTTAGTTCGCGACGAGGCGCACAAGAGTCCTCATTGAACAGCAGCGCGCAATCTCACTCCCTGGGCTGCCCCTGATCGCGCCCCGACCGCTGCTGGCCTGCTGGTGGCGGGCGCGGCGCCGAGGCCTGTCCCGGCGGGAAGCAAGGTCCCCCGTCCCCGGGCCCGCAGCGCCATCGCCTGCACCCAGGATGGCTTCGCCATCCTGACTCTCCGCAGGCCGGGCCTCACTCACTCACCCCGCCGGGCTCAGGTGACCGGCTGGCCTTCGGGCACACCTGGCGCCGGCCCCTGACCCCGCCCCGGGCTGGGCCCGCACCCCGGGCCGCCCTCTCGGAGGCGGCGGCGCAGCAGGGCCATGGCGGCAGCGCCGGCTGTGGGTGCGGTGCAGGGCTCGGCGGCGGGACCCCCGGCGGCCCCGGGCGGCGCGTCAGGGCCCGCATCGGGGCTGGGGCGCTGCCGCGCGGCGCTGCTGCTAGCCGTGGCTCTGGACGTGGCGGGCATGGCGGCGCTGCTGACCGGCGTGTTCGCGCAGCTGCAGGTGCGCGGCCGCGACTTCGGGGACCTGCTCATCTACTCGGGCGCGCTGCTCGTCTTCCTCAGCCTGCTGGGCTGGATCCTCTGGTACACCGGCAACATCGAGATCTCCCGCCAGGAGCTGGAGCGCGACTACGGCCTGCGGCCCTCCGCCCTCGCCCGCCTGGCGCGCAAGCTCTCCCGCCGCTGGTCGGCGCCCGCCCAAGCCGCCGGCTCGCGCCCCCTGCCCGGAGCCCACGGGCCGCGCCGCGCCGCCCGCGCGTCCCCACTGCCCGCCGCCAGCTCCCGCCGCGTGCGCCTGCAGCTCGCCACGCTCGAGGCCGGGCCGGGGCCGGCAGGAGCCGGGCCAGAGTGAGCCCCAGGTGAGGAGGGGGCTGGGGGTGGGGGGCTATGGGCGACGGGGTAAGGACGGAGCGGAGCCTGGGACGATGGCAGCTCCCGGGCGCCAGCGCTCCCCCGAGCGGTGCCCACAGCCCGCCCCTCCGGAAAAGTAGCCTGACGGGGGTGGAGGGAGCCAGCAGGACGGAGGGGTCCTCTCGGTCCTCTTTCCTAAGCATCCTATGGGCTCAGAGGCTGTGGGAACCCCCAGGTACCCTTTGGCTCAGCCCCCTGCCGCATGGCCGCCGGCCCTCTGCCGCTCTAATGCTGTGGACAGCCGGCTTCCCTCTCCCCTCGTCCTGCTCCTCCTCTTTTCTTCCAGGCCAGCGGCGGCCGAAGGACTTCGCTATCACTTGTGTCTCCCCGGCAGCAGGCACCCCTGTCTCCCTTAAAACTTCTGGCGCCTTTGTTCTTAGTGTTCTCTAGCAGAGTGAATTGAGGAAGTCCGAGATTGATGTTCAGGGAAACGCCTAGACAGCCAGAGAACAGATGGGTGGGTGGCCGGGTGGGAGGTGGGCTTGGGTCAGTGTCTCTGGGTGAATGGGTGGTGTGGGCAGCTTGGTAGGTACAGAAAGAGAGGTGACTGGATGGGTTCACTGGTGGCTGCAGGAAGAGGCAGAAGAAGCAACATTCGAGTGACAGAGCCCAGCCCTCAGATGGGGGAATCTGTAAAACAATTAAACCTTGGACTGGGGAGACAGTTCAGAGCTGGAGAAGCCCAGGTTCACTCCTGGTACGGCAAGGCATGGTGAGCACCACCAGGAGGGGGCAGTGAGTTAGTGCTAATCCCTGTGCACCACTGGGGCACCCCTCAAACAAAAAATAACTTAAATTGGGGCTGGAGAGATAGCACAGCGGGTAGGGCGTTTGCCTTGCACGCGGCCGACCCGGGTTCAAATCCCAGCACCCCATATGGTCCCCTGAGCACGGCCAGGGGTAATTCCTGAGTGCAGAGCCAGGAGTAACCCCTGTGCATCGCCAGGTGTGACCCAAAAAAGCAAAAAAAAAAAAAATAACTTAAATGGGGCTGGAGCAATAGCACAGAGAGTAGGGTGTTTGCCTTGCACGCAGCCGACCCGGGTTCGATTCCCAGCATCCCATATGGTCTCCTGAGCACCGCCAGGGGTAATTCCTGAGTGCAGAGCCAGGAAGAAACCCCTGTGCATCGCCGGGTGTGATCCAAAAAATAATAATAATAATAATAATAACTTAAAGACATTAAGTCCTGGCCCGGGCACAGAGCTGCAGGCATTGCACAGGAGAGACGCGGGTGGCAGCCCCAGCACAAGGACCCCTGTGCACGGCTGAGTGATCCTTGAGCAGTGCCAAGAGTAGCCCAACCAGAGCTATAGGATACTGAGAAGGGCGTTTGCTTTGCACAAGGTTGACCCAGATTCAATCCCTGTCACCCACAAGTTTCCCCAAGCCCTGCCAGGAGTGATCTCTGAATGCAGAACCAGGAAGAAGCCCTGAGCACCAAGTGTTGGGGAGGCGAGTGCCGGGGGTGGGGAGTAACCTCTGAGTTCCACTGGATGTAGCCCAAAAACACAAATAAGCCCCAGTGTCCTAAGAGATTCTACAAATCATGAATTAATCTCTCTTTCATGTATCCAGAGCAATCCTAGTTCCACTGTTCTCTGAGAAAGTAATCCCACCAATTGCCGCATGCTCTGTGGTTCCAAAGGGGCACCCTGAGAAAGGGTGAATAGCTGCATGTACAGGAGAAGGGCAGATTAACACACTGGGCAGGAAATGCAGCAAGAGCGCCGGAGAGAGAGCTCTCAGGGCTAGGTATGTCTGCGTGTGTGCATGTGCATTTGCTCCAGTACCTGAGTTTGCCCAGCCGCCCACCCTGCTCTGCCCACAATTGTGGTCCAGAACAAGTGGCACTGTCAGGTCTGCTTACCACTGTATGTCCTTGCCATGGGGACAATCTCAATGGGCGTCAATGGGCGCACACACAAGTACACACTATTACTGCTGAGCAGGGCTCCTCTCCAGTTTTTTTTTTTTTTTTGTGTGTGTGTGTGTGTGTGGCGGGGGGGGGGGGTCATACCCAGCAATGCTCAGGGCTTACTTCTGCCTTGGCACTCAAGAATTACTCCTGCAGGGGCTGGAGTGATAGCACAGCGGGTAGGGCATTTGCCTTGCACGCGGCCAACCCAGGTTCGATTCCCAGCATCCCATATGGTCCCCTGAGCACCGCCAGGGGTAATTTCTGAGTGCAGAGCCAGGAGTAACCCCTGTGCATCGCCGGGTGTGACCCAAGAAGAAAAAAAAAAGAATTACTCTTTGACATCTCATATGGTCAAAGGGGACCATATGAGATGCTGGGGATTGACCCTGGATAATTCTCATGCAAGGCAAATGCCCTACCCATTGTAGTATCATTCTGGCTGGCTCCAAATATATATATATTTTTTTTGCTTTTTGGGTCACACCCGGCAATGCACAGGGGTTGCTCCTGGCTCTGCACTCAGGAATTACCCCTGGCGGTGCTCAGGGGACCATATGGGATGCTGGGAATTGAACCCGGGTCGGCTGCGTGCAAGGCAAATGCCCTACCCGCTGTGCTATTGCTCCAGCCCCGGCTCCAAATATTTTAATAACACAAAAAGAGGCCAGAAACTCACGTGTGACAGCACATGGGAAGGACACTTGCCTTGCACACAGCTCAGCCATCCTATTCCATTCCTGATACCACATAGGATTTTCCTGAGTCCTCCAGGAGTGAGCACTGAGCACTGAGCACCACCGTGTGTGACCCAAAATAAAACAAAGTCACAAATAAAGGCAAGAGACTCACCCCTTTCCCCCCACCCCTGAAAAAAAGAAACAAACAAAAGAAATGGGTTAAGGCATTTGCCTGGCATTCCACCTACCAGGGTTCAGATTTCCCCCGTGGCACTGCATATAGTCCACCACCACCACCAGGGCTAACTCCTGAACACAGCCAGGAATAGTCCCTGAGCACTGCTGCTGCCCAGTGTGGCCCCAAAATAAAACAAATAGGCACCTATAGCTCTAGGGACCCTGGAAAATCTTGTCTACTGGCTTGAAGCTGATCCAGCCACTGTCCGCTTCCAAGAGCCAGGGGAGCCTAATGCAAATCTCCAAAAATAGTGGACAGACTCCTCAGTGTAGAGGGGACGCCCATGAAGGACAGAAGAGCTGGATTCTGACAGGGAACTAGGCACCCCAGCCCAGCATCCCTGCTCCCTCAGGGATGCTAAGGACTGTCACCAGGCAGAACCTCCCTCATCACTTGTCCATACCACCACGCCTGCCCTCTATCTCTCGGGTCCTTTGCCCATCACCTGTTTCCTGTCTCTGTGCCTCTGTCTGCCCCACCTGTCTCCCTGTCTCACTCCCCACTTTTACCCTCTGGAAAGGCCCGCATGACACCCCCGCCATCTCTGAAAGTGGGGGGTATGGGGGCGAAGGATGGACGATGGACATGTGTCAGATCAGGAGGGGGTGACAGAAAGTGCTCCCCTCCCTGACCCCCCGACTGGGCACTACTAACCTCGTTCCCCTCCTGCAGGTGACCTTACGCCCCACCGGGCAGGACCAGATCGAGCTGTGCACCATCCAGCCGCCCATACACCGCAGCCCCTGCTCCCCGATAAACAATTCCCATCACAGTGCCTCCTGTGTGTCTGTCTCGGGGTGGACAGTGGCTAGGTGCAGCTGGACCCTCAAGCTGCCTTCCAGTGGGGGCTCAGCTGGTCATACCCCGGCAGGCAGAAACTCAGCGTGGCAGACCCACCCCACTAGCCCGGGCTCCCCTTTGCTTGGCTTCCTCCACAAAGCACTGGGGCCAAATTAGACGTGAGGTTATTTACTTAGGGGATACCCAGGAGGGTGCTGTAGAACCACTGCGAGGAGAGGTGAAGAAAGTTACTGGACAGGGTGCGGGTGTGCCTGTGAAACCACCCCATGGAGGAGTCCAGAGGCCTTTGACGCTGGGGTGTCCCCTACCCTATTCCACTCAGGTTCTGCCTGGAGGCTGTCTGGGAAGCGCCACCGATGGTTAGAGCAGGGACCCAAGGTGGGGTGTGTCAGAGGCTGAGTCCACTGCAGCTAGAGGGCTGTTTTCCAGGGCTAGAGCCTGCCCCCTGCCCCCACCTCCTGCCCCACAGCCCAGTTCAAGCCCCCTAACCCACACACTCTCTCAGGTCTTCTGCCTGGCCACCTGCCACTTGCCCCCCAACTCTCACCTGCTTCTCCATGTACACTCCTCATGACTATAGCTGAGAACCCTCACTCAGCTGAGCCCCTGCAGTCAATCTGGGGACCCCCATCAGCTTGTTGGCTTCTCCCCCACAGAAAACCCCTCTCTCATCTCTAATTCCAGAAACTTTTCCGTTTACACATCTCCCCTCCCATAATCACAAACCCGATACCCATGCTCGCCCAGGCCCTTTGCAACACACACACACACACACACACACACACGCACAAATGCACACACGTGCACAACTGCACATAGGGGCCAGGAACATGCACCCCCTGCTGCAAGTTCTCCCGGGACTGTCGGGAAGGACACTACAAGGCTATGCGCTCTGTGTGTATTGAGGGGTCCCTCTAGGGGTGCCCCTAATCATCGTCCCCTTCATCAGCCCCTTCCGTCCCTTCCCCTTCAGCGTCTGTGGCTGTCTCTGACATCTTTTTTTCGCTGGAAGCCCGGTCCTTGGACAGCAGAGAGACCGTCTTGGAAATGTCGTATCTGCCCTGCAGGAACTTAGGGAGGTGCAGGAGGTCCCGGCGCTTGGCCCACCTGACAGGGAGGGACACCTTCAGCCTGACCGCTCATGCCCTGTGCCCTGCCACCCCACTCCCCGCTGCCACCCCACTCACCAGAAGACGCAGATGGCGCAGATGAGGAAGAGGAGGCCTCCACACGTCCAGCCCAGTGCCCACATGTGCTTCCGCCGCATGTTCTCTGGACGAACAGGGTAGTGAGACCCGGTCAGAGCACTGTCACCCTGGTGGGAGCCTCCCCAGACCCACTCACCATCTGGCCTCTGGTGGTAGCAGACTCCGTCTCGGTAGCAGCATCGGAGACGCAGGCACAGGTTGGGGTTCTCGATGGCAGCTTGACCCCCACAGTTCTCTCGGTCCCAAACATCTCCCTCACAGCCTGGGGACCAGCATCAGCAGAACCTGACACTGTGGACTGAGCCTCGGGGCTCAGAGGGCCACGTCCCATGCCTGCCTATTGGTGGCCACAGGATCCAGGGCCTCTTCCCTCAGATCCAGGGCTCCAAGCCCCAGCCTCCTCCTTCAGACCCAATAGTCCAGTCCCTCTGCCCTCAGACCCAGAGGTCCACACCCCCCAGCCTCCTCCCTCAGGCCCAGGAGTCCAAACCTCCAGCTTTCCCTCAGACTCAGTAGTCCAGACCCCTAGCCCCTGTGCCCTTAGACTCAAGATTTTAATCTGAGGTCCCTGTCCCTGGATGACCCGGGTTTTGTCCACTGCTCACTCCACGGATAGAAGAATCCCTGGATTCCATTCGCCTCTGGGAAAGAAAGGGGGTGTTGCTGGGGGGTGTACAGAGAAGGAGACACCCCACTCGTCTCTGCACCCACGGCCCTCACCTGCGGAGCTCTGCATCAGCAGGAAGAGGCCCAAAGCGGGGATCCCAGAGCCCACCATGTTGCCTCCCCAGCACCCTGGGGCCTCTGTGGGAAAAGCCCTTGAGGGCCATCACCCCAGCAACCAGCCTGGCCCCACCCGCCTGCCCCCTAATAGTCTGAGTTCTGTTGCCAGGGAGCCCCCTCAGCAATGGGGGAAAGGAAGGGAGGTCATACTGGACTGGCCACCTGGTTGCTATGGAGTTGCCTCCTTAGCAGCAAGGAGGAGAGAGCCTTGGGGTGGAGGTGGGGGTTCCTCATAACTGGGGGAGCCTCAAGAGATGGGCACCCCAGACCCAGCCTTTGGCTTAGAAATTGAATGCTGGGCCAAAGTGATGGGACAGTGGGGAGGGTGTTTGCCTTGCATGCAGCCAACCCAGGTTCAATTCCTGGCACCCCATACCGCCCCAAGAGCCTGCCAGAAGTGATCACTGAGCACAGAGCCAGGAGTAACCCCAGAGCACTGACTGGTGTGCCCCTCCCCCCAAAAAACAGGATGCTGAGGAGGCTGGAGAGATAGCACAGTGGGGAGGCCTTGCACAGCCCCACCAGGAATGCTTCCTCAGCACAGAGCCAGGAGTGCTCACTGAGCATGGTCAGGTGTAGCCCCAAACTCACAAAAAGAAGCTGAGGTGCTGAGAATATGTGGCTTCACACCTCAGTCTAAGAACTGGTTGCCACGATTCTAGCAAGTGAGGGGTGCGCGATTGAGGGACCTCACTGAGCCCCATTGTTAGGGAAGCCCCCCAGCAACCCACAGGCCATGAGAACCTGGGGCTAAGCCCCAGGTCAGTGGACTTGCCCTAATTTCCCCCACCCCCAAAACCCAGACTTTCCTGTATCCTCTGCCAGAACTCTCCAGAGACCTTACAGGCAAAAGGGGTGCAACAGGAGACCCCTCATGCTTGAGTGACTCCCCATAGTCCAGAAGGAACAGCCTGAGTAGGGGTTAGGTGTGACCAGTCACCGCTTTACCCCTACACAGGGAGAAGGGTCTCAGCAATCCCAGGGAGTGAATTTTGGGGTACGAGGAGATGGGAGTAAACACCTGAGTTAAGAGAGCAAGAACTAAGTCTGAGGGAGGAGATTGGGGGCCTAGACTTCTGGGTCTGAAGTAGGAGGTTGGTGAGCTGGGCTCTGGGGTCTGAGTCTGAGGGGTGAGGGAGTTGGGGATCTGAAAGCAGTGGCGGGGTGGGGGACCACGACCCCATTGGTGTGGGGGCAAGCTGCTGACGCATCTGTATCTCACATACACGTGGCTGAGCGCCTCACCCTGTCAGAGGGGCCTGGCAGGGGGTCGGGGGATCAGAGGGCTGCGGAGCTGAGGCCACACAGCTGCTGACCATTTCCTGTGTCAACATCATCTGGACCCACTTCGCAATTCCCCGGATTCCTCAGGGATCAAGGAAGGGGTGGGGGCGGGGCGCCAGGGACCGCGGGGTGGGATGGGCCCCCCCCCCCAGCCGTCATGGCCCTCACCGCTAATGACAGGTTTGGGCAGCTTCTGCAGCCCGCCTGCCCCCACCCGTCACCCCCCAGAGGCCAGACAGGACCCCCCAGGGACAGACAGACGGACACACAGAGCCCTGAACCTGCTGACCTCACCACAGCTGCCCCGCCTCGCAGGTTCTCCCACAATTCCTGCCCACCTGGGACCCCAGTCTCACCCTGAGCCCCTACTCAGCCATGACTACAGCTCTCCCTTTTCATGGCTGCTGCCTGCTGTTCCTCACCTGCCTCCGTCCCACCATGTTTTTCCACAGAAGTACCCTGGTGTCCCGGCCAGGAAGGCCCAGGAGTCCAAACACCCCAACTCCCGCCGCCTCTCCCTATTTCTGAAGCCAGGACTGTGGCCCCAGGACACTGACCCCCCCCCCCAGCGCATCCCACAGGGTTCTGCACTTCTAGAACAGGCACCTGGGTCTGAGGGAGGCCTGGGGGCCTGAACCCCCAAGACCAAGAGAGGAGGGGCTGCAGGTCTCGACCACCAGGCCTCAAGGCAGACAGTCTGGGGACTGGAAACCAGATCTGAAGGAGGAGGGGCCGGGAGTCTGGACTACTGAGTGTGGGGGAGGACGGACTGGTGGACCTCAAGTTTGAGGAAGGAGGCTGGGGAGCTGGACTCCTGGGTCTGAGGGAGGACGGACTGGGATTCTGGACTTGTGTCTGAAGGAGGAGGGGCGGGGGGTTGAACCCTAAGTCTGAGGAAGGAGGCTGGGGACTGGACCCTGGATCTGATGGATGGGACTGGGACTCTGAACTCCTGGGCGTGAGGGAGGAGGGGCTGGGGGTCTGAACTCTTGGGTCTGGGGGAGGAGGGGCTGGGAGATCTGGACCCTGGGTCTAAGAGAGGAGACTGGAAACTGGCCCCTGCATGAAGCTGGGGAAGCCCCCGTGATTCCTGGCTGGCCGCCCTGTCTCCCGTCCCCTCGGGTCAGTCCATCCCCCAGGCTGGTGGCCTGAGTCACCTTGGCTGGTCACACTGGTGGGGGGGGGCTACGTCAGTTCTCCCCTTACTGACGCAACCTTGAGGCCCCCCTCACTGACTCAGCCGGAAACAGACCCCCCAAAGGGCGGAGACCTAGTGGTCCGAGGTCTGGGGCCCCAAGGGCACTGAGCTGCTGAGGCCCCAGGGGGTCTGGAAGGGCTCTGCTGGCCGGGGGAGGGAACCTTACCTGCGGCGATGAAGTCATGTCCCGCACAGGGGGCTGTGACCTCACCTCCCAGAGGCCCCCGAGTCTGTGCCCCCACACCGCAGTGGGGGGGGAGGGATGTGCCAGCTGCCAGCAGGAGCCGTGGCAGCCCTGTCACCTTTTGTCTGCCTCCCTCCTGTCCCCTGCAACCTGGGCAAGCCTCGGAGCTCTGGCTCCTGTTGGCACCTTGCTGTTGGGTTCCAAGCTTCTGTCACAGCAATCTGGGTCCCCTGAAACTGCTGCCCCCCTTCTCCCCCAGCCCTGTCAGCCTCAGAGCTCCAGGCTGAGCCCCTTTGGACTCCCTGCCGGCTGCTGCCCGTGTGGAGGGGAGACTGTGACTAAAGGGGCTGAGGCCATCCATGGTCCTGTTTACTGAGGAGCTATGCCTGGCCCCAGACTCTCCCTGCACCCCACCCCAAATGGTACAATTTCACAGTTGAGGAAACTGAGGCAGGGGTGGGAGCTGAGTGACTGAGGGCTTCTTGTTTCTTCCCCTTACATCCCTATGTGTCTGGCCCAGGACTCCCCACATCTCAGTATCCCCATCTCTGCTTCCCCGAACCTTTGATCTTCAGGACCCCGCCTCAGTTTCTCTGTTTCCTCTGCCCAGCCACGGGCGCCTTCAAGAATCCCCATTCTTTGGTGTTCTACAAATCTGCCTAGCTCTGCCCACCTTGACATGTGCTTTGAGCCTCCTGGCATCTCTGCTCCCTGCCCCGGGCGGGACCGTGAACTGGCAAAGCCGCCCTGAGCGTCTGTATCCCCCCTAGCTCAGCGCCCTGACTTTGTCCCGCTGCCAGAGTCACTGTGAGTGTCTCCCAGGTGGCCCACTGAAGCCTTCACAGTCCCATGCTTGTCCCCTGAGGCCAGCTCTCTCTGTGGCTGCCCCGTCCCTTACCCGACGGGGGTACCCCCACCCCACTCACAACAGGGCCCCAGCGATCCAGCGTGTCAGCCCGCGGAGGAGGTGGAGGGAGGGGACGCCAATGACCTCACCAGCCCCTCTCCGACCCCCCCCTCCTTTCCCTTTCAACTTTTCCAACTTTTCCTTCCGCGCCGTCCGCTGAGCAGGCGTGAGCGCTGCGCGGCTGCCGGCTCCGTGTGAATGGAAAAGGCAGGCGGGGGGAGGGTGAGTCAGAATGTGTCAGGCGCCCTCCCTGCCGCCTGCCCCCCGCCCGCCCGCCCCGGCCCCCTATATAACCCCCAGGCGGCACAGTCCCGCACTGCCGGGCCGCCTGCTCCCCGCGCACATGCCTCCCCTCCCCAGGCCGAGGCCCAGCTGACCCCCAGGGCACCCTGCAGTGGACAGGGGAGGGTTAAAGGGTTCCCCGCCTCCTGCCCAGGGGACCCCTGCCCTGCGGGGCCATGAACAGTAAGTGGCTTCAAGTTAATGGGGGGGGCGGGCAGGGAGGGCGCGGGGGGGCCCCACCGCGAGGAGGGGAAGGTCGGAGATGGACGCCCTGACGGGACAGACGGAGCGGGTAGCTGGGCACCGCCTGCGGGGACCAGGGGCAGTGCGAGGGCCTGGACAAGAGACCGGCAGAGGCGAGAGTATCCCTCGACGGGTCCCCCAACAAGGCAGACATGGACATCCTCAGGAGCGGACCTCCGGGGAGTTCCCGGGACTCTCGCACCCAGGGACGCCGCCGGAGCGGCTTCGGGAGGGAAACTGAGGCAGAGAACCCCCGGGGTTGAAGGAGAGGGCGGCCAGGAGGAGAAGCCACGGAGAGACACGGGGGTGCGCACGGGCGGCTGCGGGAGGGGACCAGGGGGCGGGCTGGGGGTGTGCGGCGGAGCGCGGCGGCCCGGGGGGCGCTGATTGGCTGTTAAGGTGGGCGGGGCCGGGGAGGGGAGGGGGCGCGGCGGCGGTGCCCACTCTCGGGGTGCCCGGCCCTAGCCCGCGCCCCGCTGCGGCTCTGCTGGCCCCGCACGGCGTGCGGCCCCCGAGGCCCACGTGGCGCGTCGCGGGGCCCCGGGCCGTCTGCCCGCCGAGGGGTCCGGCCCTCCCTCTCCGTCCCGAGGGCCCTGGCCGCCTCAGTCCGGCTGGGGCTCCCGGCCCGGGGAGGGGGCAGGTTCTGGCCTGTGCCTCGCCCCTCATGCCCCGCCCCGGGGCCCAGATTCCGGCGTCCGGGGGCGGACGGGAGACGCCCGGCCCGTCTACCCGCCCCGGGCCGCGTCTGCTCCGACGGGTGGGGCAGGCGGAGTGGAGCAGAGCCCGCCAGGCCCTGCGACCTGCCCTGGGCGGCCACCCGGGCACTCCACGCCCCCAGCCTCCTCCCTCAGACCCGGAGTCCAGCCCCCCCCCCCAGCCTTCTCCCTCAGACCCAAGAGTTTCAGCCTCCAACCTCTTCTCTCAGATCCAGGAATTCAGACATCCCCCTCCTCCCTCAGATCCAGGAGTCCAGACCTTCAGCCTTGTCTTGTCAGACCCAAGTCCTCCAGTGCCTCCTCCCTCAGACCCAATAGTTGAGACCCTCTTCCCTCAGACCTCAGTTCAGAGCTGCCAGCCTCATCGTCAGCCTTTCTGGTTTTTCTCACTCAGGTGTTTGCTGCCTGGTCCTGGTTATGCTGAGCCTGAGGCCAGATGAAGCTGCTGCCCCAGGGCCGCCTCCAGGCCTGCCCCGGGCCTCCTCAGACCCCCGAGTGGAGCTGGACAGCATCGTCCTCCTGACCCGAGCCCTCCTGGCTGACACTCGGCAGCTGGCCTCCCAGCTGGTAGGAGCCACAGTGACCTGTAGGGGTGCCCATGGACCTTCTGAGCTTTCTACAGAGGCCTGGGGACATGGGGGACCCCCAGAAATGGGTCAGCTTCCCCCTCACAGCTGCTTTCTCCCCAGAGAGACAAATTCCCAGCCGACGGAGACCACAATCTAGACTCACTGCCCACCTTGGCCATGAGTGCAGGTGCACTAGGAGCTCTGCAGGTGAGAGGAGGGAAGGAAGGGGAGGGGCTCGGAGCTCCTATGGGACAGGGATGGGAGGTAGATGGGGGGAGAGGAACTCTGCAGAGGAGAGGCGAGGAGGGAAAAGGAGGAAAAGGATGCTGAACTCTGCCAGGGAGAGGAGAGGAGAGAAGGGGTGAAGCTTGGAGCCCTGCAGGTCCGACAGGGGAGAGGAAAAGAGGGGCTCAGAGCTTGGCAGGGGAGAGGAGGGAGAGGAAGGGGGAGGAGGGAACAAAAGGGGAGGTTGTCGGAGGAGCTTTGCAAGGGAAGAGAAGAAGAGAAGAAGGGGAGGGAGGCAGAGAAAAGACTGGAAGAGGAGGAGAGGCTCTTGGAGCTTGTCAGGGGAGAGGAGGGAGAGGAGGGAAGGGCTCAGTTGCAGAGGCGGCTGGAGTCCCTGCGCTGTCACCTCTGCAGGTCCCTGGTGTGCTGTCCCGGCTGCGCGCAGACCTACTCTCTTACCTGCGCCACGTGCAGTGGCTGCGCCGGGTGGGAGGCGCCTCCCTGCGGACTCTGGAGCCAGAGCTGGGTGCCCTGCAGACACGGCTGGACCGGCTGCTGCGCCGGCTGCAGCTCCTGGTAGGCCCCCAACTAAGATCCACACCCCTGAGGTCTGATGCCTGGCACCCTCCAGCCTGCTTGGAGACCCCATTAGGGTGTCCCTAGGGCACCAAAGCTCCAGCCCCACATTCCTGACTGGGACCTGTAAGCTGCACCCAAGACCAAGACCCCGACATGCCCCCTCAGCTCTAACATGGCAGATCCAAACCCTACCGGGACACTTGGCAGTTCCAGATCCAAGTCCTAGAAATTCATTTCCTAGAACCCAACACACCCAACCTGGTGGGAATCAGGGTAATGCCACAGCCCATGGGGCATCTGGGCAGCGCTGACCACAGCTGGGCATCAGGGTAGTGCCAGCCCTGGCAGCTGAGTTGAGCCAGCCCAGGTTCCCAGGGCCTCAGCTCTGGCTCCCTGAAACCTGCAGACCAGGACCTTCTCCTGGAGTGATGATGTCCCCCAAGCGTGCGCCTGAACAGCAGGGTGTGTGGGACAGGACGAGTTGAAATTTTGGTTCAGTTGTTGGCGCTTTCTTTTCTCTGCTGGAAGCAGATTTCCAGAGGGTCATTGAATCATGTTGTTTTTACTGGAGAGGGGGTGGTAAGATCAATAAACAGCGACTAGACAGGTGTCTGCCTCTCTAAGATTCCCCAGGAAGGTGCCTTTCAAACCCCAAACCCAAACTGGAGACCAGAACCCCAGTCCCAGCCCCACCCAGGTAAGCCTCAGAGTCCAGCTCCCAACTGGGCTGGCCACCAATGGGGCCCAGCCCTCACCTTGGTCCTTGAATTTGCCCCAAGATTTCTGGACAGTGAGAGCTGGCCCTGGAGCCCCCCACTGCTAATCACGCCCATCCCAATGTTCGATTGGGGTCTTTCAACCACACCAGCCTCAATTTTCTAATTTTCTCAATCCAGCTTCTGAAGATGACCCTGGACAGACCCTTCACCATCATATGGGGGTTGGGAGGTTCTCAAGCCTATAGCCAGGACCCCCAGCACCCCTTCCCCAAAACCCTCAGTGCACTCCTAGCCTCTTGCTGACCACTGTTCTCTCTCCCACAGATGTCCTTCCTGGCACTGCCGCAGGTACCCCCAGATCCGCCGGTGCCCCCACTGGTACCCCCAGCCTCAGCCTGGGGAGGTGTCCGCGCAGCACACGCCATCCTGGGGGGCCTGCACCTCACCCTTGACTGGGCTGTGAGGGGCCTGCTGCTCCTGAGGATGCGGCTGTGACCGGCCTGAGCCACCAGCCACTGGAGCCAGATCTTATTTATTTATTTATTTGGGGTGTGGCAGTTAGGACCCCTACACTATTTCGCCTTATTATCAGCAGGCCCTCCAGGAGACCCTGGCAGGGTCATCTGTGCCTTATTTATACTTATTTATTTAATTGGGGGGAGGAGACAGGTGGACTCAGGGGTCCCCCGAGGAGGGAACTGGGTCACAGGCTCTTGGATCTGTTAGAAGCCTGATACACTGTCCCTGCGGCCCTTCCCCGGGGAAGGAACTGGTATATTATTTATTTAACTCACTTTCTGCCCGGCTAGGAGGGCGGGGATGGGAAAGGAGGCCTGGGCCTTCAGACAAGCCCATGAGACTGGGGAGATGATGTGAGACCGCCAGTTTCAGAGCCCTTTTGTCCACAGGGGTGGGGTGCTGGTGCACTCAGGGCCTCGACCCCCCTCCCCGCTTTGAGACCAGGAGCTCCAGGAGGCAGGCTTGGAGCCTCCTGTGATGCCCGACACATGGTAGGCACCCAGTAAACATCTGATGAAAGGTTCCAGAAAGTCTCCAGAAGGTACTCTGAGGACAAAGGTGGTTTGTTGCAATCTAGTTTGCCACAGCGGATCGGAGCGCCTGAAAATCCAAGCAGGGCAGCCATTGTTCTAGCCAGCCACATCCACCCAACAGGAACTTGTGACCCAGAAAACAACCTGAAACCCCACATCCCTCTGTGGGGCTGAGAAAAAAAAGTCTTGCAAGGACACATCACTAAGATGTAGCTGCCGGGGGGGCATGGGTGCCAGCGGGGATGGGATGGTGGGGACTTCTGTTCTGGGTGTTTGTATTTCCAGAATCCCAGCCACGACCATGTATTTTGCATGACACCATTTTTAAAAGATAATAATAATAAACACTATTTTTAGAATGATGGACTAGTAAGCCCAACTCCCCACATGGGGCCCAGAGTGGGGTTTTGCTAATGAGACCCCAAATTCTCTAATCTGCCACCCACCACGTTACAAGTGACAGGGTAAAAACAGTCTGTGGGGGAGGGCACGAGAGAACCATGATTTATCTCCTCCCTAAGCAAGGTGCTCCTTTATAATTAAAATTCAAGAGATTAAGATAACTCTGAGCCAGAGACTGTACAGCAGCCAGGTGCTTGCTTGGCATGAGCTGATCCCAGTTAAATCCTTGGTTCTCCCTGCAGTGATTCCAAGCAGTAATCCTGAGCAATGATCCCAGAGCACAGGACCAGGGGTGATCCCTTAACACTGCCAGGTGTGGCCCCAAAGCCAAACTCCAAAGCAACGGCAACTGTTGGAAGAAGGGGTGTGCCTGCTCCAGCACCCACAGTGGTGAATTGCAGTTGTCTTGGAGGGCCCAAAGGACACTGGCCGTGAGGTTCTATTCAGGCCCTCCAGGAGGGAAGATGAAGCCCTGCATGACCCACTTCCAATAGCCAAACAGACCCCCACACACACCCCAACACTGGCCGGGCGGTGGTTCTGATTCACTTCTCGCCACCCCTACACTTCGCATGTGGCCAGAGGAGGGCGCCCCAGCACCAGGGAGCGCCCCACCTCCCGCTTTGCCCAAAGAGTTCCGCGGGTGTGCGGTGAGGTCACAAAGCCCCCAAGACGGCTTCTCCCTGGGCCCTACGACTCCCCCGCAGGCCGGGCCGAGCCCTGCGAGTCCTTCCTCTGACTCCCAGGCAGGCGCCCGGTGAAGCCCAAGGGGCCGAGAGGGCTGGGGGGCACGGGGGGCGGGCAGGCCCCGCCCAGCGCGGGGTCCCTAACTCCCTGCCCCTCGGAGACCCCCCCATCTCTCTGCCGCCACTATGAACCGCTTCTGGAAATCACGGTTCCTGGAATCACTCCCACGAACCTCGAAGTGGGTCCCCATCCTTGGGGAGCTGCAGAAGACCCTGCAGAAGGGCGAGTACCTGCCCCTCGGCCCGCTGCCCATGTTCGAGAGTAACTTTGTCCAGGTTCCCGGCATCCCGGCTGGGGGGGAGGGCAGGGCCTGCGGCAGTGGAGTGCAGGGGTTGGTGGCGCGGGGGTGGGGAAAGGCTGAAATACGAGGGTCGTCCCAGCCCCTCTCCCTGGACTGCAGGTGACCAACAGAGGGTGCCCCGTTTACGTGCACCACCGGCCCAACAGGGTTACCATAGGCGTGGCCGCCTCCCTGCCTGGACTCCTGTTGCCCGACCTGCTTCTCATCGGCCAGCCCCCGGACGGCGAGCACCCCAGCTTGGTCCTCACCAGGTGCCGCCCGATCGACCCCGGCACGCCCCTGACCCCTTCCACGCACAGCCCCCTTCTCCTCTCTCCCAGCCCCGCCCCCGGCCCCACCCCTGCCCCTCTCTCCCGCCCCGGCCCAGCCCAACCGGCCCCGCCCACCTCCCTCCGCCCCCAGGATGATACCGCTGGGCCTGGCACACCTGTATGTGCACGAACTGGCCACCTGGCGCCTGAAGCTGCGCCTGGTTACTGGCCGTTACTACTACCTCGAGCTGGACGCTCCCAGCCGTGAGGCAAGTTTCCTGTTCAACCGCTGGATCCGCCTCATTCACCAGCTGCAGGAGCCGGCTCCTGCCTGGGCCCCCCAAGTGGACCTAAACCTCACCACCACGCCCCCTTCTACCTGGCGCCTGCAGGTGGGGTTCCTGTCATCACCGCCCTGATCATCAAGCTGCCCTGTGCAGGGGCGGCGGTGTATGGTTCTAGACTCCACAGGAGGTCAGCACAGGAGTCTGAAGTCAAGGTCCCCAGCAACATGTTTGAGGCCCTGGGTCTAAGGGAGGCTGGGGGCCCGCATCTCTTGATCTGAGGGAGGAGGGTTGGGGTTCTGGATCTTGGGTCTGAGGGAGGAGGGCAGGGGTCTGGACTCCTTGCTCTAAGGGAGGTGGGGTCCCTCTGGGATGTGAGAGGGAATAGCCGTAGGCGCAGGAGTTGGTAGCCCCTGACCCCCTTTCTCTGTGGCAGGATCAGGAGGACCCCTGCAAACATTCGGGTGAGCTGGCTGTGAACATCGGCGCTGTTGGGGTTCTCTGCATGCCCTCCTCCTCCATCTTAGACCACGCTGTGTCCTCTGCCACAGTCTTCCCCGCTTCCCCGACTCAGCACCCCCTCTCCTTGCAGCGGTGGTCCTGGAGCCCACCTTTCCGTTCTCGGCGCTGGCATCACCACACAGACAGAGAAAGGTCAAGGTGAGAGGCCACAAGGATCAGAGGGAGCTTCCATGGACAGGGCCAGTCAGTGGGAGGGTCATGAGGGACCAGGGGAGGGGGCCATGGGCGGAGCCATAAAGGTCAGTGGGATGGCACACGGGCGTGGCCACCACGGGCTGTGGGAGGGTTCATGGGCAGGGCCACAGGAGGCCCCTGGGAGGGTCCTGAGAGGGGCTGTGGGTGGGGGTCTCGGGAACAACTCTGGAGGCATGTGGGTGAGGTCTAGGAGGGACTGTGGGAGGGTCTCAGGAGGGCCCACAGGCAGGTTGTGGGCGGGGCCGAGGGAGGGTGGGCGGGGTCATGGGAGGGCCTGTTCTGCTGACACTCCCTCCCTCCTCTTTCGAGCTGCAGACACTTAAGCGCAGGTTCAGGTCTCAGGCTGTGGGCGACTCGGTGCCGCTCGTTTGGTCACAGCAGCTGGAGGAGCCCCAGACCACCAAGAAGAAAGGCGAAGAGAAGGCGTAGGCGGGGTGCTGGCCTGAGGATTGGGGTAAAGAATGGGGACCTGGCATGGAGCTGCCAGCGCCCCACTCTGTTGTATCTCCAGGTCTCCAAGTGTCTACCTGCCTACATCTCAGCGCCATGTCCAAGTTGCCGGTGAGAGCACCTCTCCCTCCATCTCCAAGACAAGCCCCAAAGCTCTGTGCCTTTGGGGGGGCTCATACTGTGTTCTGACCCCCATCCCCAGAAAAACACAGCGTCACCATCCAGACCATCTTTAGCATTATCTCCGACACCATCAAAAGGCAGTCCTCGACCAAGGCACTTAGACTCCTGGGGCGGGAGGCGCCCGGTCTGAGGGCAGAGGGCTGGGCATTCCTGGTGTGAGGGTGGAGGGCTGGGGATGTGGGGTTCCTCTGGTTTCACATTTCCCCTCCGCAACAGCCTCTCTCCTCTGCTCTTCTACAGGTAGGCCCCCCTGATGACGAGACCATCAGCCCCATGGGGGGTTTAGTGGAGCCCTCGGAGCACTGCGTCCCGCCCAACAAGCAAAACTTGTCCATGCTGGGCTCCTATGACCACCTAAATCGACACCTGTGGCAGCAAGGCTTGGAGGAGCTCATGGACCCTGAATCCAGCAGCGTGTCCTCTTCCTCCTTGGACCAGGTTGCAGATTCTCCTGCCTTTCAGGAGGCTAAGCCCTTCCCCCACTCCCATAAGCACCTAGACAAGGGCTGGCTGTCCAGGCCCCTGAAGAAAATGGGAGCCCCACCCATGAGAAAGACCCCTTCTGCGCCCACCACCTTCTACAAGGTACCTGTGTTCCTCAACCAGTCCCAGAAAGCCCCAGCCCAGAAGGCCTTGCCTGCATCGGCCCTCCGGAAGGAGCGGGACCTCCCCTGCCCATCACACAAGGCCCTATCCACGCAGCCTGTGCTCCTGAAGGGCCCTGAGCCCTCTGAGCTGCACAGGGTGGGCGCTCACCAAAAGGGGGCATGCCACCTCTCCAACAAGCAGAAACCAGCCTTCCGCGCCACCCCAAGGCAGTGGGCCAGGAGCCGGCACCCTGAGGCCACCCCCGCCAGCAAGGCCTGTGTGGATCAACAAGTTCTGAGTAGCGGCAAGGAGGACAAGGAGCAGAGGGGCAAGAAGAAAGGGCCCCCAGAGGCAAGGAGCAAATGGGCGCCCCCTGCTCTCAGGCCCTTGCCCAGGTCAGTGGTGGAGTTGGAGGCACTGCCACCCCACCATGGGCGGGGGCAAAACCTGGAGGGCCGGAAGGCTGAGGGGAGGCTGGGAGATGAGGTGCTTGGAGCACCAAGGAAGACCTACATGGAGAGGACTGGCTTCTGGCCATTCGCGCAGCACCAGAAATGGGACAAGCCTCCAGTGCTGGCCGTGGCCCCACTAGAGCAGGGCAGACCCTTCTCTGCTGAGGGCCTGGCCATGGCCAAATTCATCATCATGGCCCAGTCAGTGGACGGGCAGGCAGCGGCTCCAAGCGAGGCCACAGTGCCATACTGGCTGTCTGTTGCCCACCTGCAAGCCGTGTCTATGAAGAGCCAGAAATCCCTGAAGGACAGGTCGCCCGTGTTGCTCACGAAGACGGTGCTGCTGGCCTCTAAGGCCCAGGAGAGCAACACAGGTTCCATAGGGATAGGGGAGGACCTGCCCAGAGACCAGGGAGAGACTTATGCCCCACCCCCTCACACCCCGGGGCCTGCCCCTGGCTCGAAGATCCCCATCTCCGAGGCCCCTATCCCTCTGCCCCAGTCCACATGGGAGGAGGTGCCCCCCACTCTCACTCCCACCTCACAGACCCCCATCACCAAGTTGAAGGAGAGGGTGTCCCATCTCAAGAAAGGTCTCCAGGGGCCGGAGCCCGAGTCCCCGAAGTCCGTTGTGGCCACGGTGGGCTCCAGCTCCCAGACTCTCTTCCTCCGGTCACTCACGGAGATGCAGAGCAAGAAGGAACTGGCCACCGCAAAGAGGGAGACAGAGGCACAGAAAGACGAGGCACCTGGAGAGAATGTGGGCATTCCTACGCCTTTGCTCCACAGGTATTTGAGGGTTGGTGGCTGGGTTGATGCCATCAGTCCTGTTTCCAGTGGGGTTCAGAGGGGCCAACAGCTCTGAGTGCCTGTGTAGCCAGCATGGGGGGGGGACTCTCGGGATGCAGCATCTGGCAGGCAGGCAGATGTGCTCCTTGAGTGCACCTGGGTGGAGCTGCAGGTGCACAGGGGCCTCCCTCTGGCAAGGAAAGTCCCATATAAAGTGTCCCTAGGGTTGACCTTAAAGAGAGGGTCTTGGACAATAGAAGACAAAGCACTGGGTTGTACATTAGAGAGAGCTGATCATCCTGGGGACAAGGTGGGAGAGAGTGGACTTTGACGGGGTGGCCTTAAGTGATTCAGGGAGGTGGTGTCATTTGTGCAAAGACCTAAAGGAGAGGGAAAAGAGAGAATGGAAGAGCCTATTAGAGGCCTGTGGCAAGGGTGCAGGCTCTGTCTGGACCAATTAGGAGCTGCCATGACCCCAGAGGAGCACATGCAGTCAGAGGAATCAGGAGAAGTGAGGAGTGTGGTGGAGGGATACATCTCGGGAGTTGGCAGATCATTTCCCCTCATTTATTTGGGGGACACAATTGGCAGTACTTGGAAGTTTCTTTGAAGGGTACACTCATCAGTGCTCTTGGCTTTCAGTCTTGGGTGGCTCTAGGGACCATATGGGGTGCTGGGGATCAAATCTGGATCAGCCATGTGTAAGATAATTGCATTCCCCACTGTACTGTCACTCTGACCCCATTCAGGATTGTCTTCTTTTTTTTTCTTTTTTTTTTTTTTGTGCTTTTTGGGTCACACCCGGCGATGCACAGGGGTTACTTCTGGCTCTGCACTCAGAAATTACCCCTGGCGGTGCTCAAGGGACCATATGGGATGCTGGGAACCAAACCCGGGTCAGCCACGTGCAAGGCAAATGCCCTACCCACCGTGCTATCGCTCTAGTCCCCCCATTCGTGGTTTTCATTGTTCTGTGCTCACGAGTAGACCCCTGGTGATGCTCTGGGGGGCTGTATGTAATGCCTGGGATTCAAAGTGGGCATGGGGAGATGTGAGAGAACGTCATTGCCCCTGCAGTATCTCTTCTTTGGCCCCCTGACTTTCCTTTTGGGCATCTTGCTTCCAGCATGTCAGTGGACAAGCACTGTTTGCAGCCAGTTGCGTGAACAGGGCACAATGTTGGGGGTGGGTTTCACTGTGCTGTATCCTTTGATAATGTGATGCTAAGTCACATGATGACTAGAGGCTGTTGCCTATGTGGCATGTCCAGAGCTGTGTTGGCAGGAGCTGGGGGTGCTGCAAAAAGTATGGGGCTTTTTTTGGCTCCTGATGCCACAGGAGGGAGGTGGTGGTCTCAGCATCATTAGGGTGCTCAGGCCGGTGTGTACACTTGGACTGCTGCTGAGAAGAGACTGCATTCATGATGCGCTGGCAGCGAGACCAGACCCTCCCCAGATGCAGTTAAGGAGCACGTAGCCTGCCTTGCTGCCCATCCCGCAAAGCCCTCTCTGGATCTCTCTCTAGAGCGCAGAGTTCCCAGAACCTGCAATAGCAGGATGCCATGATCCGACTTCAGCGGCTCAAGTGTTCAGATCAGCGCAGCACAGCCAGGTAGCTCCCGGTGCCCCAACCCGCCTCAGTCTGGCGCTAGAGTTGTGGGAGCACACCCCAGTCCCACTCTCTCCTCTCGCCCTGCAGGCCTCACTGTAAGAAGCAGGGTGCTGAAAGGCCTGGCGAGGGAACCCTCCCTCTGCGGTAGATCAGAGCTGTTTATAAGTGTAAATGTTTGGGGCAGGGGCCTGGGGACGCGCGGGGGCAGCTTCGCGAAGATTAAACCAAACGCCTGAGTGCAGTAGCCTGGGTGCCTGTGTGCGCGCGCACGCCGGGAGGGGTCCCGGCCAATCGGGGCGGGGATCGTTCCTTCCCTGCTCGGAGAAGCGAACCCCCTCACTCCGGACCGAGCCACGAGCTCAGCTGACCGCCCCGGCGACTCCTGGACTCCCACAGGTGAGGGCAGAGTGGTGGATCGGGTGCCGGGAGGGCGGGGTTCCCCAGTGTCCACAGAGGCCCGGTCCCCGCAGACTCTGTAGATGTTGGATTGTGAGTCCCAGAAGTCCTCCGGAAGGAAATGGACAACGCCGCCCTTCGACCCCCGTTTCCCCAACCAGAACCAGACCCGCAACTGCTACCAGAACTTTCTGGGTGAGACCCCACAGGCCAGTTTAGCCCACCGTAAGGGGTGAGCAGGAAGGGCACGCCCCACCTGAAGAGGTGGAACGGTTTCCGGAACCCCGGGGAGGGCGGAGACCGTTGAGGCGAGAGTTGGGACTGGCCACGGCGGGCGCGTGGGCCCCACCTGGAAGGACGGGCCGAGGGTGGGTGGGGCTCACCGACACGGGACTGGACCAACTGGCGGGCGGGGCTCTCGTTGGGGCGGGGCCAAGGCTGTGGGCGGGGCCTGGACGATTTGAGTGCCAGGATCAAGGGACGGTGGGCGGGGCTAGCGTGCCTGGCTCGAAAGGGTTGGGCCTGCCAGAGGGGGGCGTGACTGAACCACAGGGGGCGGGGGGCGGGCGGGCAGAGCTGGGTCCCTGACCCGGCAGATTGTATCTTGGAGAGGCGTGGCCTATTTTGGAGGCTTGTTCTTGGGAGGGGCGGGGTCTGAGCCGTGGGAGCGTGGAACTGGCCTGGAGCGAGCTGGGCCAAATCGTGGAGGCCAGACTTGGTCCAGGTGGAGGAGGCCGTCATTGGGACTAGACCCAGAGCGGGGCGTGAGGGGGAGGGGGGGCGTGTCATGACCCAGCCCATCACGCCGCAGACTACTACCGCTGCCTGAAGGCCATGGATCGGCGTGGCAAGAGCCCTGAGCCCTGCCAGTATTACCAACACGTGTTCCGCTCGTTGTGCCCCAAGAGCTGGGTGAGAAGAGTCGTGCGAACTCGAGTCCGGGTGGAGGGGCAGTCGAGCTGAGCAGGGCGTCCTCTGCCTCCTACCCTTCTCTCTCCCTGCTTCCCTTCTTTCCCAGGTGCAGCGCTGGACCGAGCAGATTCAGGATGGGACCTTCGCTGGCAAAATCTGAGCGGAGCGCGCGTGGTTCTTTGAGGGGTCAGCCCCAATGCCATCTTTCCAGCCACCCGGATACTTACCCTAGTCCTTAAACTGCAAATACAACTTTGTGGCGCCTGACATTGCTTCTAATTTTCTGCCCCCAAGGGAACACTAGTGTTCTGATCCTTGCAGAGTCAGAGAGGACTGTGAACACTGCTCTCCGGATAGAACCCAGCCCCAGCGGCCCCACACACCCCTCAGCAGGCTGTAGCCTCTCCCCTGCTGTCTCCATCACCAGTCCTTTGGTTCTTGAGGCCAACTCCTCTTACAATGGTTGCAGAACGCCGAGCCACGCCCCCCCCCCCAAGTTTCCCTATCTCTCCCCTCCAGCCTTTCTGGTTGCTTGTGTCTGACCCCTGCCCCTGTACCATCTTAAGTTTCAAGGAGTTATGGGTCTTCTTGTGCCACCAGTTGTGCCTCCCTAACCTCTGCATTTCCTTCTCAGGGCGTCCTTGTCCCTGTCCTGTGACCGCTCTGGCAAGGGTCTATACCCATCTCCCTTGACAGTACCAGGGTAGCCTTATCCTTTCTCCTACTGGCAGGCTCTCGCCCGATGTGTCTGCCCCACTTCTCACACCCTCACCATGAGATCCTGGGGACTTGGGGCTCCTTTGAATGGCCCAGGCACCAGATCTACCCCCTGCCACCCCACGGGCCCTCAAGGCCCTGCTCAGTACAAAGGCAGTCGTGGGCTGAAGTGATAGGACAGCTGGCAGGGCACTTGTCTTACATGAGGCCAATTTGAGTTCAATCCTCTGCACCATATAGGGTGCCTCAGGCCCCACAAGAAGTGACCCCAGAGTGCAGGACCAGGAGTAAGCTCTGAGCACTGCTGGATATGCCCCCCAAATCAAGGAAGCCAAAGTAGCCTTACTAAGACACTTGAGATCTCTGCCTGATAAGCCTCAGCTTTCCCCACTGGGAAGAGAACTGTGGTCTAGTACTAGATGAAGCAGATGCCAGGAAGGACTGGGGGAGCTCAGAGGAGCTGGTGCCTTCCCCACAGCTTTCCATGCCCTGTCCTCTACACTGCTTTCATCATTTCCACCCCCACCAGAAATGCCTTTACTGGGAAGCCTGGCCTTGAGAGGCAGCCATATGTGTGTGTGTGGCTGGGGTGGGGGGGGCGTTGTCCAGGCACAGGTACACTATTGGGGGATAACTGAGTGTGGATGGCACTGGAGTGCAGAGCACCGAGTCACAGAATTGTCAGAGGAGATCCAGGTCACTGACCCCCAGTACCACTCCCATCCCTTGTATCCTAGAAATAACCTGCTATTCCCCCTCAGCCACCTCCCCAACCACTCCTGCTCTCCCATCCCTTGGGAAGCTGCTACTACCCTCTCCCTGCTCCCAGTTCTCAGAGCCCACATGAGATGGAAGATCTGGAAAGAGGCTACATGCCAGAGGGCCTCAGGGCACCCCATTGGTGGGACCATAGGACTCTGTATACAAGGCAGCAGGGCTCTGTGGACCTGTAAGGGCCCCTGTTGGCTCCACAGCCTCAGGGCAGCCATGCCAGGGCATCAACACGGTAAAGGGGTCAGAGGGCACCCGCAGGTTTTCATGCATAGGGATAGAAGGACTCTGGCATGGCCTGTTACCCCTGATGGGAGAGAGTTGAGGGCTGCCCCTCCTACAGGTACGGAAGCCCTGGGGCAGGGCCAAGCTAGTTCCAGCTAGAATTCACCCCATCCCTGGTGCCAGCCCCAACTCTGCTGCCACCCATCACCTGTCAGAAGCCATCGTGATGTCAGAACAAGTGAGCCCTTTGCTTCAGGAGGGGATTTCCCCCTCCCTGTCTCTTCAGCAACCTGAGCTGAACAGGATGCAGTAAAAGGGGCTCCTGCCCCAGCACCCTCTGACTTTCCACAGATCCTTTCCTGCTGTGCCAAAGTGGATCCCAGAGTACACCCAGGAATCTACACCCACAAATGGCAGCCATCTGCAAACCATCAGGGAAGCAGGGCTCCCCAGAGCAAGAATAAGCCTGTCTCAGCCCCTCCGATGCCTTCCTGGCCCCCTACTTCACCAGTCCAGCTAGGTGTGTGTGTGTATGTGTGGAGAGGGGTGGGGGCTTTTGTTGAACCGTAAGTAAAAAATGGGCACACTTCTGTGAGGCAAGCTGAAGCTGGTGAGGACTGGCTGAAAGTCTCCCCACAATGGACGCCCTCCCACATGTCCCTCTCAATGACTGCACCTTTTGAGGAGGCTGCTTATAACAAGGTTTTAATAAAAAGTTCAAATGCTTCCGAGCCCCCACACTCCAGTAGCACCAGGGGCAGCACCATAAGAAAGATGAGGTCGAACCAGCCTCCCTGAGACCTGCCAGGGGTGCTGCAGATGCACCCTGACATGTCAGCCCTGCCCCCCTAAGAGTCTCCAGGGAGCCCTTGTCAGCCTTGCCCCTATGGCTTTGCTCCCTGGGAGGGCAGCCTAGCTAGGGGTCCCCGCTGCTGGGTGGCTCTGGGGTCAGCAGTCACAGGAGGACAGGGGCAGAGCTGGGGTCTCCCAGAAATAGCCACCAGTGGTTCAGAGCTGTGCTGGGGTCAGGGTAGGCTCCCTCCAGTGGCTTTTGCTCCACCAAGACCCAGAGCAAGGGTCTCCTGGCATAGGTGTCAAGGACCCTCACCGTGGACATCCAGGTCAATGGAGCCGTGGCTGACCACCAGTCGCAGGCGCTTGGGTGGGGAGAAGGGGGCGAAGGCCAGGGCCTGCTTGGGGACAGGAACAGGGACTGGGTAGCTGGCAGGTGTGGGAATGGTGGGTGTGGGCCCAGACCGGCTCAGGTCCACGCGCAGCACATAAGGCAGCCCATAGCGCCGTGCCCAGTGCCAGTCATGCTGTGGGGTCCAGCTGGGAATGGCCGCTCGGCTCAGGGCTACCCGGGCCTCGCCCTGCAGGCGGCAGTGGGGCCCACAACCTCCCCATGGGTGCAGGGAGACGCGGGTGGCTGGGAGAACAGGGAGTGCCACAGTGGCTCGCTGGGGCTGGGGGCGCCGGCACTTCCGGGGACGCCGGTAATTCCGAGGCTGCACCAGAAGCTGGGGCTGTGGCAGCCACTGGAGCCAGAGCGGGGAGGTGTCAGGGCGGCAGCTGCAGGACGGGGGCCGCAAGGGCTGGCAGAGCACTGCAGAGAAAGGGGAGGCATCAGCCAGCTCTCGGGAAGAGGCTGAGCAGTGTGAAGAGAAGGGTCAGCACACTGGCACTCACTGCAGGAGTCGCGGTGCCCATGCCGTGGGGACAGGTGGGTGCAGGCGCGGGGGCCCAGGAGGCCTTGCAGCCGACGCTTGGTCTCCCGCAGCTCGTATTTGTCTGGGGGCCGAGGCGGCTGGGGTTCCCGAGGATGCAACCTGAAAGCACCTTCGCCTTTCCTACCCGGGGGAGAGGGCAGAGGGAGTCAGGGACGCTGCCCTGCGCGGCTCCCACCGCGCCCTCTTGCCCTGCCTGGCAGCACCTCTCACAAGTGTAACATTCACAGTGTTCGTTCTTTTCCCCGAAGAAGCCGTCGCCGTAGAAGCAGGTCACCTCATCGCCCGGCTCGATGTCTCGCAGCACCTTCACACATGCAGCATTTCCATCTGCGGGTACAAACTGCGGGGCCGTGCCTCAGCGCCCCATCTTCACGGCCCAGAGCCCCACTCCCACCCCGTACACCACCGGCTCATTAAGGTACACTCTCCACCCCAGTCAGTGCTCCTCAGGCTCAGTGCTTCTGACGCCCCCTGCCGGTCAGGCACAGCAGGCACACCTCCAGGATGTCAGGCATTTGTACTAGCTGGATAAGATTTAAGGTGGGGGTGGGGGGGTACTGCTGGCTCTGTCCACCTGGAGCCTGTATGGTGCGCCAGCAGGGGACAAGGACACAAGCCTTCTTCCATCTGCAATCCAGGCGCCTGGGTTCTGGCCAGACTTCGGGACTGAGACGCCATTTCCCCGCAGTTCAGGCTCCCATGGCCTGCACCCTACAGCCCGGGAAGCGAGATGGGAAGGCTGAGGCGGGGGGGGGGGGGCCCTCACCTCCCACAGGCTCCCTCACCTTGCAGTTGGGCTTGCAGTCTGGAGCCGGAGTGACCGCACGGAGGGAGGGTGGGGAGAGAAGAGTGGGCGGTGAGTGGGGTCAGGCCGCCCACGCCTGCACCAGCACCCGCACACCGCCACCCCGTGCCCACCATGGTTGATGAAGGCTGCCGGGCCGAGCCACAGCTGTGCACTGCGCTTGCGGGTGGAGTACATGATGCTGAAGTCATTCTCGCCGGCACGCAGCAGCCCCTCATCCGCCTCGCGCAGCTCAGCGACGCAGCCCACCAGCAGTTCCAGCTTCTCATTCTTCTTCCTGCGGTGGATGGCCGTGGAGCATGAGCCCGGGCGCCACCGCCCACCCGGTGCTCCCCCAGGAAACCCGAGTGACCTGCCTCGCCCTCCTTCTGCAGCACCATCCTTGTGCTGAGTGGGGAGGTCACCACACCATGTTGACCGTTATCTGCCAGTCCCCCCTTCACCGCCCCCTTCAAATATCAGGTGCTTGGTGCTTGCTGGAGAGGGCTGGCAGGGGGCGTCACCCTGCCTGGCTGAGGAGGGTCTTCTGGGACCCAGCCTGGGTGAACACGGACGCCTAAGGCCCACAGTCCTCTAGCCAGAAGGGGGTGGGGGTCACCACTTACCAAGCCCGCGTGGACACTATCTTGGCGCCGTTGGTCTCCATGGAATAGCGGGTACAGGGCAGGATGGTGAAGCCACTCTCAGGCAGGAAGGCGCGGAGGTAGCGGTAGATCTGGGGAGTGAGGGGCAGCGGGTGAGGGGGTGGCCAGGCTCTCTTGGCTCTACTGCTCTGCACTGACTCTCTGAGAGCTCTTGGGGGACTCACTTCCCGCTGTGGGGGCGTTCAGTGTCCTCATCTGTCAAATGAGGAGGTGGGGCTCCATCTGGGAGGGCCCCCAAGTCTCCTAGGCATCTCTGCGCCTCGCCTCAGAGGGTCCTCACGGCTAAGGAGGTGGGGGAGTCCGGCCGTGGGAGGGGGCAAGGCGCCGAGGGGCTCCAGACCAATAGCTGCAGGGGTGGGGGCGATGGGGTGAGCGGGAGGGGCGGGCGGGGAGGGGTGGGCGCCCTCACGTGGGTCTTGAGGGCGGCCTCCTGCCGTGGGCCCCGGCTCTGGAAGTAGTGGGCCATCCAGCCTCCCCGTGTCAGGGCCCGGAACGCGGCCTCCAGGTCCCGCTGCCTCAGGAAGGCCTCCAGCGCTGAGCGCAGGTGCTGCTGTCGCCGCAAAGGCGGCACAGGGCTGGGGGAGAGTGCACACCTGGGTCCCGGGGCCTGGGCCTACACCCCTCGGGCCCAGCCCGCCGCTGCCCTCCGCACGGACCTCACTGTGGCTCTCAGTGTGGCTGGCGGCAGCAGGGAAGGGTCCCCGCCTGGACCCCGGCCCCCCACCCCAGCCCCTCACCTGACGTTCATCTTATGGGTGCGGAAGCCCAGGTAGGGGTCCAGGACCAGACTGGTGGCCAGGTCGTCGTTCTCACACAGCTCCCGCGCAGTCACTCTGTCGGGCCCCATGGTGACCCCAGACCATGCTGCCTCCCGCAGTGGGTAGGGGGCACTGGCAAGCTGTGCTGGGGGTGCTGGCGAGGCAGGTGCCACTTAAACGGGGCACATGCAACTGGCCTGGCCTTGTGTCCTCGGCTAAACTGGGGAGGGGGGAAGCAGTGCAGGGCGAGGATGAGATCAACAAGTCCTCCAGGCAGAGAGCAGAAAGCCCCCCAGCACACCGGGAAGCACCATCAGAATCTCGCTCCTGATGCCTGATGGGACAGAGGCCCAGGAGCAGGCTGACCCTCCGCATCCACACACGCAGCACACGTGGCCCCGCTGTCCTGGCGACCAGCTAATAGGTGGTTTGAAGTAGGAGGGCTCTGCGCTGCCCCAGGCCTGAGGCGGAGGCAGGGGACACGCTGGGCTGCTCCTCCCCCTGTACCCCACAGCCCTCGGGACTGAGAGCTAGGGAGGCCCCAGGCAGCCTGCGGGGGGGGGGGGGGGGAGGGGGGGGAGGCAAAGGGGAGGGAGACAGCCGCACCTGCTCCCCTCAAGGGCTCTGCGGGAGGGGGTGCAGAGGACAAAGGGGGGAGGGGAAAGCGGGGAGGGGCATGCTGTGGACTGCCCACGGGACACCCACACCTAGACAGCTCAGGAGTCCACGGAGGACACCAGGAAGGGGAGCCAGGGTCTAGAAAAGAGGGAGGGGACGGAAGGGGGGCACGGGCCGGAAGCAGCCAGGGGCCTGTGGTAAGAGGCCGGTCTCAGAGCCGGCTCAGCTGGGCGCGGAGGAGGGGCCGGGGTGTGCTGGGACCTGGAGTACACGAGGGATCCTCAGAATGTCAAGGGGAGCCGGGGGGGTGCTGGAGGAGCTGAGGGATCCCGAGGGCGCAGAGAGCGGCACAAGGAAGCCGCGAGACAGGAAACTGGGGCGCCAGGGGGACCTGGGGAGATGGCGAGGGCTCTCAGCGAAGGCCTGGGACGGGAAAGGGGCGAGACAGGAGGCGGTCTTGGGGTGCCGGAGAGAGCCTGACAGGGGAAGGCAAGGGTCAGGAGAACTGGGCCAGGGGGAAGCCCCGGCTTTCCAGGGGAGGATCTGAGGCGGCAGCGGGGTTCGGGGGAAGGGCTGAGACAGGGAGAGTCTCGGGATGCCTGGGGCGCAAGGAGGGGCCGGCGGGTGCCAGAAGAAGCACAGAGAAGGGGCTGCGGCCCCCACAGGAGCCCGAGGCCTGAGGAAGGGCCGGGGGACTTGGGAGCCTGCACGTGAGGAGGGACCGGGGCGGGGGCCAGTCGGGACTGAGGGCGACTGGGAGCAAGGCGGCGCGGGGCGGGGGCCAGAGAGGGCTCAGAGGTGGGACCCCGCGCCGCCCCTCACCCGCTTCTCCTCCGCCTCCTCCTCCGCGCCGCCGCCGCCACCACCTCCCACAGCCTCCTCCGGCTCCCGTCCACCGGGCCACCGCGCTCCTGTCCGCTCCGGCGGGCCCGCCCCGCCTCGGCCCCTGCGGCCCTCCATTGGCTTCGGCCGCCGCCAATCATCAGTTGCCATGGCGCTACGGCCGCTCCCATTGGCGGGACCTCACTCCGCTCCTCCCCCCCGGAGCCCCACGAACCCCGCCACGCCTGCGCTGCCGTTCGGAGCCTTCCGCGACAGCAATAGGCTCACGCGACTGTCTGCCTCCGAGACTGTTCCCGCCCACGGCCCATAGTCGGCGCCCTCATTGGCCTGAAGCGCCGTCGCTCCCGGCGAGACTACGGTTTCGGTCAGGTTATTCGGGGTCCAAGTGGAAAAAGAGCGGGCTCTGCGGACTCCAGAAGCTGCAGACGATTGGCTGGGGCTGGAGCGACTTCTGCTTCCATTGGTTCAGGCTCGCCCCCAGTCGCTACCTCCCGCCTCCCAGTCTAGGGTGGAATCTTCAGCCTCCAGGAGCCCGCGGCGGGTGGGGGCGGGGATGCACGCGCTCTCCTCTCCCGGTGGGGCCTGACGTTGCCAAGGCGACCAAACTTTATTGACAACCTTGCCGGGCTACAAAGGGCTCCGCGTTCTTCTCTCCTCCCTCAGGTACCCCGTGTAATTTAGAGAGTACCCACAAAACAAATCTGCGCGTAAACGGCCAGAGTCCTGAGGCCCTCCCCGGGGACACCCCCCAGTAGGATCCCCTGCCCCGAGCCAATCTTTGAGACAAACATAATTAGCTATTCATCATAATTACACCCCGAATAATAAGCTCCATGCTGCAGCGCGCGGCCTTTGTCTCGCTGGAGGCTGGGTACCCCGTGTGGAAGCAAGCGCCGCTCAGGGCAGGTGCAAGCAGTGTGGACAGACTAAATGCTTGCGTGCGGGAATGATGCGCGGTCAAACGCATGCTTGCACGGACACGTGAAGGAATGAGTGCGAAGGGAGTGGGTGGATGAGTAAATGAATGCACACACTGAATTCTGGAAGAAGTGAATGCCTGCAGTAATAAATGAATGGATGGGTGGGTGACTAAGTGCATGAGTGTATGAATGAATGCACGAATGCGTGTGTGAGTGGAGCACAGGATACACGACTCACCAACACCCAGTTATCTAAGCATGTGTGCGACTCAGCCCAGGTGCATGCGTGGACCCTGGGAGTACACCTAGTTTTTGTGTTTATTGCCCATGACGTTTGTACTCTGACATTGGCATCTAATAACTCATTTCTCAAACCGTGTCTTAGTCATTAAGGATGATGTATTATTGGGGAAGAGAGCAATAGTGCAGCAAGCGGGGAGCTTTTCTTGCACTGGTGTTCAAATCCCAGTACCCCAGATGGTCCTCAAAGCCCTACCAGTCTCTCTGTGATCCACAAGCACAGAATCAGGAGTAAGGCCTGAGCACTACTGCATATGACTCCTCCCCCTGCCCCCCCCCCCGGAACACACAAAGATTGTATGTGATCAGAGTTATAAAGGTTGCAACCTGTCAGACTATGACAAAGGATAGAGCAAGGTCAAGGGGCAAGGCCCCAAGTGGCAACTTGAAGGAGGAGGGAAATGAGAGAGGAGTCCAAGGCATAATTGGGTTTTTTTTCCTGAGGGGTGTTGGGGGGAGAGGGAACTACAGCTATGCTTAAGGGTCATTTATGGCTCTCCTGATGGGCTCTGGCAACATTTGTGGTGCTGGGGATCCAACTGGGTAGGCAGCATACAAAGTTTTCTTCTATTCCCACACTGCGTGGGTAAAACAACTTGTGTGCGAGGGTGGCAGGGAGATAATCGGCAAAGGATACCATCTTTCGTTTCCAGATGTGAGAGTTTGGGGAGTGGCTCAAATGGGGTGCCATGGATCAAGCCCTAGTTGGCCACATGCAAGATAAACACCTTCCCCACTCTCCAGTCCCATTGTTGCTCCATTTTGTAATGTATTACATAGGTAACAACAAAATCTAGGTTAGAATGTAGCAAAAGTTAATTATAACAAAATGATTGATATAATTGATAGCAGTTAATAATGAAATAGAAATATTTCCTACAACAGGGTCATTCCTTTTGTCTTTTGGGGAGGGCTCCCCTGCAGAGATCTCTCCTGGTGAGACTCAGTCTGGCTCTGGGAGACTGAAGGTTTGGTGCTCAAGCCTGAAGGTGCTGAGGGTCACCCAGGCTACACCACTCAAGCCTGCTGGTGCTTGGGGAGCCCATGTAGTATTGGGATGGAACTCAGGCTCCAAGTGCCAGGCGTGGGCACCCGTGTTTTGAGTCATCCACCCAGCCCACAACCGTTTTTAGATATCTCTGGGGCACACATGTCTGTCCCAGCTCATCACTGTCCTCACAGGATCCCAGTTCCAACTCTGCCAGATAGTCCCCAGAGTCAGCCTCCAGGGGTCTCCTTATAGAAAAGTATCTGACTGGTGAACAGGAGGGTGCAAGGCAAGCGTCAGCCCTGTACAAATTCTCCAGCCACACCAGACTTTATATCAAAAATTTAGAAAGGTGGGGCCGGAGCGATGGCACAGTGGGTAGGGCGTTTGCCTTGCACGCGGCCGACCCGGGTTCGATCCCCGGCATCCCATATGGTCCCCCAAGCACTGCCAGGAGTAATTCCTGAGTGCAGAGCCAGGAGTAACCCCTGAGCATCGCTGGATGTGACCCAAAAAGCAAAAAAAAAAAAAAAAAAATTTAGAAAGGTGATACTACTGCAGAGTACACTGTAGTGTGCACTTACCCGGCACATAGCCAACCTGCGTTCAATCCCCTACACCCCAGAATCCCCTGAGCCCACCAGAAATGATCTCTGAGCACAGAGCCAGTAGTATGCCCTGAGCACTGCAGAATGTGATCCAAAACCCAAAAATAAATACAATAAAAAATTAAAAAGAAAGGGCCAGAGAGCTAGCACAGGAGTTAGGAAGCTTGCCTTACATATGACTGACCCCATTCCATCCCTCGCATGACATAGGGTCCCCCAAACACTGCTCAAAAGGACTCCTGAGCACACAGCCAGGAGTAGTTCCTGAAAACTACTGGGTGCGGTCCAACCCCCAAAACACAAGTTCTTTTTGTTTTTTTTTTGGGGGGGCAGATTCAACTGTTCATGGGGTTTTACCCCTGGCTCTGTGTCCAGGTCACCCCTGGCAGGGCTGAGGGGACTATGAGGGGACTATGTGGTACCAGGAATAGAACCTGGACTGGCTGCATACAAGACAAGCAAGACAAGTGTCCAATCTCCTGTTAGGAGATTGTTAGCTGGGGAGACAGTACAAAGAAATATTTGCCTTGCACATGGAAGACCTGGGTTTGATTCTTGGCACTTCATATGGTCCCCCAAGCACCGGAAGAAATGATTCCTGAGTACAGAGCCAGGAGTAACTCCTGAGCATCATTGGGTGTGGCCCAAAAACAAAAATATAAAATTTAATAAAAATTTAAAAGGTTGGCGCCAAAATCAATCCATGAAGATCAATTCTATTTCTTCTGATCTGTTTGTTGGAGATCCCCAAACACACCTCATTTAGGAATTCCTGAAGAGGGTGTCTAGGACTCAGTGAAGAGCTGTGCTCAAGAGGTGTCAAGGAAGAAGCCACTCCCGAGGCTGGAGGGGTCTGCGCCCAGTTTCCTAGGCTCCCTCCTTCACAAAGACACATAAAACTCGATCACCACCACCCTCAGCAAGAAATGAAAATACAGCAATCTGTGAGTGCTACTTTTTCATGTTGTTGTTATTTTTGTTTGGAGGTAGGGCTACACCCATTGACGCCTAAGACTTACTCCTGGCTTTGCACACAGGAATTACTCCTGGTGGTGCCTAGGGGAGCATACAGGATGCTGGAAACCGGACCCAGGTGGACTTCATGCAAGGCAAACACTAGACCTGCTGTACTGTCACTTCGACCCCAAAGGGGCACAGGACCCTCACTGGGGGCTGGTCATAGAGGCACCTTGACCCACCATGGACAAACCTCAATTCCAGTTCTCAGAAGGAAAACAGTCATTCGGAATGAAACCAGACACAATTATCAGTCATCCAGTGACTCAGGAACAGCCAGGTGACCAAGAGAGGGAGGGTCCAAGGGCTATGCTCATGCTTAGCATGTGAGAGTGCCGGGTTTGATCCATAGTGCAGAACGGTTTCCTGAGCACTGATGTGTGTGATGCCAAAATAAACAAGAAAAACAACCGTGGTCAATCAACAGCCAGTCATGCAGCTGAGACAACCAGCTCATATCTGCAAAGTGAGCCATTTGCTGTCCAAACGTTTTGGGGGTGAGGTGTTACTCCCAATACCAACTGAGAATAGTCCTAAATATTGCTGTGTGTGGCGTAAAATCTGAATGAAAAAAAACACACTCCCCAAAAATTCCCCAAACCATATCAGCCGCACTGAGCACCTACATTACCAATGATTTTTTTTTGGGGGGGGAGAGTGAGATGAGCCACCCCCAGCAGTGCTCAGGTCTTACTTATGCCTCTTTGCTCAGGGATCACTCTTGATGGTCCTCAGCGGACTATATGGGATGCTGGGATTGAACTCAGGTTAGCTGCATGCAAGCAAACACCCTCTCTGCTCTCCTATCACTCAGGACTCCCCAGTGATTGTTTTTACAGAGGCAACACTGGTCTATTGGTTTCAGCCATGTGCCAGTGCCCAACATGTGTACATCCTGCTTAACTTTCATCCAGCACCAAGTGGAGACACTAAGCTCTTGCTCTGTGCAGTGCTGGCAATCAGTTTCTGTTGTCCAGGAGTTTGTTTTGCTTTGTTTACTTTCCACATGGGAGTGAGATCATCCCATTTATCTTTCCCAGCTAATGAACACTGGTGACACTGGAGTGCTGCTGAGGGCAGGATTTCACTCTTCAGAGCTGGGTCGTACTCCTTGTGCATGGACACCTCCCCGTTATGGGCCCCACTGCTCAGGGCTTCTTTACGATAGCTCTTGGCTCCCAGGAGCAATCCTGCCACAACTCTGGACTCTGCCACCACTTTAGTCGCCCTTTCCAGCCCCACCCAGACACTAAACCTGGGAATTAGGATTGGAAGAACTGACCATTTCTTTTTCTTTCTTTCTCTCTTTCTTTCTTTCTCCTTCCTTCCTTCCTTCCTTCCTTCCTTCCTTCCTTCCTTCCTTCCTTCCTTCCTTCCTTCCTTCCTTCCTTCCTTCCTTCCTTTCCTTCCTTCTTTCTCTTTCTTTCTCCCTTCCTTCCTTCCTTCCTTCCTTCCTTCCTTCCTTCCTTCCTTCCTTCCTTCCTTCCTTCCTTCCTTCTTTCTTTCTTTCTTTCTTTCTTTCTTTCTTTCATTCTTTCTTTCTCTCCTTTTTTCTCTCCTTCTTCTCTTTCTTTCTCTCCATTTTTTCTCTCCTTCCTCTCTTCCTTCCTCCCTTCCTTCCTTCCTTCCTTCCTTCCTTCCTTCCTTCCTTTCTTTCTTTCTTTCTTTCTTTCTTTCTTTCTTTCTTTCTTTCTTTCTTTCTTTCTTTCTTTCTTTCTTTCTTTCTTTCTTTCTTTCTCTCCTTTTTTTTTTTTTGGCTTTTTGGGTCACATCCAGCACTGCTCAGAGGTTACTCAGAGGAGTAGACCTGTACTCAGAAGTCACTCCTAGCAGGAAAGCGTATGGAATGCTGGGGATGGAACCTGGCTGGCCAGTTGCAAGGCAAACGCCCTACCCTCTGTACTATTGCTCTGGCCCAGGACTGGCCATTTCTGCAAATTATTATTATTATTTTTTGCAACTGAGGTAAAATTCACACAACACAAAATAGCATTTAAGGACTGGAGAGATTTCCTAGCTCCTGAGAGATTAAAAAAAAAGAAGAAATATTGGGGCTAGAGCCCATTGTATAGCAGGTAAGGCACTTGCCTTGCACATAGCTAATCCTGGTGCAGTTCCTGGCACCCCCTATGACTCCCTGAGCCTGCCAGGAGTGACCCCTGAGCTTAGAGTCAGGACTAAACCCTGAGAACTGCCGGTATGTCCCCACCCACCCCAATCCAAACATTATTTTGGGTTTTTTTTAGCTTTTGGGGTCACACCCAGCAATGCTGAGGAGTTACTCCTGGTTCTGTACTTAAGAATTACTACAGGTGAATAGTAGAAATAAGTACCAGTAGGTTGGCTCCATGGCTTGGAAGCTGGTCTCACTTGTGGGGAAAAAGGCAGCTCAGATAGAGAAGGGAACACCAAGTAAAATGTGGTTGGAGATCCCGCTCAGGAAGGGAGATGAGTGCTGAAAGTAGACTAGAGATTGAACACAATGGCCACTCAATACCCCTATTGCAAACCACAACACCCAATTGGAGAGAGAGAGAGATCAAAAGGGAATACCCTGCCACAGAGGCAGGGTGCGGTGGGGGGAGATGGGATTAGGGGGGGAGGGATACTGGGTTTATTGGTGGTGGAGAATGGGCACTGGTGGAGGGACGTGTTTGTGAACATTGTATGAGGGAAAAACAAGTTCTAAAATGTGTGAATCTGTATCTGTACCCTCATGGTGATTCACTAATTAAAGAATAAAATAAAAAAATTTTAAAAAAAGAATTACTCCAGGTGCTGGAGCGATAGCACAGCAGGTAGGGCGTTTGCCTTGCACAAGGCCAACCTGGGTTCAATTTTCAGTATCCCATATGGTCCCCTGAGCACTGCCAGGAGTAATTCCTGAGTGCAGAGCCAGGAGTAACCCCTGAGCATCGCCAGCTGTGACCCAAAAAGAAAGAAAAAAAAAAGAATTACTCCAGGCTGTGCTTGGGGGACTATATGGGATGCCACAGATTGAACTGGGGTTGGCTGTGTGCAAGGCAAATGCCCTACCTGATGTACTATTGCTCCAGCCCCAATACAGCCAATTTAAGGAGCACATCTTGGGAGCACCTACTTAAGCTCTTGTGCAATCTTCAGCTCCGTTTCCAAATGTCTCTATCTCTCCCTCAATGAAGCAATTTAGTGATTGGTGGCTATGTACTCTCCTTCCAGCCCATAGTGGTCACCACCTCACTCTCGGGAAGGCTTCTCAAGGGGTTACCAACACTGCTCCCGCTTTCCCCCACACATCTCCCCCTTCCTCCCAGGTGGAACCACAGCCCTGACCCCTCTTGCTCTGCTCCCTCTTTCTGGCTCTATAAAACATTTTGGCTTTGGCGCCACACCAGCAGTGGTGGAGGCTACTCCAGGCTCTATACTTGCTGGTGATTCTGTTGGTGCTCAGGGGACCATGTGGTGCTGGGGATCAAACTTGGGGGCCCCAGAGATGAAGACTGAGCATACTTTAACTCAGCTCCCTGGTTACTCCCCTTTATTTTCCATGGGACACCTCCCATCCCTGTCATTTCTGCTTCCTGGGGGTCTCAGAGGGTCCTTCTCAGGTTGCAGGAGGTGCCTTGATCCCAGACAGTCCAGCCAGACCCACAGGGACTTTAGGCAGTATTTTTCCCACCAGGCACTGGTTGAGGTTCTCGCCAGCGCTCACCAGAGGCCCCCAAGCACAAGGTGGGGTGGTGGGGACAGCCATTACGATCCTGGCTTTTACAGAGGAGAAAACAGGTTCTGAAATGTCCACACCCCTGTCCTCCAGACTCCCCACCCTGAGACAGGTCCCCATCACCAACCAAAAGTGGTTAACCAAACATGAAAGTGCAATATCATCTTGCTCGGAGGAACACTTGGCCTCTTCCCCTGGGCCAATCCAGAACAACATCCTCTTTTTTTTCTTTTTTTTTGCTTTTTGGGTTACACTCAGCAATGCACAGGGGTTACTCCTGGCTCTGGCTCTGCACTCAGGAATTACCCCTGGCGGTGCTCAGGGGACCATATGGGATTCTGGGATTCGAACCCAGGTCGGCCGCGTGCAAGGCAAACGCCCTACCCGCTGTGCTATCGCTCCAGCCCCCAAGAACAACATCCTCTTTACGGAAGGATCAGGAAGAATCTGGGCTCTCAGCACTTAAGAGGGCAATGAATGGAACCTAAAGAAGCCCACCAGCTTTGAGGGCCTAGAAACGATGGGAGGGTTGGGGGAAGGGATGGAGGACAAGGGGTCAGTTGGGATTGGGAAGTGGGAGAGACAAGAACTTGCTAGAATGTCACTCCATCAGGCCCGGTCACATAGCCCCCAGTCTCTGCTCCCTCAGACCCAGGGGTCCAGACCCCCAATCCCTTGCTCCCTCAGTGTGGCTTTTCTTTTTCTTTTTTTTATTTTGTTTGGGCCATATCTGGGACACTCAGGGGCCCATGCAGTGCCCAGGGTCCATGCTGCCCCCTACATGCAGAGCCTGTGCTCCCTGGTCATGTTTGTTTACTTGTTCATTGCCACCGAGCAAATGTGTGTTCGGTTTGTTTACTTTGTCCCAAGTTCTCCACTAAGCCAAACCTGGGCTCAGTGTGCCAACTGCAACCCCACCATGTGTGTGTGGAGGGGGTGCTGAGGTTCAAAGGCAGTTCTCATGCATGTGAGGAGTGTGCTTTAGTGCTGCGGTACGTGCCTGGTTCATTTTATTTATTTATAATCCAGGGGTCTCACCAGCAGTGTTTAGGGGGGCTGCGGGTCACTCCCGCTAATGCTTGGCCCAGCTGATAATTCAGTGCTTAGGCCAATGATATGGGTCTACTCAGGCCCAGCAGTGAATGTCAGGGTCCACTAGGTAGTACTACCACAGTACTAATCTGGTTTTTTTTTTTTTCTTTTTGGGTCACACCCAGCGATGCTCAGGGGTTACTCCTGGCTTTGCACTCAGGAATTACTCCTGGCAGTGCTTGGGGGACCATATGGGATGCCGGGGATCGAACCCGGGTCGGCTGCGTGCAAGGCAAACGCCCTACCCACTGTGCTATCGCTCCGGCCCCAGCAGTACTAATCTGGTAGTACTTGGGGAGCCCAGGCAGGAATGGAACAGTCCTAGAATCATGGGTTTGAAGGAGGAGGCTGGATGCTGGAGTCTGGGTCTGAGGGAGGAGGCTGCAGCCCCAAGTGCCGCGGGGAAGGAGCCTGGAGGGACTGGAGATCCAGGGAGTTGAACTCCAAGAAGGAGACTGAGTTATGCATTTGAACCTCTAACACTGAACAAGTAAACGGGGTCCCCATAGCTCAGAACCCCCTTGGGAAAAGGAAAGGGAGCCCCTAACGCTCAGGGCCCCCTGGAACAAAGGAAAGGGGGCCCCCAAACTCAGGTGGTGTCACCAGGCCTACGAAGACTTCGGAATCCTCCGTTTGGTTGAACCCTGAAGAGAGTGTCAGGCCCATAGCCGATACTGTGCGCAGGTGCCAAATGCAGATGGGACTTTGGTCGCAGCCTCGCCCCACTTATTGACGCGTCCCACTGCTAGCCTGGTGAGCACTGTTGGGCTGGGCCAGAGCCAGCCTGTGGAAGGCGGAGCTAGCGCTGGAAGGTGGAAGGGGCCTCAGGCGGACAAATAGGCCCGCCCACTTGGACCCCCACCCCTCGCTCCAGGTGGCCACACGCCTGCCACACCTGCGGCTTGCAGGCTGTTCTCACCTGTGTGAAGGGACAGAGACAGTGGGCTGGAGCCTTGCCTTCGCTGGCTTCTCTGGCACAGTCGGTTATGAGGGGCTACCTGTTCCTGTTGCCTGTTCTCCTGGCCATCTGGTCTACGGTGGGCATCTGGATTGTGTGAGTGTCGGAGGCAGGATGGATGCTGCGGGGTCTGGAAGCCTGTCTGATGGAGGAGACTGGGGGCTCTGGACTCTAGGACCTGAAGGAGGAGGTTGTGAGTCTGGACCTCATGGTCTGACAGAGGAGGCTGGGGATCTGGACCCCTGGGTCTGAGGGAGGAAGCTGGGGAACTCCAGGATCTGATGGGGGAGGCTGGGTGTCTGGACTCCAGGATTGCCGAGAGGAGTCTGGTGGAGGGGTGGAAGTTCAGGTCCTGCGTGACAGAGCCTCACTCACAACTCTGTCCTCTGCAGCTTTGGCATGGCTGTGGCCAACAAGGCAGTGAACATCTCCCAGACATTCCCCTATATCAGGTAGCAGGGGTGCAGAGGGAGGCAGGGCAGGGTCCTGGCCGGGAAAGCCCCTGAAGCCTGTCTCTGTCCCAGTGTCTGTGGAGCCGATCCGCCGCAGAGCTGCGTCTTTAGCCAGGTGCTCAATATGGGGGCTGCCATGGGTACGTACTTGCCTCCGCGTGGCCGCTCCCCGCGGCAGACCCAGAGCCCAGGCCCCTGCCACCTCCCACCCTCCTAGGGCTCGACCCGCACCCCTGGAGCCCAGTCCTTTCTTCCCCACCATTCTCCTTACCTGGGCCCCACCCCCCCAAGCCTGGGGTCTCCAGCCCCCACTGCCTCGTCTCCACAGGCGCCAGTATCTGCATTCTCCGTTACTACCAGCTTCAGGACTGGGGGCTCCAGAAGTGGCCTAACCAGGTGATCCTGTGCAGCGGGCTTCTCTGCGCCCTGGGCACTTCCATCGTCGGCAATTTCCAGGTGAGACCGGGAGGGGCCGGCCCAAGGAGGCTGAAACTACAACTCCCAGCAACCCTCGGGGCCCGAAGCCTCTCGCTTGGCAGGTTCGACCTGGCACAATCTTCCGGGATGTGTATTTCTCTGGAGGCTCGCTTGGCGGAGGGAGGGCTCTTTTGAATCTTTAGGAGGTGGGGGCAATGTACTACCACCCCTTCCGAAACCCTTTTCATGATGAAACTGCTTGAGAGTCACTCGTGATTAATATTTGCTTCCACCTGGGTTCTCTGTGCAAAGGTCAGATCCATCCTACTAGGCCAAATTCAAGTTTTGTTTGTTTGGGGGACACACCTGGAAGTGGTCAGGGCTTACTCCTGGCTCTACTCTCAGAAGTCACTCATGGCGAGGCTTGGGGACCAATGGGTGTCTTACCCACTGCACTCTCTCTCTGGTCCATCATTTTTCTTTCTTGGCTTTTGGTCACACCTGACCATGCTCAGGGCTTACTCCTGGCTCTAGCTCAGGAATCACTTCAGGCAGGGCTTGGAGGATACTATGTTGGTCCTCCTGGAGGGCCTTGGAGGACCCTTCTGCCCTGTATGTCAAAGCCAGGTTGACTCTGTGGAAGACAAGTGCCTGTGGTACTATTTCTTTGGACCTTTTTTAGCAAGTTTTCTTTTTCTCCTAAATTTGGGTAAGGGGCACACTCTGCAGTGCTCAGGGCTTATTACCGGACTGTGTCCTCAGGAATCATTCCTGGTGGGTTTAGGATGACAGAGCCATATGTGGTGCTGAGGATTAAACCTGGGTTGGCTACGTAAGTGCCCTAGCCGCTGGACTGTCTCTCCACTCTGGCCCTTTAAAAAAAATCATCAGTTTTGTGGTGGTCAGAAGTAAACCAGATACAAAGACAACATCTCTTCATATATTTTTTTGGGGAATGGCACATCTGGCAGGGTTCAGATGTTATTCCTGGCTCTGTACTTAGGGATCACTCCTGGCAGTGCTTGGGGAATCATATAGGATGCCAGGGATCTAATCCAGGTTGGTCATGCACAAGACAACCTCCCTACTTTCTGTAGTATCACTTCAGCCCCTACATTCCACCTTTTTTTGTGTGTGGTACTTGTTTATGGAGGTGTGGGAGACAGCCTCTGAGTTTTGGGGGGGCCCTGAGTCACATCCTCAATTCTATAATCACAATGTTTGTGTGTGGCCAGGGATAGAACCAAGGTCTATCTGATGCCAGGCAAGTGCCATGTCCACTATACTCTCTCTCCAAGTCACAGTACAGATTCTTTTTATTTATTTATTTATTTTGCTTTTGGGGTCACACCCAGTAACGCATAGGGGACAGAGGTTACCCCTGGCTCATGCACTCAGGAATTACTCCTGGCAGTGCTTGGGGGACCATATGGGATGCTGGGAATCGAACCCAGGTTGGCCCCATGCAAAACGCTCTATCCGCTGTGCTATCGTACCAGCCCCCACAGTACAGTTTCTTAACTAGGAAGATCAGGAGATATTTGTAGGAGAATTGAATGAGCCAAATGTAGAAATTCTACAGCTTGATTTTTAAAGTTATTTTATTTTCTGTGATGTCCAGTTCTAATCTTGTGCTGTTGGTGGAGTAGAGGCTGGGAAGGGTGTTCAGTTAGACAAGGAGGTGCCTCCTGCTTTCAGTGAAAATTTCTCACCACTTTCAGTCATTCAGTCATTTTCCTCTGATCTTCAACTTTCCTTTCAGAAATTGTTATGTTGCTTCCCCTGGAAACTTTCCAGACACTCCTTATAATCAGTCCTCCCTCTTATGGGAATTTGAATCTTTTAATGTTTCTACATACTGTATACTGGAGCAATAGCAGAGCAGGTAGGACATTTGCCTTGCTCGTGGCCGATCCGGGTTCGATTCCTCCATCTCTCTCAGAGAGCCTGGCAAGCTACCGAGAGTATCTCGTCCACACAGCAGAGCCTGGCAAGCTACCCGTGGCATATTCAATATGCCAAAAACAGTAACAAGAAGTCTCACAGGAGAGACGTTACTGATGCCCACTCGAGCAAATTGATGAGCAACAGGATGGGATGACAGTGTGACAGTGCTACATACTGTGTACTATGGATCTTTAAGCCATGAGTTATTGTGAGTCTAAATAGTTTCCCTCTTGGGGACTGAGATGTGGCTTAGGTGGCAGAGCACTGGCCTTCCATGTGTGAGGCCTGAGTCGGATCCCTGGCACCACATGGCCCTGGAGCTCTGCCAGGAGTGGCCCGGCCCAACCATTAACACACACAAAAGAATTTTTCTCTCTGGGGGCTGAGGAGAAAGTACAGAGGTTAATGCACTTGCTTTGTACACAGCCAACCCCGAGTGATCTCTGAGCACAAGGCCAGTAGTAGTATTGAACAATGACAGCTATAGTTCCAAAACTCTCCCCTTAAAAGTAAAGTTTTCCTTTCCAAGAACTAATTTCAGGGCCAGAGGGATACTTTGAGGCTTAAGGCATTTGCCCTGCATCCCACTTAGCCCAGTTTGAATCCCCAGAACCACACAGGGTTCCCTGAGCACATCCAGGGGTCACTCCTGAGCACAGAGACAGTAATAGCCCCTGAGCCTTGCTGGGTGTGGCCTCCCTGGCACCCAACCCCCAAGAACTGATTTCTACCAAGGGTAGCAATAATCTTGGGAGGCTCCTAGTCTGTTGAGAGCCAGTAGACTAACTCCTCGGTCACAGGGACATGTACTGAGACTCCTTAGGTGAGGTCATAGTTGTCCTATGAGTTTGCATCACTGGTCACTGCACTCAGTGGTTTCCCTCTCGTGGACACTTGGGCTGTGCAGGAGCCCGCTGGCATTTGCTCTATACCTGTGCTTGGCACAGGTTGCCCCACACCTGCTGGTACTCCAGTGAGGGCTTCTCTGCTCTTGGCTCTGCTCTGTGCTCTGTGCTCACTATATTGTGTGTCAGGGATCAAATGGATCGGCTGAGGGCAAGGCCAGAACCTTCTTCTTTTTTTTTTTTTTTTTTTTGATTTTTTGGGTCACAGAACCCCTGGCAATGCTCAGGGGTTACTCTGGGTAGTGCATGGGGGACCATATGGGATGCTGGGGATAGAACCTGGGTAGACCATGTGCAAGGTAAATGCCCTACTGGCTGTATTATCACTCCAGCTCCAAGGTCAGCACCTTCACCCTGTACAATTTTTGCTGCTGGAGGCACTGCAGATGTCAATGCCTGTGCCCCCACTCCACCAATGGTGATGCTGGCAAGAGCTTGGAGAAATGGGGTTCTGAAGGGGGTAGAGTGGGTGGGTGGGCTATGGACTAGTGCTCCCATCTGTGATCTTAATGCCCCTCTGCCCACAGCATCAGCATCAACTGCCCACACACCTGACAGGGGCCTTCCTGGCATTCTTTGTGGGTGCCTTCTACTTCTGGCTCCAACTTGGTTTTCTCCGGGGACTGAAGATGGCAGCCCAACCGGGCGCACCCTGGCTTGGTCCCCTGCGTCTGGGCCTCTGCAGCGTCTGCTCCGTGCTCTCGGTGGCCAGTATCCTTCTTTGGTCGGGCCTCAGTTTCCCCAAGTTATTGCCTTGTGGTCCAGGAGAGCCACTTAGAGGGTACCTGTTTCCCTTCATTCCCTCCCCTTTCAAACTTGGGTCTTGGTTTCCCCCAGGGTGTGAGGGTTTAAGTGTGATAAAATGTCAAGTGTTGGGGGGAAGCAGCTCAGAGGGGGGCAGTGGCCACTCTTGGGAGAATGATCTGAGGGACACAGGCGTGGGGCAACAGATGGGGAGACAGGCTGGGCTCCTGCTGGTGGTGGATCTGTCCAGTCAGCAGTCCCATGGGCATGTCTTGGGGTGATTCATACCACCCTGAGCTGTATTTCCTTGTGTAGGGGGAGGTTGCTGTGGGGAGTCGTTGGGGCTGGGCCAGGCTGGAGAGAAGGGAGGGAAGCAACCTCCAGGCACGAAGAGAGGGTCCCCTAAGCCCAGACTCCTGCAAGACAGGCTCTGGAACCACTGGGTCTGACCCCCAGGACCTCATTCTTGGGGCTGTACAGCCCCAGGCCTGAGTGGATAAGGGCTGGAGCCTACTGAGGGCCTGGGGCCTGGACAGGAAGAGGTTCTGGACAGGACTGGAGGGGCTGGTTCAGCATTTACTGACACCACCAGGCTCTACTTTCACCTAGGGAGAAGGGGTAGGGCCTATTCTGGGCCTCATCCCTGTTCCTGGTGGACAGGGATTGAGTCCACTGAAAACCCTGTAAATCCTCTAAACCACATCCCATATACTAGGAATGTAGCCTGGAGGGCAGAGTAAGAGTGGGTCAGAGGTGTGGGCCGGAGTGGGGGGCTGGGGGGTGGTGGAAAGTGGAGGAGGTCCGGGATGGGGAATGAGGCATTGATTGGGTGACTAGGAGGAGGAATCTCTTTTAGGGGCAAGATAAGAAGATGCCCTTGGGGAGTGTTGGGAGAGTGTATCCAACCGGGGTATGGGGAGAGACGGGTCTCATGAAAGCTGCAGAGGACTAGAGGATAGGGCTCGGGGCATATTTGCAAGTCAAAGCGGTAGTGGCAATGATCTAGCTAGGAGAAGGAGTATGGGGGGCGCCTGTGGGAATTAGGGAGTGCCTCTCTGGGTAGATAAACCTAAGGGGACACAGGTTATCCTGTGTGATGAATGCAGAGGAGAGTGCGGGGAGGCGTCTTGAGGGGCGGGGCTGAGCCGGGAGGGAAGGGGCGGAGATGAGGAGTGGGGCGGAAAGGAGATGGACTGGGGATCTTAGGGAGGAGGGGCGGGGCGGGAGCGACATGGGCGGGGCTGAGCCGGGAGAGGCGGAGCGAAGCTGGGAGAGTGGAGTGAGCGGCTGCGGTCCTTGACGCAGCACCAGTGGTGGTCCTGCACATCCGGGGTCTGCGCTCGGTGGCCGCTTACTGCGAGTGGACCGTGGCCATGATCCTCTTCCTGCTCTTCGGCCTTCTGGCTGTGGACTTCTCTTGCCTGTACAACTGCACCCTGCAGCTGAAGTCTGCTCCTCGCAGCAGCTCCCCACCCGCCCCCGCTGACCCCCTGCAGCTGCAGCAATCCCAGGCGCTCTGAGCCGGCCTTGGCCTCTCCACCCCGGAAGGAGCGGTGCCCGAAGAGCTAGGGAGCAGCATTCCAGAAGGAAACAGCGTCCCAAAGGACCAGCACCGCGGGAGGAAGCGGCGCCTCTGGGAGAGGCACTTCAGGAGGAGCATCAAGGACGTGCCACATGTCTGCTCCCCGCCTGGAACTCCAAGCCGTGGGGCGGCGGGCAGAGCTCTGCTGTGGCCCCTCCAGCCAGAGCACCCAGGAAGCGAGGCTCAGGCCAGCCAGCTGTCCCTGATCAAGGCTATTTATTATTATTCTTTTTTTTTTTTTTTTGGCCGCCGACGGAATCAGAGACACGGACGCAGGCAGAATCACGCGAAACCAGAATTCCTTCCGGAGAGCAAATCCGTACAGAAGGGCATAGGGTGGGGTCAGGAAGGACCAGGATGGTCCAGGAAGGGGTTTGGGATGACACAGGGCCACAAGGCCCTGTCCGTCGGATCTGCTAAGCCACCCCGACCAGCCCCGTCCCTCCCCCACCCTACCCCGCAGAGACTGATCAATAAATAAAATAATAAATTAATCAATAAATAAAATAGAAACAGTTCCCCGCCCCCAGTCACCCTAGAACCACCCCCATGGGCACCCCCAGAGCCCCAACCCTGCAAGGCAAGGCTGGGATTTTGTGTCTACCCCCCACCCCACCTATTCCTTGGGCCCTATTTACAGATTCACAGTTGGGGGGCAGGGAAGGGGGGTGGGGGCTCCCCTCCTTCCCTGGCCCCCTGGGGTCAGGGCAAAGGGGTCCCATTGGTGGCCAGGAGCTTCTTGTCCTTGGGGGGGCCTCGTCGAGGAGAACTGGTCAGCTCTGGGTCTGGACGGCCAGGTGGGGGTTGCAGGCTTCGAGGTGGGGTACCCGTAGGCCGGGTCTGCACCCCGTTCTTCTCGTCTGGCAGGGAGGAAGCAGTGTGGACTCAGTCCCCCTCCACCCACCCCTGACTTGGAGAATATTTAGGTGGGGGCAAGTGCCCTGGTACCTGTCAGGGGACCCCCTCCTGGTGACCACACCCTTCACTGGGCTGAGCCACACACAGGAGCCCTCCTCTCCCTCCCCAGGGCCTGGGGCAGGGCCTTCCCAGGAAGAGGGCCACGTGTGTTGCTGTTCCCACAGGGCTCTCCAGTGGTCAGTGGTTCAGCCCCAAGAGTCTCTGATTCTGGAGGCTACCAGTCAGGTTGTCCCCTTCCTGGCAATAGATGTGTCCCCTGGTGCCAGGACCCTTCATCAGCGGAGTGACAGAAGCCTGGGGGCAATTGGTAGCCCAGCGTCTCTGAGGGTGCACCCTCTGGGGGGCTCCTCACTTCCTGGTGCTCAGGCCTGGGAAACTTGACCAGGGGGTGCCGCCTCCTCCAGCCCCATTCTGAGGCCACCCTGCTTGCCACAGACACTACAGATGTCACCTGGGGGGGGTCTATGGGGGTTGAATCATGTGCCCCTCGCCACCCCAACCTGGCCTGCTTGGTCAGGCCAGACACAGTTCCACAGCTTTTGAGGGCAGGGACTTCTGTCCTGTTAGGGCCTGTGGAGGTCCCTAGCCCCCACTTTCTGAGAACTTGTTCATAGTACTGAAGGTCTCAGTGTGACAATCAGGGGGCCTGATGCCCCCTCCCCCCAGTCCATGCCTCCCACCTGCCAGGGCCTGCACGGAGGGCTGGTCATGTGTGCTCAGCAGCTGGGCCTGGATTGTCTCCACCACGCGCTTGAACCGCCGGCTGGGGCCTGCAAGGAGCAGGGAGGTGGCCAGCTGGCGGGGGTCCCTTGGCCCACTGGGGCCGGGATCCCCGCTGTGACCCGGCATATATCTGTATCCATGGTTCCCAATAGGACAGGTTCTACAACAGGTACTGTTGTTGTTCAGTAACAACAGTTTCATATAAATGGTTATAAATAATCTGCTGAAACAGTCTGTGGCTGGTTAGTTCCTATGTGAGCCCACAAATGGAAAAAATTAAGAAAAATAAATGATGGTGGGGGTGGTCCTAGAATTTGTTTTTTGGTTTTTTTTTTTTTTTGCTTTTTGGGTCACACCCAGCGATGCTCAGGGTTACTCCTGGCTTTGCACTCAGAAATTACTCCTGGCGGTGCTTGGGGGACCATATGGGATGCCGGGGATCGAACCCGGGTCGGCCGCGTGCAAGGCAAACGCCCTACCCGCTGTGCTATCGCTCCGGCCCCGGTCCTAGAATTTGTGAATGCTTCCTCTAACAGCATTTGGGAGTGAGGAGACAAAAAGGACAATGGTTTTCCGTGGGCACTGGGTTTAGATCATCTCAGAAAGCTCAGTGCCCACTGCTCTGGGATGGTAGCAGGGACAGAAAACAGAAATATCCCTTTTAGCCAATTTTTCTTTCTCAGAACTTGGAGACAAGAAAAAACTGAGTTAATTCTGAGGTCTTCATCTCATATATGACTCTTGGTTGTAGCTTTCTGGAATTAAAGATTTTGAGGCAGCTGAGCTCAGAAGTGCTGTGATCGACTAGTGATGTCTGCTCTGGGAGCAGTCAGGAGGCCAGTACTGCAGCAGATGAAAGCAGAATGATGGGGGCAAGCTGGAGAGACGGTACAGCAGCTACAGCACTGCCTTACACACAGCTGACCAGGGTTAAATCCCCAACACCCCAAATGAAAACAAAAATGTGGATGGAAGTACTCAGCATGGTGAGGTTGGGGGCCCAACTAAGGCTGGATTCATCAGTTTGCTATAAATTGTGGCTCTAGGAACCAGCTGCCTCTCCTGCAAAATGGGACTTGTTTTGCCGTGTTTTTTGGGCTATGTTTGGCACTGCTCAGGGGTTACTCCTGGCTCAGTGGTCAGGGATCACTCCTAACAGGACTCAGGGTACAATATTGGGTGCCGGGGATTGAATCTGGGTTGGCCAAGTGCCAAGCAACTGCCTCACCCACTGTACTATCTCTCCGGCCCCATAAGGTGGGAGATTTTTTTTTTTTTTTGCTTTTTGGGTCACCCAGCAATGCTCAGGGGTTACTTCTGGCTTTGCACTCAGGAATTACTCCTGGCAGTGCTTGGGGGACCATATGGGATGCCGGGGATCGAACCTGGGTCGGCCGCATGCAAGGCAAACGCCCTACTCGCTGTGCTATCGCTCCGGCCCCAAAGTGGGAGATTTTTACATCTCAAAGTTACTGGGAAAAATTTTTTGTTCTGTCATGCTGGAATACTAACAAAATAAGTAATTTTTTGTTCATTAATAGGTGGGAAGGATAGTACAGGGCCTTGCATGTGGCCGATCCTGATCTGATCCCTGGGACCACATCTGGGATTCCGAGCACTAAGTGATCTCTGAGCACTGCTAGGAGTGGTCCAACAACCTCCAGCACAGAAGGAGGCCCACTGACACGACGGGAGCCCTAGCAGGCTCTGCCATACAGGTGGGTCTGCAAGATGCTGTTTAACTTGTTCTGCTGGATGATGGACACAGGGCCATGAAACTGCCTGGTGATGCATTTCTTAGAACAGGCCCCACTGTTAGGAGACACTCAGCTGCTGCATGGAGCATCAGGAGGAGTTGGCAAGAGGCAGGATATAATATGGGGGTCTGGGTGAGGAGGGGCTACATCATTCCCTCAACTGCTGCCTTCCCTGCTGCATTCCCATCTCGGCACCAGTCAGGAGGGAGTCTGGCTGAGAGACTCACCGGAGATGAGCGTGAAGGTGACAGAGTAGATGCCACTGCCGCTGCCACCATCCCGTCGAGGGGACGGCTCTGGGCCCTCAGAGGAGCTGATGTCCACCTGGAAGCGGACAGGCTTCTGGAAGACGGAGGGGCCACCACTGGCCTTGTACTCGGCCCTGAAGCTGGTCTGTGACAGCACACTGTGACTCAGGCTGGGGATCTGGAAAGGCAGGGAGGCATGAGACACACAGCTGGGAGGATTTCCAGGAGTGGGCAAGCAAGGGTACGCTCGTCTCTACTCAACAGACTACGGTCTCATTGGCCACTGGGGAACAGATGCTAGAACCCTACCCCACCCTGCCTCGGAGGCTCCACTGCCTCCTGGGAGCTGTAGTTTAACTGTCCTAATCAAAACGGAACAAGAGTCCTATACAACAGGACTCAGGCCCAGCCTCCAGAAGCACTGTCACTGTCACTGTCATCCCATTGCTCATCGATTTGCTCGAGTGGGCACCAGTAATGTCACCATTGTGACACTTCTTGTTACTGTTTTTGACAAATCGAATATGCCATAGGTAGCTTGCCAGGCTCTGCACAGCGGGTAGGGCGTTTGCCTTACACGCAGCTGACCCAGGTTCGATTCCCCCGCCCCTCTCAGAGAGCCTGGAAAGCTACTGAGAGTATCTAGATAGAAGCACAAGAAAGGTACTTCTTCCTCACCTGCAAATACAGCCCATAGCACATCTGGGCTTGAACCTGCATCACCCCAGCCTCTGGAGCAAAGAGTGACGGGTTAGGCGGTGAGCTATAGTCACCGTGCAGGTGGTTTCCCTCCATCTCTCTCAGACCTGGGCGTGAGGAAATGGTGACTCACCAATCCTTAGGGGACTACTATCTGGGGAGCTGAAACCCAGAATCCCGTTTACCTTTCCAGGCCTTGACACATTACCCAAACATATTACACATACACTCATCCTATGACTTCTGTTTTGGCTTTGTTTTTGACTGTGCTCAAGGCTTACTCCCGGATCTGAGCTCAGGGATCACCCCAGCATGAGACATACACAGTGCCAGGGGTTGAACTTTAGAGGAAGGCAAGCATCCTCCATGATGTACTCTATCCCTGGGTGGAGAGGGAAAAGGTCCCCGGAGGCCATCACTCCAGGGCTAAGGGTGGGCACCCCAGGGGCCGAGAGGACCCTCACCGACAGGAAGGCATGGACAATGTCCGCTTTGATGCTGCTGAGAGGTTTGTCCTTGAGCACGAGGAATATTTGTTCTTCTTTGTCCAAGGAGATGAAATTTCCGAACCAGGAGCGTTTTGCCAGCCTGAGCGGGAGGGAAGGGGAGCTGCTGGAGGAGAGGGCAGAGGGAAGAAATCCCTCAGGCCCCCTCTTCCATTCCCTCTTAGACTCACTCCGGGGAGGACTCTGGCGTCAAACTGGACATCTCCTCTGCGGTGGGGACTGGGATGGGAAAGGCAGCGCATGGTCAAACACCCGCATTACGGCCACCAACCAGACCTTGGCCCACTTGTCCCGCAAGACTCACACCCCTAAGTATAGGCTGCCTAATATTCTTCCAAGGTCTGAGCTTCCGGCTGGCCACGCCCCGTGGGCGGGGCTGACAACCGTGAGTCAAAGAGAGTCAGAGCCCCCCAGCTCCTCAATCGGCCTCCAACCCCCTCTTCATCCTGAATGTGGGAACCCAGGCGTACAGCCCTTGGAGAGCCAGATGTAGCGCCCAGCCCTGCTCCCGTAATTAGGACTCTGCACACGCACGCACACACGCACACGCGCACACCCCTGTCCGTACCCTGCATCTTGCGGCGGTGAAAGCGAGGGGAGCCCAGGAAGCTGTTGCGGATGGAGTTGAGACGACTCCTCCAGGCAGCTCCCCCAACACCACCCCCAGGGCTGGGGGGCGGTGTTGTCCCTGGGGTCCCAGTAGGGCTGGCCCTGGGCGTGTGCAGAGGAGAGTGCAACGGGGTTCCGCCAGAGGAGCGCGGAGAGCCTGGGGGACCAGGCAGGGGTGTGGAACGGGCGCTGGGGGGCGGAGGTTGCTCCCCGCCTCCCCCACCCCTGGGACCCCGAGAAGGCAGCGTCTGCGTTTTGGAGGTCGGAGAGCCCCCCCGAGCCTCATCTCCAGCGCCAGGCTCTGGTGAGAAGGAAAAGACGGGACTCTGCAGAAGAGAAGCAATGGATGAGAGGGGACTACAATTCCCACGGGCTTAGGAGCCCGCACCGCGTACACTGGTAGATGTTGGCCCAGAGGCATGCTGGGACTTGTAATCCAACTAATTCAGCTCCCCGCCCCCCTCCAGCACCATTTTATTCTTTTTCTCCTTTGCTCACAGCTATAAAGCCAGTACTGTGACTAGTACTTGGATGGCACTCCAATGGCTTTTGTTACATTTATAAGTGAAACCTTCAGATGCCCCGGAAACTCAATCCCATGGGACATGATCTATTTAACCTTGGACCCGTCTCTGCCCTTGTCCCCCTATCCTCCTCAGTCCTTCTGGGACCTGTCTTTACCCTTGGGCTGCTCAGGGGACTGGAGGACAAACCCGTCGAGGCTCCGCTGACACTGCGGGATCTGCTTCCAGGAAAGATGAGAAAAGGAAAAAGATGGGTGAGTGTGAGGGCAGGGAGGCACACAAAAAAAACTGATGATAAAATTGGCCCAGAGAGGGGATGTGACCAGGTCCAGTCACATGGTTGGAGGGGCAGGGCAGGGGAGTCTCACCTCTGGCTGTGCTGGGCCATCTCCAATGCCCGTCTCGTGGGTACTGGAGAACCTCCACCCCCTGCATCCGTGATGCTCAGGACTTCCATGGACTTGCGTTCTGGTCTCCGCTTTCCATGACGGCTCAGCATGGGGGAGTCCACGCGCTTCCGGGGTGGGTCTGTGAGCCCAGAATTTGCACACAATGAAAAGATTGATTCTGGGGCTGGGGGTGCAATTCAAAGGTCTGGATCACAGGCTTTGCATGCTGGTGTCCTGGGTTACATTCCCAGCACCTCATGGTCCCCCAAGAGTGCCTGGGGTGCCCCCCAAAAGAAGAATATGGATTCACCCAGTTGTACCAGCTCTCATCTCTCATCCTGCTGGAGGACGTAGTCGAGGCACAGAGAAGAAAGATGTGTGGGATTTTTTTTTTTTTGGCCACACCCTGAGATGCTCAGAGTTTACTCCTGGCTCTGAACTCAGGTATTAATCCTGATGGTGTGCAGGGTGTGTGTGAGGGGGATGGAATGGAATGCGGGAATTCTAACTTGGGCCTGCTGCATGCACAAGGCAAGTGCCTATCTGCTGTACTATCTCTCTGGCGCCAAGAAAGTTTTTTTTTTTCTTTTCGGGTCACACCCAGCGATGCACAGGCCTTACTCCTGGCTCTACCCTCAGGAATTACTCCTGGCAGTGCTGGGGGACCATATGGGATGCTGGGAATCGAACCCAGGTCGGCCACGTGCAAGGCAAACGCCCTACCCGCTGTGCTATCGCTCCAGCCCCCAAGAAAGGGGTTTTGATAAAAGTCCAGAGCAAGTCAGCGAGTGGAAACCAAGAGGCGTAAGAAGGGTCTGAGCCCAGCCTTCTCACCGACATCGTTGCGGGGGGGCAGGTCCTGGTCCTCACAGCTGGGGTACCGCTCCTTCCGATCCAAAAGCAGGTAGTATATCATCTTTTCTTGGTTCTCCCTGTCTCGGGAGAAGGGGAGGGCTGGAGTCAGAGCTCAGGTCCCAAAGGGACACTCCCCCTGCTGGCTGCTATGGCTCCGTCCAGCCCGCTCTCTCACAGTTCCGCTCAGTGTGGGGCCTCTGTGCACAGCTCGGCCTCATTTCGCTCAACAGTGCCAATGCCTAACCCCAGCATCAGCGACAGCGCGCTAAACCAGCGCCTCTCCCACAGGAGGATGGAAGCTGAAAACGCGCGGGGACTCGCGCCCCCTATCGGCCGGCCTGGGCGCGGGCATGCTCGGGGCACCAGGTCTTGGGGGCGCTGAAGCTGGCGGGAGGCTGGAGCGGGACTTACTCTTCACTGCGCAGCTCGCGGTGCAGCCGCTCGCGGTCTCTGAAGCAGCCGAGCGAGGCCATGCTCTCCAGGACGTCGGGGTCCAGCTCTCCGTTGGACGGCAGGCTCCGCATGGCCACCCGGCGGCCCGGGGCTGGCTCCAGGCAGGGCTCCGGCTCGTGCTTCCCTCCCCTGGGAGAGGCAGAAACCCCACAGAGGGGAGCAATCAAGCATTGCACTTAGGCTGCTCCTTCACTGAGACTCTGGGCTCCAGACCCCCAGCCCCTCCCCGCTCAGACCCAGAGGTCTGAGCCCTTTGGTCCTGCCTCCATCAGATGTGCAGGCCACTCTCCTTTCCAGGAGCGTCAGCTACCCACCCCCTGGCCAACTCCCCTGCTTTTGAGGCTTCGGCTGCTTGGCTGTCACTCCCCCAACCCCCGCAGGGACCCCTAAGGACCCCCCAGGGTTCCCGGTACTCACAGGTACCAGGGATGTTTCTGAATTTGCTCCAGCTGTAAGGGGGTGGGTCAAAGAGAAGTAGGAGTCAGGGCGTGTGAATACAGTAGCTATGCCTTGAAAGTTGGTGGAGGCTACATGGCGGGGGGCGGGATGTCCCCAACTGCCCGGATCTCCCACTCAAGTACGAGGGCGCACGTAGCCCCTAGTGGCGGCTGAGTGTCCTGTCTGCGCATGCGCAACCCCTGTCCTGCGGCCCAGCACTGGTCGTGGCCCCGTGTCTGCACTGGCAGTGACAGCGGCATAGGTTCCCCTGTCAGCACCCTCTCCACAGCCAGGTACCGTCAGCATCCACGCCCAGGGATCCCCAGTCTGCAGAGGTAGCTTTTACAGTGTCTCTATCCTTTATCCCAGGCCCTCTTGCGGCTTTCCCAGACTCACGCTGAGCCTTTTCTCGGGTTCCACTTCGATCATGCCCCTGAGCAGGCTCTGGCAGTCTGGAGGGATGAAGTGGGGCATATGGAAGACGCCCCTTTTCACCTTCTCCAGCAGCTGGCGCAGGTTGTCATCATCAAAGGGCAGGGCCCCCTGGGAGAAGAGACAGGAAGTTTATTACAAGGAGATGGACAAGCAGGAAGGATCAGGCACACGGAACCTCCTAGCTCCACTTATAGATGGGGAAACTGAGGCTGGAGCGCCAACCTACCCCAGGCCACCTAGCACCTAAGTAACAAAGAATGCTTGCTCAGGGGTTACTTCTTTAGGAGACTACAAAAATAGGCTTCTCCCCAGAGCGGTAGCACTCATTCGTTCATTCATTCATTCAAATTGAGTATCCATCAGGGACCAGGGAATCTACTAAGCACACGGCTCCCAAAACCTCCCCCCAGGGCACCTTGCAAATTCATGCCCACCAGGACCTCAGACTGTGGCCCTATTTGGGACTAGTGTCTTGACAGCGTGACTCCATCAAATCTGCTAGGGAGGTTTACGAATCCAATAATGGGGGTCCTTCTTTTCTTGGAGGGGTTGGGACCACACCCATTAGTGGGTGCTTGGAGGTTACTCCCACCTCGGTGCTGGGAGTGGGGAGCTGCTGCCAAAGTGTTGGGGATGGAACCTGGCACTCCAGTAACCAGCACTAGCCTTTCGTCATCGCCCTGGGCCTGTGCTCCTTAGAAGAGGGGACACAGAGGGTCAGAGCAGGGAGGCTCTGGCCTTGCACATGGCCTATCCACATTTGACCCCCGTACCCTATATGGTCTCTGAGCCCTACCAGGAGTGATCCCAGAGCACAGAGCCAGGAGTAATCTCTGAGCACCATTGTGTGTGGCCCCAAGCCCCAAAATAAGTAAAAAGGACACAGTCACATCACAGAAGGAAGTCACATAAGGACAGAGGCAGAAGCAATGCAGCTGCAAGCCTAGGAGCACAGAACGTATGGGAATGATGCTTTCAGACTCTCCTGGGCCAATGTCTGAGGGCACGGGGTGGGGGTGGGGTGCTGTCTTGGAAGGAAGCACATAAGAACACCCGCTTCCTGGGCCTCCCCATATCAGATGCAGATATCACACAGTACCTTACATGACCCTCCACACATCACACCATGTCACCACCCCCCACACACATACCACACACAAGATACAGTCCATCACCATGCCCACCATACACACACTATCACACCCTGCCCCACACTCCACCACACAAACCCCACCCTACATACTATCACACATCTCACACCCTACCATACACACCCCACTGTCACACATCATGTCTCACGCACTACCACATACTACACTCCATACCCCACCATTATACTTACTACACCCCACACTACGTACATACTACATACACTACACACACTACACATACTACCACCATCACCATATACCACTCACTAGACACCACTATACATACCACACTCCACATTCAATAACAAACATACATCCCACACGATACCCCACTACCATCACAAACCATGCTCCACACATACCCCACCATTGTAGTACATCCCCACACTACACACATACCACACATTACAAATATACCACACACACTACACACAACACACACACTACCATCACCACATACCACACACTAGACAAACACCACCATACACCATCACCACCTACAACTTAGACCACTCCCTAGACAATACCACTACCACGACCACCATACACATACACACACACCCCACCACCACCACAAACACACACACACACACACCCCACCATCACCACCATACACACACACAACCACCACCACCACCACCGTACACAAACACACACACATACACTACCACCACCACAATCACACCCCACACATAGCCAGAGGCCACACAGGGGCTGTTTCACTCATCCAGTGGACCCTCCCACCATGCCAAGGGCGCCACTGGGGCCTCACCACAAGCAGCGCAAAGAGGATGACACCGCAGCTCCACATGTCAGCCCGGCGCCCATCGTACTTCTCGCCCTGGAGAGAGGGAAGCCCTGTGAGGCATCAGCTCTGCGCCCAGCTCGCCCCGCCTCCTCCTCACTCACCTTGATCACCTCTGGACACGCGTAGTGTGGAGACCTGCGTGGGGGTGGGGAGAGGAGATGTGGTGAGGGCCGGACAGGGCCTGGAGGGCGGGTGGGCGCAGGTGGCACTACTCACCCACAGCTGGTCTCCAGCAGGCTGTCCCCCACCTGCAGAGACGCCATGCCAAAGTCAGCAATGCGGATGTTGTTTTTCTCGTCCAGGAGGAGGTTCTCCGGCTTCAGGTCCCTGTGGCTGGTGAGGCAGGTGGGCTTCAGGACCCTCCCCTGCCCCTCACCACCCCACATGGACTTTGAAACCTTAATTTTTGCAGATTTTTTAAGGGTTTTGGGGCCACACCAGGCAGTGCTCAGGACTGATTCCTGGCTCTGCTCAGGGATCACTCCTGGCAGTGCCCTGGGGATCCTGTGAGATGCCGGGGATCAAATCCGGATTGGCTATGTGCAAGGCAAGCACCCTCTCCGCTGTATTATTGCTCTGACCCTGAACCTTGATTTTTTTCTCCTTTGGTATTCAGGCCACACCCGGCAGTGTTCAGGGCTTCCCCCTGGCTCTGTGCTCAGGGATCCCTGGGTGGGGCTCAGGAACCATATTTGGTCCCTGGGATTGAACCCAGGCCTGCCGCATGCAAGGCAAGTACTTTCCCCCTGTATGATCACTCTGGCCCTACTCCAGGGACAATTGCAGATAATTAAAATATGTCCTGAAGTAATGAGAAGCACCCAGGGCAGGCCCACGGGCCACCCAGCTGGCATCCCCTTACTCAGCATCCAGACAGAAGCTTGCAGAAGTCACTTCAGAGAATGTGCGAGTGATTTTATCCCCCAAGATCTGAACTGGAAGGACCTGAGTGATCTGAAGGTGAGCAGGGAGGGTCTTGAGCTGGTTCTTTGAATCCTAACATATTTCCATGAACCGGAGTTCACTTGATTAGGAATCTTAGGATTGGAGAGACCATACACGTGACCAGCCTTGGTTTGAGTCCTGGTACCACACAGTTCCCCAAACATTGTTGGATGCCGCTCTGGAGGCCCTCTAGTACCGCCATGGTGGCCGTGATAATTCCTGGCACCGCTGCACTCTCAGGAGAATAAAATGATTGCCTGCTAAACTGGCCACTGGTTTCTCTGTTGGCGTCTCCATCCTTCACTCTCTGGGGTGAGGCCAGTGCCTCAAAATTTCAAGGTTAACATGCAGGGACCAGAGAGAGCACAGGCGTTATGCAGTTGTGTTGCACGTGGCTGACACTGGCACCACTTAGGCTCCCCTGAGCACCACCAGGAGTGACCTGGAGCATTGCCAAAAACACAATTGTTTTTTGCACTTTCCCCACTGTAATAGCTTTCCAGCCCCAGTGGCCTCAGGAGCAGGGACTAGCTATCGAAAAGACACCTAAGAACAAGCCTTTTATCTAATGTTTGTGTTTCAAGCATTTTCTCCCAGTCTATAATGTGCGTTTGCATTTTCATAACCACACATTATAAAAAATGAAAGTCCCAATTTTTATTTTCTTTTTGGGTCACACCTGGCGATGCACAGGGGTTATTCCTGGTTTATGCACTCAGGAATTACTCCTGGCAATGCTCGGGGGACCATATGGGATGCTGGGAATCGAACCCGGGTCGGCTGCATGCAAGGCAAATGCCCTTCCTGCTGTGCTATTGCTCCAGCCCTCCATTTTTTTTGGGGGGGCAGGGTTCTCCCAGGTACTAACTCAGCGTCCCAGGGATGCTCAGTCCATAGAGCTGGTGTCAATGCCAGGCCCAATAAAATGGCCTTGCATACAATTTTAGTATATGTGCTGCCGAAGCGAGCACAAATGGCCTTGCATACAGGCAAACTGGGTTCAATCCCCAGCATCCCAGATGGTTCCCTGGTCCCCTCCAGGAGTGATCCCTGAGCGCAGAACCATGAGTTAGCCCTGAATACCATTGAGTGTGACCCAAAATCCACACACACACACACCAATGTGATCCAAAAACCAATTAAAAATCAAGAAATTAAATAAAAATGAAAAGCAGGGCCAGGATTCTATAATTTCTCTGGGAGTGGTCAGTAAGTGGGTCATCAGGCTGTGTAAACATGCTGACTACTGCCCCCTGCAGGGTGTCTCATAACCGGCTACGTTTGGACGAGCTCTCCCGACTATAGGGAGATGCTGACAATGCAGCCAGGAGGCCTGGAGTATGACCCTATTTCCACCCCCAGGAGTCCCATCTATACTCCTCACCTCAGGTGAAGGCAAACAGATGAGGCTGAGAGGAGGCAGCCACTGCACACCTCAGTGAACCCTCATCAATGCTGCATGTCCAATCTCATGCCAAGAGGGTTGACTAGAGTTTCACATGGATGTTCATGTGTCCCTGAAATAGCCTCACCTCACAGCATTTACAAAAATAAACTTCAAACAGACCCCAGACCAAAATGCTACAACTAAGGCAATACAACTTCCAGAGAAAATACGGCCAAGAAACCGTGGTGGCCTGTAGCTGGGCTATGCAATGTTTTAGCTGGGACAGAAATGCCATGAAGCATAAAGGAAACAAAACAACAACAAGCCGGCGTTCACCCAAATGCGAATCCTAGGATTGGAAAGACCGTACATGTGACAAGCCTTGGTTTGAGCCCCGGTACCACACGATCCCCCAAACATTGTTCGGTGCTGCTCTGCAGGCCCCTTAGTACCACCATGGTGGCCTTGATAATCCCTGGCACCTCTGCACCCTCAGAAAAACATTTTTTGTTTTTTGCTTTTTGGGTCACACCCAGCAATGCTCAGGGGTTACTCCCGGCTTTGCACTCAGGAATTACTCCTGGCAGTGGTTGGGGGACCATATGGGATACCGGGGATCGAACTCGGGTCGGCCGCGTGCAAGGCAAATGCCCTACCCACTGTTCTATCCCTCCGGCCCCAGAAAACCATTTTATCGGGCCTCAGCTCTGTGGACTGAGCATCCCTGGGACTCCAAGTAGCACCTGGGAGAACCCCGCCTCCCCATATTGAAATTTTATTTTTATTTTTTTGCTTTTTGGGTCACACCCAGCAATGTTCAGGGGTTACTCCTGGCTTTGCAGTCAGGAATTACTCCTGGCGGTGCTGGGGGAACCATATGGGATTTCAGGGATCAAACCCGGGTCTGCCACGTGCAAGGCAAACACCCTATCTGCTGTACTATCACTCCAGCCATCCCATATTGAAATTTTCACAACACATGGTTATGAAAATGCAAAAAGCATGTCATAGACTGGGAGAAAATGCTTGAAACACAAACATTAGATAAAAGGCTTGTTTTAAGGTGTCTCTTCAAGAATTAGTCCTGATTCCTGAAATCACTGAGACTGAAAAGCTATTACAGTGGGGAAGGTGCTGACCTCGGTTCAATTCCTGGCACCCTAGATGGTCCCCTCATCCCCTCCCAGGAGTGATCCCTGAGCATAGAACCAGGAGTAAACCCTGCACACCAGTGGGTGTGACCCAAAATCTAAAACACACACACACACACACACACACACACACACACACACACACACTACACATTCACACACCACCAAACCAAAACAGAAGCAAGAACACATACAACTCAATAATAGAAAGACCACTTGAGGATAAAAAGGGGCTAAAGATCAGAATAGACATTTCTCCAAAGAAGATGACCGAATGGCCAATAAGCACAGAAAAAATGCTCAACACCATCAACTACCAGGGAGTGGCAAATCAGAATTGGAGGCACAAGCCTGGTGGAATCATGGAATCCAAAAGGCAGAAAAGAAGCAGAAAGAGGCTGAGACATGCAGAGACAGGAATCCGCAAGGCAGGTCCCACAGACTCGGCTGGCCAAAGGCGCAGCAGTGCTGTCACTTTGGCCAGCAGCACTTTCTCACCGGAATCCCTTTGGCCCCAACAATCCCACTCGCAGGCACCCATCCGAGAGGATGAAGGGCAGAGCTCACGTAAGTCAGCACCCGAAGGGAGGCGAAATTCACCAACGAGCAGATAAACTAAGTGAGCACACTTGGGGGAGGACTCTGCCAGGAAGTGGACTGGAGCATGGAATGTGCTCCATGGGTCCAGAGAGCATCTGTTGAGTGCAGGAGGCCTGGTGTCCAGGAGCATAGTGAGTGCGATTCGAAGGAAAGATCCAGAGGGGCACAGTCCGAGAAGGCTGAAGGCAGGTGAGTGAAGTCAGGGCCAGGGAAGAAGGGGAGGAGTGTGGCTTAAGGCTTAGGGGCCGGCTCCGGAGTGATGGGAGTGTACTGTAATGAAGGGGTGAGTGCAGCAGCAGTCGCTGGGCTGGGTGTTTTCCATGGAGCCGGTCAGGCCAGTGAGTGATAGCCCACTTTCCCAAAGGGTGAAAGGTTGGTCTGAACACGGTACAGATAGAGCCAGAGAGAGAGAAAAGGGGTTAAGGTGTTTGCACTGCATGCAGTCAACCCTGGTTCGAATTCCCAACTACTGCCAGGGGTCACTCCTGAGCACACAGCCAGTTGCCCTGAGCACTGCTAGGTGTTGTCCCCCACTCCACCTAGGTGATGGACATGGTGTGGGTATTCTCTCTGCCTGTCATGTGTCCACAGAAGAGGACTACCCTCTGGGCAGTGGCTTATGCCCACCTCCCCTCAAACTGTCCCCTCACCAGATTGAATAGCTATGACAAAAGTCCAGCGCCGACACGATCTGGCGGAAGAACTTCCGGGCCTCCTTGGGTGTCAGCCTGCCCTTCTTCACCAAGTAGTCAAACAACTCGCCTCCGGAGACGTGCTCCAGAACCAGGTACCTGGGGGACACGGAGTGGGCAGAGGGCTGGAAGGGGCTTGTGGAGGGCCAGAGAGCTTGGTCTCCCTCTACCACCACCACCCCTGGCCTCCCATTACCAGGCTTCCATCCCACTGTCCCCACGGAAGTAGAGAAGCCCAGCCTTCGGGAGGTGAAGCCTCCTATTGCCCTGAATTCTGGAAGGAAGACTGCAGTTCCCATCGGTGCTACGCGAACTTTAGGGGTCCACATTTTGGCTGATACTTGTCCTTGAGAGGTAAGCCCACTCCATTAGCACATGGATTTCAGACCCCATATGGCAAAGGCTCTTGGGAAATTAATTTCTAGAAGCCAGAGCTCCCAACCTCATGAGTCTCTGGAACAGAGTCAGAAACTCCAGCTATTCTGAGGCATTGCCATGACACTGGCATGTGTGCCACTTCTGCCAGGTGAAGACCCAACTCCCTCCAGCCCTCGGGAGAAATGCTCTAGTTTCCATCATCTCTTGAAGGAAGTGCCCCTCCTCCCCTTTGCCTCCAGGAAGTCCACACTCAGTGCCCATCGGCCCTCAGCAGCAAAATCTGACTGCCGACTTAAGAGATGCCCCATTTTGACTCCTATTCGTTTCAGACGATAGCACAACTCCATAGTACCTGATGATCAGGGAACCCCAAATCCTAAAACCCTGGTAAATAAAGACATCCCCCCACACCTAATACCCCCTGAAAGGCTCTACGTCACATTCCCATAAATGTCTGGGATGAGACAATTTGAATTCTCATCGACTTTTGGCACTAGTGATTGCATTGTGCACGGATCGCAGTTAACCTTTGTGAGGTAAAAGACTATAACTTCAGCTTTTCCCAGAGAGGCTAAGAAAACCCTCACAAGCTTGGGAACCTGGAGACTCCCAGTCTCCACTAGCCAATACTTCTAAAGACTTTTGTCTCATCAGGCTCTGGGATGGCAAGTCTTAATTTCCTTCAGCTCCTGAGAAACAAATCCCAATTTCTGTGAGTTCTTGGAAAGCTGCGATTCCTCAAAGAAGCACAAACTCCCCTGGGCTTTAGACAAGGAGGGAGGGATGGGGAAGACAAAGGCCCTTCCCCGCCTCGCACCTGGGGCAGACAAGGACTACAATTCCCATGAGCTCTCTGGGCTGGGTGGACTTCCTACGGGTGCTGTGCGGGGGACCACTCTGACATCCTGGCATCGGATGGGTGTTGGAGTCCGCTCATCCTGGGAAGTACGTGGTGGTGGGGGAAGGAGGGCTGTCCCTTCTGATGCCCAGCCCAGCTGTGGTTTGGGTCACCAGCATCCACACAAAGGTCTATTGTCTGATGCCTGGACAGCTGGACCCCACCCCCATTTTTTCCTGGGGGGTAGCTAGGGTAACAGACTTTGAGATAGTCTCAGAATGCTTAAGGAGGCCCATTGTTGGGGCGCCTAGGGCTGTGTTGCTGGAGCAAAGAGCCCTCCTGATAGGAGGTTTCGGGAGATGGCAAGTGCTCTGGGCTCTGGGCTTTCCTGGGATCCCTGTGCTAGTAAGTTCTGAACAAACTGGGTCTGGTCAAGGGCACTCAGATGATGTGGCCTAGAGTGTTCCCTGCCGGACAGCGGGGTAAGGCAAGTGATGACTAGCCTTGGTCTCACTCTCAGCTGCCCTGCTTAGCAGACCTCCTTAGCAGAGGGATAGTCATGTATACTGGAGTGGCCTCGTGTCAAACCTTCCCTGATCCAGGAGAACCCATGTTTCCAGAAAGGTCCCATCCCAGGAACTTGCTAAGGGCTGTAGGGGGCTGGGTGTCTATAAATACCTACAAATATTTCTTGTTCTCGTAGACGTCATGCAACTTGAGGACATGTGGGTGTTCGATGAGCTTCAGGATAGCAATCTCCCGTTCCACCTGGGGGGTCGGATTGGGGAGAGGGGTGGGGAGTCAGCATGGCTGCCCTCAACCCTTCACCCCCCCCCCCAAGTGCCTCCATGTGCACCTTCATCAGCACTGACTCCGACAGCTTCTCCCGGTTCACGATCTTGATGGCGACCTTCTGGCCAGTGATGCAGTGGACTCCAAGTTTCACCAGCCCTGGGGGGACAGGACTGGCAATGTGGGGTGTGCTCCCCAGAGTGCTCTCCCCTGCCCTGCCTCCCTGCTGCTCTGCCCTGCTCCTCTATGGGTCCGCCACAGCCACCTGGCCTCACCCTGCTCCCTGGCTTGTACTGTACACACGGGTTCATCTTCCCTCACAATTTCTCCAGACTCCGATCTCCCCCAGGCTGCCTCCTCCTGCAGCGTCCCGCCCCACCTTCCTTGAATTCTTGCATTTCACTCCCTGTGGCTCACCTGTGCCCCTTTTCCTGGTTCTCCCGCACCCTGGCAGCACCCTGACCTTGGATCTGGTCCTCAGTCTTCCTCAGGGCAGCACCAGGCCCCAATGGTGCCCCCGAGTCAAAGAATCCAGGGCCCCCATTGAGAGACTCAAAGATCCAGTTTTAAAAATGGAAAGACCCAGGACTCCAGTTCTCAGCCCTCCTCCCTCAGACCTACAGGTCCAGACCCCAGCCTCCTTCTTCAGATCCAAAGGTTCAGCTTCAAGCCTTTTCCCTCAGATCCAGGGACCCAGTTCTTAGTCTCCTCCGTCAGACTCAACGGTCCAAACACAAACCCCCTTCCTCTGACCCAGGGCTTCAGGCTCTAGTTTCTTCCCTCAGACCCAGGGGTGCAGGATCCCAATCCCTCCTCACTCAGCCTCTCCTCCCTCAGACCCAAGGATGCTACCCTGGCCCCTCCTCCCTCCCACCCAGGGGTGCCTACCCCAGCCCCTCCTTCCCTCAGACTGGAGTCCTGCCATGGTCCCTCCTCCTAAACGGGAATTCAGGTCAGCAACCTCAGTAGGGGCTCTAGGATCTGGGGGTACCCTCTCACTTTCCCAGCCTCACACAGACCCTGGACCGCCCAGCCCTGCACGCAGGAGTTGGGTGCCTGCCATGGCTCCACTGGGGACCTGGGAGGCCCAGCTGGTGATCCCCCCGTCCTAGTGCCTGCGGGCCCGATCTCACACTGAGCAGTGCGGGAGAGGGGCGATGGCACAGCCCCCAGCCCTCCCTGCCTGCCGGGGCACACGCCCGGGTCCCTGCCCCAGCCCTCCCTGCCCGGCCCGGCACCGGCGCAGCGGGGCCGAGTGGAGCGCGCGGCCCCGGCACCTGCCCCAGCCTGCGGCCCGCACTGCAGCAAGAGTCGCTGCGCCGCGCCGCCCCCCCCGACCCCCCCTCGCCGGGCCTCCAGCCCTCCCTGGCGCCCCAGCATCCCCCGCCGGCCCCCCAGCCCCATCGTTTCCCGGAGCCCTGGACTCCGAGCGCTCTCCGCGGTCAGCACCCCACGCCCTCCTCTGGGCTCCAGGGGTCTGGGCTGTGCCCCGGCCCTGTGGACCCGGAGTCTCGCCCTCCGCCCCCGCCCCCAGCCCTCCCGGGCTCACCTGTCTGCCCTTTGCCCAGCGTCTTTTCCAGCCGGTAGGGCCCCACATATTGGGCGTGCTGGGGTGGCTGCGGGTGCGGGTGCGGGAGGTGATAGGCGGGGGAGCCCCCGCCCCCCTCCTTGGCTCCCGACGACATGGTGCCCTTAGTCCCGGCCCGACCGGTCCCCCGGCCGCCCCCCCTGCGGCCAGCAGCCCCGTCCCTCCGGTGGGGGCCGGCGACCGCTCTGTCCCGGCCCCCCCGGCTGCCCCCCACTTCTCCGGGGGTCCCCAGGGGGCTGGGCTGGGCCCCCCCAGTCGGCGGGCCGCGGAGCTGGGGGAGGGGGGGCTGGCCCGGGGGGGTCAGGCCCCAGGAGTCAGCCTGGCCCAGGGGGGCTGCGCGGCCCCCCCTCCCCAGCCTGGCCCTGGCCGGCCCCCCCTTCCTGCGCCTCCCCCCGCCGGGGGGGGTCTGAGGTTCGGGCCGGCGGACGCTGCAGGCCGAGGTCCCCCCCGCCCCCCCACGCGCCCTCTCTCCTCCGCCTCCTCCTCCTCTCCGCCTCCCCCCGCCACCTCGTCCTTTCTCTCCGGCACGCTGACATCACCATCCGGGGACTCCGGGCCCTTCCCCAAAGTTAACCCTTTCGGAGGGGGCTGGGGAGCGGGGGCAGGCGGGGGGCGGGTCTGGGAGCCAGGGGGATGGCGGCCGGGGAGGATGCGGGATGGATGCGGGGATGCTGGGATGCAGACACACAAAGAGATCAGGTCTGACAGCGGGAGAGAGGAGCGCTGCGCCGGAGGGCGGCAGGGGTGGAAGCAGGGGACAGGAGGGACCAGGATGACCACACGGAGAGCAGGGACAGCCTGAGCCAGGAGAGCGGGAGAGACGCCATGGAGAGCTGGGGGAAGAAAGGCCTGGGGGGAGCGGGAAGGAGAGCAAACGGAGACGGAGGGCAGCTGATGGGGAGAGAGAACAGAGCTAGCCAGGGGAGAAATGGACGGAAAGGTGCTGAGACAGCCGGTGGGAGGGTGGCGGAGTACCCAGAAAAGGGGGGGACAGCAGAGCTAGGAGGGGAGAATGTGGGAGAGGCGGGGAACAGGAATGGGGGCAATGGGGGGCTGGAAAGACAGAAAAGAGAGGAGAGCAGAGCAGAGGCGGCTCCACATATGCCGTGGGGATGGGGACAGACTGAAGAGCAGAGGCAGCCGGGCACAGAGAAGAAAGGAAGTTTGGACACTGCTGACCCAGGACTCATTTGCAGCACCCCACATCTCCCCACTCCAAGCACCTCACATCTCCCCCCTCCACTCTGAGTGCCCTTGGCTTTACCCCACCACCACCCGCTCCTCATTGTTCTCAGGACACCTGGGGCCAAACTTCCACTTAGGTGAAGCTTCCAGGTCACCCTGAGCTCCCTCTGTATTTTCTTAGACCCTGTGCATTCTCTGTCTCCTGAGAGCCCCAGATGCTCCCACTGCAGTGTCTCCACCCATCTGTGCTCAATCCCTGGACGATCCTTTGCCCACATTAGATTCCCACTGCTTGCCCTCTCCCCACCGCAGTCTCTGGAATCCAGGGCCCTCCTCCATAGCCTCCCCATGGCACCAGACACCTTTGCTTTTATTTTTTTCCTTTTTGGGTCACACCAGGCAATGCAGGGGGGTTACTCCTGGCTCTGCACTCAGGAATTACTCCTGGCATTGTTCAGGGGACCATATGGGATGCTGGGAATTTAACCTGGATCAGCCTTGTGCAAGGCAAATGCCCTACCCGCTGTGCTATCACTCCAGCCCCCAGACACCTTTGCTTTGGCACAAGCCCACAGTAGACTGAGTCCAGGAGACTTTAGTCAGCTTGAAGACCCTCACTCCATAAGCCTCTAGTGAGTGTGCAAACCAAGCCAGGCTTCTGCTTCAGGGGCTGAGGGTACTGAGAAGAGCAGTCCACCAAGAGCTTACCCTGTGCACTCCTCCTGAAGTGGACACTGTGGGCAAGAAATAAGAGAGGTGCTGAGGTCAGTGCTGGAGGCACAAAGAAAGAATGTGTCAGGCAGGTATGAGCCCTCATCACAAAAAAGGTGATGAAGGAAAATTAGGGCCTGAGCTGTATGGCTAAAGGGGCAATAGCATGTGCAAAGATCCTGTGGCAGAATGTACCTGCCTATGTGGGTCCACTGAGGGCCAGGGGCTGTGCAGTCAAACAGACCCTATAGGGCCTGAGAAGCAGGGAATCATATGTCTAGGGTGAAGTCTGGAGTCTGGAATTATTCATAGGGTGTGTTTCATTCTCAGGTATCTCAGTATGGACGAAAATTATCTGATCACCCTACTTACAGTGCCCTGTGGAGGGTTGTGCCCTTGGCCCTAACAGGGTGCCCTGTGCTTTTCACTTTATGGCAATGTGCAGTTACACACTTGTTCAAGTGCTCTATACAGACATGATGTGGGTCGTCCCCTGTGCAGCATGGGTTTGGACTGCAAGGGATCGCTGGCACTCAGGGTTTTCTCTGTGTGCAGGTCCCACATTCAACAGCTGTGGAATCTGTAGACATGCTGGGCTGTCTCTGGGAACTTGTGTGTCCAAGGATTTTAGCACCTACAATGGTGGTAGTAGGGGCAGAGTCCTGAGTAAAATCTCTGTGGATACAAGGGGTAACTGCATTTTCAGTTTGGCGGAGTCAAATTTATATGCAACCAGGAATGTAGCTCAGTGTGGAGTGCTTGCCTTGAATATGGAGGCCCTGCGTTTAATCCCTGGCACAGGAAAATAAAAAGTACCCGTATTAATTGGTCTTCCTAAAGATATCTGCACTATTTCCCAGAACCCATGAATATTTACTTATTTTAAAATATATGCTTTTTTTTTTTTTTTTTTTTTTGGTTTTTGGGTCACACCCGGCGATGCACAGGGGTTACTCCTGGCTCTTCACTCAGGAATTACCCCTGGCGGTGCTCAGGGGACCATATGGGATGCTGGGATTAGAACCGGGGTCGGCCGGCATGCAAGGCAAACGCCCTACCCGCTGTGCTATCGCTCCAGCCCCTATGCTTTATTTTTTAATTTTTATTATTTTAAATTTTTTTTAATGGATCACCATGAGGTACAGTTACAGACTTACAAACTTTCGTGCTTACATTTCAGTCATACAATGATTGAGTACCCATCCTTCCACCAGTGCCCATTCTCCACCACCAATGATCCCAGTATCCTTCCCACTACTCCCACCCCATCCCCCCCACTCCATCCCGCCTCTGTGGCAGGGCATTCCCTTTTGCTCGCTCTCTCTCTCCTTTTGGGTGTTGTGGTTTGCAATAGAGGTATTGAGTGGCCATCATTAGGTCTATAGTCTACTTTCAGCCCGCATCTCCCATCCTGAGCGGGCCCTCCAAGCACCTTTACTTGGTGGTCCCTTCTCTATCTGAGCTGCCTTTTCTCCTAGCATGTGAGGCTGGCTTGCAAGCTGTGGAGCAATCCTCCTGGTACTCATCTCTACTATTCTTGGGTGTAAGTCTCCCATTCTGTCACTTTATATTTCAAAAATGAGTGCAGTCCTTCTATGTCTGTCCCTCTCTTTCGGACTCATTTCACTTAACATGATACTCTCCATGTTGATCCACTTACATGCACATTTCATGACTTCATCCTTTCTAACAGCTGCATAGTATTCCAATGTGTAGATTACCTTTTTTTTTTTTTTTTTTTTTTTGCTTTTTGGGTCACACCTGGCGATGCACAGGGGTTACTCCAGGCTCTGCACTCAGGAATCACTCCTGGCGGTGCTCAGGGGACCATATGGGATGCTGGGGATCGAACCCGGGTCGGCTGCATGCAAGGCAAACGCCCTACCCGCTGTGCTATCACTCCAGCCCCATTTTTTTTTATTTTTTTATTTGATTACCAAAATTTCTTTAACCAGTCACTTGTTCTTGGGCACTCGAGTTTTTTCCAGATTCTGATTATTATAAACAGTGCTGCGATGAACATACAAGTGCAGATGTCATTTCTACCATACTTTTTTGCATCCCCGGAATATATTCCCACAAGTGGTATTGCTGGGTCAAATGGGAGCTCAATTTCCAATTTTTTTTTTTTTTTTGCTTTTTGGGTCACACCTGGCGATGCACAGGGGTTACTCCTGGCTCTGCACTCAGGAATTACCCCTGGCCGTGCTCAGGGGACCATATGGGATGCTGGGATTTGAACCCGGGTTGGCCGCGTGCAAGGCAAACGCCCTACCCGCTGTGCTATCTCTCCAGCCCCTCAATTTCCAATTTTTTGAGAAGCGTCCATACTGTTTTCCAAAAGGGCTCAACCAGTCGACATTCCCACCAGCAGTGAAGAAGAGTTCCTTTCTCCCTGCATCCTCCCCAACACCGGTTGCTTTTGTTCTTTTGGATGTGAGCCAGTCTCTGTGGTGTGAGATGATATCTCATTGTTGTTTTGATCTGCATCTCCCTGATAATTAGTGATGAAGAACATCTTTCATGTAAAGCCTTTTGGCCATTCGGATTTCTTCTTTGAGTAAGTTTCTGTTCATTTCATCGCCCCATTTTTTGATGGAGTTGGATGTTTTCTTCTTGTAGAGTTCAATCAGTGCCTTGTATATCTTTGATGTCAACCCCTTATCAGATGGGCATTGGGTGAATATCCTTTCCCATTCTGTAGACTGTCTTTGTATTCTGGTCACTGTATTTTTTGAAGTGCAGAAGCTTCTTAGTTTAAGATAGTCCCATTTGTTTATCTCTGTTTTCACTTGCTTGGTCAGTGGGGTGTCATCTCTGAAGATACCTTTAGCTTCAATATTATGAAGGGTTTTGACGACCTTGTCTTCAATGTACCTTATGGATTCTGGTCTGATGTTGAGGTCTTTAATCCATTTGGATCTGACTTTTGTGCATAGTGTTAGGTAGAGGTCTGAGCCCATTTTTTTGCTGTCCAGTTTTGACAGCACCATTTGTTAAAGAGGCTTTCTTTGCTCCACTTCACATTTCTTGCTCCCTTATCAAAGATTAGATGGTCATATATTTGAGGGTGTGTGTAAGGGTATTCAACCCTGTTCCATTGGTCTGTGGCTCTGCCTTTGTTCCAATACCATGCTGTTTTATTTTTATTTTATTTTATTTTATTTTTTTTGCTTTTTGGGTCACACCTGGCGATGCACAGGGGTTACTCCTGGCTCTGCACTCAGGAATTACCCCTGGCCGTGCTCAGGGGACCATATGGGATGCTGGGATTTGAACCCGGGTCGGCCGCGTGCAAGGCAAACGCCCTACCCGCTGTGCTATCTCTCCAGCCCCTACCATGCTGTTTTAATTATAACCACTTTGTAGTAGAGTTTGAGGTTGGGGAAGGTGGTGCTTCCCATCTTCTTTTCCCCAAGAATTGCTTTAGCTATTCGTGGGGGAAATATATACTTTTTTAATTGTGGGACGGGAGCAGAGAGGTAGTACAGTGGGTAGAGTGCTTGTCTTGCACAGAACCGACCCAATTTAATCCCTGACACTCTATAAGGTCCTATTTTCCAGTAGTGATCCTTGAGCACAGAAACAGGAGTAAGCCCTGAGCACTGCTAGATGTGGCCCTGAAACCAAAATGTTTTTTTGGGGGTGTACCACACTCAGGGGTGCTAGGTTCCAGATAGATGCTTGGGTTGCTTTTAGCAGGGGATTGAAAGTGAGGATATTGTGTGCCAAACCATGACCCTGTCCTTTAAGCTATTGCCTTGGCCTTGAGTATGTGACATCATGTGGCAGAGTAGGCTTTGTAGATACAATAAGCTCGGGATCTTCAGATGATTAGGATCCTGGATTAGCTGCTAGGTTCTAGACATAACTTCAAGGACCACATGAAAATAAGGCAGTGGGCTAGAATTCAACAAAGGACAAAGAAAGCAGATGCTCACATGATGTGACCATAATGCAAGGGATGCAGGTGTCACTCAAAGTTGAGAAAGGCAAGAAGAGATTCCCCACCAAAGCCACCCATAGAATACAACCTTGCTATTACTTTTTCTTTTGCTCACATGGGGGGGGGGGTGTGTGGCTGAGCGGTTTCTCCTGACTGCACTCAGGAATTATTCCTGGCAATACTTGGGAATCACATAGGATTCTGGGGATTGAATCAAGATTGGCCATGTGCAAGGTACATGTCCTTCCTCTTAAACTATTGCACCAGCCCAACTACTTTAAACTTTTGATGCCCAGGACTGAAAGGTGGGTGGCTTTAAGAATCACATTTGGGGAGCTGGGGTGATAGCACAGCAGATAGGGCATTTGCCTTGCATGTGGCCGACCCAGGTTCAATTCCCAGCATCCCATATGGTCCCCTGAGCACTGCCAGGAGTAATTCCTGAGTGCAGAGCCAGGAGTAACCCCTGTGCATCGCTGGGTGTGACCCAAAAAGAAAAAAAAAATCACATGTTTTGGTAATTTGCTGAAGTCAGCAATAAAAAACGACCATAGGAAACCCAAGGGCTCACTATTTGTTTGGTAGCTATTCAGACCACACACACCCTCACATGTGTGCACATGCATACACGCGCCCATATCCACACTTGTGCACGCCTACACATGTATGTGCACACTTTTACGTGCAGGATTTGTGTTTTGTTCTTGATTTGAGGTAAAAGCCTAAGCCTAGCTCTGCACTCAGGAATCACTCTTGGCGGGCTTAGGTGACCATATGGGGTGCCAGGAATTGAACCCAGATGGGCCGAATGCAATGCAAGCGCGCTACACGCTGAACTATTGCTCTGGCCCCCAGGGTTTATGTATTTTGCTTCCTTTTTCTGCCTATCAATGAGCTCCATTCATCTCTGCTGGGGGTCCCCACTAATGGACAGGGAGGTGTCTTATTAAATACTTGAACAGGGGTGAAGGAGATGACTGAAAGAACTGGCACCCGAGATTTATCTCTGGCCCCAGTGGTCCTCTGAACGCCATGAGAGCACTGTGCCAGGAGTTGCCCCAAGCATGTTCCCCAAACAAAACTAGAAGTAGGGTATCTTTAAGCCCATCCCAGAGCAAACCACTTTCTCAGACCTGGACCCCAAAACATAGATAGGTACTAAGCCTTGGGAGCCACTTTTGCCTGGACAATTTGCTTCCAGGCTTCAGGAAGTAGCCTCTTTTTTTTTTCTTCTTGGGTCACACCCGGCGATGCACAGGAATTACTCCTGGCAGTGCTCAGGGGACCATATGGGATGCAGGGAATTGAACCTGGGTGCTCAGGAGACCATATGGGATGCTGGGAATCGAACCCGGGTGGGTCGAGTGCAAGGCAAACGCCCTACACGCTGTGCTATTGCTCCAGCCCCAGGAAGTAGCCTCTTCAGGGCCAGACTCCAGGAGGCGCAAAGGAGTTGCTGATTCATCAGCGGGTCTGCACACAGACTGCTGCGTGGAGCTCAAACTGAGGTCGGGAGGGGTGGGGTGAGCATAAGGATGCATAGATGAGATAGGACCGAGTGCCCCGGGCCGCGGTAAAACGTGGTGCGCGGTGCGGGTGGAAGGAAAACGGCTCGGGAACGCCCACCGCTGAACCTGCACCTCCGGTCGGGGCGTGGACCAGGGGCGTGGCCTAAAGGAGGTCGCACATAGGCACAGGGGCAGGGCTTATCTGGAGAGGCCGAAAGGCCTAGAACAGGGGCGGAGCCTAGAGCGGCGGGAAGGAAGGGTTTGGTACGACTAGGTCGCGCCGAGGCGGAGCCAGACCCGAACGGGGCGGGTATTAAACCAGGACTGGCGTAGAGTTTGCAAGGTGGTTTAGGAGGCGGACGGGTAGGACCAGGCGCTGCAGCAGCGGCGAGGCCGGCGCCGAACCCCGCTCGTTGGGGAGGGGTTTCCGGGCGGGACTGGCGCACTTCCGGCCAAGATGGCGGCGCCCTATGGAGTCAGGTGCGAGAGCCTCTGCCTTCGCTAGCGTCTGCCACTCGAAGTCCTGGGAGGTGAGGCCCGCCCTACGCCGGGCTCCCCTCTACGGAGAGCGGGGCTCCAGGGAGCCCGCTTTTAAGAAGACCACACGGAGAACTTCTTGCTGGAGTGCCGGGGCGGCGGGGTTGCTAAGAGACGGGAACGCCATCCGTGGAGACTAGGGAGAGGGTTTTCTGGGTTGCTAGGGAGAGTGGGTGGGGCTTGTTTCTAGGGAGGAAGGAGGGGCTTAGGACTTTGGGGAAGGGTCCTGACGGCGGGAAGGAGGAAGGCGCCGTGGCTGAGGCCGGGTGATGGCGGGTCGCCGAGCTCTCCTAAATTGCCACCTTCTCAGCAGACCTCCAGAAGCCGACGCGTCAGGACGCGGAGCTCCCTCGGCGGTGACGGAGAAGCCCTCTGCCCCCAGCGCCTTCCTCCCCGCTGCAGGAACAGCCCATGGCAGACCAAGGCTCGAGGGGCGGCCGCCTCCCGCTGGCGCTGCCCCCAGCCTCACAGGGTTCTTCGGCGGGGGGCGGCGGCCCCGCGGCCGGGGGCTCGGGAAACCCCCCGCCCCCGCGCAGTCTTCAGGGCTTGCTGCAGATGGCCATCTCGGCGGGCTCCGAGGAGCCGGACCCCCCGCCAGAACCCATGAGTGAGGAGGTAAGGAGTGGGCGCTGGCTTGCCAGGTTGCTCTTTTGGGAGTTGTGCCTGGGGAGCCAGAGGCTGGAGATCGCCTGGCAGGGAAGGCAGAGGGGCTGGGTGAAAGGTGCGATGCTGGCTGCGTGCTCCGTCCCAGCTGGGCCCCGAGGCAGAATAGAGTTTGGGGCCAGCAGGGCGAGCAAGGCTGACCCGTGGCTGACCACTGTGGAGTGACCTTGGGTGCAGAGCTCCCAGCTCTCTGAGCTGCAAGTGGTCAATGAGGATATATTTGGGAGGGCCTAGTCGAGCTGTGGACTGGCAGCAGAGGTCCAATTCTAGGCTTCGCTGACCTTGTGACCTTGGGCATGCCTCAGTTTCCCTCTCTGACAGGGAGCTGACAGGAATATCCCTTCGCCTGCTGGGAATAGTAGTGGCACAGTGCACAGGATGTTTAGCTGGAGATTGCTGGGAGCAGGTCCTTATGCTAATGAGCACATATCCATGACGTCATGCAGCATCTTTCCCAGGGGAGGCTGAATGGCTGAGCAGCTGGACCCCTCTGGCTCTGGGAGGAGCTCAGTGCTGGGCCTTTGCTTTGCATTTGGGAGGCCCTGGTTCCGTGCTTCTGGAGAGAGAGAGATGAGATGCAATGAGATGCAGCCCCCTGTGGGGAGACACATACACACACACACACACACACACACACACACACCCATCATAGAGATGAGATACAATGAGATGTGGCCCCTTGTAGACACGCACACACACGTACACACACCCCATCATGGGGTGGTGGAGCCTTTTGTGAGCCTAGTGACTCAGTGTGTCGGAGCCCAGCTCTGGGTAGTGAGCACTCTTGGGGGGTTCGACTCTGCACCCTGGCTCCCTTCCTGTTCCTCTATGGTCTTTCTGGTCCCCCGCCTCTCTGCAGTGGCCCATGCTCTGATTCCTCTCTGGGCACTGAGTCTCTGCCCCAGGCTGGTAGGTCTGGTGTGGAGACCGTCTAGGTTACCACAACTGTGTGTATGTTTGTGGGAGTGTTGCTGGCATCGAGTGAGTAGAGATCCAGGACTCAGGGCACCCCCAGAACTCTGGGCTCCAGGCATCTGGGATAGCTTTGCCCTTGCTGGGGCCCTCAGAAGGTAACCCTGCCGCCACCCCTCTCCTGCCACACTTGCTTCTCCACCCTCTCTGCTCCCCAGGATCGGACTGGATCCCTCTTCAAAACCAGCCCAGTCTTCTTCCCTAGCCTGCCTCCCATGAAGTGTGCTGGGTCTCTTGCTTCCATGTGAAATCCCAAACCTGCACCACATGTAGCCTACAACCTCCCCCAGCTCCCCCTGCCTGGTTGCGTCATAACATTGCCTGGCTTGAGTTTTTGTTTTCTGGGGCCAGGGTTGGGGCCTTACCTTAGGCTTCGCAGTGCTCTGGATACCGGAGACTGGTCTGTCGGATGTCAGCAAGTGCTTCACTCACCGGCTGTGGGCCCCAAGCTTCTTTGCTTGTTGTGCTCCTCAGTAGGGAGCTGGCACCTTGCCCCCTACCCCAGGCAGGCTTCCCTGCCTGCTGGCTGGGTCCTGGTGGTGAGGAAGGAGAGTGGGTATATACGCTGGATCTGGCGCTGTGGCGCGGTGCTGGGGCCCTGGCCTCGGGCTGTGTGATGCAGTCACTTCTTTCTGCAGCGGCGCCAGTGGCTGCAGGAGGCCATGTCAGCTGCCTTCCGGGGCCAGCAGGAAGAGGTGGAGCAAATGAAGAAGTGCCTTCGGGTGCTGTCCCAGCCCATGCCATCTACAACCAGCGAAGCCGAGCTGGCCTCCGACCAGCAGGAACGTGAGGGAGCCCTGGAGCTGCTGGCTGACCTGTGTGAGAACATGGACAATGCAACAGGTGCTGCTTGCCACCCCATCGCCCCTGCCAATGAGCCGCTCCACTTCTGCCAGCATCTCAGCGTCCAGGCCCTGGGGGACAGTCTGGTCATGTCCTGTTCTGTCCCTTTGTCACTGGAGCCCTGATGGGCACTTTCACCCTTGTGTTCTAGGGCTGCACAGCCAGTTCCCAGGGCAGGAGCAGCTGACGCTGGGCTGTGTGGGCTGCGGGGTTGGGGCCCTCCCGTGGTGGTCTGAGCGCAGGTCCTTAGGGCAAGTGAGCAGAAAAGCTCACCTGTGTGGGGGGCAAGGTCTGTTTCCTGTGGGGTTAGTCTTGGGCGGGTCATAGCCCTAATGCCAAGGGTGTTTAGACCCTGTGATTGGCGCCACAGCGACAGCCATGTCCAGACTCCGGGTCTCAGCAGAGCCGCTCACCTGTGACTTGCCTTTTGCCTGCCACCGGTAGCTAGGGTTGCTGGCCCCTTGGCTGGCGCGTGCCTCTTCCACAGTACTGTATATTGCCGGCCTGGGAGCCAGACTGCCAGATACTGTTGTGCGGCGTCTGGGGAGGGGCTCGGGCCAGGTGCTCTGTGCTTGTGGCTGCCCAGCCCCTTATGTCCTGTACGCAGTGGCTCGGGTGCCTCCACACAGGTGTGGCCCTGCACTGACTGCAGCCTTGCTGTCCTGCCTGCAGATTTCTGCCAGCTGTCGGGCATGCACCTGCTGGTGGGCCGCTACCTGGAGGCGGGCGCGGCGGGGCTGCGCTGGCGGGCAGCTCAGCTCATCGGCACATGCAGCCAGAACGTGGCGGCCATCCAGGAGCAGGTGCTGGGTCTCGGCGCGCTGCGCAAGCTTCTGCGGCTGCTGGACCGAGACGCCTGCGACTCTGTGCGTGTCAAGGCCCTCTTTGCCATCTCCTGTGAGTGCCACTGCCCTCTGCGGGCTCCAGGCTCGGAGGGGAGCCCAGACTGAGTGTGGGGTGGATGGGAGGATCCTGACCACAGCCTGCCCCTCAGGCCTGGTGCGGGAGCAGGAGGCAGGGCTGCTGCAGTTTCTCCGGCTGGACGGCTTCTCCGTGCTGATGCGGGCCATGCAGCAGCAGGTGCAGAAGCTCAAGGTCAAGTCTGCCTTCCTGCTCCAGAACTTGCTGGTTGGCCACCCTGAGCACAAAGGTGGGGCCGGGGCAGTAAGGGGAGGCTGGCAGGGCAGGGCCCTGGAAAGGGCTGAGCCCTCACGCTGAGCCCTCTCTGCAGGAACCCTGTGCGCCATGGGCATGGTCCAGCAGTTGGTGGCGTTGGTGCGGACAGAGCACAGCCCCTTCCATGAGTATGTGCTCGGAGCCCTATGCAGGTGCGCTGGGGTCTGGGCTTCTGGGGAGCAGGGGGTCCTTCTCACAGCACCCCCCCATCCACACAAACATGGAGATGATCTTAAACCTGGCCAAATGGGTGGCAGCTGTGTATGGAGCTGGCTGTGGGCTGGCACTAGTCAGTGTCTCGGGGCCCCCTGGGAGGAAACAGACCCCATGTGGAGAGCAGTGGCACTAGGGTGCTTGAGCACTGCTCTCCTGTCCTTGCAGCCTGGTGACAGACTTCCCACAGGGTGTGAGAGAGTGCCGGGAGCCTGAGCTGGGCCTGGAGGAGCTCCTGCGCCATCGCTGCCAGCTCCTGCAACAGCGCGATGAATACCAGGTGGGACAGGGCAGGTGGGTCGAACCCACTCTATCTGGGGCATGCACACACATGGTCTCTCTTTTTTCTTTCTTGGGTTACACTGGTGATGCACAGGGCTTACTCCTGGCTCTGCACTCAGGAATTACTTGTGGCGGTACTCAGGGGATCATATGGGTTGCTGGGAATCGAACTCGGGTTGCCGCGCCGCGTGCAAGGCAAACACCCTACCTGCTGTGCTATCGCTCCAGCGCCGATCTCTCTTTTTTATGATTAATTTGGTTTTGGGGCCACAGCTGGTGATGCTCAGGGGTTATTCCTGGCTCTGTACTCAGGAACTACTAATGGTGCTCAGGGGACCATGTAGGATGCCAGGGATGGAACCCTGGTGGGCCATGTGCAAGGCAAGTGCCCTCCCCACTGTACTGTGGCTCTGGTCCCCAAATCTGTCTTTAATAATGACCGGTTTTAATGATGGTCAGGGCAACAACTGTTTAGAGATGCCAGCAGCCCTGCAACTGAGTTGTTTTGGGGTTGTCCCAGCAACTTTGTGTCCTCATGGTGATGGTGAAGATGACAGACAGCAAACTGCCTGCTCAAAAGTCTGTGCCATCTCCCCCTCTCCCCTAATCCCTCTGGCTGTGCCCTGGGTGGGACAGAGAGCTTGAAGTCTTGGGGCTCGGTCACTGAGTGATCCACGTTTTCATCTAAGGATTTGCATCATGCTCAAATATTTGCTATTAGGCTGGTAACTAGCGAACAACAAACAGCACGCAGTTCAATATTTAAGCAACAACATGTGATTAAGTATTTAAGTGGTAATACATGATACCAACTCCTAGTTAAATAACAACTTGTTAGGTATTTAATTATATAGCTAAGTCACAAAGTGACAATTAAATGCTCAGATTGTTAGGAAGTTATTTAAACGGCCAGGTGATTTGGTTAACTGGTTATAAGCCATTTATTCGCTCTGGAAGTCATGTCTAGATGTTGGTGTCCTGGCACAGCCACGGGCATGTTCCAACTGGGATGGGATGGCCGCTATTTTGCCCTCAGAAGTGCCGGGGGCAAAAAGCAGGGGTACCAGGTAGGGTCTTGTGCCTATTCCCCAGAAATCCCCCTCTTTGACTTGGGGATGCTTGGAGATAATGTACGTGTGTGTGTGTGAGTGTATGTAGGGGAGGGTGTCAGTAACTCCTTGCAATGTTGTGTCTGGTGCAGACCCTGGCATCAAGCCTGAGGCCACATGTGAAGGGAGCATTGCTCCTTTTTTCCTTTCAGAAAGCTGTTTTTTTTTGTTTTTGCTTTTTTGGGTCACACCCGGCGATGCACAAGGCTTACTCCTGGTTCTCCACTCAGGAATTACTCCTGGCGGTGCTCAGGGGATCATATGGGATTCTGGGATTTGAACCCGGGTCGGCTGCGTGCAAGGCAAATGCCCTACCCGCTGTGCTATCGCTCCAGCCCCCTCAGAAAGCTGTTAGTGGGTGGGCCATGGCTTAGCTGGAGAGCCAGGGAGCAGTCCTGGGCTCTGTGCCTCCACTGAACCCCAGCAGCACTTGGGCTCCCAGGCACCACCTTGTCTAGCTGTGGTGACCCTTAGTTGTTTCAGGTGTTGAGCCATACCTGGTGGTGGTGCTGCGGGGACCATGGGGTTCTGAGTACTGAACCAGCCAGGGCAGGGCATTCCTTGTGTTGAACTGTAGTTGACCCGCAGTAACAAGGACCTGTGTGCTGTGTGCACCAAACAGGCAGCCACAGAAACCTGCATCGTTCCATCTGTCACTTGCTGGGGCTTGTAGGGTGACAGGCTGACCCTAACATGTTAGTGACCTTCTTAAGATATTTTTGCACAGACAAGCAAACGTGTAGAGCCCCTCTTCCTCGAACATTTTTGTACAAAACCAGCCTCTCTGGCCAGTGCCTGCTCTTTGCTGGACTCCTCTCAGAGTCTCCAGGGGCGCTGTACGCCAGTACCTGGCATGATTTTTCTCTGGCATCTCAAATTTCTGGCAGGGGTCACCTCTCCCATGTAAGAGCTCCTCCTGATGGACATGAGGTGGTTTTCCTTCTCTGCTCACAGTCAACTCTACCTTGTGTGTGTGTGTGTGTATATATATATATATTTGTGTGTGTTTTGGATCACACCCAGTGATGCTCAGGGGTTATTCCCAGCTCTGTGCTCGGGAATATACTACTGGGTGGGATGCTGGGGATCGAATCTGGGTCAGCCGTGTGCAAGGCAAGTGCCCTACTTGCTGCACTGTCACTCTGGCCCTGACCTCATGCTTCTTTCAAGTTAGTCGGTTCTGTTATTTTTCTTTCTGTGTGCAAGGTTAACCATCTTTTTCTTGTCCTGTATGCTACCTTGGCCCATTTATATATTGGGTCGTGGTGTTACCAGTGGGATTTGTTTGGGGGCTATAACTTGGTGGAGCTGGGGGTTACTCCCATATCAGTGCTCTCGGGTTGATCCTGGCAGTGCTTGGGTAACAATGTGTGCTGAACCTGGCCCTTCCACATGCATAGCCTGTGCCCTAGGACTCTGAGCTGTCTCTGGGGCCTTCAGTTGACTTTTTTTCTGGGGTGGGGGACATATCTGGCAGTGCTTAGCGGGTGTTCCCGGCAGCATTGGGGCATTATACAGTACTGGGATGAAAGCCGGGCTTTCCACACAGCCTTTTGGTCTATCTCTTGGTCTTCTGATTACTTTTTTTTTTTTAAATTTATTTGCTTTTTTTTTTTTTTTTCTTTTTGGGTCACACCCAGCAATGCTCAGGGGTTACTCCTGGCTTTGCACTCAAGAATTACTCCTGGCAGTGCTTGGGGGACCATATGGGATGCCGGGGATCGAACCTGGGTCGGCCGCGTGCAAGGCAAACGCCCTACCCGCTGTGCTATCGCTCCGGCCCCTTTATTTGCTTTTTGGATCATACCCGGTAATGTATAGGGGTTACTCCTGACGGTGCTCTGGGGACCATATGGGATGCCGGGGATCGAACCTAGGTCGGCCGCATGCAAGGCAAACACCCTACCTGCTGTACTATAGCTCCAGCCCCAGTCTTCCAATTACTTTTTGGGGTGAAGAGGGGCTCTCCCAGCCATTCTTGGCCAACCTGTCTGGCATGGTGCTAGGGCCGAAGGATGCCAGGGCCCACCCCAGCAAGTTCCTGCAGAACCCCTGGAGCCACAGCTGCCAGGGGAGTGATTGATGCTGGGTGCATGCAAGGAATATGCCTTAACCCCATATCATCTCTCTGCCCCTCTTTTGATTTTTTACTCCTTGATTTTTTTTGGCCTCTTACGCAGTGCTCAGGGGACCCAGAGACCTTTTTCTGGCTATACTTGGCCTAGCAGTGCTGTGGGCCACCAGGGCTGCCCCATGGTGTCAGAGATCACCAGGAATTGAACCCAGGAGCCTCTATGTACCGGGTATGCACTCCAGATTATCTTTGAGCCCGCTTCCAGGCTCCTGCAATTGACCTTTTCTTTCTTTGGTGGAAGGAGGCCACACCTGGGCTCAGGGATGACTCCTGGGGAGGTGGGGAAACCATCTGTGGTACTGGGTATGGAACCTGGTTCAGCCATGTGCAAGGCATGTGCCCTGCCCACTGCACCATAGCTCTGGCTCCTTGTGTTTCTCTCATTGCTGTTCCTAGTATGTCAGGCACATCTGCCAAGTTTTGCAGTCCAACTAGCATCACTTTCTGGGGTTTTCACAGAAGAGTTTTTAGGCAGGTGCAAATTGCAGTTACTTCTTTGGAGTTAAATGAGGACCCCAGACTTGGTTCTAGCCCTGTGACAGGTTAAGAGAGGCAGTGAGCCATGGATTGAAGCCAGCTCCGAGGCAGGGGCGGGGCAGGGCGAGCCAGGAGCTGGCCCTGACCTCAGGGCTTGTGCCCCCACCCAGGAGGAGCTGGAATTCTGTGAGAAGCTGCTGCAGACCTGTTTCTCCAGCCCCACCGATGACAGCATGGACCGGTGAGACCAGCGCGCCTCAGCCCCGCTTCGTGGGAACCCCAGGCCTGCAGCCACCCTCCCCACCCGCGAGGCCCTCTCCTAGGGAGAGCCGGGACTGTGGGCGCGGGGCGGGCCGCACGTAGCACCCCCCACACTAGGGGCTCTGAGAAGGGCATGGGCTTCCGGATCCCGACCCTTCTCCCATTCCACTTCCTTGTGTCCACACCATGCTTCCAATAAAGAGCGTTATTCCTGTCATTCCCCCACAGACCTCCCCGCCCGGGGATGGGAGGGGGCACGACCTTAGGGCCACTGGGAGAAACATGGGAATAATAAAGTGTTGCTACTTGCCATGCAGAACCATTGTGTCTGTTCATCATCATGTGTGTGTGTGGGGGGGAACGTGGCCTCCTGAAAAGGCCACCTGAGGCCTCACAAATGCGGACCACCTGCCCCGGGGCAGCTGCCTGATGAGCAGCAGGCGGAGGCCGTAGCTTTTCCCAGCAGTCCTTGCTGTGTTGTCATGCGGCGGGAGCTGCCCCATCAGAACCCTCCGCGCGTCGTTGGGCCACAGGCCTTTGCTCTGCGGCCCTTGCTGATGTCTCACGTGACCCGGGAGGGCCAATGAGCGGCCGCCTGAGGTCGAGGCCGCCTGTTGGGGAGAAGGCGGGAAGCGCTGGGTGCGGTTCTTCCGCCATGTTCCCAGGTTCCGGCGGTGGCGACAGAGACGGGAGCAGGCTGCTGTCTCCTGGGCAGCCCCGAGGACCCAGAATGCAAAGCAGTAAGCCGCCTCTCCAGCTGCCCCAGAGACTGGGGTTCCGGGGGACACTGCCTCAGGTCCGTTCTTTTTCAGTTTCGTTGAAAGGTTGAGTGTGTTAATCCGCTCTAACGCCGTCAGTCCCGCTCCTCCTCCCACTCATCCCCGGGGTAGATACTTGATTTTCTGTGGTGCCAGGACTTAGAACTCACTAGCCCGAGCTCTTCTGATTTGGGAATCTATTCATTTCGCCCTTTCCCCCAGATTGAGGACTCATGGGACGTGCCAGCCAAATCTGGAAATTGGGGAGAATATGCCCCTGTTGTTTTGGCGTGGGGGGCATAGTCTTGGAACCCCCCTGTCAGGCCTGTGCTGTAGATAGTTCAGACCTGTGCCCCTCCCTCTTCTCCGTGCTCCTTTCCCACATTAGCTGGTAGTCCCCGGTGCTGGTGCAGCATTGCAGCCGGCCAGAGGGTGGGGGAAGGGGAGCTGTAGGGCTAAGCCTGGTCCATTGGGAGGCCTGAGCTCCTCCCTGTGCCGCGGGATGTGGAGAGCGAGATTGCACCAGGGATCGCATCACTAAGACCATCGCAAGGGTGGGGAGCTGGGCTTAACAACCTTAAATACTTCATTGCCCTCCACGGCCTGTCCCTGCCTTTTGTTGGGGACGCCCAGCCCCTTTGGCCAGAGACTGTGGCAACAAGCCAGGTAGCAAAATGCTGGGGAGAAGGAAGAAGACTCAGGAATAGCAGCGAAGGCTGCCCTGCTGCTCCCAGCTCCAGGACAACAAGAACCTGAATCCTTTCAGAGAACAGACCTCAAAGCTGGTGGGTAGAATGGTCGTGTTAAGGGAGCAAACTAAGGACCTGAGAAAAAAGAAACTAAAGCAAATTCTGTGCTCCTCGCACTCTGCATCACAGAATCCTCAGTGCAGCCCAGCAAGGCCTGGAACTTGGGTTTCCTGGGTGAGGCTGGCCCCTGAGCACATGGATAAACACAGTGGGCAAGATCTTGAGCCAGGCTTGATCCAGCTGGGCTTGATCCAATTAGGCTTTCATTATGGGCTGCTTTCTCGCACAGCCCAGCCCGGGCAGCCCAGGCCACCCCAGGCCAGGAGGTCACACTGTGTGCCACACCTTATGGCGTATATCCTCTGGAGCTGGAGCACAGGCAATAGCCGGGCCCAGAAGTGTCAAGGCACCTGATTCTTGAATTATGGGCATCACAGACATGTGTAGCAGTGACACAGACTATCAGTGAAGCCGGCATGTGAGGGGCGGGGCAGAACTGGCAGTTGAGAAGGTACTCAAACAGGAGGCCCTGAAGTGAAGACGCCAGAGCTTTAGGTTAAAAAAAAAAAAGCCACTCCTTCCATGTACTTGGGAAGGTGGGGGAAACTGAGGCTCAGAGCCGATGGGGGCGCTTAACAGACGTTGACCCAAAGTGGGGGCCAGGACCCTCGTCGCCGATGTCGGACTGGCTATGGTGAGATCCAAGCCCGTGTCCGGTCCTGCAAGCGGGATGAAGTTCGCACGGGCCAGGCGATCGGAGCACCTTGACACCTAGGCTGGGCTGGAGAGAAGGCCCGGCCGCGGGGCTGGCCAGCAGAGAGGGAAGGGGCTGCTGGACATTGCCCCGGGCGTCCGGAGCGGAGTCGGAGCGGAGCGAGCGGGCGCAGCGGCGCCTGCGCAGTGGCTGGGCCGGCGTCCCCCGGGAGAGGCCGTTGGCGCTGGTCTGCACTGGAGCCCGGGTGGGGCTGGGCTCCCGCGGGCGCGTCGCGGAGCTGCCGGCGGTCGGGGCTTGGCTCCGGCGGGTGCGCAGGCGCACTGTGGAGCCGCGGGCGGCGGGAGGGCGGGGCTCCGGCGCGCCGGGCACCCGGAGGATTGTGGGATAGTGGCGGCGGGGCCGGGAGGCCGAGTACCTGAGGCGGCTGGAGCTCTTCGTACCGCGCGCGTCCGGGCGAGAGGCGGCAACGTGTGCTCTGTGTCCCTCGCCGCTGCTCGCCGGCGTTGCGGCCCATCGGGGCTCCGGAGGCGAACGCCTGCCCCGGGCGCTCTGGGCTGGCCGCGGGGCGTCCCCGCCGAGGGCCCGCGCTCCTCAGCTCCGTCCGGCGCGCGAGGACGGACCCCCACAGACCCGGCGAGCTTGAGCGCCGACGCCGCCCCTGCCCCTGCGTACCGGGCCCCTGAGGAGGGCCGAGCCGCCGGCGGCTGGGCGGGGGGTGGCGCCCCGATGAGCCCCGTGTGCGAGGAACCGCCGCCCCCCCGCGCAGGTGAGAGCCGCGCAGGACCCCTCGCGTTGCCTCAGCTCTTTCGCCTTTCGGTCTTGCCCTCGCCCCGTCTCGGCCCCCTCGGCGTTCCCCGGCTCTTTCGGCGTCCCGTCCGCTAACCCAGACTTGACTCCCGCCGCCCCCACTCTCAGGCTCTTTCCCGTTCAAGATTCTCAGTCAACTCACGTGGTTTCCCGCTCGCCCACCCCTCCTCCCCCGCTCTCCGTGCTCTACCCCTTGGCACCCCAAGTTTCTTACTCTTTTCCCTCCGCTATCCTGTCTCCCTCCCCCCGCCTCCCGCACCACTTTCACCCCAGCCCCTCCGGAACTCCGTCCCCTGCTCTTACCCCCATCCCCCTAAGGCCCCCAGCTCTCCCCTCACCCCGGGACCCCCAGACCTCCCTCATCCTCACCCCGCTCCAGGGTTCCCACCTCCCGCCTTCATTCTCGCCCTTTGGGGACCCCCGCTTCTCGGGACCCTCACCCTCGCCCCCACGGGACCCACAGCCCCACGACCTGCCTCCTTTTCTCCTTCCCCTTCCCTTCGGCCTCATGCCCCCACACCGTGGGCCCCCAGTGGCTCCCACACCCTTGTTTACCCTCACCAGGCCCTTTATCCCTTGCCCTGGACACTCCCTGTCCCCCGTGGGCTCCCCACATTAGTCCAGGGTTAGTGCATGGGGCGCCTCCACATTTCTACTCCACATTTCTACTCCACATTTCTACAGCATTTCTACAGCATTTCTACAGCAGGCAGAAATGTGACAGTGAGCATGGCTAGGGCTGCCCGAGAGGACCAGGACTGGGTCTGGGGGACCTGGGGGGACCTGCTGGGTGGGTGACTGTCTGGGACAGACGGTGGGGGTGACAGGTGAGAGTGAGAGGAGCTTGGGGTCCTGGACCAGGTGCTTGCTGAGGGGCTGGGCAGGTGGGCTGGGGGCGCTGACCTGAGCCTTGTGAAGCCTCTGCTCAAGCTCTGTGTACAACTGCCTGAATGGCACCATTGGTGTTGCTGGAGGGGAGGTGTGTGGTCTGCGTGGTTCTGGGGGGACAATCGGGGGCACCCCAACAGCTCTTTGCGAGCCCACCCACTACAGGAAGTGAGGCATCAGAAGTGCTCCTGGATCTACTCCTTTTAGGAATATCGTTTGGTTCGGGATTATCTGTTGCTGTGGGTCAGGAGGGCAGCTGTTTCCTGGGAGATGTTTGGCAGTGATGAGAGACCAACCCCAAAATGGTTGTCAACTGGGCAGCCACCTGGGATGGCCCCTTATGGCCCCCATGTTAGGAGGCGCCTGCTTCAGAGGAAGGCTGGTTTGGGTAGTTGGCGTAGCTGGGCCTGGTCTGCTCTGAGGCTGCCCTGAGTTCTGCGTTCCTGCACTTGTTTTTTTTTTTTTTTCTTTTTGGGTCACACCTGGCGATGCACAAGGGTCACTCCTGGCTCATGCACTCAGGAATCACCCCTGACGGTGCTCAGGGGACCATATGGGATGCTGGGATTTGAACCCGGGTTGGCCGCGTGCAAGGCAAACGCCCTACCCGCTGTGCTATCGCTCCAGCCCCTGCGTTCCTGCACTTGGAGTTCCTTTGTCCTTCTGTTGTTAGCTTTTGCTGGGCTGTCCATTTTTCCCACTAGGGGGAAACTCAGGCCTCTGTCCCACTTTCCCCTTCATTTATGGTTAGTATCTGAGCAGGTCACTGGATTGCTCTGGGCTTTTGCTTTCCTAATTCAGCAAATCTCTTGCCCAAGATCTGGCCTTAGTTAGATCCAGAGGAGGCAGGTGACAAGAGGGTCAGATCCGGCTACAGGCTCCCCATACTGTGATGGGTTGAGAGAAGCTGTCCAAGGAGCAGTCCTCTGACATATGCGAGCAGGCTTCCTGGAGGAAGTGGTGTCTGCACTGAAGTCTGAGGGACCTAGGAGGAGCTAGTCAGACTCAGCGGGAGGGAGGCAGAGGCGGGGGCAGGTGTGGCGGAGTGCTGTGTGCCATGTGGGTTGCAGCAAGGGCGGAAGGTGAGGTGAGAGGGAGAAGCCCTGTGGGCTGGCCAGGCTCCTGAAGGCCCCCCTCCTGGGGTGGGGGAGCATCCCTCCTTTCCAGATCTGGAACTGGAGCCTCTGTGTTCCAGTTCCAGATCTGTTGGCAGGAAGTACTGTCTTACACAGCTGTGAGGTACCTCAGGTAAGCCCAGGCTCAGCGCGGGCACCAGGCCTTTCTGACTCCAGATCATTGCCAGAACTGCCTCTGTTTTGAAATGTCTTTTGGCTCTTTGACTTTTTTCCTTTAAATCATGGTTGATCTTGAACCATGAGCATTTGAGCCCAGACCCCTCCTCCAGGAGTTCTTGACCATGTTCTAGTCTCTTCTGCTCTTCATTACCCCTGGCCCTGGACTAGAATCAGAGCTGCTAGCCCTTGCCCCCCAAGAAGTGCCTGGGGTGTCCCCTAATTGGAACTTTCTCCCTCTAGAATCTTTCCTGAGCCATGGGAAAGCTCCAGTACTTCCGCCTCTGTGGCCTTGGCCGACCCTTCTCTCAAGCAGGTGTCCAATTCCCTACCTTGCAGGGTGTGCTTGGTTCTACAGCTGGCACAGGGACAAAGTCCTGTGGCTACTGTTGTCTGGTGTCTGATCCTTAACACTTAGAATTGGGCGTCTCTAACCCTCCTGTGTTCATCTGTGCCAGAATCAGTGCCACAGTTTTGGGGGTATTAGAGGAAGGGGGCCTCTCGATCCTTTGACCCAGCCAGTGACCAGTTCTCTGTGGATTCTGCCCTGTCCAGAGCTTTCTCTCTTCTGTGTCTCATGAGAATGGTGAGCAGCCTCCGATGACTGTGGGTGACAGCGGTCAAAGGCCTGACACTGGAATCTCCCAGAGGCTTCTGCACCCTTGATCTTCTCTTCCAGGTTCTTCAGGGCCCGGGCAGGCAAGGAAGGGGTGGCATAAAGGATTGGCCCACGGGCTCCCTGGAGGCGGAGCTGTGTTTAGACTGCTAGTGGCAGTGGCAGCAACACTGGGGATGGCTACAGGGGTGGTGCAGACAGGCCCAATCTGCGCTCAGGCAGGGGCCAGGGCCGGCAGGCTCTTGAGGGGCTGTGCAGCGCAGCAAGAAACCGAGTGATGGTGTAAAGCTGGCCAGGCCAGAGGTAGTTTCTAATGGCTTCCTTTCTCATTTACAGTTTCCCCTTCTTCCGTTTGCAGCCAGTCATGGTTTTCAAACTGTTGCTAAAACCAGTGGTAGTCACTTCCGTTTTCTTGAAGTTTGCTAAAGTTGCAAAGCGTGGGGGTGGCAAGTGTATGTCAGAGTACTTGAGTAACCTGAGTCTCTTGGGCACATGGGGGTGTGGTTGCTTGCCCTTTCCCTCCTTCCTGGAGGTGCCCAGATTTTAGGCCAGCCGAAATTTTAGCTGGCCCCTTCTCTTCTGCCTAGAAGTACCTGGCATGACCTCAGGCCTCAAGGACAGATCGAAGGGGTCGTATGTGCCACCACCTGCTGCCTTGACTCCTCTCTACCCATCTTCTCACGTGTGCCCTCTTCTTGCCAATGCCATGCCCTATTTCCTGGCTAGCACCCTGGAGTTCCAAGTGCCTGGCCCCAGGTTCACTCCCCACTGAGAGAGAACAACCCACTTTTCTTTCTCTTTTTTTTTTTTTTTAAATTTTAATGAATCACTTGTGAGATTTTTATAAGCTTGTGAGATAGTTACAAGCTTTCCCCGGTATACCCTCCCTTTCTCACCCTCCCTGTGCCTCCATGACAGACAATATTCCCCATACTCTCTACTTTTGGGCATTATAGCTTGCAACACAGACACTGAACGGTCATCATGTTTGGTCTATTATCTACTTTCGGCACACTTTTCTATGTGATTCCCAAAGCTCCTGACAGGTTCCAACCAAGGTGTGGAAAGGGCTTGAGGCTTGAGTGAATTGAGTCTGGCAGGAAAGGGCTTTTTGCCCCTTTTTGTAGTTTCTCCCATTTTTTTCTGTATTTGTGTCTTTGCTCTGTTGAGTTCTTTGCAAAGTGATGCTTGTAAGATACCTGCCACTGCTCAGTCGCTTTTGATCCTGGCAGCCTCTAATTGGGGGTAGGAGGTGCTTTTTAAGGTACTGAGGCCTCTGGACTCCACCCCCTATACTTTCCTTAACCCTGCCCATCTCACCCTGCTTCTCTGAATGGCTTTGGGCAGGAAATCTGTTGGACCTGCTGTCTGGAGTATGTTGGGCCATCATAGGGGCATCTGGGGTTTTGTGGTAGGGGTGTTGCTGTGCCTTGGGAGTATTTGGGCGTCAGCTGTGAGAGTTGCTATCGCCTGGCATTCAGACAGCAGGCCCTGTGGTGTGTCCTGTCAGTGCTAGGGCTGCTCTCTCTTGTCTCGCTGTGCGAGGAGATGGGGTGCCCTACAGTGTGGGCTCCACAGGCCCTCTGTCAGTGGCTGCACTGTGTCCCCAGATGGTGGGGATGCCTGAGCTGTGTGGGGAACAGTGCTAGTTCCAGGGAGGGGGAACCTGGGTGTGCTCTCCAGGGTGGAGCCTTCACGTGCTTCAGCTCTGCAGGCAGCTGGCATCGTGTCAGCTCGGGGTGACTTGGGGTGACTTGGACGCTGAGCAGGGTCCTGTCAGGGCGGCCTCTGGCAGCTTTGGTTTTGTTTTTGGTAACGGTTTTTGTTGAGATAAAATTTATACTCAGTGCATTTCATGCATTTAAAGTGCACAGTTCAATGGTTTCCAGTACATCCTCAGCTTTGGGCAGCCATCATAATAGACTGTTTTAATTGAGGTATAATTGACAAAATCGTTTACTATTGATTTTAGAACTTTGTGTGTGTGTGTGCCCTTTCCTGAAAGGAATGCCTGTGCTGTCAGCAGCCACTCCCCCACCCGACTCTAGCTCCCGAGAGCCACAAATCTACTTTCTGTCTCTGTGGATTTGCCTCTTAGTCCATTTTGTACAAATGGAGTCAGACTGTGCTCCTCGGTGACTGGCTTCATTCACCAGCTCTGGCGGCTGCTTGTGTCTGCTGTGGAGAGGTAGGTCAGGGGAAAGCCAGTCCCTGGTCCACCCAGATCAAGAGAACACCCACAGTCCCTCTGCCCCCAGGCCCATGAGTCGCCTTTGCAGCCTTGACTTTCTCACTTGGACCCACTCCCAGATGTTTCTCCTCGAGAGAAGGGCGAGTGGTATCCCTCCAGGCAGGAGAAGGAGAAAGGGGGCGCCTGAGCTCTGTAGAGGGGACTGCTTGATGTTCTCTGATAGCAGCAGCCGTACGTACCAGCACGTGTGTTCAGGTCAGGCTCTCCTCGCTCTCCTCCGAGACCCATCTGCTTGTGTAGGGGCCCCTAGGTGTGGGGTGAGGGGTGCCCTGGCAGGTCTGTCAGCACTTGCCCCTTGAAGGGTTGCAGGGGCCTGAGGAAACGGGGTCTGCAGGCAAATGTTTTGCTGCTGAAATCTGTGTACTTGTGCCAGGCTCTGTTGCCAGGTACTCAGGGCATCCTATTAAGGTTCTGTCTGTCCTTCCCCCAGACCAGGCACTTGTGCCGTTTGTGAGTCCTGAGAGCATGACACATAGAACCAGTGGCTGAGGGTGGGCTTGGGGACTGCCCTGGGAGGTGGATGTTTGGCAGCAGACGAGAGGTTGAGAAGGAGCCAGTTTTGGGAACATCCCAGGCCAGGGAACTCTGAAGACAGGAAGGCCAAAGCCAGCCAGGGTTGTGAAAGCGATGAAGTTGCAGAGCAGACCCTGAGGGGGCTCAAGGTGATCGGGAGGCCACTGGGCCCTGTGCAGAGAGGACTACATCTGGCTTGGGGTTCGTCGGACTCTGGTTGCCTGTGGAATGGAAAGTGGAGAGATTGGGGCCTTTTTGGGGGACTGGCCTGCAGGCAGGAGAAAGGGCTGGGTTTTAGTTAGGTTTGGGACAGACGGTTATGGGGTGTGATCTGGTCCTGGGTGCAGTCTGCCCCCTCAGCCCCGAAGTGTCTGCTGAGTAAGCACTGCACTTGGCACAGGAACAGGAAGGGTCTGCTGGGCTTATGGGTGGTTAGTGGACTTGACGCCCAGCCCCACATAGATTGAAGAGGGTAGGACACTGTTCTCAGTGATCCTTAGTTACTTTGGCTGTGCGGTGGGTTGGTACCCTATGGGCGGTTATGGCTTTGTGGTCCAGAGAAGAGTGTGGACACTCTTAGGAACCATGTGTGTCTGGAGTGCTATTCGGGGGTCACCCCTATTCACATTTTGGAGGCATCACCCTCCTGTACAGGGTTTGGGTGTGGCGTGCCCCAGAGATAGCAGTGCTGGTGCTGGGCTGGAGCATGTGGTGGGAGCAGGGAGGGTGCAGGGGGCAAAGGGGACCCTGGGGTTGGTTCTGAATGTGGAGAGGAGGGAGTTCTTCTAGGATGTGGTGGCAGGCATGGGTTTTGCTCCTGGTTGTCGCAGTTGCCTAAGAGGGATAATTCCAGGGTGGAGGTTGGACTTCGTGTGGCCCAGGGAGGTATCCTCCTAGCCACCTCTCTGAGGCCTGCCACTCCACCCACAGGCTCACCTGGAGTGACATAGGAGTCCACCCTGGTAGTGGCCAGCTGCTCCTGCATTGTGGCAGGAGGGTGCACTCAAGTAGAGGATGGGTCTTTGCGTGTTTGGAAGGGGCCCAGGAGTGTGTCCCAGTTTCCTTCCACCACTGACCACTGTCTCAGTGGCTCTGAGGTGCCCAGGCTGAGAGTGTAGGGCTAGTGATGGGGAATTGGCAGGGTGACCAGAGCCAGTACTGTTGGCAGGAGCTGTGGGCCTGTCAGGAGGGGCACCACAGCACTGTGTGAGGTCTTGGTGCCAGTGAGGAGCCAGGGTGCCAATTTGTAGGTGGCGGAAGGCAACTCAGGAGGATGGGCTTTGTTCTCTTCCCTGAATTGGTCCTGGCTGGGGAGAGGAGGTGGGGGTATGTTTGTGTACATGTGTGTAAGTGGCGTCCAGGCAACGGCCACAGCCTGGAGACATTGCAGACTTCCTCTACCCACCACCGCGTGCACATGGCGGTGCAGTTGACCAGGCTGGCAGAACCCCGGGGTTTGTTCAGCACATGCAGATGGAAGCAAGTTTTAGCATGGCTCTGGCCCAGGGCCTGGCCAGATGTGGAACCATGACTGAGATCACAGTTCAGTCTTAGGGTGCTCCCATCTACACACAGGGCATCTTGGGGTCTGCTGGACAGTTGGCCATAGGGGTAAATTTTCCTCTTAGATGGTTCTGTAGGGTGGGTAAAAGGCCGAGGTTGAGATGGGGGAGAAAGCAGATCTGGGGCCAGATAGCCTTGTGCTCCCAGGGCGCCATGTTTTGGAAGTTTGACCTGCACACGAGCTCGCACCTGGACACACTGCTGGAGCGGGAGGACCTGAGCCTGCCTGAGCTGCTGGACGAGGAGGACGTGCTACAGGAGTGCAAGGTTGTCAACCACAAGCTGCTGGACTTCCTGCTGCAGCCACCGCACCTGCAGACCATGGTGGCCTGGGTCACGCAGGAGCCCCCGGCCAGTGGCGAGGAGAGGCTCCGCTACAAGTGAGAACAGCCCCTGTTCCTGGCTGCCCCATAGTGAGACACCCAGTTAGGGCACTTTTACCAGCCTCATTGGGCGAGGCTGCCAAGGCAGGTTCCTCCCCTGGCAAACCCACACAGGCCAGGTGCTCTGATTCTGCTTTTCCCCCCAAGTCTTTTGGACCACATCTGTTGATTCTGGGGGTTACTCGAGGCTAAGTGCTTGGGACCAGGGGTGTCACCATTTGAGCCTAGGGCTTCTTGCATGCAATGCTTTTAAGTTCTCTCTCTGGCCCTGATGCTATAGCTTTGGAAAGCAGTTTGGGTGAGAAGCCTTGGGGTGGTTTACTGTGAATCCCCTGGTTCTAGACAGATGTTTGTCAGCCATTTTCTGGTAAAACCTTCACTTTTGAACCCTGAGTGGCATAATCATTGCTGTGGCACCAGGCACTGAGGGCACAGCTGTCCTCTCTGCCTGCCCTCAGCATTCCTTGGCCCCAGGGCTGGGTGTATTAGGGAGGAAGATATGCTCCAGGGACTGACCACAGGATTTGACTCCATTAGTAGCCCCGATCTGCCTGTCCTGGTGGCTCCCTCCTGGTACCCCTCACACTTAAGTGCCTTTTGCTTTCTGGGAACCTTGAGCTTAACTGGACTTGGTGAGGCCTGCCCCACATTTTGCCATTTGTAAAATGGGATTTCCTCAAGGACATGCCAGCAACTGGGTACAGTGAGGTCTTCATTTTGGACTCTGTCCCCTGATGTCCATCTGTCCAGACAGCTTTCCGTCTGTGTCTTCCATCAGTTTCTCCTTTGCTATGGCTTCAGCTGTTCCCCTGGCCCTCTTTTGCTCTGAATGGTGTGTCCAAGTCTGAGAAGACTTGGCGGACCCTGGTGAGGTGGCTGCCATGGAAATTCTTTTTTTTTTTTTTTTTTGCTTTTTGGGTCACACCTGGCAATACACAGAGGTTACTTCTGGCTCATGCACTCAGGAATCACCCCTGGCGGTGCTCAGGGGACCATATGGGATGCTGGGAATCGAACTTGGGCTGGCCGCATGCAAGGCAAACGCCCTACCCGCTGTGCTATTGCTCCAGCCCCTGCCATGGAAATTCTTAATGATGCTAGGGGTGGGGCAGGTACTGGATGGGATCCAGTTCTGAGCCACATCCCATGCCCCCGGCCTCTTCTGGAAGTCACAGCCCCTCCCTTTTGGGCCCCTAGGTACCCCAGCGTGGCTTGTGAGATCCTGACTTCAGACGTGCCACAGATCAACGATGCCCTGGGTGCAGACGAGGCCCTCCTGAACCGGCTTTATGGCTTCCTGCAGAGCAGTGACAACCTCAATCCGCTGCTGGCCAGCTTCTTCAGCAAGGTCATGGGCACCCTCATCAACCGCAAGACAGACCAGGTGCCTGCTCTTCCCAGGGCCCTGGGCTGCTGGGTGCAGGCCGCTCCATGTGTTCTAACAGGCCCTGTCCCCAGCTCGTGTCCTTCTTGCGGAAGAAGGATGACTTCGTGGACCTGCTGCTGCAGCACATTGGCACCTCAGCCATCATGGACCTCCTGCTGCGCCTGCTCACCTGCGTGGAGCGGCCTCAGCTGCGGCAGGAGGTGGTCAATGTGAGGATGGGACTGTGGGGCGAGCTGCGGGCAGTGGGGCGGGCTGCAAGAAGCCCAGCATAGTGACCTGGCACACCTCCCTTCCTCAGTGGCTCAATGAGGAGAAGATTGTGCAGCGGCTGATTGAGCAGATCCATCCATCCCGAGATGACAACGTGAGTGCTGTCTGCAGCCTCTCCCCACACCTTGTACCTGCCTTTTTGAGACATGGAGAAAAGGGCACATTTGAGACCTTTGGGGCAGAGGGGTGAGGAGTGCCAGGCACTTGGGTCCCCATTGGACAGCTTTCATTGCTCTAAAAAGATGCCCCCAGACTGCCAGCACTCACTGCCTGGTCTTGCTGCTCACCTACGGCCTGGCACACTCCATTCTGCTGCTGTCTGTGGAGTTACCTTTACTGGGGATTCTGTATAAAGAGACCCTCTACGGGGGTCCTGTGACAGGCCACTACCATCGCACAAGCTTGGGTGTTCGCTGATGTTCTGATGTGGGCAGGCACATTGCTGTTCTCATAGACTGGTTGTGTGTATCTGTGCGCAGGGCAGGCCCCTGGGATCTCCTTTCCAGGAAGCCCCCGGGCTCCCCTTCTCTTTGCCATCTCCCACTTCACTGAGGGTGGCTTGTGTCCCTGTTCCTGTGTCCTTGAATCATGATTCCCCCTCTTCTGGCTGGGGAGAGGGGTTCTCATGCCAGGCTGTGGGCCAGGGTCCTCAGCTTTCTCTCTCTGCCCCAGCAACATTCCAACGCTTCTCAGTCCCTGTGTGACATCATTCGCCTGAGCCGGGAGCAGATGATCCAAGTCCAGGAGACCCCAGAGCCTGACCAGCTGTTGGCTACACTAGAGAAGTGGGTTTGCAGGGTGGAGCTCTTTCCTGGGGTCCCTAGGGTCTGGACCCTCCCCCTCTAATCTCTCTTCTCATCCTCCAGGCAGGAGACAATCGAGCAGCTCCTGAGCAACATGTTGGAGGGGGAGCAGAGCCCATCGGTCCTTGTGAATGGGGTCCAGGTGCTCCTCACCCTGCTGGAGCCCCGAAGGCCAAGGTGAGCCCTGCCTTCACTTGCGGGGTGTGGCTATGACAACTATGCAGTAGCCACTGTGAGGGAGACACCATGTGGGATGTCTGCTCTTCCCAGCAATTCTGAATAACGTGGTGGAGTCATCCATGTTCACCTTGTCCCAGTGTCCAGGGACCCTCCTCAGAGACACCCAGCTCCTGGAGGACAGCTTCTCCCTCCCTACTGTGCGCATGTCCCACTGCAGGTCTGAGTCGATGACCATGAACAACTTCTTCAGCAGCGTGGATGGGCAATTAGAACTCCTGGCCCAGGCGACCTTTGACCACACCACGTCCTGCACAGGCGCGCTGCATGCCCTGCGCCCTCGGCTCCGTTGCTTCCACCAGATCCTGCTTAAGCCCCCTGAGGTGGGCCTGCTGGAGGGAGGGGGTCCCTACAAACCCCACTGTCCTGGCACCACCAGGGGCGTCTAGAACCTCCCCTCCCCATGCCTGCAGCTGGAGCCGCTGTGCACGACATGGGGCAACCTCACCCCGCCTCTGGGCAACACTCGTCTGCATGTGGTGAAGCTCCTGGCGTGTGCCCTGAGTGCCAATGATGAAGCCCTGACCCAGGAGCTCCTGGCACTGGATGTGCCCAACACTGTGCTGGTGCGGGGAATGGGAGTTGGCCTGGGTTTAGGTGGCGGGGCCCATAGGGCGGGCCCCTTGGTGTCACTTGTACTCTCTTGCAGGACCTCTTCTTCAGCTATGTGTTCAACAACTTCCTGCATGCCCAAGTGGAGATGTGCGTGAGTGCCATGCTGAGCACTGTGCCCCTTTCTGATGGTGACCCAGAGACTCCCACCCCAAACCCTGTCATCAAACATGTGAGCACATGACTGAAACATGTGACTTGGGGTGCCGTCCATTTTACAGACAGTACTTTCTGGGGGCTGACTGTGCTGGGTGCTGGGTATCATCACTGGACCTAGCCTTAAGTGGCTGCTGGGAGAAAGTGAGGGTGGCATGTGAGGAAGGAGCCCATGTCCCAAGGTTGGGGAGCCCCTTGGAGGGAGCATGGGATTTGGAGGAGCTCAGTAGAGATGAGTTTCACTTGCTAGAGTGGGATGTGGGTCTTGTGATTTGGGGGGTTGGTTCTCTGTATTGAGGTGAGATCCATGGGCTGAGGCAGGGGGATGCACAACGGAGGGTGACTGGGTGGTTGCATGCCTGGAACGGCCAGCCCCAATGTGCCCTGTTGGCCCACAGCTGCTGCAGCAGTGCCGCCTGGTGGAGCGCATCCTAACAGCCTGGGAGGAGAATGACCGCGTGCAGTGAGCAGCGGGCCTTCCTGTGGGCGGGGAGCGGGGGTGCAAGGGGAACAGCCTGGCTCCATCTGTAGCCTCCACTTCTATCCAGGTCTGCTGGGGGCGCCCGGAAGGGCTACATGGGCCACCTGACAAGAGTGGCCAATGCCCTGATGCAGAATTCCGAGAAGGGCCCCAATGCTGAGCAGCTGCGCCAGCTGATGAAGGGTAAGGGCTGGGGCTTGCCCAAGGGCTGGGCTGGGCCCCAGAGGTGCCTCATGTCCTATCCTTCCTTGTGCGCAGAGCTGCCAGCAGAGCAGCAGGAGCAGTGGGAGGCCTTCGTGTCAGGACCCCTTGCGGAGATCAACAAGAAGAACATGGTGGACCTGGTGAGCCACTGGCCATCTCCCTACGGGGCCAGACCTATTCTCTGCCTCCCCACACCTGAGCCACCTGCCTGTGCCCCCTAGTTGGTCCTGAGCTTGTTTCTTGCCCCCAGGTAAACACCCACCACCTACACTCCTCCAGTGATGACGAGGATGAGCGGCTCAAGGAGTTCAACTTCCCGGAAGAGGCGGTCCTGCAGCAGGTGGGCTGGGCTGGGGCTGGAGGGTGCCTGCTGGCCCATGTGCCTGCCCACCCAGCCTGACTGCTGCCCCTTACAGGCTTTCATGGACTTCCAGATGCAGCGCATGACCTCAGCCTTTATCGACCACTTCGGCTTCAATGATGAGGAGTTTGGGGAGCAGGAGGAAAGCGTCAAGTGAGTGTGTATTACATGGGGTCAGGCGTGCCCAGTGGAGGGTGCTCCCTGCATTGGCTTATGGCAGCCAGTCCCTCTTCCCAGCCTCCTCAGCCAGCTCTTGCCTCCTCAGGGACTGGTCTGGACGCCTGTGGGATACCACAAGCCTGCACTCGCATGGGGACGGGCCCTCTTCTCCCCACAGAGGCTTGGAGTGCCGTGAGCGTTTTCAGACAAGGAGAAGTGGCACTTCTTGTTTGAATTGGTTATGCAATGGCGTTTTGAATGTTGATCTCTGGTTACCCTTGGGAACCTCTGCTTTTCTAATTTCCTGCCTAGGTGATGCTAATGTCAGAGAAAAAAGTTCAACTTTGTAATAGTTTGTAAGTTTTCCAGGTAGTTTTGTGAAAGTGACAGGTGACATCCCAGGACAGGCTGCTGAATGGGTCTGTGGACCCTGGTTCGGGCGGTCTGGGGATGCACCCATCCCACCAAATCCACAGGAAGTGCTGTCTGAGCTGAATATATGATGCTGTGATGCTGGTGTCAACCCAAGAGACCGTGGGGGTCAGACACAGAGGCTTTCCTGGCCCCTGAGGCGTACTGAGGCAGGGCATCATCCTATCTGCCGAGATGGGAACTGATGTCTTGGGGGATTAATTTTCCCTGTTCTGTAAACTCCCCAAATGACTGGGATGTGCCTGAGCACTGACTTCATGGAGCAGTCGAATGGGGAGATGCGAGACTTGTGTATCCAAGAAGCCAAGGCAGCGCCCCCTCACTCTTGTGCACCTCTCTCCCAGTGCACCCTTCGACAAGACGGCCAACATCACTTTCTCCCTCAATGCTGACGATGAGAACGTGAGTGCTACCCTCTCCTCTGCTGGGGCAGGACTGTGGGCTTTGCTGCCTACCCACTTTCACTCCTGCCCCTGCAGCCCAACACCAACCTGCTGGAGATTTGCTACAAGGACCGCATCCAGCAGTTTGATGATGAGGAAGAGGACGACCAGGAGTCTGATGAGGAGGATGGAGCCTGGCAGAGCAGCCATCTGGCCATGGAGGACCGCCTGGGCCAGCCCCCTGGCATTCGGTGAGTGCCCTCTTGCTCCCCCAGCACTTCAGCTCACCCCATTGTGAAAGGATGACTGACATCCATTGTCCCCCCAAAAGGTGGTAAGATGGTCCATCAGCTTCTCCTTCCTTACTCTGGCAGGACCGGGCAGGGGTGTTATGTAGCAGTCACACTTGCCCTGTCACCACTGGCAGCATACTTGGTGTCTCATAGATTCCTTGCCCTGTCACCACTGGCAATACAGTTGGTGTCCTATAGATTTCCCAGAGTGAACAGCATCTCAGGGCCTGTCATTTGGAGCCTTTGTACCCCAGGCTTCTTGCCTGAGGCTTTGTGTGTTGTGCCTAGTGACTTCCAGTAAGCCTATAGGTCCATGCACCTGAACCTGTGTGGGAGAGCTTACCACTGTGACCTCTGGCTCAATTCTCTCCTCCTTTCTGACAGGTTTTGCCCTGCCAACCAGAGATGAGCTTTGTTCCCCTCTGCTTAGTGGGTTTTTGTTTTGTGTGTTGGGGTTTTGGGTCACAACCAGCAGAACATGGGGTTTACTTGTGGTGGGACCTGAGGGACCCTGTCTGGTGCTAAAAGTTGAACCAGGGTCAGCAATGTGCAGGTCAGCACCTTCCACCTTCCCACTGTCCTTTCTCAGGCTCTCCTTGCCCTCTTGGTGTGGCAGGTCCCACTCACCCTTTGTTGGGCTCACAGTGACCCATTGTTTTTTTTGAGTGTCAGCATTGGTGCTTCAAGTTCTCTGATGGGTTTTGAACTGCTTCCTCTCTGTGGTGCGTCTTCACCTCATGCATTTGTCTGTGGACAGCCCCTTGTCCCAGCACTTTTCCCATGCCCGCCACCCTCGGTTCTCACACCCCTCTTGGAAGCCAGGGTTTGGTTTAGCCTTTTAGCATCTCTTGACTTGTGTCATTTCTGCAGGATGCCCTTTCCTTTTCCCTAGGGAGGTCGAGAGGAGGTAGATCCTGCAGCACCTGAGGCCTCCTCCTGGAGGTCACTGAGTGTAGTGCTGGGGCACCAAGGTGACGCCAGGGATTGGACCTGAGGCTCTGGTATATTTTATAAGGCTCCAATCCTTTGAGTCCTGTCTTAACTGCTGTGCTGCAGGAAGTTGAGTCTTTCCCCACCACCCGCCCCCTTTTCTGAGATGATTTTGACTATCTGGAACCCTTGAGAGGAATGTTAGGATCTGCTTTATCATTTTCAGCCCTCAGTAGCCAGCTGGGATTCTGAGAGGAACTGACCTTTGCCTCCTGACCCACAGGCTTTTGACACTGACTTGCAGTTTCATTATACAGATTATGTACTCTTTCTAGTTTTATTGATTGATTGATTGATTGCTTTTTGGGTCATACCTGGCAATGCTTAGGGGTTTCTTCTGGCTTTGCACTCAGGGATCAATCCTGGCGGTGCTCAGGGATGCTGAGAATCGAACCCGGGTCAGCCGCATACAAGGCAAACGTCCTACCCGCTGTGCTATCACTCCAGGCCCTCTAGTAGTTTTATTTATGGGCACTTAGAAAAATTATTTAAATTTTTTTTGGTTCTTGGGCCACACTCAACGATGCTTAGGGGTTAGTTCTGGCTCTGCACTTACGAATCACTCTTGGTTGTGTTCAGGTGACTGTATGGGATAATGGGGATCAAACCCAGGTCAGTTGCAAATGCCCTACCTTCTGTACTATTGCTCCAATCCCGGGCACTCTGTTTTTGTGTGGTGCTGGAGTTGAACTTGTACCTCGCATCATGAGCATGCACTCTGACATCAAATCCACTCAGCCCTCCTGTTCTGATGTAGTCATGAATGGAGTTGCTGTGAGATCATTGCAAGTACTCAGTGGTTGGAGACAGGCTGCGTGTTTGGTCCTACTTCACATTCACACGTCTGCCCTCTCAGAGGTGCTGGACTCTTCATGCCAGCCGGAATGTGCTTGGTTTCATGTTCCTGCCTAATTTTTTCCCCCAGTTCAAACCAGTGGGGTGAGCGGTTTGAACTGGGGGAAAAATTATTCTTCCCCATGTCTTCTTCCTTGCCTGGATTGGGGAGGGAGCATTATACTTCTCTTGTGAGTGTGGTGCTTTGCTAGGGGTCTGAGCTGCCCTTTTGAAGTTTGAGAATCCCCTCTCCATTTCAAGGTGCGCAGAGTGCTGAGCATACCTGGCACGGCAGGCAAAGGGGTGTGCTGCTTTGCTTGGGTCCCCAGAGAGCAACCCTTCCAGGCACATTCTCTTCAACCAGCATTCATCCCTGGCCTCCCGGACAGTGGAGGGCACAGTGGGGACAGACGCAGGGAGGCAGAGGGGAACAAGAGCCCATTCGGGTTGGGGATCTCTGGCCATCCTGGGCTCTTCTCTCTGGGACATTTCCTCACCTTGGTGTGGTGTGCTGACTGCCTCCAGGGTGCTCACTTCTGCCTCCTGCTGTGCCCTCGTCCTGGGCACGGGCACCGCCCTTGCTCCAGTTCCCCCATATCTTTAACTATCTGGAACTGCTGGGGGCAAGGGGTGCAAGGTTGGGGGCTTGGCCTGGTTCTTTCCAGCACAGCTGATGATAGGAGTTTTGGGGACAGGAGTCGAGGCAGCACAGACAGTGAGGAAGATGAAGATGAGGAGGAAGAGGAGGAGGACAGTGATGGTGGACCAGCTTTGGGAGAAGCCAGCCCCCCACCTTATGCCAGCCCTGGCCTTCAGCCTTCAGGTGGGTGAACTTGAAGGGCACTGGCTAGGCATAGAGGTCTGTTCTGCATGCCACAGGCTCACTTCTATCGCACACCTTATTCTGCCCAGACCCCAGCTGGACAGCCACCTTTGTCCCAGTGCCTATGGAGACCTTGACCAACACTCAGGGTTCCCAGGATTACTCTGGATCACCTGCCGCTCAGGGGCACCTTGATGGGTCCCATGCCCTGCCTGCCCAGAGCCCAGTCAACCCTCTGGCCCCTGAGGACCTGCAGTTCAGGTGAGATGGACAGTTGTTGCTGGGGCTCGCTCTCTTATAGGCGTGAGCTCTAGCGCCAGGTCCCTTTTGGGCTGCTTTGCTCACCTGCAGGACTCAGGAGTCTATGCATGCCTCAGCACCTCAGGAAGCTCCAGTCAGTGACAAAGCAGCACAGCCTTTGGGTGAGTGAGCCCTCAGCTGAGCCTGTCCTGATGCACGTGCCCCTAGTCCAGCCCCTGCTAAGTCTTGCCTCCCCACAGCTCCCTGCCAGACCTTGGTCAGCATTGGGGACCTCCAGGCCACCTACAGAGGGACATGTTCCACCCCTAGCTCTTTGGACAGGTGACAAGCTGGGGGGTGTGTGGTCTTGGGGTTGATAAAGAGTGGGCCCTACTATCTTCTATAGATGTCTGCCTTAGGGCCAGGGCCCAGGCCTCCAGGGAGCATCCAGGGTCACTAAGGGCTTCTCAGAGGATCAGTGGGGACGGGGTTGACTCTGGGGGGACCTTTGGGTATGAGGGATGGGAGGGGACCCCTGAATGCCTGGAAGAACATTGAGCAGGCTGTCCTGATTGGCACTCCTCCAACTCCTGCAGTGTGACCAGAGACTCCGCTACCTCTGTCTCCCAGACCACAGAGGGCAAGAGCCCAGAGCCCTCAGAGCTCCCCCCAGACCAGAGGTGAGTGTGGGTACCCTTGCAGACTGACTGGCATGTGGCGGGGTGTGCCAGGCCCTGACTGCTCCCTATCTTTCCCTTCAGTGCCCAGACCTGCGAGCCGCCTCCAGTGCCCAATGGCTCTGCCCCCGGTGGGCCGGTATCCCCGGGCTCCCAGTGAGTGGGCATGCCGGGGACTGCTGGGGGGCTGTAGAGGACTGGGAGCATGTGTGGGTGCTCACATGCTCTCCCTTTGCTTCCAGGTAATGACCCGCCTGCCCTGGTGGCAGCCCTCTCTGCTCCTGTGTTTGCCTGTGGGCAGGGCAGGTCCCACGATGACCCCGTTACCCATCACCTTCGCCCCTTCTCTCTGGACTCCCAGGAGACTGGTGCCAGGGAGACACCCTCCCACCCCCACCCCCATTTGCACTGAGACAAGAAACTCTGGAGCCCTGTCTCCTAGAATAAAGCTAGAGAGTGGCGTGGCGGGATGCGAGAGGCCTCTATTTTATATATATATATATGTGTATATATATGATATATATACATACATATATTATATATGCATATATATGTACACACATGTGTGTGTGTATACACATATATATGTGTGTCTGGGGGTGCAGTGCGGCAGGAGGGACACCAGGATGGCCAGAGGGCAGGCTGCAGCCACTAGGTGGCCTCTTCCCTGTTCTGTGTTCTGCTGTCTGGTGCAGATGCCCATACCCACACTTGGCCTGGCAGCTCCTGTCCACTTGAGGGCCTGAGTGGGGCTGTGCCTTTGCCTAACCCCTTTGCCCTGACCCTGCACTTTTTAGCCAGCTGGGAGCCAAGGAACCCTGTGCCTGGCCAGTGGCTCTAGCCCCGGGGTCCCAGTCCAGGGGTCTTCTGATGACATTTCTCTGGGCCCCAAGACCAAGAGCCTGCATACCCAACTCGGAGCAGGGCTTCAATTCGGAGTCCTTTCTCTACCTGAGGGCCTGGGGTCCAGCCCAGCTGCCAAGTGACCTTTTCCCAGCTCCCTGTCCCCAGGCTGGCGTGAGTGCGTGTTCGTGCGAGCTGCTTTGGTATCATAAATCTTAATAAAGGAGACCATTTAAGACTCTGCTTGTGAGACCTTGAGTTCGACACTGGCCAGGAACCCAGGCAAGGGGGCAGCCTAGCCTGCCTGTGGGTTTCCTGGTGCTGGTGATCCCACTCCTGGGGTCCCCTTGGTACATCAGGGAACGCCCTGTCTGTGGGTGAGGCATGCCACTCTCCCACTTGCCAGCCAGGCTCCTAGTCGATCTCTACCCTCCACAGTGGAAAGGTCCTGAGCCACAGCCTTTTCAACATGTCTAGGGATCTTCAGTTCAAATGACATCCAAGGCCATTGGCAGGAGTGAGGAGATAGGAGCCTGGGAGCAGGGCGCAGGTGCTGAATTTTCCATCCACCTGTGGTTGGTCTCTGGGGTGAGCCTGTACCAACATGAGTGACAGCTTCCTTGGTGCACGGAGACATGGTGAGACCGGGGTGGCAGGGGAGGTTCCACACCCCTGCTGGCCAGCGAGCTCTGGGGGCAGCCACAGCCCTAATCAGCTGACGAAGGAGCCTTTGTCCTCATGGGCATCTTATCAGCAGTGCCAGGCGGAGCCATCACCGCAGTGGGCAGCATCCCAGGCCTGTTATCAGCCCAGAGTCCACAGGACACTCTGGGTTAACGTGTAACCACACACCATCCCTCTACCCCAAAGCATTCAGTGTCCAGAAGGACCTGGCAGTGGTAACACAGCCAACATGGGTTCCAGGAAAGAGGGGCTGTCTCGAAAGGTTCGCTCCTCAACCCAAGTAAGCAGTTCAGGTGGGGGAGGCGGGGCAGGGCCTGGCTCTAGGAGACCCCGAGACAGCTTCTGTTTCCTGGATAGCTCAACTGGGGTCCCTCAGTGGTGGGGGTGGAACTGGGGGTTGGCACTCTGAGCTTTGGCCGGGAGTGATCCTGAGGATGAGGCGGGAGAGACCCAGGCTCAGGCTGCAGTGGAGTGTGGTATGGGTGCTGAGGACTCAGCAACTCCCTTTCGGCAGAAGCAGCCCCCTGTATACAGGTGGCTCATCCCGTTTGTGCTCGCCTGCGTTGTCTACTTCCTGCTCTGGATTCCTGAGGACCAACCGTCGGGCTTCAGTGCCCTAGTCAAGAGCCTGCCCATCTTCTGCCTGGGGCTGTTCGTGCGGGCCACGGCCTCTCACCAGAGCTCCTGCGCCTGCCTGACGGTGGCCCTCCTGTGTTCCGCTGTGGGGGACATCTGCCTCATCTGGCCTCATGCCTTCCTCTATGGTAAGTGACCCCTATGACAGCTGCAGGAGGTGAAGGTGCTGCTCTTCACTTTGTCTGACTCTGTGCTGGCCTGGACCACCTTTGCCCGGCCCCTGCCTCATGCCCACCTGCTGGTCACAGCCACTTATTATGCCGCCCAGCACTGCCCTGTCACAGCACCTGTTCCATCTGGGCAAGACAGGATGGCCAGAGGGACCAGCAAGTAGAGTGCTTGGGGTGGGCGTGGGCAGGGTCCTCCTAGCTGGCCAGTGTGTCCAAGGGGGGCCACGTGAGACGAGAGCTCGTTGGATTACTGTAAACTGAGTCAGCTGAGTGCCCAGCTCTGGGGGCCCGAGGTGGCTGTGGTGACCTGGGTAGGGTGCGGGCTGAGCCTGGGGAGGCTGATGGGGGGTCAACTGGGTGCTCTCTGTCTCCTTCAGGTATGGGTGCCTTCGCCGCAGCCCACCTGCTATACATCTGGACCCTGGGCTGGACACCACTGCAGCCAGGTCTGCTGCTGCCCATTGGGCTCTTCTCTGTGCCCTACTCGGCTCTCCTGCTGCTGCGCGTGCCCCCAGACATGGTGCTTCCTGTGACGGCCTACGCGGTCATCCTGGCTGCCATGCTGTGGCGTGGCCTGGTCCGGGGCGGCGTGGCTAGATGGGGGGCGCTGCTCTTCGTTGTCTCGGACTCTGTGCTGGCTTGGACCACCTTCGCTCGGCCCCTGCCTCACGCCCGCCTGGTGGTCATGGCTACCTATTATGCCGCCCAGCTCCTGCTGGCCCTGTCAGGTGTCAGGGGCACCCATCTCAAGGCCCACTGACTAGAGGCACAGTGGGGCAGAGGTATGCCGCCTCCCGTCCTGCCTCCTTCAGGACCCCGGACACCAGCCTGGCAGGGGCCATACTCAGGGGCAAGGGTCTGGGCATGGGGCTCCAGTGCCCCCACCTGCAGGCATCGGGCTGTCAGGAGATGGCAGCAGACTGTTGGGTGGATTCTGAACCTGGCCCCAAGTTCCAGCCTTTTACCGCACTTCTGTGACCCCTGGCCGCCACCGGCCTTGTCAGTGGCCCAGACCTAGAGGAGATATGGAAAGAGACAACCCCACCCCATTATTTGGGTGGGGCCAGCTCAAGGACAGATAAAAAACCACGACTAATGGCTGTTTCCGCTGCTCCCTGGGCCCTTCTAAAGCTAAAGAAGCGTGTTCCTGGGGCTGTGCCAAGTGTGTCATCACTGCGCTGAGCCTTCCAGGCGCTGTGCCCTATCCACGTGCTGTGCTGTGTCCACTGCCCTGGGTCCCAGCACTGCAGAGTCCTGACAGCTGGGGCAGTCACTGCAGTCTCCACATGGGGGAGGTTACTCCCAGAGCACACCCAGCTCTCCCGCATCTTCCCGGGTCCCTGGGCACCCAGGCATCGGGTCGCTCCGGCAAGCCTCCATTTCGTCTGCAATGACACTTTCTCAGTCCTGTCTCCTTCGTAGGTCTGGGTGTAGGCCTGGGACACACCTGTTGCGGACACAGTGCAGCTGACTGCTATACTCTAAAGGACCCGGGAACAGGGCTGAGGTGAGGGACTAAGGAAGCGGGTGGGCAGTTGGCTGGGGCTCAAGGACTCGGAGCACATCTGGGTCCTGTGGTCTCTGTCCCTGGCAGGCTGCAGCCTGGTCTCATCCAACAGCTACAGAAACTTCTTCCTGCCCCTGCAGCCCCTAAGTTCATGAAAAGTTGGAGATCAGGGGCCGGAGCTGTTCCAAGGTAGCAGGGCTTAACCCTGGTCCCTCTGGTTACCGTCTGCCCCAAGGGAAACTTAAAAGGGCCAGAACATGGCTCAGTGATAGAGCACTTGTCTTGCACCTGTGAGATCGAATTTGATCCCCAGCATCACCCAAAAACAAAGGAATTAAAGGCGCAACCCTTCCCCCATGCTCCCCCGATCAGCTGCTGTTGGGTCAAGAGCCCAGGAAGTGAAACATTCTGGGGCCAGAGCACAAGGCTGGCGTATGGCTGCACAGGGGACAGGGTGACCAGGGCAGCCAACTGCTCTGCCAGCATAGCTGCTGGCGAGAGGAAGGTCAGGTACCCGAGCAGGGGCAGGGGCCCACAGGGTGGGAGCCCTGGGATGGGCACTGCAATGGGAGAGCTGGCCAAGATGAATGCATGCGTTCGGGAAGTACTGACCCGGTCTCCACGTGATCCTTAGCGAAGAAGGGGACCTGGATTTAGGGGAACTATACCAGGTGATACTCGGATTGCTCCCAGGGGTGCTCAGGAGACCAGGGGATATTGGGAATCCAACCCAAGGCTCCTCCCAACAGTACTCACAGGTGGGCTGCTATGGTGGGGTTCCACCAGCAGGGGGAGATGGCTGCAGGCAGTGAGTTGATTCCTTGGTCCCAGAGGTTGCTGGCAAGTCCTAGGGCTGTGGAGGCATAATGCAGGGGGCAGGGTTCTTGCATTGCACATGGCAGACCCAGGCTCTATCCCCAGCACCACATGTCCCAGGAGCCCCACCAGGAGTGATCCGAAGTGCAGAATCAAGATCCTTGATCATTTTTTAAAAATGCTTTTTGGGTCACACGCTGTGATGCTTAGGAGTTACTCCTGGCTCTGCACTCAGGAATTACTCTTGGTGGTGCTTGGGGGACCCTATGGGATGATGGAATTGAACCCAGGTTGGCCTCGTGCAAGACAATGCCCTACTTGCTGTGCTGTGCTGTCTGGCCCTTGAGCATTTTGGGGTTTATCCCAAAACCAAATCCCCACCAAAAAAAAAAAAAAATCTGGGGCTGGTGTTACAGTGCAGCAGCCTCACCTTGCAGGCGTTCAGCTTGGGTTTAAACCTCAACATTCCAGACAGTCTCCCAAGCCCAACCAGGAATGATTCCTGAGCCCAAGAGTAACCCCTGAGGACCACAGTGTATGGCCCCCAAACACGGTTCCTACTGGAGAGAGTACAGGCACTTGGCTTTCACCCAAGGATTCCCTGAGCACCATCAGGACTGACCCTTGATGGGTGCAGGGAGGGCACAAGTTGTCCCTTCATGAGAACAGATACTCAGTTGGTGAGGGTGAGCAGCTGTGAAGCCCTGGGTTGAGTCCCTAGCGCACCCCCCCACCACGCACACACATTCACACACACACACACACACACACACATACACACATTTTCCTGGCCTTTGGTAATAGACTGAGGATTTTTTTTTGGGGGGAGGGGTGCTAGGGACTCAACCCAGGGTGATCATCAACTCCTGGTGATGTTAAGGGGTTAGTCCTGGCTCTACACTTAGGAATTACTTCACAGTGCTCAGGGGACCACATTGAACGCCTGGGATTGAACGTGGGTTGGCTTCGTGCAAGGTAAACACCCTCCCTGCTGCACTGTTTATCACTCCAGCCCCAGACTGTATCTTGTTTGGGGGCTAAACCTCATGGAGCTCAGGGCTCTTGGTTATGCTCAGGGATTACTTTACTCTTGGCAGTGCTTGGGGGACCATAGGTAGTGCCAGGTTCAAACCCAGGTTAGCTGTGTGAGGCCAAAGGCCCTCCTGCCCCAAGTCTCCACTGCAGTGGTGGTTATGCCATGAATTCATGGGACAGCGCAGTGCAGGTGTGGGCAGCAGAGAGTGGGAGGGCATTTTGCTTTACACACCTTGGACCTAGGTTTTTTCCCCATATGGGCCCCTGTCACAGGAGTGATCACTGAGCAGCTCTGGGTGTGGCCAAACCCAAAAACTAATGCAGGGGACGTGTGGGACAGTTCCTAGGGGTGTAGTGTGCTGAAATGCGCAAGTCTCTTGTTGGGTCCCTGTCCCTATGGACCCCGGGCTCTGAATGTGAGGCCTCAGAGCTGGACTGAACATCAGTGGAAATATTTCCTGGGCCCCAGAGCACTTCAGGGGTGGTCCCTCCCCCTGGAAAGGACATGGATGCTTCTTTTAAAACTGGTGAGTAGAGGTCAGTTGTAGTTCAAAGGTATGATTACATGCAAGAGCCCTGGGCTTGATTTCTGGCACTGCATGGTCCCCAGCACTGCCAGATGGAGCCCCCAATCAAAAATGCAGTGACTAAGTCTGGAGCCTCATTTGCAGTGGGTGAACTCCAGTGTCTGCTTCTTGCTTTCCAGAGTATATGTTACTACTGGGGTACATCGAGCCTGGGGACCTCTGCTCAATTTCACCGACTTCCTAGGACTTGATAATTCAATTCCAAAATATAAAAACATTAAGGATTTTAATGAACTTTAACATTAAGCCAGGAACGAATGATTTTCCTTCCCTTTCCACATTCCCTCTTTCCTTCTGGAAGAATCCAGGCCATAGGCCCTGGGTGGGAGCAAGCAGTGCTGCTCCCAGTGTGGGGCGGGAAGTGCAGATACATTGGGAGGCAGCACCTGGGCACGCCGAGGAGGGAGTTCTCTGGTTGAGGGGCCTGAGAATGGGGATTTCCTGGGCAAGGATGAGGGGGCAGAGTCAGGATGGAGCCTGCGCCTGGAGGAGACGGGCTCAGTGGTACGAAAATGCAGCAAGCAGAGCCTGCTGGGAGAGAGGGTTAGACCTGAGGAACAGGGTTTTGCGCTCAGGGTCCCCCTGGCAGTGCTCTGGTTACCCCATATGAAGTGCAGGAATGAATCCAGGCCCCTAATGCAAAACATGACTCAGCCTGTTGAGTCCCTGTAATTGTTTTTTTTAATTAAGCTATTTTTTGGAGGGAGAAATTAGGGCACACCCACTTGCTCCAGGTTTGTTTTTCAGGGGTTACCTCTGTTTGGGGCTCAGGGAACACCATGTGGTTGCCTGGGATCGAAACCAGATCAGTCACACTCAGGCCAGTGCCTTATCTGGTGTACTGTCCTTATCCGGTGTACTTATCCTTATCCGGAGTTCTCCTGAGGAAAATGTTCTAAGTCAATCCCAGCTCTCTGAGATGATGTTGCATGTGTGACCAGGGCTTACCCCTAGCTCCTGTCCTCATAGATCACTCTTGGAGGTTCAGGAGGGGGGTGGTAAGGATCAAATTGGGCTCCACAGGTCAGCTGTGTGCAAGGCAAGTTCCTCACCCCTGTACTATCTCCCCTGTGAACCCCAGACCACTTTTTTACCATCAGTTCCTCTCTGGTCTCTCCTAAAGGACGTGATCTCAGCTATGGCGTTTGCTGCAATAGCTTATTAATAACATTTGGGACAGTAGCTGAAAAGGGAAAAAGATGGACAGAAACAGATGATGGACAAACACACAGACATGCTTACACACACACACACAGACACACAGACAGGCACATGGATACACACATGCACGCACGCAGAGAAATGTAGCTTGGTCTCCCTGGGGAGATAAACACAAGGATGAGCTGCTCTCTGTGGGTGCCAGAGGTGGGCGGCCCTGGGCATGGGGTGTAGGATCAGGAGGTTCAGGCTGTGCTTTGGGGGAGGGCCACACTCACAGTGCTCAAGGCTGACTCCTGGCTCTGCACTCAGTGCTTTGTGTGCCATGTGGGGAGCAGGGCATTGAATCCAAGTCAGTCTCATGCAGGGCAGCGCCCTCCCTGCTGTGCTGTGACTCTGGCCCAACTGCCTTTTGGGTCTTGGTAGGAAACTGAGAGCGAGAGCAGCCCCTCAGTCCCAAGATCGGGCTCTGCCTCCCTCTCTCCAGCTTCCACAAAGACATCCGTGCTGCAGACTTCGCCGAACACATGAGGGGAAAGAAGGACAGCAACTAGGGCTTAGTGGAGGATTACCAGGTGGGCCCTCAGCAGTGGGAGACATAGGCGCCCACACCCCCCCGCTGCGTGAGTGGGGAGCAGCCACGAGTCCTACTGGAGGGCAGAAACCCGCAGGCATGAAGCTGTCTCCTCCTGTGTCTATTTTCATTCTTTTACCCCCCCCCCCCCCCGCCCACTGAGCCTTTGTCATTGCAGTGACAGGGGTCACGCACTTGGTGGGTGTTCCCCAAGGTTCGCTCTCTTGGCCTTGGATTCTCATGCCCTCCTCGTCAGAGGGACAAGGCCCGCCATGGCACCTAAACACTCTTAGTTGAGGCAAATGTGGGGTCACACTTATGTGGGCTCACACTCTGACTGTGGGATGTCTGGACAGCTGAGAGACTGTGGGCACAGGCTGGACATCGGGGATGGGACTCACAGCTGTTGCTTGCAGGGCAGGTGCTTGGAGTCTTTGAGATATTCCTCCAGGTACTATGATGGCATTTTTTGGGACAGGGCACCCAGGCGGTGCTCAGGGTTGACTCCTGGCTCTGTGCTCAGAGATCACTCCTGGCAGGACTCGCTTGGGGGGTCTTTTGCAGTGCTGGGACCGAGCGGGCTCCGCTGTACTCTGGCAGGCGAGCACCTTCAACTCTGTGCTACCTCTCTGGCCCTGGCAATGCATTTGCAAATATTTGTCACTTTTTGGGGTGTTGGTTGTGCTTTGGGGAGCCATATCTATCCAACCTAAGGCTCCCACCTGGCCCTGTGCTGAGGGGTCACTGCGGTGGGGCTTGAAGGACTCTATGTGGTGCCAGGGACTGAACCCTGGTAGGCCTTGTGAAAGACAAGTGACCTCGCTGTGCTCCTGCCCCAGCCCGGCAAATGTTTGTTTTGCGACACCTGATGCGGCCGTCAGCTCCAGCAGCAGAGAGAGGGGAACTGAGTTCTGGGGAAAGTGTTCTGAGTGGAGCCCAGTTCTCCAAGCTTTCCACATCTAGAAACTGAGCTCCAGAGACATGCCCCGCTCCTCACGTCCCTCGACCCACGAGGACACTGGCACCAAGATTCCGGAGACACCTGCAGCAGGAGAAGGGAGACGGCACAGTGGGGGTTCTGCACCCCTAGCAGACACAGTGCAGCCACAAGGACTTTGCAACACATTTGCTCGCCCAAACAAGGGTGGGGGGCATGTGGCCTCTCATGGTCATGTTGAGGGTCCTAAGACACCTGCCTGCCTGAGCATCTCTCACAGCAACATGGGAAGGGCCGTAACAGCCCACGGAGGAGGGATCGGGTACGGTGAGGCGAGGCTGTGTAGGGGGCTCTGAGTGAGATCTTGGCAGGGCACCAGCACTGACCTCACAGTCAAGAAAGGTCAGGGGTCAGAGAACAGTGCATCTACGTTGGGGGTGATGGCAGGGGCAGTGGGGGCTACAGTGAAGCTGCTGCTCCATGCGTGAGAGCTGCAGGGGCAGCACAGGACCCCAGGGGCTGCTTTGGGGTGCCGAGTCCTCTGTGCTCCAGTCGGGGTCTGTGCAGTCCCCAGCGGGGAGGCAGCCCCTGGATGGAGGCGCCTCTGCCTGGTGAGGAGCGGCCGGCACGGATCAGTGCATGGGCCGAGAGAGCACAGGGTAAGGATTCTGACCTGCAGGGGACGAGCCTGACATGCCTGGAACCTCACAAGGTCCCTGAACCCCACCAGGGCAGATCAGAGAGCACCACCAGGCATGGCCCCCAAGCCCAAATTAAAAAACGACATGGAATCAGGTCATGGGGCAAGGCGGGGCCCCTGGGTGGTCACTGGGGGTCAGGATCATCCATGGGGAGCTGGGGTGGGGCTGGGCCGCCACCTCCTCCTGCCCGGACCTGCCCTGGGGAAAGTCCAGCAGGTGAAGGCTGGGGCGAGACACTGGGCCCGGAGCAGTCTGGAGCCATGGGCAGCACTGGTGGGGGCCGCTGGGCCTGGAGGTGCCTGGTGCTGCTGCTGGTGAGTGTACCCCGCTGACTGGTGCGAGGCTGCAGGCCGGGATCCTGTGGGGGCCCAACCCTGATCTGAGGTCATGTTGGGATTCTGGCGCATGACAGAGGACACGGGAGCAATGCCCAGGGCTGGAGGCTGCTCTGGGGAGGGGGAATGTCAGGACACCACCCCCAGGATACCAGGTACCACTGGGGACACAGGATGTCTCAGAGCAGAGGGAAGACGGCCCAGCAAAGACGGGGATACATGCTAGCCTGCTCCCTCAGACAGGGAGCCCTGCCCTCCCCACCCTGCCTCCTCCTCAGACTGGGGTCCAGACCCCTTCTCTACCCTTTCACCCGAGGGTCCAGAGCCCTAACCCCCTCCTTCCTCAACCCAAGCCCTCCTGTTTAGACTCAATAGTTCATCCTTTAATAGCCTCCTCCCTCACTCCCAACCCCAAGGGTCTAAGCCTCTTTCCTGATCTGGGTCTGGGCCCCTAGCTTCTTCCCTCAGACCTGATGTTCTTTGTTGCTTCCTGCCTTGGTCCTCAAGTCTGTGTCAGGACATGAAACCTCTAACTTCATCTCTGGGCGTTTGATGAATGAAGCAGTCACTGGGTTCCTGGAGTCCCGCCTCATCCCACAGCACAACTGACACATGGACACACTCACACACATACACACTCTCACAACTCACACTCACACACACTATAGCAGGGCTCACCATACGCTCACTCTGTCACACATTCACACTGTCACATGCTCCCACGCACAAACACACCCTATCACAAGGCTCACGTATACACTCACGCTCACACTCTTGTAGACACACTCACTCTTACACTCTCACTGGAAGGGGATTGGGTAGGATCAGCCTCAGGAGGGGACCCCACAGTTGGGTGCATAGAGCACAGCGTGACAACAGGTCAGGGGCTGTGACTGTCCCTTCTATTCCCTCAGGGTCTGTGCATTCTGGACAGTGGCCAGAGCTGGTGAGTCTCTGAACAGGGCCACCTTGAGGTGCTACCATGTGCTGGGCTGAGAGAATGGAAGACTGATGGGGGCAGAGGACAGTGGAACTGAGAGGGGGAGGGGGAGGGACAGGGGCAGGATGGTCCGCTGCACTGATCCTGTCGTTTTCCCCAACTCCAGAACCCAAACCCATCAAGAACCTCGAGGCTGAGAACCAGACCAACAGCTCCATAACCCTGAGCTGGGAAGTCCCTGACGACCCAGACACTACGGGCTACATCTACCGGGTCAACTGGACCGAACCAGATGGCAAAGATGAGACCAAAAATTGCACAAACACCACATACAGGGTGGATGACCTGCAGCCCGCAACTCAGTACACTTTCTGGGTGTCGGCGGTGAAAAACACTCAGGAGAGCACAGCGGAGAACATCACTGCGTCCACAAGTGAGAGCCTGGCTGTGTGTGCGAGGGCAGAAGGTGACCGGTGCCAAGAGCAGCTGTCAGCACTCGGTCATGGCACTCAGGACCCAGCACAGTTCCTTGCTATGATGTGCCAAGTGTGCCTGCAGGATAGAGAGGGACAACGGGATGGTCAGGAGCCCTGCTGCCTGTCTCCCAGGCTGGGTGGATCTTCATTCACTGATGATTTCTATAAAACAGTATCATTTTGGTTATTTGTGGTTTGGGTGTGTTTTCTTGGCTCTTTGGTTCTCTCCCGGCATTGCTCAGAGCTACTCCCTCCTGTGCACTGAGGAATTCCTCCCGATGGTGCTCAGGAACCAAAGGGATGCTGGGGATCCAATCTGGGTTGGCCACATGCAAGGCAAACAGCTTTCTGCTGTACTATGGCTGGGTCCTGAGTATTTTTATATTGAGTCGCTCTAGTTCCTATTATTCTTGAAAACACAATTATTTTGCTTCTTTTGTTATGGAGCCACACCCAGTAGTGCTCAGGCTTAATCCTGCCCTTGAGCTCAGGAGTCACTTCTCAGACGGCTCTTGGGACAGTATGGGGCATGAGGCTTGACATGGGTCCCCCTGATAAAGCAGTGCCTGCAGTTCTGCTTTCTTTGGACCTTAACGTGTTTCCCAGCTGCAGAGCTGGGACTGCATCTCAGGGCTGAGGTGGTTTCTAGAGCAGGATCTTGGGGTGTGCCTCTCCCTGGCAGCCAGGCTAAGGGGTAAGGACAGTGGGACCCCACAGAGCAAACAGTAGTAGCAGGGCTGAGTGCGGAGTCAGGTGCAGGAGTCAGGTGCCTGAGTATGGTGAGCACTCGGTCACAATACTCAGGACCCAGAAAACCCTTGCTATGATGTGCCAAGTGGGCTGCAGGGTAGACAGGGACACCCGGTTAGGCAGTAGCCCTGCTGCCTGTCTCTAGGCTGGGCAGCTCTGTTTTCATTGATGGTTTTTTTTAAAGTGTTCTATTTGGTTAGTTTAGGATTAGTTTTGTTTTTTGGCTCTTTGGGCCACCCGGCATTGCTACTCCCGCCTGTGTACAGAGGAATTCCTCTTGATGGTGCTCAGAGAACAGAAGGGATGCTGGGGGTCCAATCTGGGTTGCCACATGCAAGGCATACAGCTCTCTGCTGTACTATGGCTGTGTGCTGAGTACTTTTCTATTGAGTTGCTCTAGTTCATATTATTCTTGAAAATACCATTATTTTGCTTCTTTTATTTTGGAAGCAAAATAATGGTATTTTCAAGAATAATAATTAAGCTCAGGCTTAATCCTGCCTCTGAGTTCAGGAGTCACCTCTCAGCGAGTCCTTGGACCAGTAGGGTATGGGGCTTGAACACGAGGTCACCCCATGCAATGCATCGCCTGTCGCTGTGAGATTAGACTGCAATCTCGAGGGCTGAGGTGCTTTCTAGAGCAGGATTTTGGGGTGTGCCTCTCCCCTGGCAGCCCTGTCTAAGAGGCCAGAGCAGTGGGACCCCACAGACCAAACTTACCAGGCTTGAGTGGGGGAGGCCAGGTGCCAGGGTCCCCGCGCCACTGTGGACACATACCATAACTCTCCTGTTACCAATGAGCTCAGCCTCAGCCCCTGCTCCACACCCCAACTCCATCCAGCTTGTTTCCACCAGGTAGCCACTTGACTTGAGGTATGAGAAAATGATAGTTTCGCTTCTCCTGATCAGATACAGATTCTGGGAGGCCTCAGCCCCCTCAGGCTCTCACAAGCCTTGGCTGTGCTGGGCACTCTGTCCATTTCTATCCACGAAGATTCAGTGGAAAGCTCGTGGGCGCTGGCTGGGTCCAGGGCCTCAGTAGTAGCCCCTTCACTTGGGACAGAGGGCAGATGCATCCTCGGGTTTATACTTAGGGTTTCTCTTAGTAGTGTTGCTACGAATGGGTGAACGGGGCCAAAACTTCTCCCAGAAAGAGCTGAATGCTGTGATAGCATTTAGTGGTGTGTTAGAGGCTAAATATGACCTGATTTAACCCTGATATTTCATGCTGACTTGGCCCTTCTTCATAATTCCTAGACCCCAGCCCTGCCAGGAACCTCACGGCTGGGAGCCAGAACACCAGCTCTGTCACTCTCAGCTGGGAAGAACCCGAGGGCCCGAAGAATGCAACCTACACCTACCGGGTCAACTGGATCCCAACGGATGGCACAAATGGGACCCAAAACTGCATGAAAACCCCGTTTATAGTAGAGGGCCTGCAGCCCGCGACTCAGTATAATTTCTGTGTGTTTGTGTTGAGCAACGATCATGAGAGCACAGCGGAGAACGCCACTGCATCCACAGGTGAGAGCCCGGCTGTGTGTGTGCGGGGAGGAAGGTGCCCAGAGCCCAAAGCAGCTGTGAGCACTCGGTCACTGCACTCAGGACCCAGAAAACCCTTGCTATGATGTGCCAAGTGGGCTGCAGGGTAGACAGGGATACCCAGTTGGGCAGGAGCCCTGCTGTCTGTCTTTAGGCTGGGCAGCTCTATGTTCATTGATGATTTTTTTTAAGTGTTTTATTTGGTTAGTTTTGGATTAGTTTTGTTTTTTGGCTCTTTGGGTCACCTGGCAATGCTCGGGGCTACTCCCGCCTGTGTACAGAGGAATTCCTCCCCATGGTGCTCAGGAAACCAGAAGGGATACCTGGGACCAAATCTGAGTTTGCCATGTGAAAGGCAAACACCTCTCCACTGTACCTGGCTGGGTCCTGAGTACTTTTATATTGAGTTGCTCTCGTTCGTATAGTTCTTGAAAACACCAGCATTTTGATTCTTTTGTTTTGGAGGCACACCCAGTAGTGCTCAGACTTAATCCTGCCTCTGAGCTCAGGGGCCACTTCCCAGAGGGCTCTGGGGCCAGTATGGGGTATGAGGCTTGAACACAGGTCACCTGCATTTGAAGCATCTCCTGCCTCTCTGCTCTCTTCAGCTCTTGTTTCCCAGCTGTAGAGCTTGGACTGCAATCTCATTGGCTGAGGTGTTTTCTAGAATAGGGTCTTGGGGTGTGCCTCTCTCTGACAGCCCTGACTAAGGGGCCAGAACAGTGGGACCCCCCGGAGCAAGCAACAGAACAGGGCTGAGTGTGGGAGGCTAAGTGCCTGGGCTCTAGCTACTGTGACATTGACTGTCGAACTCTTCTGTTTCCAATGAGCCCAGCCCGTGTGCTGATGCTCAGCCCCTACCCCCACCCCAACTCAGTCCAGCACAGTCCTCCCAGGTTACCTGTGGCCACTTTATTTATTTATTTATTTATTTGCTTTTTTTGGGGTCACACCTGGCGATGCACAGAGGTTACTCCTGGCTTTGCACTCAGGAATTACTCCTGGCGGTGCTCAGGGAACCATACGGGATGCTGGCAATCGAACCCGGGTCAGCCGCATGCAAGGCAAACGCCCTACCCGCTGTGCTATCACTCCAGCCCCACCTGTGGCCACTTTAATAGAGGTTCGGGAAAATGACTTATGCGAACGTTCAGTTAATTGGTTTGAGTTGCTGAGACAGTAATGTGAGAGAAATTGTTCACAGAGGATCACAAGACTCTCTCAGATCTTGTGACAAGAGCAGTCTTCTCAGCCTCCTTTCATTTGCTGGCTTATTATAATTGTGTCCAATGAAATTCAACAGCGAAGGAAGAATCAAAACAAAGAACTGGAGGGAAGGGAAACGTGGTCAGAAGAAAACATGCGAGAACTAGGTTCCATAGGTCAGGTACTCCTCACACCTGGGGTCTGTGATAAACAGGAGAGGATGTTTACAACTAAAGGTTAAGTAGGTCTGATATATGTGAGAAGAGGAAGCTGCTGCTTTGTGCTGTGGGGACTTGCTGGCCTCCCCGAGGGTCAGCTTTGCCTTTTTGGTAACAATTAGACTCTCAAGCTTACGTTCCCCCACTTAGTGCAATGTGGGGTCCTAGTTCTGCTTCCTACTTGCAGGGCAGCATCCAAGGACTCATCTTCATGATCTGATTGGTTACCAGTATCTCCCCCTTTTTTGTAAGATCAGACATAGAATGGCCAGCAACAAATAATACCCATCTCACAAATCTTCCCAAGAATACCTTAATGCTGTTTTGAGAAAACTCAAACCATCAGAAATAATCCTTAGCCAAATTTCTGGAGACCCCAGAGTAGAAAGGTGGAGCCTTAAATGTACATTACAGTTTTTTTCCTTTTTAATGTAATATCTTATGCGTTAACAAGTGATTTCTAACCTTTTTCCCACTGAAATTTTTTCTCGTATAGTAAAGGGTTTACACAAAATCAAGAAGTATTCCAGTTCACAGACACTTGTCAACGGAGACTAACTAGTCTCCAGCCAATTCAGCCTGCAGTTCATCAGTCCATTATGTTTCAAAGTTCTCATGCCATCAAAAAAGTACAATCAAAACAACATCTGCACATGTATGTTCATCGCAGCACTGTTTACAATAGCCAGAATCTGGAAAAAACCCGAATGCCCCAGAACGGATGACTGGTTGAGGAAACTTTGGTACATCTATACAATGGAATACTATGCAGCTGTTAGAAAAAAGGAGGTCAAGAATTTTGTAGTCAAGTGGATGGGCATGAAAAGTTTCATGCTGAGTGAAATGAGTCAGAAAGAGAGAGACAGACATAGAAAGATTGCACTCATCTATGGTATATAGAATAACAGAGTGGGAGACTAACACCCAAGAACTGTAGAAATAAGTACCAGGAGGTTGACTCCATGGCTTCGAGGCTGGCCTCACATTCCGGGGAAAGGTCAACTCAGAGAAGCGATCACCAACTACATTGTAGTCGAAGGCCATGTGGGGGAAGGGAGTTGCGGGCTGAATGAGGGCTAGAGACTGAGCACAGCGGCCACTCAACACCTTTATTGCAAACCACAACAGCTAATTAGAGAGAGAAAACAGAAGGGAATGCCTTGCCACAGTGGCAGGGTGGGGTGGGGGGGAGATGGGATTGGGGAGGGTGGGAGGGACACTGGGTTTACGGGTGGTGGAGAATGGGCACTGGTGAAGGGATGGGTTCCAAACTTTGTATGAGGGAAGTATAAGCACAAAAGTGTATAAATCTGTAACTGTACCCTCACGGTGATTCTCTAATTAAAAATAAATAAATTAAAAAAAAAAATAAAATAAAATACCTGCATCACAAAAAAAAAAAAAAAAGAAAGTTCTCATGCCATCTCTATATGAATTCCAGAGTCCAAGTTTTTTCTTTTTTCAAAGCCACAATCAGCAACTGTCTCAGTTGTCATCACTGTGATGACTCTTTGTTTCGGTGAGCAAACTCAGAAATCTCTTGGTCCATCGAGAGAGGTGGATGAGTAGCTGATGAAGCAGTCCCGTTATCAGACTCTCCTCCCATGGTTGAGGAAGAATCACCAGCATCCAGACACCTACTTGGGCCCTGTAAAAATAAAAGCTTCCTCCTTCTTAGACTTCATAGATGGTTTGATGAAGTACGCATGAAACACTACCCAACATTACTTAAGAAAGAGGCACACAAGCTAAGGATATGGTGGGGTAAATTTCTCATTAAAATGAAGCACATCCACAGTGCTGGTGCCGTTCTTACTTTGGTCGCCCTGCCAAGATACATTCCTTAGTAAAAGCCCAATAAATTAGGTTTTTGAGGAGAGGCACTTATCTGTACTGTCAGATGTGATGGCTAAAAAAAGATCTTTAGGAGTTTTCTCCAGTGTTAGTGTTATGTAATATCTCTTCAGCACGGAATGTCAGGGTTTTATGTTCCCCCATGTGGAGATTGTTGCTTGCCATGTTGCCAGAAGCATCTGCGTCGAGTAGGTCCAATGGCCGACCCGGAGCCTCTTTATCCCATCTTGCAGTTTTTCATTTGAGGTCTCTTTGTTGTGATTCATTGAGAAGCTTCAGTCTTTTGGTGGGACAGCAAAACCATACTTGTCTGTGGAAGTAAAAGCAAAACCTCACCCCCACCTTTCTGGCCTGGTATCGATTCCCAGAGAAAGGGTCCCTATAAAGGACTTTATGTCTCTGAATAGTTTTATCTGAATTGTTCCTGATTATATTGGAACTTGTTTCTTCTGAGCCATTTTGAACTTCCCAGTATTTTTCTGCAGCTGTTATCAGAGCAGTTCAAAAAATTTGAAGTAAACAGTGCTCTGAATAAATGATGTCTGGGAGAATCCGTATATACTCTCCTTTTTTGTTTAAGTAATATGTCTTTAAGTGATTGATTTGCCCATTCAATAATGGCTTGTCCTGTACTATATTATAACTATTTTGGAATAATGGCCAAATTAGCCAGGCCCATTTGTAAAGGGCCCATTGGTTCCATGTAGTCATTAACTTTTCTTAGATCAGTTAACATTCGCCATTTACCAGTCTTTTTTTTAGTAACAAATACAGGTGTATTCCAGGGACTAGAGCTAGAAACAATACGCCCCAAATCAAACTGCTCTGTAACCAATTCATACAAAGCTACAAGTTTGTCTTTTGTCAAGGGCCACTGTTCAACACAAACAGGCTGAACCTGTTTCCAGACTATTGGGAAAATTGTTTTTTGAACATCGGAATTTTTTGGAAATTCAACCAATACCCATTTGCTATGGTCCTAGTCAAATCAACAGAAGCATTAAGTTCCATAGAGATAGAATACAGAATGTACAGTTTAACATCATGTTTAAATAATTTTGTTCCGTGTTAAAAGCCTTGATTTTCAATTATCTAGGAGCACTGTAATAGGAGTCCAAATGTTAGATAATTCTGCAAATATCATTTTAAAAGTTCTTAAGAAGTTTGCTAGCGGCCAGAGCGATAGCACAGCGGGTAGGGCGTTTGCCTTTCACGCGGCCGACCCGGGTTCGATCCCCGGCATCCCATATGATCCTCCAAGCATTGCCAGGAGTAATTCCTGAGTGCAAAGCCAGGAGTAACCCCTGAGCATCGCTGGGTGTGACCCAAAAAGCAAAAAAAAAATGAAATTTGCTAATCATTGTCCATTGTCTTATTTATCATGACTAAGTTACGCTGTAGTACTCTTTCAAAAGCATTACATTACTCCTATATATTTTCAAAAATTTACTACAATGCTCAATTATTAAGAACTTTATGATATAGAATTCCAAACTGTAGAAAAACAGATAAAAGAGGGTTAAAATGCCCACAAGATTCATATATTTCATTCACCTTCCACATCCAATGGACCAGACCGTATGTCACAAATGAGAGCTGAGACATGACCCACATAACATACACGGCATTGGGCCTGCAGCCTGGGACTCTGTACATGGGGAGCATGACCTTGGCCTCTGTGGAGTGTTGGGTATGAACCCTCCATATTGACTATGAGGGGGAAGAGCAAAGGGTCCTTTGACACTGGTTGGGTGACAGATGCATCCCGGGCACTAGCGTGTCCTGCATCTGGGTCGGTTCCACGGTGTGGGGGTGCATGAGGTCACACCCCAATTTCTCCTGGTGGTGGAGGCATGTACGGGCTTGCTGGGTTCTTTGGAGTCACATGTCCCCAGTGTCCCCCTGTTCCCTGCTGACTGGTCCTTCTCCCCAATTCCCAGCCCACAACCCCATCAGGACACTGAGAGTACTGAGTCAGATCACTAGCACCATCACCCTGAGTCGGGATGTGCCTGAGGGGGATCTACTCATATGGGGTCCAATGGCGTGGATCTGGCACATTTGAGAGCCACACCACCAGCAACCGAACATACACAGCAGAGCGCCTTGTGCCTGGGAGGGGGGACCTGATGACACGGGCAGAGCCTGTCCCCTGGCAGCTCTGCTCCCAACCGTTCCCTCATGGTTTCCTGCTCAGCTGGGCTCAGGAGACTGGGCCGGTCCTCTCTCAGCTCTGACCCTTCCTGCCGCCAGAGCAGAGTCAGAAGGCCCCGGGTTCCAAGCCGGCTTCCATCCATGATTCGTCTCCTGCGGGCAGCTTGACCTGGGTTCCAGGGTAGGGGTCTGTGGGGCCCTCTGGATACACAGATCCAGCCCTCGTGGTGGGGTCACAGTAACAGAAAAGTTTTGGTGAGCAGACTCAGGTATTGGGGTCCCTGAGGTCCCGGACCCTTAGAACTCTCTCTTTCTCAGCTCCCAATGAGGTCATGAATCTCCGCAACGAAACACGAACCAACAACTCGATCACGCTGCACTGGGAGGCCCCCAGTGACCCCCACGCTCAGCTCTACAGGTACCGGGTCCAGTGGGCCAGTGGGGCACAGTACCAGCAGGAGCAAACAAATGGCACCTCCTATAGGGTAGAGGGCCTCGAACCCGGCACTCTGTACATTCTCGGCGTGAGGGCAGAGAGGAACAATGTCACCAGCGCCACACGGAGCCTCAGAGCATCCACAGGTGAGTGAGCGCCTCCTATGCCTGGGGGATTAGTGCTGCTGAGTCCCAAAGGGACCACTGGGCCCCAACCCCTGACCCCTGTGCTCAGGAGCACACTCCCCTCAGGGGAGCTGTAGTTTCTGACATGTCCCGGGGGGTCTGGGAGGGACAAGGTGGGGGCTGTCAGAATCTGCACCCCCCACCCGTGGTGAAGCAGGGGATGTGGAGCCTCTGTCACGGCCCCTCTGACTCTCCTAGTCTCCCCCACACAGCCCCAGACCCCGTCCGCATCTCCTCCTGCACCAGTGCCTCTGGGGGCCACGGGCTGGCCCTGACCTGTCTATGTCCCCGGGGCGGCTTTGAGACCTTCCTGCTGGAGGTTAACGGGCAGCGGATCTCCCTGGACAATTCCTCCTGCATGAGGGAAGTGGCCGTGTGGGGACTGCAGCCGGCTCGCTCCTACGTCGCCAGCGTCCAGACCTTCTGGGATGGGATGGTGGCTCCAGGGCCCTCTGTGACCTGTCACACCTCGAGTGTAGGTGAGCAGAGCCAGAGGGGCAGGAACTAGGGTGACATTCTGTGGGTTCCTCCAGGCCCCCGGGGGTGTCTCACAAACACTTTCAACCGACTTGACTGTTATTTCCTGCTTAAATTCCCCCGGTCTCCTTTGGGGTTGAGCCCTGGAGTGATCAGGGAGGACTCCCGCCTCTGCTCAAGTGTCTCTCCTGGTGTTTTGGGGGCTGTATGGGTGCTCAACCCCTGATCCCTGCCATGAGTGACACCTGGGCACAGAGCCAGGGGTAAGCCCCAAGACTACCACATGTGGCTGCAAACCAAAATCCAAAACTGAACACCCACCTTTTCCGAGGCAGCTCTCATACCACACAGTTCAGCCACTGAGTGTCCACGGCCTGGTGACATTAGTGTATTTGCGGAGCCGGGAAGGACACTGGTCGGATCTCGAACACCCTCCTTCTCACTCAATGAAGGACACGTCAGTGCTGATGTTCTAACCGCTGCCATGTTCCTGTCAGTCCCCCATGTGTCTCTCGCTCCGGCCTCCTGGGACATTTCCCCCACATGATGCTGCACCATGTGATGTGTGCAGCTTCTGTCCTGGGCCAGATGAAGCTTTACCCGGCTGGAGGATCTATATTTCATTGCGTTCATTACAAATATTGTTCCTTGCAGGGAACACCCCCATTTGCTCCTGTGGTGCAGGGAGAGGTGGGCAGTTCCCTTTCTCTCATGCACATGTGTGTGTGTGCATGTGCATTCATGTGTGTGTGCATTGTGTGCATGCATGGGTATGCATGCATTTCTGTTTGTGCATGTCTGTGCATATGAGCATGCATATGTGTGTGCATACATTCCTGAGTGCCTGTTTGTATAGACTCTCTGTGTGTGTGAGTGTGTGTGTGTATTTGCATGCCTGTGTCTCATTCCTCCTGCACGAATGCCCAGATGGAGTCATGAGATCTCAGGGAGGTTTCAGGGATACTTATTCTGACTCTCGGCCAGGGGTCTCTTTGGCAGTCTCAGAGAGCCAGGCAGGATTGACCAAGGTAAGCAGCTGTGTGTGAGACAACACACAGTTGTTAACCCCACGATGCTCACGATGCCTGCTCAGAACAGTCAATTTTGAGCCTCAAACAGGGTCGTGGGGCTCACTGCTTTCTAGGTTCTTCATCGGGGGTTTGGAGGGCACCCCGGCAATGTTCAAAGGCTCCTCCTTGCTAACCACTCAGACAGTCCTCGTGGTGGTGCTGGGGGACCATCTAGGGTGTCGGGATGGAAATCTGGGTGTGCCCCGAGCCAGACAAGTGCCCTCCCCTCTGTGCTCCCACTCTAGACCTCTAGGTCTCTGTCTGTTGGTTGATTTATTGGGCCGCCCAAGCAATGTTCAGGAGACCTGAGGGCCTTTCTGGGGTTACCCCATTGGGCCAGCAGTTCAGGGCAAAGGCGGGTGGATCGGTGCTGCTTGGTCCTTTGGTGTTGGGGTCTCTAAGGGACACCAGGCAGAGCTTGGGGATCATGGGGTGTGAGGAGTATAACTGGTTTGGACCCTTGAAGGCCACTTCTCTGTGTCCAGCCCTGCACCAGGGGCTCTGATGCGATGTGGTCTCTGCTCTGGGACTGACCATGGGCTGGTGGCTGGAAACTGACCCTCTGAGTCTCAGATTGGACTCATGTCTAGCACTGTCTCCTGGCTAGCTAAGTCTTGGATGGGCTGGGCCTCAGTGTGCAAAGAGAGGAATCCAGCCCCCCAAGAATCGTTTACATGGTCTTGGTAATGTCCAGATAATGACTCGAGGTTCCACGCAGTGATGGGGTGTCCTGGGCTTGAGTGGACAGAGCCTGGACACTGAGCATTTCAGAGAAGTGCTGGGGACCCCCATGGCCTCAGGCAACTCCAGCCTCAGGGATCCTGAGGAAGGAGTTTGGCCTGAAACAGAGGCCCCCTGGGAAAATGGAGCCACTGTGCGTGGGGCCAGGGTGGGCCATCCCGGCTCAGCAATGGGTACCATTGGGCTAGGCAGTCCCCTGGGGGCTGTCATTGGGTGTCGGTGTTGAGCCACACCTACCTGTCCTGTCACCCACCTGTCCTGGGAGAGGTAGCGGGTCCTCACGGACACACACTCTGGGCTGCTGGGGAACAGTCCCTCACTGGGGACCTGGGGAGCGGGTGACCGTGGCCTAGACTCCTAGAACCGAAGCCCGAGGACAGCGGGCAGAGGTGGGTCTCTATCCAGGTGTCCATTGCCCTGTGGCCCCTATGTGGGTCTGGGGTGCAGGTATCTGAGATGGACGCCCCTTCTGAAACCTCACGTCTCTTTCCAGGGGTGATCGCTGGATCCGTGATTGGGGTACTCCTGGCCATCACCCTGGTGGGTGTCCTGCTGTTCTTCCTGAAGCGCAGGTGAGACCTGGGGGCCCAGGGAGCATGGGGCACCCTGGCTCCAGCCTGACCCTGTTCTCTTCCTGACAACCTTCTCAGGAGGAGTGAGAAACAACCAGCGGCCGGGAACCAGGTGTCCAGGTGAGCAGACGGCTCCCCGGGCTACAGCCTCAGTGTGATCTTTTGGTGAACCCAGGGGACATGTGTCGGAGTGGTCCGATGTCCCTGAAATGGAGACAGCCCATTCCTCACACCCTGACCAGGTGACCTGGACTGGGCCCTCTCATCCGTCCAGTACCGTTATAGCCCCTTAGTGGGCTGCACTGCTCGGGTGGCCGAGAATGAGTCAGGAATCCTGTCTATAGGTGACAGGAGACTTGGCCCACAGGGCTGTGACATCTGAGTTCCTTCACCAACCATGGGAGTGGAAAGGGAGACAGTCCTGTGGGCTCAAGGATGTACCCCAGAAGGGAGAGCAGGAGCCTCATACACACCCAGGCTGAGGGTCCAGCCGGAACAAAGGCCCTGAGCAGGGCAATGAGTGTCTGAAGCCCATCAGCAACCCCAGAGCTGACTGGACGTGGGTTTTCAGGAGTGCCCAGACATGGTAAGCTCCATGGGGTAACGTAGGACTGACCTTGGGGGTTCTAGGAGAACTCTGGAGAGACCAGTGAATCCCTGTAGGCCATTCCAGAAAAAGAAAGTTCTGGAAGCATGCCAACAGGAATGGTCACCACGGATTAGAAATGGGATGAGATGCACAGGCTCTAGACATAGACAGTTTATTTCATTTATGTGTTTGTGGGCGCTGGAGCGATAGGACAGTGTGTTGGGTGTTTGCCTTGCAAGTGGCTGATCGGGATTTATCCACAGCATCCCATATGGTCCCCTGAGCACTGCCAGTAATTCCTCATCACCAGGTTGACCCAGGAAGCATGGGTACTTGTCTGATGCTGTCTGCTTGCCGCCTTCTCTGGAGTTTGTGTGTGGCCCTGTCTATGTGACAGTGTTTCACCTGTGTTTTTGCTTGTCATGGTGAGAGGTGGCCCTGGAGAGAGTCCCAAACAGGTGACAGAGGACATGGGAGAGGACACATGCCTGACGTTACCTGTGAGTGACCGGATCCCAGGGAAGTGCATCTGGGGTGGACGGAGGATGAGGGTCCCGCGAAGAGGGAGATGTGGGCACCAGTTTGCTGTGTTGGTGCCAACCAGGAGGTGGTGAGCAGAGAAAGGGGTTTCCAGTGGGGTCCTTCATGCTGAGTAGCCCTTGGAGTTTGGACCTGAGGTGGCCGTTGGACCCGGATATTAGTATGCAAATAGGATAAGGGGACGGTGACATGCAAGGGAGCAAAGTAAACTGGCCTCTAGGGGAAGTCTGAGGCAGGGCTGTTCCATCAGTTTTATTGTCCCTCTGCTACAATAAGACCAAAGGTCAGCAGAGGAGTCCCTGGGAGAGTTGATTCCTCACTGGGTTCCGGGAGAGGGCTCGGGCGAGCACCAGGTTCTAGGGACGCAGAGGCCGTGGGCGACACGGCCTGGTGGGAGGATCTCAGTCTCTGTGCCTGGTTGTCTGGAGCCTGTTCTGTGGGGGTGGGCAGTGGGTGCAGTCCTGGGAGCCCCTGGAGGAGGTGGCTCAGTGGGTTTTATTTGTTGCTCAGGGAGAACCTGGCCAGCACATCCCATGAGAGTCCAGATGGTGCTGACCCACTGTTAACAGATGGGGGAGGGAAGAACAGGAAGAGCCTGTGAGGCTTGGACTGGTTTGCTTGGCTGGGGGAGGGTGGTTGGGCCACAGCTGGTGATGCTCAGGGCTTACTCCCAGCTCTGCACCAGAAATTCCTCATGGCATTGCTCAGGGGAACATACAGGATGGATGCCAGGGATTGATCCCAGGCTTGCCATATGCAAGGCCAACACCCTGCTGTTCTACCTTTTCTCTGGCCCCCTTTTCAAAAATTATTTTGGGCCACACCAGTCAGTGCTCAAGGCTTACTCCTGTTTCTGTGCTCAGGAATCATTCCTTTTGAGGTTTAGGCATATGAGGTATCAAGGATCAAACTAGGCCAGCTGCATATAAGTTAAGTTTGCCCGACCAACTCCGGCCTCTGTATAGTTGTTTTTTTTTTTTTTTTAATTTTAAAAATTTTATTGAATCACCGTTAGATAGTTACAAGCTTTCATGTTTGGGTTACAATCTCACAATTATCAAACACCCATCCCTCCACCAGTGCACATTCCCCACCACCACCCTGTAGAGTTTTCAAAATTTAATTTATCTTGATTTGATTTTTCTTAGTTTTTGGCCACACTCAGCAGTGCCCAGGTTGACTCCTGACCTTGTGCTCAGGGAGGAGCTTGGGCTGCCTACGTGCACAGCATGTCTTAGTCCTCCAAGCAGTCACTTGAACCTTGGAGGGGTTTTGTTGGTTTGTTCTATGGCCACACTGGTGGTGTTCAGCATTTTCCCTGGCCTGTGCTCAGGGGTCACTCCTGGCAGGCTCTGGAGACCCTGTGCAGTGCTCAGGATCAAACTGGGGTCAGTCACAGACAACGCAATTGCCTTGCACTTGTACCATTATATGGTTGACACAAACTACCTAAAAAAATTTCTTGTAACACTATAATCAAATTGTTCATAATAGAGTTGTTTCAGCCTTAAGTGTCCCAATCCCACTACCAGAGTGCCCTTCCCTCCACTGGTGTCTTCTGTTTCAAACCCAGCACTCCAGCCTGGCCCCTTTCAGGCACAAACAAATTTACTTCATATTGTTACAACACAAAATTAAATGGCATAATCGAGCCTTAGATGAATAACAGGCAGTTTGTGATCTTGTTGCACTCACAGTGATGTTACTGAAGTCATTGTCTGAGACTCTCCTGGGCTGGTTGGTGCCAGTTGAGCCTTCTGGGTCATTGTTTAGGATCAGCCAGCTGGGTGGGCTTCTGTGCAAATTCCCCATCAGATTTCTTGTGATCCTGCTGGCTCACAGGACTATGACATTTGGAGGTGTCGCCAAGCTGCTTACGCAGCCACGCAGCCCAGGAGTTGCAGATCTGGAACAGTTTGATGTCTTGGCAGTGTGAGGAGGTTCAGTTGTGAGTTGGGCTATTCTATGTGAGAGGGTGTCAGTGTGGCCGCAGGCTGCTGATTCAGCAGGATGGAACGTCACCCCCATTCCAAGAGGACCCCAGAGTTCTCAGCCAGATAGGTCTACTGGGAAGGTTCAGTGCCATCACGTTCTTTTGGAAATCAGTTGTGGAGCTGGGCCAATTGTCTGTCCGGAGGATATCAGGTGTGCACGGGGTGGGGTGGTGGGGTTAAGGGATGGAGCTGATGGGTTTTCCAGTGGTGATGGTGTGGAGTGTGGTATGGGCCAAATAATTATTTCTTTTTCTTTTTTTTAAATTTTTTTTACCAAAGCATTTTTTTCAACCCATAAGTTCCACTTTGGGGTCTCTCCCCAAGGATTTGAGCTTAGATCTCAACTAAGGCACCTTCTACAACTGCATATTTATGGCAATATTATGGACAGTAGCCAAGAAGGGAAAAAAGATGAATGGAAACAGATGATGAACACACAGAGACACACACACGCAGACACACAGACACACACAGAGATACAGACAGCCACACACACAGACAAACAATGCACACACAGAGACACACGGACACACACACAGACTCACAGATGGGCACACAGACACAGGCAAACACACGCATAGGCACATGCACACACATATGCGCAGGTGCACACAGACAACACTTTCACACGGACACACTCGCATAGACACTCATAGACACATGCAAACACACACACACATACAAAGATACACAGGTGCACACATACAGACACCAGGCTCCCCCCCCTCCCCACACACATTAACTAACAAGGGAGGCTTTCTGTCTTTTCCAACCACAGACCTTCAGGGTCTGGCACTAAGTGGAACCTGGGACACAGAATTCTGCACAACCTCACCTATGCAGATATGCAGAAGATGAGCGAAACTATATAGCCACAGAGCAGATCCATGGGAGCCAGGGATGGGCAGGCACAGGGGAGTTGGGGGTGCAGGATCAGGAGGCTCAGGTTTCCACTTATGAGGCCTTGATAGGAAACTGAGAGTGAGAGCCACCCCTCGGTCCCAAGATTGGGCTCTGTCTCCCTCTGCAGCTTCCACAAAGACATCCGTGCTGCAGACTTTGCTGAGCATGTGAGGAGAAAGGAGAAGGACAGCAACTGGGGCTTCGCAGAGGATTACCAGGTGGGTCCATGGGCAGAGGGAGACACAGGCGCCTGCACCCTCCAGTGCGGAAGTGGGGAGCAGCCACGAGTCATACTGGGGGGCAGAAACCCGCAGGCACGAAGCTGTCTCCTCCTGTGTCTATTTCTATTCTTTTACCCACACTGAGCCCTTGTCATTGCAGTGACTGGGGTCACACGCTTGGCAGGTGCTCCTCTAGGTTTGCCCTCCTGTCCTTGGACACTCATGCCCTCCTCGCCAGAGGGACAAGGCCCACCATGGCACCCAAACACTCTTAGTTGAGGTGAATGTGGGGTCACACTTCTGTGGGCTCACACTCTGACTGTGGGATGTCTGGACGGCCGAGAGAGGCTGTGGGCACAGGCTGGACATCGGGGATGGGACTCTCAGCTGTCGCTTGCAGGGCAGGTGCTTGAAGTTTCCGAGATATTCCTCCAGGTCCTGTGACAATAGTTTTGGGGACAGGGCACCCAGGCGGTGCTCAGGGCTGACTCCTGGCTCTGTGCTCAGAGATCACTCCTGGTGGGACTCGCTTGGGGGGTCTTTTGCAGTGCTGGGACTGAGCCTGCCAGAGTGCAGCCGAGCACCCTCTATGCTATGCTACCTCTCTGGCCCTGGCAATGCATTTGCAAATGTTTTTCTCTTTTTTGGGGTGTTGGTTGTGCTTTGGGGAGCCATATCTATCTGACCTAGGGCTTCCACCTGGCCCTGTGCTGAGGGATCACTGCGGGGGGCTTGAAGGACTCTATGTGGTGCCAGGGTTGAACCAGCTTGTGCAAGGTGAGCGGCCTCCCACCGCTGCTGTCTCTCTGGCCTGTGATGATCTTCTGGATCCCTCAAGGTCTTGAGTGGTGCCTGGGCCTGGGTCTGTCCTACACAACAGTTAACCTCACTGCATGGCTTGTTCTTCCCTGACACCTGTCACTGTCGTCCTCTCCATTCTACCATCTCCAACTTCTCCCTATACCCCAGGACAGTGGCATATACCATGGGTATCATTGAATTGGGGGCAAATGTGGCAGTGAAGGGGCTGGAAATTTGGCTCCATGCGCTGCTCACAAGCTTCGCCTGCAGAAGACCCAGGTTAGGTCCCCAGTACAAGGTCCCCTGAGCACTGCTGGGAACAATGCCCAAGCACAGAGCTTGGAGGAGCCCCTGAGCACTGCTGGTGTGGCCCTAACAGAGAAAACCAACCAACCCCACCAAGAGACAGTGGCATTAAAGGAGGCCAAGGGCGCCATTTGTGTCTGGGGGAGGTGGTTGCACTTGGTGGGGCTCGACCCTCCTTGTCTGCCTGCCCCCAGCTCTTGGAGCAGGAGGACCAGCCCCAGCCGCTTCAGACGGTGGCCTTGGCTCCCGAAAACCAGAGCAAGAACCGATACAGAAACGTGCTGCCTTGTGAGTGCTGCTCCTCGTGGCGGTGTCCCGGCCCCAACGCATCAGCCCTGCTATGGGGATGGGGCCCGCTCCTGGGGGCTCCTCGGCTCATCTCTGTCCTCCAAATGCTGCCTTTTCCCCAGATGACTGTGCTCGCGTACCCCTGAAGCCGCTCCCTGGGGAACCAGGCTCTGACTACATCAATGCCAGCTTCATACCTGTAAGGCTGGGGGTTTGGATGTAGCCTGGGCAGGAGGGGGCCCTGACCTGTCCATCGACCCCTCACCCTGCAGGGTCTCTGGGAAGCCCAGGAGTTCATCGCCACGCAGGGCCCCCTGCCCCACACCGTGGGGGATTTCTGGCGTCTGGTTTGGGAGCAGCAGAGCCACACCGTGGTCATGCTGACCAACTGCATGGAGTCGGGCCGGGTGAGTGGACTGACCCTTGGCCTCTGAAGCCTCACGGAGCTTGTCCACTGGACACAGCTGGGGCCATCTGAGTCAATGATCTTGCGAAGGAGGCACTGCCTAGCTGCATGTGGGTCCTGTGATACTCGACCCTGGAATGCTGGGGCCCAGGAGAGAATGGAATCTGGGAGGCCTCTATTTTCTGGCCTCATCCCCCAGGTGAAGTGTGAGCATTACTGGCCATTGGACGCCCAGCCCTGTACCCATGGGCACCTCCAAGTGACGCTGGAGCACGAGGATGTGAAGGAGAACTGGACCATCAGGACTCTGAAGCTGCGCCATGTAAGCCCCGCCCCTAGTCCGCCCAACACCCCGCCTCAGCCCACCCTTAGTCCCGCCCACGGCTCTGCCCACAAATTATTCCGTAAGCCCCTCTCTCCAGACCTCCCCTAGCTGAGCTTCTCTAGCCCCGCTCACCTGAGCCTTGACCCAAGCCTCCTGGATTGGCTCCCAGAACGCCCCCTCCGAGTACCTCCCTCTGTCCCTGAGGCTGGAATCCCCAGGACCCTTCCCCAGCCAGCGGCCAGCCCCTCCCTGGCTCCCCACCTCAAGGACTTTCCTGGTAGATGCCGGAGCAGAAGACGCTGCAGGTGCAGCAGTTTCATTACATGACGTGGCCGGACCACGGCGTGCCCCACTGCCCGGACCCCTTCCTGACCTTCAGGAAGCTCTTCCGCGAGAGGCTGGAACGTTGCTCTCTGGGTGGCCTGCCCGTCGTGCACTGCAGGTGAGGGAGGCCGGCCGGGCGCGGGCCGGGATGGAGGAGGGAAGGAGAGCATGTGGGGCCAGGCGCGGGCTAGCAGGCGCGTCCATGTGCTAAATGACCACGAAGCGCTGCCGCTTGGTGCGGGTGTCGCTGGGCAGGGCTGTCCACGTGTGCGGCCGTCATCCCAGACCTCCGAACTGAGTCACGGAACGCACATCACATTCTGAAACTGGGCCTTTGGCTCCCAGGAGAGTTGGGGTGCTGGGGCACCTAAGGGCAGTGCCAGAGGGGACAGTCCCAGCTAACCTCTGCCTGAACCTCACACCCAGCTCCTGTACCCAGGGTTGAGTGAGACCCAGGTGGGAATATAATCTGTGAGTTCAGTCCGTTCCTGCTTGATGCCCAAGGGTCCTCATTTGAGCCCCTCACACGGCCTCCCAACCCATCCTGACTGCAGCATCTGGGCATAGGACCTTCCTGCCACCTCCTGCAGAAGTTACACCATGGCTTGGCCAGAAAGAAAAGCAGACCCTGGTTCAGGCCTCCTGTGTGTAACCTCAGTGATCCAGACCCGAAGGTCACCTGGTGGCTGTCTCCGTTACCAGCAGACTCCCAGCTAGGTCAGCCCAGTGTCAGAATAGCCAGAGGGGCTGGGGACTGAGAGTGACACAGGCACCAGGGCCCTGTGTGGGGAGGACAGTGTCTCAAATGGGTGGTTGCCTTGTTTCATTGTTTGTCCATGTGCTAAATGTTCTCTTTGGAACAGGGCACACGGCCAACCCGGGTTCAATCCCCGGCATCCCATATGGTCCCCCAAACACCGCCAGGAGTAATTCCTGAGTGCAAAGCCTGGAGTAACCCCTGAGCATCGCTGGGTGTGACCCAAAAAGAAAAAAAAAAAAAGAACCAGCTCAGGGCTGGAGTGACATTGCAGCAGGTGGGGCATTTGCCTTGCCTGGAGCTGACTGGGTTCAATTCTCAGCACCCTGTATGGTCCCCCCGAGCACCACCATGAGTAATGCCTGAGTGCAGAGCCAGGAATGAGCTCTGAGTACCACCTGTATGGCCCCCAAACAAACACAGTCAAAGTGAAGTTACCTCTTGGGAATGGCTCTTTTGGTTTTGTTTTTTGGGTGCACCCAGCTGTGCACAGGGCTGACCCCTGGTTCTGGACTCAGGGATAACGCCTGGCCGGTCTCGAGAGGCCATATGGGGTGCTGAATGGGGATGAAGTCCAGGTGAGTCGTGTGCAGGGCTGGCACCGTCCCCGCTGTGTGATGGCTCCTGTGTGGGTTGCTACTCAGCCACTCAAGCATTGTGCAGGGCCAGGACCTCGACCCACTCAGGCCCTCTGCTGCCTCTGAATACGGAGGAACACTGAGTGGTACTCCACAGTCCCTTCACTCTAGCAGTCCCAGTTGCTTCACTAAAGCTGAGGTTTCCTCGACCAGAGCTTGCTTGCCTTGCACACGGCTGACCTGGGTCAATCACTGGCTCCACATAAAGTCCCTTGAGCCTTCCAGGAGTGATCCCAGATCACAGAGTCGGGAGTCGCTGCTGAGCACTGCACAATGTGGGCTCCTCACTGAAAAACCTGAAAGTTGACATCACTAAGAATAACGAGGGTCCACAGATGAACTGGCCACTCACTGCGCAGCGTGTGCCAGTTTGGTGAAGATCCTGTTTCCAGGAAGCCTGGAGTAAATGCCCAGCAACCTGGTCCCTAGGTGAGGACCCCACCCCATCCTCAGGATCCCTGATTGATCCCTTCCTGTCCCCCCAGTGATGGCGTGGGCCGCACGGGCACCTTCATTGCTCTGGATGTCCTGCTGCGGCAGCTGGAGTGTGAGGGTTGCGTGGGGCCCTTCCAGTATGTGAAGAAGATGAGGGGAAGCCGGCCGCTGATGGTGCAGACTGAGGTGAGAGGGCGCAGGTGGGCTGGGTGGGGCTGGGTCCCTCCACACACTCACCTCTGTCCACCCTGCACCCCGCAGGCCCAGTACATGTTCCTGCACCAGTGCATCCTGCGCTTTCTCGAACAGTCTTCGCCCATCGAGGACGAGGGCTTGTACGAGGATATGATGTATGAAAACGTGGGTGCCCTGTAGCCCATGGAGATGGAGCCTGACGCCCCGCTAGCTACATGCAGACTCTGCTTCCTTCTTTCTCCCAGATTTAGGGCCCATGGCACCAGGGCCGCATTCTGAGGCTCTGCAGGGAGCTCTGTGGAGTCTGGGTGTGTGGGCTGTCCCCAGGACCCACCTAAGCCTGGATCTGGGGTCCCTGAAGGGTCCCAGACAATCACAACACTTTCTATTTTTTGTTGGAGGGTCTGGGGGTGAGGGTGGGAGTGCCTAGCCTCATGGTCTCAGGAATGACCTGCAGTCTGAGGAAGCAGGAATGGGGGTACACAAATCTGGCTGATTGAGAAGCAGGGGCAGGCCGGATGAACCCTCCATATACTTAAGAATCTAAAGCACTTTTTGAGGTTTTGGGGCTTCTCTGCACCCGTAGTCTGTACATATATTGCCCTTCTATCCAGTAATTTATTAAATCACCCTTCTTCCAGACACGCTTGTGCCAGTGGGTTTCTGGACCTGGAAATAGTATTGGGATGGAGGCAAATGTCTCAGGGAGAAAAGTAGAGGAATCCACATTTTTGCTTCTAAAAAATGCCTGTTTGCATCGCCAAGTCCTAGGGATGTGGCCTCTTGTATCCTGGTCTAGATCCAGGGAGTGTCAGACTCAGCGTGGGTTAAGAAGGGGTGATATCTGTCTCTAGGATGCTGGGGAGTCTATTAGGGCCAGGATAGCTGCATGTTCGGGTGTCTGGAGAGGTGTTTCTATCTGAGGACTGTGTGTGCTGCTGTCCCTGACTGTGGGAGAAGGGTGAATGTCAGATGGTTGGAGCAGGCGGCAGGTAATCCTGGGAAGAGGCCAGAGCAGCAGGACAGCGAGTAGGGTGCTTGCCTTGCACGCAGCTGGCCCAGGTCCCACCCCGGGCACTCACATGGTCCCCTAAGCCCTCCAGGACTAGTCCTGAATGCAGAACCAGGAGTTACCCCTGAGCACTGCCAAGTGAGACCCCAGAACAAAAAGAGAAAAAAAAGGAAATACTGGGGAACCAGGATAAATATCTATGGGTGCCTTGGTGATTTGACGGAAGACAGGATGCAGGGGGGATCAGAACTTTCACTGACTGGGAACTAAACTCGCACGAGCGTTTGCATATACATAGCACACATGCATGTACACGCACATACACGCAGGTCTATATACATGTGCCCCCGATGTCTCGTTTCCCATCCCAGGCTCCCAACCAGAATCTCACAGCCTGCCTCTGTGACCCGTGGGCACCACCGACCCTGTCAGTGGCCCACCCTAGAGGAGATATGGAGAGAGACAGCCCCGACTCATTATTTGGGGGGGCCTGCTCAAGGACAGATAAAAAACCATGACAGATGGCTGTTTCAGCTGCTCCCGGGGCCCTTATAAAGCTAAAGAAGTGCATTCCTGGACTGTGACCTGTGTGTCATCACTGCCCGTGCTGAGCCTTTCAAGTGCTTTGCCCTATCCATGTGCTGTGCTGTGTCCATTGCCCTGGGTCCCAGCACCGCAGAGTCCTGACAACTGGGGCAGGCACTGCAGTCTCCACATGGGGGAGGCCACTCCCAAAGCACACCCAGCTGTCCCGTTTCTTCTGGGTCTCTGGGCACCCAGGCATCCGGTTGCTCAGGCAAGCCTCCATTCCGTCTGCAGTGACACTTTCTCAGTCCTGTCTCCTTCGTGGGTCTGGGTGTAGGCCTGGGACACACCTGTTGCGGACACAGTGCAGCTGACTGCTATACTCTAGAGGACCCGGGAACAGGGCTGAGGTGAGGGACTAAGGAAGCGGGTGGGCAGTTGGCTGGGGCTCAAGGACTCGGAGCACATCCGGGTCCTGTGGTCTCTGTCCCTGGCAGGCTGCAGCCTGGTCTCATCCAACAGCTACAGAAACTTCTTCCCGCCCCGGCCCCTAAGTTCATGAAAAGTTAGAGATCAGGGGCCGGAGCTGTCCCAAGGTAGCAGGGCTTGACCCTGGTCCCCTGGTAACCACCTGCCCCAAGGGAAACTTAAAAGGGTCAGAACGTGGCTCAGTGATAGAGCACTTGTCTTGCACCTGTGAGATCAAGTTTGATCCCCAGCATCAGCCACAAACAAAAGAATTAATGGCGCGCCCCCACCACACCACTATTCTCCCCTGACCAGCTGCTGTTGGGTCAAGAGCCCAGGAAGTGAGACATATCCTGAGGCCAGAGCACAAGGCTGGCGTACGGCTGCACAGGGGATGGGATAACCAGGGCAGCCAACTGCCCTGCCAGCATAGCTGCTGGCAAGAAGAAGGTCAGGTACCTGAGCGGGGGCATTGCAGGGGCTCACAGGGTGGAGAGCCACGTAATGGGGAGACCCGGGATGGGCACTGCAATGGGAGAGCTTTCTGAGATGAATGCATGTGTTCGGGGAAGTACTGACCCGGTCTCCAGGTGATCTTCAACAGAAAAAGGGACCTGGATTTAGGGTCTACACCAGGTGATATTCGGATTACTGCCAGGGGTGTTCGGGAGACCAGGGGACAATTGGGAATCCAACCCAAGGCTCCTCCCAACAGTACTCACAGGTGGGCTGCTATGGTGGGGCTCCACCAGCAGGGGGAGATGGTGCGCGCAGCGAGTTGATTCCTTGGTCCCAGAGGTTGCTGGACTGTCCTAGGGCTGGAGGCACAATGCAGGGGGCAGGGTTCTTGCCTTGCACATGGCAGACCCAGGCTCCATCCCCAGCACCACATGTGGTCCCAGGAGCCCTACCAGGAGTGATCTGGAGGTGCAGAATCAAGATCTTTAATCATTTTTTAAAAATGCTTTCTGGTTTCCACCCAGCAATGCTCTGGGATTACTCATGCCTCTGCACTCAGAAATTACTCCTGGCGGTGCTCGGGGGACCCTATAGGATGCTGGAATTGAACCCAGATTGTCTGGTGAAAGGTAATGCCTGACCTGCTGTACTGTCTCTCGGGCCCTTGAGCATTTTGGAGTTGATCCCAAAACCAAAACCAATCCCCACCAAAATAAAAAAAAAATCTGGGGCTGGAGTTACAGTGCAGCAGGTAGGGCACTCACCTTGCAGGTGTCCAACTTGGGTTTAATTCCCAATATTCCAGATGGTCTCCCGAGTCCAGCCAGGAACGATTCCTGAGTCCAGGAGTAACCCCTGAGGACCACCGTGTGTGGCCCCTAACAAGGTGCTACTGGAGAGCGTACAGACACTTGACTTTCACCCAAGGATTCCCTGAGCACCATCAGGACTGACCCTTGATGGGTGCAGGGAGGGCACAAGTTGTCCCTTCATGAGGACAGATACCCAGTTGGTGAGGGTGAGCAGCTGTGAAGCCCTTAGTTGAGTCCCTAGCACGACATGCACACACACACACACACACACACATGGTTTCCTGGCCTTTAGTAAAGGACTGAGGATTTTTTTTGGGGGGGGGATGGAACTCCTGGTGATGCTAAGGGCTTAGTCCTGGCTCTACACTAGGAATTACTTCACGGTGCTCAGGGGACCACATTGAACGCCTGGGATTGAACGTGGGTTGGCTGCGTGCAAGGTAAACGCCCTCCCTACTGCACTATCACTCCAGCCCCAGACTGTATCTTGTTTGGGGGCTAAACCTCATGGAGCTCAGGGCTCTTTGCTATGCTTGAGATCACTTTACTCTTGGAGGTGCTTGGGGGACCATATGTAGTGCCGGGACTGAAACCCAGGTTAGCTGTGTGAGGCCAAAGGCCCTCCCTGCTGTACTGGCCCTCCTGCCCCGAGTCTCTCTCGACTGCAGTGGTGGTTATGCCATGAATTCAAGGACAGTGAAGTGCAGGGTTGGGTAGCAGAGACTGGGATGGCACTTGCCTTACACACCGCGGATCCCGGTTCCTCCCCATATGGGCCCCTGACACAGGAGCGATCACTGAGCACCTCTGGGTATGGCCAAACCCAAAAACTAATGCAGGGGACGTGTGGGACAGTTCCAAGGGGTGTAGTGTGCCTGAAATGCGCCAGTCTCCAGTTGGATCCCTGTCCCCATGATCCCCAGCTCTGAATGTGAGGCCTCAGAGCTGGGCTGAACATCAGTGGAAATAGCTCCTGGGCCCCAGAGCACTTAAGAGGAACCCCCACCTCGGAAAGGACATGGATGCTTCTTTAAAACTGGTGAGTAGAGGTCAGGGGTACTTCAAAGGCATGATTACATGCAAGATCCCTGGGCTTGATTTCTGGCACTGCCAGATGGAGCCTCCAATCAAAAATGCAGTGACTAAGTCTGGAGCCTCCTTTGCAGTGAGTGAACTCCAGTGTCTGCTTCCTGCTGTCCAGAGTACATGTTACTACTGGGGTACACCGAGCATGGGGACGTCTGGTCAATTTCACCAACTTCCTAGGACTAATAATTCCAAAATGTAAAAATAATAATTCCAAAATGTAAAAACATTAAGAACTTTTTTCTTGGAAAAAACTGAAAGCCAGGAACTAATGATTTTCCTTCCCTTTCCTCATCCCCTCTTTCCTTCTGGAAGAATCCAGGCCATAGGCCCTTGGTGGGAGTGAGCAGTGTTGCTCCCAGTGTAGGGTGGGAAGTGCTGGTGCGTCGGGAGTCAGCACTTGGGTTGGCTGAGGAGGGAGTTCTCTGGCTGAGGGGCCTGAGAATGGGGATTTCCTGGGCAAGGGTGAGGGGGGCAGAGGTGAGGGGGGTGGGCCACACCTGGTGGTGATCAGGGCTTCCTCCTGACTTCTGTGCTCAGGGATCATTTCTGGAAGGCTGGTGAGGGGGGCGCTAAGGATCCAACTGGGGTCGACAGGTCGGTTGTGTGCAAGGCAAGTTCCTCACCCCTGTGTGCTCTCCCCTGCTACCCCGAACCACTTGTTTACCCATCAGTTCCTCTCTGGTCTCTCCTAAAGGACGTGATTTCAGCTACGCTGTCTGCTGCAACGACATATTAATGACAGCATTTGGGACAGTAGCTGAAAAGGGAAAAAGATGGACAGAAATAGATGATGGACAAACATACACAGAGACACAATTACACACGCACACACAGAGACACACACACATGCATACACACACACACACACACACACAGAAATGTAGCTTGATCTCCCTGGGGAGATAAACACAAGGACCAGCTGCTCTCTGCCACCAGGGCATGGGGTGTAGGATCAGGAGGTTCAGGCTGTGCTATTTGGGGGAGGGCCACACTCACAGTGCTCAAGGCTGACTCCTGGCTCTGCACTCAGTGCTCTGTGTGCCATGTGGGGCGTGGGGCATTGAATCCGAGTCAGCTTCATGAAGGGCAGCGCCCTCCCCGCTGTGCTGTGACTCTGGCCCAGCTGCTTTTAGGGTCTTGGTAGGAAACTGAGAGTGAGAGCCGCCCTTGGTCCCAAGATCTGGCTCTGCCTCCCTCTCAGCATAAAGACATCCGTGCTGCAGACTGCCTGAGCACGTGAGGGGAAAGGAGAAGGACAGCAGCTGGGGCTTTGTGGAGGATTACCAGGTGGGCCTGCGGCAGAGGGAGACACAGGCGCCTGCATCCCCCGCTGCTTGGGTGGGGAGCAGCCACGAGTCCTACTGGAGGGCAGAAACCCGCAGGCACGAAGCTGTCTCCTCCTGTGTCTATTTCCATTCTTTACCCCCCACTGAGCTTTTGTCATTGCAGTGACCAGGGTCTCACACTTGGCAGGTGCTCCCTGAGGTTTGCCCTCTTGGCCTTGGACACTCACACCCTCCTTGCCAGAGGGACAAGGCCCGCTATGGCACCCAAACACTCTTAGTTGAGGCAAATGTGAGGTCACATCTCCTGGGCTCACAGTCTGGCTGTGGGATGTGGACAGCTGAGAGGTGCTGTGGCACAGGGTGGTCATTGTGCCACAGGGACACTCAGCTGTCGCTAGCAGAGCAGGTGCTTGAAGTCTCCGAGATATTCTTCCAGGTCCTGTGATGATAGTTTTGGGGACAGGGCACCCTGACGGTGCTCAGGGCTGAGTCCTGGCTCTGTGCTTAGAGATCACTCCTTGCGGGACTTGCTTTTGGGGGGTCCTTTGCGGTGCCGGGACTGAGCTGGCTCAGCTGCACTCATGGCAGGCAAGCACCTCCCACTATCTGTGCTACCTCTCAGCCCTGGCGATGCATTTGCAAATGTTTTTCTCTTTTTTGGGGTGTTAGTTTTGTTTTGGGGAGACATATCTATCTGAACTAGGGCTTCCACCTGGCCCTGTGCGGAGGGATCACTGCGGGGGGCTTGAAGGACTCTATGTGGTGCCAGGGATCGAACCAGCATGTGCAAGGCGAGCAGCCTTCCGCCGCTGCTGTCTTTCTGGCCCGTGATGATCTTTTTTTTTTAAATTAATTTATTCTTTTGTTGAATCACCACGTGGAAAGTTACAAAGCTTTCAGGTTTAAGTCTCAGTTATACAATACTTGAACACCCATCCCTTCACCAGTGCACATATTCCACCACCAAGAATCACAGTATACCTCCCTCCCTTCCTCCCACCTCCCCAGCCCCCCACTCCGCCTGTGTAACTGATAAATTTCACTTTACTTTGATTACATTCACTATTTCAACAAAAAACTCACTATTATTATTTTTTTATTTTTTTATTTTTTTTGGTTTTTGGGTCACACCTGGCGATGCACAGGGGTTACTCCTGGCTCTTCACTCAGGAATTACCCCTGGCGGTGCTCAGGGGACCATATGGGATGCTGGGATTCGAACCCGGGTCGGGCACGTGCAAGGCAAACGCCCTACCCGCTGTGCTATCGCTCCAGCCCCAAAACTCACTATTATTGTTTGGAGTTTCTCCCCCCTAAAGTCGGACCTGCTGAAAAGGAAGCATTTGATAATTTGTTTTCCACTGCTGAGAATGAAGAGATACGAGGTCTAGTGGCCGCACTAGCAGCCACACGGTTTTTGATTTCTGTATTTTAGTATTTTAGTAACTAAGTGCAGGGTAATATCTGCTAGAAATTGCATCATTGCAAGCTTGTACCTCTCAGCTACTTTATATTCCAGATATGAGTGCAATCTTTCTATGTCTGTCTCTTTCTTTTTTTTTTTTTTTGCTTTTTGGGTCACACCCAGCGATGCACAGGGGTTACTCCTGGCTCTGCACTCAGCAGTCACCCCTGGCGGTGCTCAGGGGACCATATGGGATGCTGGGATTCGAACCCGGGTTGGCCGTGTGCAAGGCAAACGCCCTACCTGCTGTGCTATCACTCCAGTCCCTATATCTGTCTCTTTCTTTCTTTTTTTTTTTTCTTTTTGGGTCACACCCAGCAATGCTCAGGGGTTACTCCTGGCTTTGCACTCAGAAATTACTCCTGGCAGTGCTTGGGGGACCATATGGGATGCCGGGGATCGAACCCGGGTTGGCCGCTTGCAAGGCAAACGCCCTACCCGCTGTGCTATCGCTCTGGCCCCAATGTCTGTCTCTTTCTTTCTGACTCATTTCACTCAGCATGATACTTTCCATGTTGATCCACTTATATGCAAATTTCATGACTTCATGTTTTCTGACAGCTACATAGTATTCCATTGTGTAGATGTACCAGAGTTTCTTTAACCAGTCATCTGTTTTTGTGCACTCTGGTTTTTTCCAGATTGTGGCTATTGTAAACAGTGCTGCAATAAACATAGAAATACAGATGTCATCTCTACTATACCTTTTTGCCTCTCCGGGATATATTCCCAGGAGTGGTATTGCTAGGTCAAATGGAAGCTCAATTTCTAATTTTTTGAGAATCGTTCATATTGTTTTCCAAAAGGGCTGAAGCAGTTGGCATTCCCATCAACAATGAAGGAGAGTCCCTTTCTCCCCTGTGATGATCTTTTGATCCCACCGGGCCTGGGTCTGTCCTACCCAACAGTTCGCCTCACTGCATGGCTTGTTCTTCCCTGACACCCGTCACTGTCGTTCTCCATTCCACCATCTCCCGAATTTTCCCTAGTACCCCAGGACAATGTAGAAAGAAAGGCAAAAGCAGAGCATAAGCAGCAAAAGCAGCTAAGGGTTTGGGCTGGTAGCCTCTTAAAATATTGAAAAATACTATCTACGACAGTTCTTTGATAAATGTGTACACTGATTTCAGCTTCTACCAAATGAAAACTCTGGTTTTAACTTGGTCTTTTTTTTTTAAGTTCATAATTTCCCACTTTTTTTTTTAGTTTTAGGAAACTTGAATAAAATATTTTCTTTGGTGCATGAAATCTATCTATATTGATACTGTAGTTGGATGCTGTCCAATATACAAGGATTATCAGTCACCAAAATTCTATCCTGTATTAGTGTGACTTTTTGGTTCTTAATACAGATAAAACATGTCATACTGACAGATTTGACTTAACTTAAATTTTAAAACTTAATTTTAAAATAGAAAAATCTTTTTTCTGGGCCAGAAAGTACAGGGAGTAAGATGCTTCCCTTGCACTCAGCTGACCTGACACCTTGTGTACCCAAACCTGCCGGGAGTGACCCCTGAGCACAGTGTCGCATAAAAAAATCCTGGCTCTTGGAGCTGAAGAGTAAATTTTATTTTATTTTATTTTATTTATTTATTTATTTATTTTTTGCTTTTTGGGTCACACCTGGCGATGCACAGGGGTTACTCCTGGCTCTGCACTCAGGAATTACCCCTGGCAGTGCTCAGGGGACCATATGGGATGCTGGGATTCGAACCCGGGTTGGCCGCGTGCAAGGCAAACGCCCTACCCGCTGTGCTATCACTCCAGCCCCTGAAGAGTAAATTTTAAATCTGTAGCTGTGACTCTGGTTTGAATCCTAGAGTCACGTATGATGGTCTCCATACTACCCCGCACTGTTAGGTATATCCCCCTTCACCACGCTGGATCTTATAAGTAGTAATATTTTGGAGCTTTGATATCCTCTAATTCGAAATAAAAGATGTTTTGTGTGTGGTATTTGAAGAGCTTTTCTTTAATAAACGTTTAAGGTTTCCAGTAGCAGAAAAGACCAAATTCTTTAATGTATATTTTTTATTTTAAATTTGTAGATATTACACTAACATGTACAAATCCATGTGCTTTATTTTGAGGGATTACTTTAAGTTCATCGTTTTATCATGTTTGCTAATATATTCCTAGATCAGATAGATGAGATCGGGCCTGTTCACGGTGGTATGGTATTCAGACTGGAGCGATAGCACAGCGGGTAGGGCGTTTGCCTTGCACGTGGCCGACCCGGGTTCATTCCTCTGTCCCTCACCGTGAACCCGGTAAGCTACCGAGAGTATCCCACCCACATGGCAGAGCCTGGCAAGGGCTCAGTGGCATATTCGATATGCTAAAAACAGTAACAAGTCTCACAATGGAGATGTTACTGGTGCCCACTGGAGCAAATTGATGAACAATGGGACAACAGTGCGACAGACAGTGCTACACCGGACAGTGGCACATAGCCATGGTTTCACTGAATTTAGGACAAATGTGGCAGTGGCTGGAGAGTTGGCTCTATGCGCTGCTCACAGGCTTCACCTGCAGAAGACCTGGGTTAGATCCCCTGAGCACTGCTGGGAACAATGCCCAACACAGAGCTCGGAGGAGCCCCTGAGCACTGCTGGTGTGGCCCTAAGAGAGAAAACCAACCAACCCCACCTAGAGACAGTGGCACTAAAGAAGGCCAAGGACACCAGTTGCGTATCGGGGAGGTGGTTACGCTTGATGAGGCCTGACCCTCCTCGCCTGCCTGCCCCCAGCTCTTGGAGCAGGAGGACCAGCCCCAGTCACTTCAGACGGTGGCCTTTGCTCCTGAAAACCAGAGCAAGAACCGATACAGAAATGTGCTGCCTTGTGAGTGCTGCTCCTCGTGGTGGTGTCCCGGCCCCAACACATCATGGGGCCCACTCCTGGGAGGTCCTCGGTTCATCTCTGTCCTCCAAATGCTGCCTTTTCCCCAGATGACTGTGCTCAGGTACCCCTGAAGCTGCTCCCTGGGAAACCAGGCTCCGACTACATCAATGCCAGCTTCATACCTGTAGGGCTGGGGGTGGGGACGTGGGCACCCCCATGAGCTTGGGCAGGAGGAGGCCCTGATCTGCCCATCGACCCCTCACCCCACAGGGTCTCTGGGAAGCCCAGGAGTTCATTGCCATGCAGAACCCCCTGCCCCACACTGTTGGGGATTTCTGGCGTCTGGTTTGGGAGCAGCAGAGCCATACTCTGGTCATGCTGGCCAACTGCGTGGAGTCGGGCCAGGTGAGTGGACTGACCCTTGACCTCTGACCCCTCACAGACCTCATCCACTGGACATAGCTGGGGTCATCTGAGTCAATGATCTTGCGAAGGAGGTGCTGCCTACTTGCCTGTGGGTCCAAGGAAACTCAGCTCTGGAATGCTGGGGCCCAGGAGAGAATGGAATCTAGGAGACCTCTATTTTCTGACCCCATCCCTCCAGGTGAAGTGTGAGCATTATTGGTCCCTGGATGACAAGTGACCTCTTGGGAATGGCTTTTTTAGTTTTGTTTTTTGGGTGCACCCAGCTGTGCACGGGGCTGACCCCTGGCTCTGGACTCAGAGATCACTCCTGGCCGGGCTTGAGGGGCCACATGGGGTGCTGCAGTGAGGATGAAGCCCAAGTGAGTCGTGTGCAGGGCTGGCGCCCTCCCCGCTGTGCACTGTGCACTGAGTTGTACTCCATAGTACCTTCACTCTAGCGGCCCCGGTTGCTTCACAAAAGTTGAGGTTTCTTAGACCAGAGCTAGCTTGCCTTGCACATGGCCGACCTGGGTTCGATCACTGGCTCCACATAGAGTCCCCTGAGCCTGCCAGGAGTGATCCCAGAGCACATGTCAGGAGTAGCTGCTGAGCACTGCAGGATGTGGGCTCCCCACTAAAAAACCTGAAAGCTGACATCACCAAGAATAATGAGGTTGGGGGCTGAATTGATAGCACATCAGGTAGGGTGTTTGCCTTGCATGCGGCCGACCCAGGTTCGATTCTCAGCATCCCATATGGTCCCCTGAGCACCGCCAGGAGTAATTCCCGAGTGCAAAGCCAGGAGTAACCCCTGTGCATTGCTGGGTGTGACCAAAAGAGAAAAAAAAAGAATAATGAGGGGCAAAGATGAACTGGCACTGCGCAGCGTGTGCCAGTTTAGTGAAGGCCATGTTTCCAGGGAAGTCTGGAGTAAATGCCCAGCAGCTGGTCCCTAAGTGAGGACCCCATCCCATCCCCAGGATCCCTGACTGACCCCTTCTTGTCCCCCCAGTGATGGCGTGGGCCGCACGGGCACCTTCATTGCTCTGGATGTCCTGCTGCGGCAGCTGGAGTGTGAGGGCTGCGTGGGGCCCTTCCAGTATGTGAAGCCGGCTGCTGATGGTGCAGACTGAGGTGAGAGGGCGCAGGTGGGCTGGGCAGGGCTGGGCCCCCTTCACACACTCACCTCTGCCTGCCCTACACCCCGAAGGCCCAGTATGTGTTCCTGCACCAGTGCATCCCCACCTGAGCCTGGGTCTGGGGTCCCTGAAGGGTCCCAGACAATTACAACACTTCCTAGTTTATTGTGGGAGGATCTCTGGGTGGGGGTGGGAGTGGCCTAGCCTCAGGGTCTCAGGAATGACCTGCAGTCTGAGGAAGCAGGAATGGGGGTACACAAATCTGGCTGATTGAGAACAGGGGCAGGTTGGATGCAGCCCTCCATATACTTAAGAAACTAAATACTTTTTGAGGATCTGGGGCTCCCTGCACCCCGCAGCCTGTACATATATTGCCCTTTTATCCAGTATTTTATTAAATCACCTTTCTTCCAGAGACGCTTGTGCCAGTGGGTTTCTGAACCTGGAAATAGTATTGGGATGGAGGCAGTACCTGATGTTTGGGACTAAGCAAAAGTCTCAGGAAAGTAGAGGCACCCACATTTTTGCTTCTAAAAAATGCCTGTTTGCATCGCCAAGTCTAGGGATGTGGCCTTTTGTATCCTGGTCTTGGTCTGGGGAGTGTCAGACTCAGCGTGGCATAAGAAGGGGTGATATCTGTCTCTAGGATGCTGGGGAGTCTATTAGGGCCAGGTTAGCTGAGTGTTCGGGTCTCTGGGGAGGTGTTTCTATCTGAGGACTGTGTGTGCCGCTGTCCCCGTCTGTGGGAGAAGGGTGAATGCCAGATGGTGGAACAGATGGCAGGGAATCCTGGGGAGAGGCCAGAGCAGCAGGACAGCGAGTAGGGCGCTTGCCTTGCAGCTGGCCCAGGTTCCATCCCCGGCACTCACATGTCCCCTAAACCCTCCTGGATTAGTCCTGAATGCAAAACTAGGAGTTACCTCTGAGCACCACCAAGTGAGACCCCAGAACAAAAGAGAAAAAAAAAAAAGGAAATCCTGGGGAACCAGGATAAATATCCATGGGTGCCTTGGTGATTTGATGGAAGGCAGGAAGCAGGGCGGATCAGGCTTTCCACTGATTTGGAACTAAACACACAGGAGCGTTTGCATATACAAAGCACATATGCATATACATGCACATACACGCAGGTCTATACTCATGTGCCCCCCCTTCCTATTTCCATCCCGGGCGCCAACCACACTCTCACAGCCTGCCTCTGTGACCCCTGGCTGCCACCTGCCTTGTCAGTGGCCCAGACCTAGAGGAGATATGGAGAGAGACAGCCTCAACTCATTATTTGGGTGGGGCCTGCTCAAGGATAGAAAAAAAACCGAGACGAATGGCTGTTTCCTGTCACACCTCGAGTGTAGGTGAGCAGAGCCGGGGGGCAGGAACTAGGGTGACATTCTATGGGTCCTTCCAGGCCCCAAGGGGGTGTCTCACAAACACTTTCAACCACCTCGACTATTGTTTCCTGCATAAATCCCCCCGTCTCGTTTTGGGGTGAGCCTTGGAGTGCTCAGGGAGGACTCCCACTTTCTCTCAGGTGTCTCTCCTGATTGTGTTTCGGGGACTGTGTGGGTGCTCAACCCCCAATCCCTGCCATGAGTGACACCTGGGCACAGAGCCAGGGGTAAGCCCTGAGACTCCCACGTGCGGCCCCAAACTAAAACCCAGAACTGAACACCTGCCTTTTCTGAGGCAACTCACATACCACATGGTTCAGTCGCTGAGCGTCCACGGCCCGGTGGCATCCGTGTATTCACAGTGCCGGGAAGGACACTGGCTGGATCTTGAACACCCTCCTTCTCACTTCATAAAGGACATGTCAGTGCTGATGTTCTAGCCGCAACCATGGCCGTGTCAGTCCCCCATGTGTCTCTGCACTCTGCCCTCCTGGACATTTCCCCCACATGATGCTGTACCACGTGACACCCGGCTTCTCTCTTGGACCAGGTGAAGCTTTACCCGGCTGGAGGATCCTTATTTCATTGCATTCATTACAATATTGTTCCTTATACGGAACACCCCCATTTGCTCCTGCAGTGCAGGGAGAGTTGAGCAGTTCCCTTTCTCTCATGCATATGTGTATGTGTGTACATGTACATTCATGTGTGTGTATGTGGCTGTGCATGTGTGCGTGAATGTGTGTGCATGCATTTGTGTGTTTGCATTCATGTTTGTCCATACTTTTGTGTGTGTGCATGCATCATGTGTTCCATGCATTTGTGTTTGTGCATGTATGTGCATACCAGCATGCATGCATGCCTGTGTGTGTGCATACATTCCTGTGCCATTGTGTGTGTGTGTGTGTTCCCGTGTCTCATTTCTCTGCATGGATGCCCAGATGGAGTCACGAGGTCTCAGGGAGGTCTCAGGGGTACTTACTCTCTGACTCTCGGCCCAGGGGTCTCTCCTGGTGGTCTCAGGGAACCAGGCAGGTTTGACCAAGGTAAGTGGCTGCATGCAAGACAAGCTCCTTAACCCCATGCTGCCTGCTCAAAACAGTCAATTGTGAGTCTCTGATAGGGCCGTGGGGCTCACTGTCCCTTCACTGCTTTCTAGGTTCTTTTTTGTGGGGCACCACGGCAATGTTCAAAGGCTCCTCCTAGCTAAGACTCAGGCAGTCCTCCTGGTGGTGCTGGGGGACCATCTACAATGTTGGGATCAAAATCTGGGTGTCCCCAATGCCAGACAAGTGTCATCCCCTCTGTGCTACCGCTCAGCCATGTAGGTATCTTTCTATTATTGATTTATTGGGCAGCCCAAGCAATGTTCAGAGACCTGAGGGCCTTTCTGGGTTTTTATCGGGCCAGCGGTTCAGGGCAAAGGCGAGTATCGGTGCTGCTTGGTCTGTTGGTGTTGGGCCTCTAAGGGACACCAGGCAGAGCTTGGGGACTGTTGGGTACAGGTGTATATCTGGTTTGGACCCCTGAAGGCCTCTTCTGTGTCCAGCCCTGCACCAGGGGCTCTGATGTGATGTGGTCTCTGCTCTGGGACTGACTGTGGACTGGTGGCCGGGAACTGACACTCTGAGCCTCAGTTTGGGCTCATGATTAGCACTGCCTCCCAGCTAGCTGAGCTGTGGAGGATTTGGGCCTCAATGTGCAAAGGGAGGGAACCAGCCCCCCAAGACTCATTTACAGGAACTGGTAATGCCCAGCTAATGCCTGGAGTCCCCGCACAGTGATGGGGTGTCCTGAGCTTGAGTGGACACCGCTTGGACACTGAGTATTTCAGAGCAGTGCTGGGGACCCACATGGCCTTAGGCAACTCCAGCCTCAGGGATCTCCTAGTGGGGAGTTTGGCCTGAAACAGGGGACCCTGGGAAAATGGAGCCACTGTGTGTGGGGCAAGGATGGGATGTCCTGGCTCAGCAATGGGCACCACTCAGGTGGGGCAGTCCCCTGAAGGCTGTCATTGGGTGTCGGTGTAGAGCCGCACCCTCCTGTCACCCACCTGCCCTGGAAGAGGTAGCAGGTCCCCACGGAGACACACTCTGGGCTGCTGGGGAGCAGTCCTTCACTGGGGACTGGGGAGCGGGTAACCGTGGCCCAGACTCTCAGAACCGAAGCCTCAGGACAGCGGGCAGATGTTGCTCTTTTTTTGTTAGTTTGTTTTTTGGGTCACACCCGGCGATGCACAGGGGTTGCTCCTGGCCCTGCACTCAGAAATTACCCCTGGCAGTGCTCAAGGGACCATATGGGATGCTGGGAATCGAACCTGGGTCGGCTGTGTGCATGGCAAACTCCCTATCCGCTGTGCTATTGCTCCAGCCCCCAGTGGTGGGTCTTTATCAAGGCGACCATTGCCCTGTGGCTCCTGCGCGAGTCTGGGGTGGAGGTATCTGAGACAGATGCCCCTTTTGACACCTCACATCTCTTTCCAGGGGTGATCGCCGGATCCATCATCGGGGTGCTCCTGGCCATCACCCTGGTGGGCATCCTGGTGTTCTTCCTGAAGCGCAGGTGAGACCTGGGGGCCCAGGGAGCATGGGGCACCCTGGCTCCAGCCTGACCCTGTTCCCTTCCCAACAACCTTCTCAGGAGGAGTGAGAAACAGCCAGCGGTCAGGAACCAGATGTTCAGGTGTGCAGACGGCCCCCTGGGCTACAGCCTCAGTGTGATCACTTTGAGAACCCAGGGGACACGTGTTGGAGGGGCCCAATGTCCCTGAAACGAGGACAGCCCATTCCTCACACCATGACCAGGTGACCTGGACTGGGCCCTTTCATCCGTCCAGCACCGTTACACCCGCTTAGTGGCTGTACTGCTAGGGTGACCGAGAATGAGTCAGGAATCCTGTCCAGAGGTGACTGTCGCCATGGAGACTTGGCCCACAGGGCCGTGACGTGAGTCCCGTCACCAAGCATGGGAGTGGAAAGGGAGACAGTCCTTTGGAGTGCAAGGATGTACCACAGAAGGGAGGGCAGGAGCCTCATACACACCCAGGCGGAGGGTCCAGCCGGAACAAAGGCCCTGAGCAGGGCAATGAGTGTCTGAAGCACATTAGCAATCCCGGGGCTGAGTGGATGTGGGTTTTTAGGAGTGCCCAGACATGGTAAGCTCCATGGGGTAATGTAGGACTAACTTTGGGGGTTCTAAGAGGACTTTGGAGAGACCAGAGAACCCCCATAGGCCATTCCAGAAGCAGCCAGAAAAAGAAAGTTCTGGAAGCATGCCAACAGGAATGGTCACTGCATATTAGAAATGGATGCGATGCACAGGTTCTGGACATGGACGGTTTATTTCATTTATATGTTTGCGGGGGCTGCAGCGATAGGCCAGTGTGTTGAGCATTTGCCTTGCAACTGGCTGATCGGGATTTATCCACGGCATCCCATATGGTCCCCCGAGCACTGCCAGGAGTAATTCCTGAGAGCTGAGCATCACCAGGTTGACCCAGAAAGCTTGGGTACTTCTCTTGCACAAGGAAGTTTCCAGCATGACATCCCGTTCCCAGGACACCCTGCCTGCACTTCTCTCTCCAGCCCTAATTGACACTCTAGACAGGCGAGTGACATGAAGAACAAAGGGCTCAGGGTGACACCCAGAACTTGAGCCTGAGAACCCAGTCTGGGATCATCACAGATCAAGGGGCAGTGTTCTGGGGTTGCATGTGGAGGGCTCGGGAGCTCAGCTGTGCACTCGGGAAGTGACAGATGCTTGTTGACATCCCTGATCTGTCCCCAGCAGAGCTGGAGGGGTGGAGCAGGGCCAGGGGAACATGGTCAGTGCTCGGTCTGTCTCTAATGTTGGTTCTCTGTGTCCCGGGAGGGACAGGAAAGAGGAGTTGGTGCAGGGGGAGGGGCGTGCTGGCCTGGTTGAATGTGTGCTGGGCAGTAGCCATTGGAGGCAGGAGAAATTCTCCATGACAAAGGGCAGGTTTCTCTCCACCTCTGATGCTGCCTGCTTGCTGCCTTCTCTGGAGTTCGAGTGTGGCCCTGTCCGTGTGACAGTGTTTCACCTGTGTGTTTGCTTGTCCTGGTGAGAGATGGCGCCGGGGAGAGTCACGAACAGGTGACAGAGGACATGGTGAGGACAAATGCCTGATGTGATCTGAGAGTGGCTGAACCTCAGGGAAGTGTGTCTCTGGTGGATGGAGGATGAGGGTCCCGCAGAGACAGAGATGTGGGTGCCAGTGGACTGTGTTGATGACAACAGGAGGTGGTGCGCAGAGAAAGGGGGTGCCAATGGGGTCCTTCATGCTGAGTAGCCCTTGGAGTTTGCATGGAGGTGGCCCATGGCCACGGAGATTAGTATGCAAATAGGATTCGGGGACAGTGAAGTACAAAAGGAGCAAAGAAAACTGCGTTTAGGGAAGTCTGAAGCAGGGTGTTCCATCAGTTTTATTTTCCCTCAGCTACAATAAAGCAAAGGTCAGCGGAGGAGTCCCTGGGAGAGTCGATTCCTCACTGGGTCATGGGAGAGGGCGCAGAGGAGCACCAGGCTCTAGAGACGCAGAGGTCGTGGGCGACAGGGATGGCTGGTGGGAGGATTTCAGGAGCTGTGCCTGGTTGTCTGGAGCCTGTCCTGTGGGGGTTTGGCAGTGGGTAGTCCTGGGAGCCCCTGGAGGAGGTGGCTCAGTGGGTTTTATTTGTTGCTCAGGGAGAGACTGTCCAGTGAGTCCCATGAGAGTCCAGATGGTACTGACCCACTGTTAGCAGATGGGGGGAGGGAAGAGCAGGAAGAGCCTGTGAGCTTGGACATGTTTGCTGGCTGGGGGAGGGTGGTTGGGCCACAGCTGGTGATGCTCAGGGCTTACTCCCAGCTCTGCACCAGGAATTCCTCATGACATTGCTCAGGGGACCATATGGGATGGATGCCAGGGATTGATCCCAGGCTTGCCGTATGCAAGGGCAACACCCTGCTGTTCTACCATTGCTCTGGCCACCTTTTCAAAAATTATTTTGGGCCACACCAGTCAGTGCTCAAGGCTTACTCCTGTCTCTGTCAGGAATCACTCCTTTTGAGGCTCAGGCATATGGGGTATCGAGGATAAACCTAGGTCAGCTGCATGCAGGTTAAGTGCCCGACCCACTCTGGCCCCTGTAGAGTTTTCAAAATTTAATTTATCTTGATTTGATTTCTCTTAGTTTTTGGCCACGCTCAGAAGTGCCCAGGGTCTACCCTGCCTTTGTGCTCCAGGAGGAGCTTGGGCTGCCTGCGAGCACAGCATGTCTTAGTCCTCTGAGCAGTCACCTGGACCCTGGAGGGGTTTTGTTGGTTTGTTCTATAGCCACACTGGTGGTGTTCAGCACTTGCCCTGACCCTTGCTCAAGGTCACTCCACGCGGGCTCTGGAGACCCTGTGCAGTGCTCAGGATCAAACTGGGGTCAGCCCAGAAAACGCAGTTGCCTTGCACTTGTACCATTACACGTCTGGCCCCAAACTACCTACAAAAAATTTTTTTTGTAACACTGTTACTTACCAAATTGTTCATAACACTGTTGTTTTTGCCTTAAATGTCCCAATCCTACTACCTGAGTGCCCTTCCCTCTACTGGTGTCTTCTGTTTCTAACCCAGCACCCCAGCCTGGCCGCTTACAGGCACAAACACGTTTACTTCATATTGTTTGTTGCAACACAAAAGCAAATGGAATCATCAAGCCTTAGACCAATAACAGGCAGTTTGTGATCTTGTACTCACGGTGATGTTACTGAAGTCATTGTCGAGACTCTCCTGGGATGCTTGGTGCCAGCTGAGCCTTCTGGGTCATTGTTTAGGATCAGCCAGCAGGGGGTTGGAGTGATAGCACAGTGGGTAGGGCATTTGCCTTGCACTCGGCTGACCCAGGTTCAATTCCCAGCATCCCTATGGTCCCTTGAGCACAGCCAGGAGTAATTCTTGAGTGCAGAGCCAGGAGTAACCCCTGTGTATCGCTGGGTTTGACCCAAAGAGAAAAAAAAAAGAATAATGAGGGACATCACCATTATAATATTCAAAATGACATCACCAAGATAATAGGGGCCGCAGATGGGCTGGCACTGCACAACATGTGACAGTTTGGTGAGACCATGTTTCCAGGGAAGCCTGGAGTAAATGCTCAGCAGCCTTGTCCCTAGATGAGGACCCCACCCCATCCTCAGGATCCCTGACTGACCCCTTCCTGTCCCCCCAGTGATGGCGTGGGCCGCACGGGCACCTTCATTGCTCTGGATGTCCTGCTGCGGCAGCTGGAGTGTGAGGGCCGCGTGGGGCCCTTCCAGTATGTGAAGAAGATGAGGGGAAGCCGGCCGCTGATGGTGCAGACTGAGGTGAGAGGGCGCAGGTGGGCTGGGTGGGGCTGGGCCCCTCCACACACTCACCTCTGCCCACCCCACACCCTGCAGGCCCCGTACGTGTTCCTGCACCAGTGCATCCTGCACTTTCTCGAGCAGTCTTAGCCCACCCCTGACGAGGATGAGGCCTTGTACGAGGATATGATGTATGAGAACGTTGGTGCCCTGTAGCCCGTGGAGAACGGAGCCTCACGCCCCGCCAGCTACACGCAGACTCTGCTTCCTTCTTCCTCCCAGATTTTGAGCCCCTGGCTGCAGGGTCACATTTCGAGGCCTGGAAGGGAACTCAGTTTTCTGAGGAGGCTGGGTGTGTGGGCTGTCCCCAGGAACCCACCTGAGCCTGGATCCAGGGTTCCTGAAGGGTCCCAGACAATCACAGCACTTCCTAGTTTTTTGTGGGAGGATCTGGGGGTGAGGGTGGGAGTGGCCTAGTTTAGGGTCTCAGGAATGACCTGCAGTCTGAGGAAGCAGGAATGGGGGTACACAAATCTGGCTGATTGAGAAGCAATGCAGGCTGGATGCAGCCCTCCGTATACTTAAGAAACTAAATCACTTTTTTGAGGATCTGGGGCTTCCCTGCACTCTGCAGCCTGTACATAGGTTGCCCTTCTATCCAGTAATTTATTAAATCACCCTTCTTCCAGACACGCTTGTGCCAGTGGGTTTCTGGACCTGGAAATAGTATTGGGATGGAGGCAAATGTCTCAGGGAGGAAAGGAGAGGCACCCACATTTTTGCTTCTAAAAAATGCCTGTTTGCATCACCAAGTCCTAGGGATGTGGCCACTGTGTCCTGGTCTAGGACTCAGCTTTCCAGAGTTCTTGTTCCCACTCGGGTGCTTCAAGCATGGGGACCTCAGCTCAATTTCACCAACTTCTTAGGATTCTATAATGGTTTCAAAATGTAAAAAAATTAAGAACTTTGTATTTTTAAAAAGCACCAGGAACTAATTATTTTTCTTCCCTTTTCTTCATCCCCTCTTTCCTTCTGGAAGAATCCAGTTCAGGGCTTGAGTGATACAGCGGGAAGGGCGTTTGCTTTGCACACGGCCAGCCTGGGTTCGATTCCCAGCATCCCATATGGTCCCCCAAGCACCACTGTTATGTCCTGGGAAGGGAGTTTCACTCGCACATTGACCAGACCAGACGCAAGGCTGCAAATGCAAGGCCCCATTATTGCTAGCTCGAGCTAGGCTCCAAGTCTCATCCAACACAGTGGAGTCTTGACAAGGACCCCGACTCCGACTCCGAATTCTAAAGCAGTTTATATAGGATTTGGTTACATAACAGCATTTTTCTAGGCACTGGCAACAGGTTTCCAATTCTTGTCTTTGTCCATCCCACGACTTCAGGGACCAGCACTGTTTCCAACTCTTGGTCCCTGTCTGGTCCCATGACTCCACTCCCTCGGCCTCTCTGCTTGGCTGGGCGCCACTGCCCGGGCTCCCTACTCTGATGGGCTGTTGCCACGGGGTGGTTTATCTGCCCAGGATGATATTATTTTCTGAGAAGTGGGGACTTTCTGATGGGGAAATCTGGAACTTAGGCTGCTGAGTTTCAGTCGTAAAGTGGAGCCTGTCATGGCTCCACTTCAGCCTCACATTTTCCCCTTTTTGTCTTTTAGCTGCAATGAGGAATCTTCCTCATGCTGTATGTTGACCTCCTGATAGTGCTGTCCAGGACCATTAGCTGCACGTGTTAACCCTGTCCTTAATAAAGCAATAAGCTTATTTAGTATTTAAAGGCCAAAAGTTAGAATAAAAAAAGCACTATGAGTAGGGGCCCCACAAGGGTGGATATTGGGGTGCTATATAACTTAGGGGACACAGCAACAAAAAATACAATATTCTCTAGAAGCATTGAACACTTGTGAGCTTAGGCAAGGGGTGAGGCCTGTTGCTGAGCAAATCGACCCTCTCCCCCCTTTTGAAGGAATTGCCCAGGAGCTGTTTGTGTGGTTGAGGTGACCAGAAATGGCACACGGGTTTCACCTGGCCGTGGGAACTTTCCCCACACATGTTCCCTTTCTTAAAACGGCCCACATAGTGAGGCCCACCTCCCTGTCTCCCCAGTTACATTGGGTCGGGTTCATTTCTGAGGAAACATTAAATGTAGTATTCAGTTTGACAGCTTCAAAAAGGGGGTTCTAAAAAAATGGGGGTCTAAGATAACAACATAAGGCTCTTTCCAGCGAGGTTCCAGGGTTCTACTGTTATGCCTCTGGACCCACACCCAGTCCCCTGGCTCTAAATCCTAAGTGGGCCCTCCTGGAGGCTCTGCTCATTCTGGTCCTGGTATAGTTCCCTAGTATCAGGCCATATGTCCTGGTGGACCACATGGAGAGCCGTTACGGTCACCAGGAGCTCTCCCGATTTCACCCAGGGAACCGGCTGGGGGCCTATAGGAAATACAGGTGGGGAAGATCCATATAAGATTTGAAAAGGGGTTAAGTTTAGCATGCAAGGAGTATTCCGGACCTCAAATAGGGAAAAAGGTAGAAGCACTAGGGGTCCATGTGGGGTGGGACCAGGGTGACGAGTTGACTTTCCCAGCTCCCCCTTTATAACAATACCTGTAGCACAGTCTTTACTATTCAGAAGGACTGGAATTGTCAAAGTAGGAAGGGGACAAGCAAGGGGTTATGTGCAAGCAAGCCAAGTATTGTTGGGTCCCTAGTATAGGGGCTCTTCTAGCAGACCTGTGGTATAATCACTGGGAGACCACTCTATAGATTTGGTTACAATAGGCTCAGTAGGTCCCCAAACAAACATTCCCTAGTGTGGGCCATAACTGGCACAGGTCAATGTTAATTCTGCCTGTCTCAGTTTCAGAAGGTACTCAGTGCCAAAAACTGGGGCACGTAAGGAGCTCGCTCCACACTGTCACTATGAGCATGCAGAAACAGAGAATAACCCGTGCCCTTCCCATGGTTCCTTTAAGTCTCTTTCTTCAAACTTATCTTGAAGGCAGGGGTCTTCTCTATATTATCTTATTTTTAATCCGTTGTCGGGATTTGTCACAGGTCTATGTCATTCTGCCTCCAATGGGGGGAGGCAGTTTTTTCATGTGAAGCATGAACCCAGGTTTTGATTTCATCCATTTCAGAGCAGTTGATGTAGTCAGGATCACAGTATAAGGGCCTCTCCACCGAGGTTTGTGGGTGGCTGTCTGGTGCCTCCTGACCCAGACCGGATCATCCAATGCCTACATATGAGGAGTTATTAATTCCCTCTCACTCTGGCGGTGTGCCCCAAGTCATACATGGAACTGGGCCTTGATACCTGTAGGGCCAGTAATGACTGGAGAAGAGAGAGATCACACATTCTGGCCTACACTTTCTAAGTTGGAATAGTGGCAGTCGACCCAAAGGAATTTCAAAGGGAGCAGAGTTCCTCCATAAAAGGGGTTCATACTCACTACAGGGTAATTGGAAGGAATTTCCACCTATATCATATTCCCCTAGAGATTTCACCACCTTAAATCTTTAAAGAGAAAATTGTTGAAGGTCCATTTTTTAGAGCTGCTTCCTGCTGACATAGGGGCGCTGCACAGGGGTGAAATCTCAAGCTACCTTATTTTATTTTTTTTGAATCACCGTGGGGTACAGTTACAGACTTGTAAACTTCCGTGCTTATGTTCCAGTCATATTATGATTGGCAAGCTACCAAGAGTATCGTGCCTGCACGGCAGAGCCTGGCAAGCTACCTGTGGCATATTCGATGTGCCAAAAACAGTAACAAGTCTCACAATGGAGACGTTACTGTGCCCGCTTGAGCAAATCGATGAACAACGGATGATAGTGTGACAGTGCTACAGTGCAATGTAGCTTGATCTACCAAAAAACTTGAAAAGAATTTTGCTTATCATTATCTCATTGACCATGACTGAGCTGTACTCTGCAATACACTTTTGAAAGCATTGCATCAGTTCTATAGATATTCAAAAAGTTTATAATGCTCACAATTAAAGATTTTATAACAGAATTCTAAGTCTTAGGAAAATACAGGTAAAAGAGGGTTAAAAGACTCGCAAGATTCATATATTTCATATACCTACTTATTTTTTCAATCTTTGCCCACTCATCACTTCCAGTGGATTGCATTTTGTATTTTATTCTATTAAATGACTTTAACCTCAATTTTTATTTTTCTCCAGTACACAACTCAAATAGTCACTTATGCAGTTTAAGCTTGTGTTAATTTTTTTGAACAATTCTTAAAAATAAGATAATATAGAGAAAGGGAACAAGTTTTAGATTGTTTATATTTATCTTAGTACAAAGGTCAAATACTCCTTCTAGGTTTCTGTTTTATCTCCTTTTTTTTCCCCTCATAATTCTTGAGACAAAATTCTTCTGCTGGAATACTTTAAACTTTAAATTCTTTTTTTACTACAAATTCATATTTCATTTCTGGATATACTCTATTCAAAATTCATTCAAAACTTTTAACACTTAGGAGCTGGAGCAATAGCACAGTGGGTAGGGTGTTTGCCTTGCATGCGGCCGACCCGGGTACGATTCCCAGCATCCCATATGGTCCCCTGAGAACCGTCAGGGGTAGTTCCTGAGTGCAGAGCCAGGAGTAACCCCTGTGCATTACAGGGTGTGACCCAAAAAGCAAAAAAATAGCCAAAACTTTTAACACTTAGATATTAACTTCCTAACTTCAAGGCTGTAATCAGCACAACACTAATCGTCTCCATTCTCAGCTCTCATTTGCCTCAGTTAAGAAGGGAAAGGGGTTGGGGGAGGGTAGCTGTGTCTGCTCAGCTGCAAGGGCACCAAAGCCAAAGGGAGCAGTTTTCTGCTGCTTGGATCTGAAGCTGGTCTTTAAAACTTTTACGAAGGCACAGTGCTGTGGCTTCAGACTATCAGGCTGACATCTGAGATTAACCCCTTGTAACTCTTTGCTAAATAGCTCTAGAAATTTTAGTTACTAAAAGTCTCAGAGATCAAATAAAACACTGGTAGGATGAGTTTTACAACCAATTTTATAATTCTAGAAACTCATGGGCTGGAGCAATAGCACAGCGGGTAGGGCATATTCCTTGCATTGGGCCAACCCAGGTTCGATTCCTCCGCCCCTCTCGAGAGTTTGGCAAGCTGCCGAGAGTATCTTGTCCGCACGGCAGAGCCTGGCAAGCTACCTGTGGCATAGTCAATATGCCAAAAACAGTAACAAGTCTCACAGTAGAGACGTTACTGGTGCCCGCTTGACCAAATCGATGAGCAATGGGATGACAGTGATACGTGACAGAAACTCATGTTTTAAACCAAACCATTAATCTTGAACCTATTTTTAGGTACCACAATCATTTCAACTCTTATTCTAACAATCCAATGCAGATGCAAACAAATATATGTTGACATAACAGCATAAGAGAGCACTTGAACTGCCAATGTTTATAAAGAACATGAGAAAGCTCTTTTTTACCAATTTTTTTAAATTTGTGTTTCATCTATACATTTATTGAAAATTTATGACAGTGTAGCAAGAATTAGAACCAATTTAGAGTCACTTTAGTCAGATTTTTAAAGCTTCCCCATTGTTTATGAATATATGTGTATGAATATACTTTATAGGTATATCTCTAGTTATGGAGGGAGTTCTCTGGCTGAGGGGCCTGAGAATGGGGATTTCCTGGGCAAGGGTGAGGGGGCAGAGTCAGGATGGAGCCTGCGCCTGGAGGAGACGGGCTCAGCGGTACGAAATGCAGCAAGCAGAGCCTGCTGGGAAGAGAGGGTTAGACCTGAGGAACAGGGTTTGTGCTCAGGGTCCCCCTGGCAGTGCTCTGGTCACCCCATATGCAGTGCGGAGAATGGAATCCAGGCCCCTAATGCAAAGCATGTGCTCAGCCTGTTGAGTCCCTGTATTTTTAAAAAATTAATCTATATTTTGGAGGGGAGATATTAGGGCACACCCATTCTACTCCAGGCTTATTTTTATTCTCCAGAGTTATGCCTGTTTTGGGCTCAGGGAACCCTATGTGGTTCTGGGCATCAAAAACAGGCCAGTCACACTCAGGCCAGTGCCTTAGCCACTGTACTGTCTCTCTGGCTGAGTTCTCCTGAGGAAAATGTTCTGAGTTGAGCCCAGTTCTCCAAAACTTCCACATCTCGAAACTGAGCACCAGAAAGGTGTCTTGGTCCTCATGTCCCTCGAGCCACAAGGACACTGCGTTCCCGAACACCTGTTCTGGAGAAAGGAGAAAACACAGTGGGGGCTCTGCACCCCTCAACAGCCACAGCACAGCCACAGGCACTTTGTGCCACAAAGAACACGCCAACAGGGGTGGGGGGATGTGGTCCCTCCAGGCGGTGTCTGAGGTCCCTAAATATCCAGCTGCCTGAGCATCTCTCCCAGCAAGGTGGGAAGGACTGTGCCAGCCAAGGGCCTCAGGGGAGCTGTAGTTTCTGACTTGTCCCGGGGCTAAAGGGATTTGGGTCTGGGAGGGACAAGGTGGGGGCGGCAGAATCTGCACCCCTGTGGTGAAGCAGGGAATGTGGAGCCTCTGTCACGGCCCCTCTGACTCCCCTTGTCTCCCCCACGCAGCCCTAGACCCCGTCCGCATCTCCTCCTGCACCAGCGCCTCTGGGGGCCATGGGCTGGCCCTGACCTGTCTATGTCCCCAGGGCAGCTTTGAGACCTTCCTGCTGGAGGTCAACAGGCAGCGGATCTCCCTGGACAATTCCACCTGCGAGAGGGAAGTGAACGTGTGGGGACTGCAGCCGGCTCGCTCCTACGTCGCCAGCGTCCAGGACTTCGGGTACGGGATGGAGGTCCCAGGCCCTCTGTGACCTGTCACACCTCGAGTGTAGGTGAGCAGAGCCGGCAGGGCAGGAACTAGGGTAACATTCTGTGGGTTCCTCCAAGCCTTGTGGGGTGCTAGACCCGTGCAGCCTGTCGAACACCAGCCCAAGAGAGGGAATAAGAGCTGCAAAGATGGGACAGGGAGGACTGTATGGAACATACAGCGAGTTATTGCAAAGCTCATGGGTTAATATAGTATGCAATAAACAATTCACGAAATAGCCAGAAGTTACAAATTGAACAAGTTATTCTCTTTGCTATTCTGTTATGCAGGTGCTAACGACAGCAGTACTTTGTTCTTTCTAGCAAAATAGGACAGGAATCTAGCACGGAATGAGAAATGTAGTTTCGAGCTCCTACAAGACCATCAGGCGCAGCCTTCCCTGAGCCCCCTAACAGGGCTAGCCGCCAGGGTGACGCTCCCTCACGCCAAATACTCCCCTGCCTGTCCTCTTTACAGAGAACTGGGGCAGGGGTGCAGGGGCCATTCCAGAACAATGGGGTGTTTCACAAACACTTTCAACCACCTTGACTGTTGTTTCCTGCATAAATCCACCCTGGTCTCATTTGGGGTGAGCTCTGGAATGACCAGGGAGGTATTCCGCCTCCGCTCAGGCGTCTCTCCTGGTGGGTTTCGGGGACTGTGTGGGTGCTCAACCCCTGATCCTTGCCATGAGTGACACCTGGACACAGAGCTAGGGGTAAGCCCTGAGACTGCCACGTGTGGCCCCCCAAAAAATTCAAAACTAAACACCCACCTTTTTCGAGGCTGCTCATATACTACAGGTTCAGCCACTGAGCATCCATGGCCTGGTGGCATCCATATATTCGCAGAGCGGGAAGGACACTGGCTGGATCTTGAAAACCCTCCTTCTCACTCTATGAAGGAAACATCAATGCTGAAGTTCTAGCCGCCGCCAAGGCCGTGTCAGTCCCACGAGCAACTCTGAGCTCCACCCTCCTGGGACATTTCCCCCATATGATGCTGCACCAGGAGACAGGCACGGCTTCTCTCCTGGGCTGGGTGAAGCTTTACCCAGCTGGAGGATCTATATTTCATTGCGTTCATTACAAATATTGTTCCTTGCAAGGAACACCCCCATTTGGTTCCCTTTCTCTCATGCACATGTGTGTGTGCATGTGCATTCATGTGTGTGTATGTGGGTGTGCATTGTGTGCGTGCATGCACGTGCATGCATCAAGTGTTTCATGCATTTCTGTGCATGTCTGTGCATATGAGCCTGCATATGTGTGTGCATACATTCCTGAGTGCCTGTGTGTGTGACTCTGTATTTGTGTGTATATGAGTGTGTGTGTGTGTCTTTATGTCTGTGTCTCATTTCTCCTGCGTGGATGCCCAGATGGAATCATGAGATCTCAGGGAGGCTTCAGGAGTACTTACTCTGACTCTAGGCTCAGGGATCTCTCCTGGTGGTCTCAGGGAATCAAGCAGGATTGACCAAGGTAAGCAGATGCATGCGAGACAAGCTCCTTAACCATGTGCTGCCAGCTCTGACCAGTCGATTGTGAGCCTCTGACAGTGCCGTGGGCTCACTGCCCCCTCACTGCTTTCTATGTTCTTCATTGGGTGGGGAGGAGGGGGCACCATGGCAGTGTTCAAGGCTCCTCCTGGCTAAGCACTCAGACAGTCCTCCTGGTGGTGCTGGGGGACCATCTAGGGTGTTGGGATGGAACCCTGGGTGTGCCCCGATCCAGACAAGCATCCTTCCCTCTGTGCTCTTGCTCCAGCCCTCCAGGTCTCTGTCTGTTGATTAATTGGGCCGCCCAAGCTATGTTCAGGGGACCTGAGGGCCTTTCTGGGATTACCCTATTGGGCCAGTGGTTCAGGGCAAAGGCGGGTGGATTGGTGCTGCTTGGTCCTTGGCGTTGGGGTCTCTGAGGGACACCAGGCAGTTTGGGAATCATGGGGTGTAGGGAGTATAACTGGTTTGGAACCCTGAAGGCCACTTCTCTGTGTCCAGCCCTGCATCATGGGCTCTGATGCAATGTGGTCTCTGTTATGTGACTGACCGTGGGCTGGTGGCCCGAAAGTGACCCTCTGAGCCTCAGATTGGGCTCATGTCTAGCACTGTCTCCCGGCTGCCAAGCCATTGAGGATTTGGGCCTCAGGGTGAAAAGACAGGGATCCAGACCCCCAAGACTTGTTTATAAGGTCTTGGTAATGTCCAGCTAATGCCTAGAGGTCCCACACAGTGATGGGGTGTCCTGGGCTTGAGTGAACACCGCCTGGACACTGAGCATTTCAGAGAAGTGCTGGGGACCCCCATGGCCTTAGGCAATTCCAGACTCAGGGATCCCCTAGGGGGGAGTTTGGCCCGAAACAGGGGCCCCCTGGGAAAATGAGGCCGCTGTGCTGTGGTGCCGGGGTGGGCTCTCCCGGCTCAGAAATGGGCACCATCGGGCTGCACACTACTCTGGGGACTGTCATTGGGTGTCAGTGTTGAGCCGCACCCTCCTGTCACCCACCTGCCCTGGCAGAGGTAGCGGGTCCCCCCGAGACACACTCTGGGCTGCTGGGGAGCAGTCCCTCACTGGGATCTGGGCAGTGGGTGACCATGGCCCAGACTCCCAGAACCAGAGCCCCAGGTCAGTGAGCAGAGGTGGGTCTCTATCCAGGCAACCATTGCCCTGTGGCCCCTATGTGGGTCTGGGGTGCAGGTATCTGAGACGGATACCCCTTCTGACACCTCAGGTCTCTTTCCAGGGGTGATTGCTGGATCAATCATTGGAGTGTTCCTGGCCATCACCCTGGTAGGCGTCCTGCTGCTCTTCCTGAAGTGCAGGTGAGACCTGGGGGCCCAGGGAGGATGGGGCACCCTGGCTCCAGCCTCACCCTATTCTCCTTCCCGACAGCCTTCTCAGGAGAAGTGAGAAACAGCCAGCGTCTGGGAACCAGGTTCCAGGTGAGCAGCGGGCTCCCAGGATCAGCCTCAGTTAATTCACAGGATTTCGCTGGTCACTGCACGGGTCCGATGCTGTAAGGTCAGCCTACGAATACATGTTGAAATGGCCCGATGTCCCCCAGATGATCTCCGCACTCCCCTTGGCCATGGGATGTGCTCTGGGTCTTGCCTTGCTGGTGCTTCTCTCTGTCCAACAGTCACAGCCCCTTTAGTAGGAGGGGCCCCTCTGCCAGAATGACTAAGGACCAAACAGGAATCCCGTCCACAGAGCACTCGTCGTCCGCCCAAAGACACGGCCAGGAAGGCCCTGAAGTGGGAGTCCCATTGTGGCCCTGCCTGTGGCACAGCATTCGGCTATTGGTTTCAGCCTCTGTGTGTGTGTGTGTGTGTGTGTGTGTGTGTGTGTGCGTGTGTGCGCGTGTGTTTAATCAGATCACCCTGAGATACAGTTACAAAGCTGCTCATTACGAAGGGGTTTGGTCATGCAATGTTCCAACACCATCCCCCCAGCAGTGTACTTTTTCCACCACCACCACCAATGTCCCCAGTTTCTCTCCTGTCACCCCCACTCTCCATCTTGTCTCTATGGCCGGCACTTTCCTCCTCCCTCCCTCTCTCTCTCTCTCTCTCTCTCTCTCTCTCTCTCTCTCTCTCTCTCTCTCTCTCCTCCCTATCGGGCATTATGGTTTGTAGTACAGACACTTCGAAGTTACCATGCTTGTTCCTTACCTCCTTTCAGCATACCGTTCTAACCAGGGTGGTCCTTTCCAGCTATTTTGCAGAGTGGTCCCTTCTCTGTCTCAACTGCCTTCCCCCTAGCACCTGAGGTGGCTTCCAAATTGGACCAGTCCTCCTGGCCTTGTTTCTACTGCCACAAATATTAGTCTCATACTATGTTTTCACCTGTGTGTTTGCAATTCCTGTTGAGAGGTGGCCCCAGGGAGAGACACAAACAGGTGACAGAGGACATGGGCGAGGACACATGCCCGACATTATCTGAGAATGGTCGGACCTCAGGAAAGTGCATCTAGGGTGGAGAGAGGATGAGGGTCCCGTGGAGAGGGAGATGTGGGCACCGGTGGGCTGTGTTGGTGCCACCAGGAGACAGTGCACAGAGAAAGGGGGTGGCCGTGGGGTCCTTCATGCTGAGTAGCCCTTGAAGTTTGGACCTGAGGTGGCCCTTGGGCCCAGAGATTAGTATGCAAATGGAATAAGGGGACAGTGGAGTACAGAAGGAGTAGAGTAAACTGGCCACTAGGGGAAGTCTCAGGCAGGGTTGTTCCATCAGTTTTATTGTCCCTCAGCCACAATAAGGCCAAAGGTCAGTGGAAGAGTCCCTGGGAGAGTCGATTCCTCACTGGGTCCTGGGTGAAGACGCAGGGGAGCACCAGGCTCTAGGGACACAGAGGCCGTGGGTGACAGGGATGGGCTGGTGGGAGGATCTCAGGACCTGTGCCTGGTTGTTTGGAGCCTGTCCTGTGAGGGCTCAGCAGTGGTTGCAGTCCTGGGAGCCCCTGGAGGAGGTGGCTCAGTGGGTTTAATCCGTTGCTCAGAGTGCAGAGCAATAGCACAGCGGAGAGGGCACTTGCTTTGCACATGGCCAGCCGGGCTTGATCCCCCGGCATCCCATGTGGTCCCCTGAAGCCTCCCAGGTGTAATAACTGAGCAAAGAGCCAGGAGTGACCCCTGAGCGTTGGCAGGTGTGGCCTAAAATAGAAGGAAACCTGAAGGTTAGCAGGTTTCAGACAGCCCCCCACCCGCCCCATACTTGACGGTGCCCACAGACTGCAGAGGCGGCCCGAAGAGGGAAGGCCATGCTTGGCCTTGAGATTGTCTTTCCTTTTCTTCATTACACCTACTGCTCGGGGATTACTCCTGGCTTTACATTCAGGGTCACTCCTTGCGGGATCCTGGAGCTCAAACTTGGCTCAGCTGTGAGAAAGGCAAGGATTCTATCCTTTGCACTCTGGAAATTTTTTTAATGTAATTTGCTTTGATTTTATCTTCTCTTTTGTTTTTAGCCATGCCTGGAAGTCCCCCGGATCTGCTCCTAACTTTGTGCTCAGGCATCAGCCTGGACAGCCACACGTAAAGCTTGTCTCAGTTCTTCAAGCATTCACTACACCCGAGAGACGTTCGTAAGTAGAAACATTAGGCTGTGGCTGGATAAGGCGGACGTCGGAGAGGGTATTGCACTGGAGCAGACAGAAGAGCTCGGGGCTGGGGGAAGCAGAGACCCAGGATGGCAGAGGCAACTGCTCTCCTTGTTCAAACTCATAACTAGCGCAGGGTCCGAGCACAAGCTTTACACCCTGGAGTCCTGGGTTCAATTTCCAGCTCTACACTCTTGCCCAGGTCCCTCCAGCAGTGACTCACGAGCACTCATGAGCTGGGAGTAGCCCCTGAGCACTGCAGGTGTGGGCCCAAAAGCAAACAAATCAAACTGTTGGGGCTGGAGCGGTAGCACAGCGGGTAGGGAGTTTGCCTCGCATGCAGCCAACCCGGGTTCGATTCCCAGCATACCAGATAGTCCCCCGAGCACCGCCAGGTGTAATTCCTGAGTGCAGAGCCAGGAGTAACCCCTGTGCATGCCGGGTGTGACCCAAAAAGCAAAACAACAACAACAATAACAAATCAAACTTTTTACACATGGGTGCTGGCACGCACCATGGTGATTCCCGCCTGAGTGCTGTGATGGAGATACGGAGCAGGGGTTCCCCATGGGCCACATTCAGGCTACCCTTGTAGTGCTGGAATTGAGCCGGCCCAGCTGTACTCATAGCAGGCGGGCACCTTCCACGCTGTGCTGTCTCTTTGGCCCTGGCATGCATTAGCAAGTGTTTGTTGCTTTTTCCCGTTGTTAGTTTTGCTTTGGGAGTCATATCTATCCGATCTCGGGCTTCCACCTGGCCTGTGCTGAGAGATCGCTGCGTTGGGGCTTGTAGGACTCTATGTGGTGCCAGGGATCGAACCCTGGTAGGCCTCGTGAAAGACAAGCGACCTCCTCGCTGTTTTCCTGCCCCAGCCCGGCAAATGTTTGTTCTGCTACACCTGATGCGGCCGTCAGTTCCAGCAGCAGAGAGAGGGGAACTGAGTTCTCCTGGGGAAAATGTTCTGTCGAGCCCAGTTCTCCAAACCTTCCACATCTAGAAACTGAATGCCAAAGACGTGCCCTGCTCCTCATGTCCTTCGAGCTGTGAGGACACTGGCACCATGATTTCCGAGACAACTGCAGCGGGAGAAGGGAGATGTACAGTGGGGGCTCTGCACTCCTAACAGCCACAGCCCAGCCACAGGGACTTTGCGACACATTGGCCCACCCAGACCAGGGTGGGGGCATGTGGCCTCTCGTGGTGGTGTCTGAAGGTCCTAAGACTTCCGTTTGCCCGAGCATCTCTCCCAGCGACTCGGGAATGTCTGCACCAGCCCACGAAGGAGGGATTGGGTACGATGAAGGGAGGCTGTGTAAGGGGCTCCATGGAGTGAGAACTTGGCAGGGCACCAGCATTGACCTCACGGTGGGGAGGGGTCAGGGGTCAGAGGACGGTGCATCTACCTTGGAGGAGATGGCAGGGGTAGTGGGGGTTACAGTGAAGCTGCTGCTCTGTGAGAGCTGCACGGGCAGCCCAGGACCCCAGGGGCTGCTTTGGGGCTTTGGGTCCTCTATCCTCCAGTTGGGGTCTGTGCAGTCCCCAGTGGGGAGGCAGCGCCTGGATGGAGGCGTCTCTGCCTGGTGGGGAGCGGCCAGAAGGGATCAGCGCGTGGGCTGAGAGAGCACAGGGGAAGGAGCCTCATTTGTAGGGAACGAGCCTGACATGCTTGGCACCTTACAGGGTCCCCGAGTCCCACCAGGGGAGATCAGAGAGCACCCCAGGGTGTGACCCCCAATACCAAATAAAAAACGACATGGAATCAGGTCGTGGGGCAGGGCCGGGCCCCCAAGTGGTCACTGGGGGTCAGGATTATTCATGGGGAGCTGGGGTGGGGCTGGGCCACAACTTCCTCCTGCTCGGACCTGCCCTGAGGAAAGTCCAGCAGGTGGAGGTTGAGGCAGGACACTCGGTGCCCAGAACAGTCTGGAGCCATGGGCAGCGCTGGTGGGGGCCGCTGGGCCTGGGGGCACCTGGTGCTGCTGCTGGTGAGTGTGCCCCGCTGACCGGGGCCGGGGGCTCCAGGCAGGGATGCTGTGGGGGCCCAACCCTGATCTGAGGTCACTGTCCCGATTCTGGAGCGTGACCGAGGACCCGTGAGCAATGCCCAGGGCTGGAGGCTGCTCTGGGGAGGGGGAATGCCAGGGAATGTCAGGACACCACCCCCAGGGTACCAGGTACCACTGGGAACACAGGATGTCTCAGTGCAGAGGGAAGACGGCCCAGCAAAAATGGGGATACATGCTAACCTGCTCCCTCAGACAGGGAGCCCTGCCCTCCCTACTCTGCCTCCTTCCTCAGACCGGGGTCCAGACCCATTTCTCTACCCTTTGACCCGCGGGTCCAGAGCCCTAACCCCCTCCTCCCTCAACCCAAACCCTCCTGTCTTAGACTCAATAGTTCATCCTTTAATTCCCTCCTTTCTCATCCTCAACCCCATGATTCTAAGCCTCTTTTGTGATCTGGTTCCCGGCCCACAGCTTCTTCCCTCAGACCTGATGCTCCCTGTGGCTTCCTGCCTTGGTCCCCAAGGCCGTTTCAGGATGTGAAACCTCTAACTTCATCTCTGGGTGTTTGAGCAGTCACTGGGTCCATTGAGTCTCGCCTCATCCCACAGCACTACTGACACATGGACGCACTCACACACACACCCTTTCACAGGCTCACACTTACACACACTATTAGCAGGGCTCACCATAGGCTCACTCTCTCACACATTCATACTCTCACACGCTCCTACTCACTAACACACCCTATTACATGGCTCACATACACATATGCTCACACTCTAGTAGACACGCTCACACTTACACTCTCACTGGAAGAGGATCGGGTAGGATCAGCCTCAGGGCGGGGACCCCAAGGGTGGGTGCATAGGACACAGCCAGACAACAGGTCAGGGACTGTCCTCTCTATTCCCTCAGGGCCTGAGCATCTGGACAGCGGCCAGAGCTGGTGAGTCTCTGAACAGGGCCATGTTGAGGTGCCACCTGGGTGTGGGGCTGGGAGAATGGAGGACTGATGGGGGCAGAGGAGGGTGGAACTGAGAGGGGGAGGGGGAGGGACAGGGACAGGATGGTCCACTGCACTGATTCTGTCATTCTCCCCAACTTCAGACCCCAAACCCGTCAAGAACCTCGAGGGTAAGAGCCAGACCAACAGCTCTATAACCCTGAGCTGGGAAGTCCCCGACGACCCGGACACCACGGCCTACATCTACCGGGTCAACTGGACCCAACTGGATGGCAAAGATGAGACTAAAAATAGCACAAACACCACGTACAGGGTAGACGACCTGCAGCCCTTCACTCAGTACACTTTCTGGGTATCGGCGATGAACAACACTCAGGAGAGCACAGCGGAGAAAGTCACTGCATCCACAGGTGAGAGCCCGGCTGTGTGTGTGCAGGGCGGAAAGTGACAGGAACTGAGAGCAACTGTCAGCACTCGATCACCGTACTCAGGACCCAGGACAGACCCTTGCTATGATGTGCCAAGTGGGCCTGCAGGAAAGACAGGGACATCCGGTACGGGCATGAGCCCTGCTGCCTCTCTCTAGGCTGGGCGGCTCTGTGTTCATTGATGATTTTTTTAAAAAAGAGTTTTGTGTTGTTTGTTTGTTTGGTTTTGTTTTCTTGGCTCTTTGGGTCTCTCCTGGAAATGCTCGGGGCCACTCTGCCTGTGCACTGAGGAATTCCTCCCGATTTTGCTCAGGGGACCAGAAGGGGTGGCGGGGATCCAATCTGGCTGGCCCTGTGCAAGGCAAACAACTTCCACTGTAGTATGGCTGGGGCGCCTGGGTACTTTTATATTGATTTTCTCTAGTTCATATTATTCCTTTTTTGGGGGGTCATCTCACCTGGCGATGCAGAGGAGATACCCATAGCTCATGCACTCAGGAATTACTCCTGGCAGTTTTCGGGAGACCATATGGGATGCTGGGAATAAAACTCAAGTTGGCTGTGTGCCAGGTAAATGCCCTACTCGCTGTGCTATCGCTCCAGCCCCTAGTTCATATTATTTTTAAAAACAGCACTGGTGGAGGGATGGGTACTCAAGTAATGTATGACTGCAACACAAGCACTAAACTTTGTAACTGTACCCGCATGGTGACTCATTAATAAATTTTTTTTAAATAAATAAAAACTGGCTTGGCAAAGAAATGAAGATTAAAAAACAAACAAACCAGCATTATTTTGCTTCTTTTGCTTTGGAGGCACACCCCATAGTCCTCAGACTTTATCCTGCCTCCAGCTCAGAATCAGTTTTCAGAGGGCTCTAGGGCCAGTGTGGGATACGACTTAACCCCGGTAGTTCCTGCTGACTTGGCCCTTCTCTACACTTCCCAGTCCCCAATCCTGTCAAGAATCTCACGGCTGGGAGCCAGACCACCAGCTCAATCACTCTCAGCTGGGAAGAACCCGAGGGCCCAGAGAATGCAACCTACATCTACCGGGTCAACTGGATCCCAAAGGACGGCACAAATGGGACCCAAAACTGCATGACAATCCCGTGTATAGTAGAGGGCCTGCAACCTGCTACTCGTTACAGTTTCTTGGTGATTGCGGTGAGCAATGGTCGGGAGAGCACAGCAGAGAACGTCACTGCGTCCACAGGTGAGAGCCCAGCTATGCGTGTGCGGGGCGGAAGGTGCCAGGAGCCTAGAGCAGCTGTGAGCACTCGGTCACCGCACTCAGGATCCAGGACAGACCCTTGCTGTGATATGGCAAGTGGGCTGCAGGGTAGACAGGGACATCCGGGACAGGCATGAGCCCTGCTGCTGGTCTCTCAGGCTGGGTGGCTCTGTGTTCTTTCATGAGTTTTTTTTTTTTTTTTTAAAGAGTTTTGTTTTGGCTAGTTTTGGTTTGGTTTGGTTTTCTTGGCTCTTTGGGTCTCACCCGGCAATGCTCTGGGCTACTCCTGCCTGTGCACTGAGGAATTCCTCCTGATGGTGTTCAGGGACCAGAGGGGATGCCAGGGATCCAATCTGGGTTGGCCACAAGCAAAGCAAACACCTCTCCGCTGTACTACAGCTGGGCCCTTGAATACTTTCAAATTGAGTTGCTCTAGTTCCTATTATTCTTGAAAATACCATTATTTTGCCTCTTCTATTTTTGTGGAACACCCTCAGGCTTACTCCTGCCTCTGCGCTCAGGGATCACTTCTCAGAGAGTCCTTCGGCCAGTAGGGTATGGGGCTTGAACATGAGGTCACCCCATGCAATGCAGCGCCTGCCCCTGTGAGATTAGACTGCAATCTCGAGGGCTGAGGTGGTTTCTAGAGCAGGATTTTGGGGTGTGCCTCTCCCCTGGTAGCCCTGTCTAAGGGGCCAGCAGTGGGACCCACAGAGCAAACTTACCAGGCCTGAATGGGGGAGGCCAGGTGCTTTGGTTAGTATTGGTTTGATTTGGTTTTCTTGACTCTTTGGGTCTCACCCGGCAATGCTCGGGGCTACTCCTGTCTGTGCACTGAGGAATTCCTCCCGATGGTTTCAGGGGACCAGAAGGGATGCCGGGGATCCAATCTGGGTTGGCCCTGTGCAAGGCAAATACCCTCCTCTGTACTATGGCTAGGGCCTCTGGGTACATTCATATTGATTTTCTCTAGTTAATATTATTCTTAAAAAGCATTAGTTTGCTTATTTTGCTTTGCAGGCACAGCCCATAGTGCTCAGACTTAATCTTGCCTCTGAGCTCTTCTTCTTAGACTTCCTCCTTCTTAGACTTCATAGATGGCTTAAGAAAATACGCATGGAACACTGCCCAACATTACATTAGAAAGAGGCACACAAGCTAAGGACATTAAATTTCTCGTTAAAATGAAGCACATCAACAGTGCTAGTGCCGTTCTTACTTTGGTCACCCTGCCAAGATACATCCTTTAGTAAAAGCCCAATAAATTAGGTTTTTGAGGAGAGGCACTTACCTGTAATGTCAGATATGATGGCTTAAAAAAGAGCTTCAGGAGTTTTCTCCGGTATTAGTGTTATGTAATACCTCTTCAGCACGGAATGTCAGGGTTTCATGTTCCCCCATGTGGGGATTGCTGCTTGCCGTGTTGCCGGAAGGCATTTGCGTCGAGAAGGTCTGATGGCCGACCCGGAGCCTCTTTATCCCATCTTGCAGTTTTTCATTTGCCGTCTCTTGTTGTGATTCATTGAGAAGCTTCAGTCTTTTGGTGGGACACCAAAACGATCCTTATCTGAGGAAATAAAAGCAAAACCTCACCCCTGCCTTTCTGGCCTGGTATTCGATTCCCAGAGACTCGGTCCCTTTTATAAAGGACTTTATGTCTCTGAATAGTTTTTTCTGAATTGTTCCTGATTATATTGGAACTTGTTTCTTCTGAGCCATTTTGAACTTCCCAATGTTTTTCTGCAGCTGTTATCAGAGCAGTTCAAAAATTTAAAGTAAATAGTGTTCTGGATAACTGCTGTCTGGGAAAATCTGTATATACTCCCCCTTTTTGTTTAAGTAATATGTCTTTAAGTGATCGATTTGCCCATTCAGTAATGGCTTGTCCTGTACTATATTATAACTATTTTGGAATAATGGCCAAATTAGCCAGGCCCATTTGTAAAGGGCCCATTGGTTCCATGCAGTCATTAACTTTTCTTACATCAGTTAACATTCACCATTTACCAGTCTTTTTCTTAATAACAAATACAGGTGAATTCCAGGGACTAGAGCTAGAAACAATATGTCCTAAATCAAACTGCTCTGTAACCAATTCATACAAAGCTACAAGTTTTTCTTTTGTCAAGGGCCATTGCTCAACCCAAACAGGCTGAACCTGTTTCCAGACTATTAGGAAAATTGTTTTTTGAACATCAGAATTTTTTGGAAATTCAACCAATACCCATTTGTTATGGTCCTAGTCAAATCAACAGAAGCATTAAGTTCCTTAGATAGAATATAGAATGTACAGTTTAACATCATGTTTAAATAATTTTGTTCCGTGTTAAAAACCTTGATTTCTAATTATCTAGGAACACTGTAATAGGAGTCCAAATGTTAGATAATTCTGCAGATATCATTTTAAAAGTTCCTAAGAAGTTTGCTAATCATTGTCTCATTTATCATGACTAAGTTACTCTGTAGTACTCTTTCAAAAGCATTACATTAGTCCTATGTATTTTCAAAAGGTTTACTACAATGCTCAATTATTAAGGACTTTATGATATAGAATTCCAAACTGTAGAAAAACAGATAAAAGAGGGTTAAAATGCCCACAAGATTCATATATTTCATTTACCTACATATTCATTCAATCTTTGCCCAGTTCATCAATTCCAGTGGACTGCATTTTGTGGACTGCATTTTGTGTTTTATTCTAGTAAATGACTTTAATCTCAATTTCTCTCTCCAATATACAACTCAAATGGTCATATATGCATTTCAAGCTTGTATTTTAAACAATCCTTGAAAATCACATAATATAGAGAAAGGGAGCAAAGTTTTAGATTGTCTATATGTAACTTAGTATGTGAAATCAAATATTCCTTCCAATTTTCTGTTTTATCACCTATTTCTTTTCATAATTCTTGAGATAAAAACTCTTCTTGCCAAAATACTTTAACTTCAAATTCCTTTTTACTACAAGTACATATTTTGTTTTCTGGATATACTAAATTCAGAAGGCATTCAAAAGTTTAACATTTCATTTTTTTTTCTTTTTGCTTCTTGGGTCACACCGGCAATGCACAGGGGTTACTCCTGGCTCTACACTCAGGAACCACTCCTGGCGGTGCTCAGGGGACCATGTGGGATGCTGGGAATCGAACCAGGGCCGGCCGCATGCAAGGCAAATGCCCTACCCGCTGTGCTATCTCTCCAGCCCCCAAACTTGAACACTTTAGATATTAACTAAGTTGTTAAATTATTCCTAACTTAACAACTGAAGTCAGAAGGCTGAGAAAGAGTGGAAGGAGTAGAAAATTCTTAAGCTAGTCTGGCATTTCAACACAAAAACTTGTCATCTCTTAAAACTTTTACAAAGACACAATGCTGTGACTTCAGGCTATCAGGCTGATATCTGACATTAACCCATTATAACCCCAGTTGATAATTAGCTCTAGAAATGTCAGCTTCCAAAAGTCTCAGAGATCAAATAAAACACTGGTAGGTGATAAGTTTTACAACCCATTTTATAACTCTAGAAACTTATGTTTTGAACTAACCCAGTACCTTTTGAACCTGTTTTTAGATACCACAATTATTTCAACCTTCATTTTAACAACCCAATGGTGCAGATGCAAATAAACAAAAAATATCATATAAATATATATATTGACATAGTAGCATAAGAAAAACTTGGGCCAATTTTTACGAACCATGAGGAAAATGTCTTTTGGCTTAATTTCAATAGTTCTTATACCTTAGTTATTTAATATCATGAGCTTTCTATACCAGATACCTTAACAATTTTCACTTTAGATACAGACTCTAATTCTGCAGTTCTTCCTTCATAGCAGCATATTCTGAAGTTCAAAATAATTTCAGGCGCATATGCTGCCTGAGCCCATGTGCTGCCTGTGCCCACGTGGCCAAGCACATGTGGTGCCCAAGCACATGTGTCACCCTCGTCTCCCCCCTTGAGATGTGTACTTTCATGCTTTCGTGTCCAGTGCTAGGATGTGTGTAGAGCTCTCTCCACCCTTGGAGAAGCCCGAGTTCTCTCTTGAGCGCGTTACTCCTACTATTTTTCTTTTCTGCTTATCCCTTCCTCCTTCCCTCAGAAACCTCTAAATAAAATCTGTTTACTTAAAAAAATAATTTCAGCTGTTATTAACCATTAATGTTTTTTCAATAAGAGATTTTAGATTTAGAATATCAATTTCTCGGTAGGTGACACATCCTTTTGATTAGTAATCTTTGTTTAAATCTTTGTCTAACAAGTTCCAAAAGCACCTACTTTTTAAATTGTTGGGTTGCGTATCACTGACCTCTGTGATGGGGCTGCTGCTTGCCCAGATTTACGGATCATACTTCTAATTTTAACCTGACTCTAACATTTGAGTACTCAACACAGACAAAGACAACAAACATCACATGTACATGTGCACACATATATACTTGATTGATTGATCTGACCCCTTCAAGAACCAGGGAAAAAAATGATGGACTGAGAAAGGAAGGCCAGTGCCCAGGGTGAAAATTCCCCGTCGGCAGATTTGGATTATCCCCGTTTCTCATACTGGCTAAAATTGGGTCAAAAAAGTGCTTTTGTTACTATAAAGCCGGCAAAATAGATTCAGAGGGGACTCATCTTGGTGGGTTTTGGACTTCTTATAGTGCTTTTTGGCTTAATTTAAGTTCTTAATTAAGAATTTCAGTTCTTAAATTACACTAAATCATAATATTGTCACCCCAGACAACACTAACAATTTCACACTACAAACACGCTTTCAGACACACATACACAAAACCATTAACACTTACTAAATTTTTTTTTTTTGCTTTTTGGGTCACACCCCGCGATGCACAGGGGTTATTCCTGGCTCTGCACTCAGGAATTACTCCTGGCAGTGCTCAGGGGACCATATGGGATGCTGGGAATCGAACCCGGGTCGGCTGCGTGCAAGGCAAACGCCCTACCCGCTGTGCTATCACTCCAGCCCCAGCACTTACTAAATTTTTAAATAGCAATATAAACACCCGAATTAGTTTTAATCTCTGCACTGTTTCACAAAGCTCCTGTTCTTAACTTAGGCAGGTTAAAAACTAAGTTCAGCCAACTCCTGCCAGACCAGGATGTCTTACCAAACAGTGCCCTGTTCCCGAGGTGTGCTGGTGGCAGTGGGGACATCTCCCACACTCCCGGCCAGTGACCCACCAGCGCATAGTGCATTTTGCATTCACACTCACCATACTCTGGGATAAAGGATCAGGCTCATGCTGAGGAGCCTCTTCCGACTCGGAGTCAGACTGCAAAGGAGTCAAGGCAGTGGTGATTACACCATACACGCCCCCTTCATCTGCAGGGATCAAGTCCCCTTTCTGATGCTCATGTCGCAATTCTTTTCCTACTCTTTTCCACATTTTCAAATTGAACTGTTCTCTTATCCTGGGCTTAGACCAATGGCAATACTCTGTACCCTCTCAGGAGGCGCCGCATTATAGGCATCCTGCTGTGATGTTACAGAATTACCCATCATCCCCCCTTTTTTTTCTCCCGATCTGCTGAGAGACGATACAAGCTCTGTGCAACATTTTCCCTCTCGATTTCTCCTGTACCAGTCCTTACCTTCAGGCCCATCACCCCCACTCCTTACCTTTAGGCGCATCACCCCCTTCTTTTTCCCGATTGTACGACGTTCGGTTAGGCAGTTTAAGGCCTGAGACCAGGAACGTGAGAGAAATTATTACTGAGGGAGGATCACAAGACTCCCTCAGATCTTATGACCAAGTACAGCTTCTCAGCCTCCTGTTATTTGCTGGCTTATTATAATCATGTCCAGTGAAAGTCAACAGTGTAGGAAGAATCAAAGCAAAGGGAGATAAAGAAAACATGATCCATTATAGAAAGGAACCATAGTTACAAGAAGGAAAACATGGTCAGTTACAGGAAAAAAAAAAACATGCTCAATTATACTTTCCCCCAGAGGAAAACATGTGAGCACTAGGTTCCATAGGTCAGGACCTCCTCACACCTGAGGTCTGTGATAATCAGGAGAGGACGTTTGCATCTGAAGGTTAGCTAGGTCTGATATATGTGAGAAGAGGAAGCTGCTGCTTTGTGCTGCGGGGACTTGCTGGCCACCAAGGGTCAGTTTTGCCTTTTCGGTATCAATCAGACCCTCAAGCTTAAGCTTGCCCACTTAGCTCAATGTGGGGTCCTGGTTCTGCTTCCTTCTTGCAGGGCAGTGTCCAAGGACTCATCTTTTTGATCTGGTTGGGAACCAACAAATCACAATTTTGCTTCTCCTAGATGGGATACAGATTTGGGGATGGGCTCCAGCCCCCTCAGCTCCCACAAGCCTGGGCTGTGCTGCACACTGCGTTTCTATCCATGAAGTCTCTATCATGAAAGTTCGTGGACTCTGGCTGTGCCCGCGGCCTCAGTAGGGCAGAGTAGCCCCTTCACTTGGGACAGAAAGGCAGATGCATCCTAGGGTTTATACTTAGAGCTTCCGTTAGCTACATGTGGGTGAACGGGGCCACAACTTCTCCCAGAAAGGGGTGGATGCAGTGATAGGCATTTAGTGGAGTGTTAGAGGCTAAATATGACCTGATTTAACCTCGACATTTCATACTGACTTGGTCCTTCTCCACAATTCCCAGACCCCAACCCTGTCAGGAGCCTCAGGGCTGAGAGCCAGACCACCAGCTCCATAACCCTGAGCTGGGACGTCCTGGAGGGCCCAGACACCGAGCCCTACACTTTCCACATACAATGGACCAGACGGGATGTCACAAATGAGACCCGAGACACAACCCACATAATGTACACGGCATTGGGCCTGCAGCCTGGGACTCTGTACATGGGGAGCATGGCCTTGGCCTCTGTGGAATGTTGGGTGTGAACCCTCCATATTCACTGTGGGGGGGAAGAGCAAAGGGTCCTTTGACACTGGTTGGGTGACAGACGCATCCCGGACATAGCACTTCCTGCATCTGGGTCAGTTCCACGGTGTGGGGGTACATGAGGTCACACCCCGATTTCTCCCAGTGGTGGAGGCAGGAACGGGCTTGCTGGGTTCTTTGGAGTCACATGTCCCCAGTGTCCCCCGACCCCTTGCTGACATGGTCCTTCCCCCCAAGTCCCAGCCCACAACCCCATCAGGAAACTGAGAGTACTGAGTCAGACCACCAGCACCGTCACCCTGAGTCGGGATGTCCCTGAGGGATAACTACTCATATGGGGTCCAATGGCGTGGATCTGGCACACTTGAGACCAAGCCACTGGCAACCAAACATACATAGCAGAGCTCCTTGTGCCTGGGAGAGGGGACCTGATGATACGGGCATGGCCTGTCCCAGGAAGCTCTGGTTTCCTGCTCAACTGGGGTCAGGAGACGGGGCCGAGCAGGAGGGCAGACAGAGCCGGTCCACACTCAGCTCCATAACCTTCCTGCCACCAGAGCAGACAGGAGGCCCTGGTTTCCAAGCCGGCTTCCAAACATGATTCGACTCCTTGGGCAGCTTGACCTGTGCTCCCGGGCAGGGGTCTGTGGGGCCCTCTGGATACACAGATCCAGCCCTCGTGGTGGGGTCATGGTAACAGAAAGGCTTTGGTGAGCAGACTCAAGCATTGGGGTCCCTGAGGTCCCGGACCCTTGGAACTCTCTTTCTCAGCTCCCAGTGAGGTCATGAATCTCCGCAACGAAACACAAACCAACAACTCGATCACGCTGCGCTGGGAGGCCCCCAGTGACCCCCACTCTCAGCTCTACATGTACCAGATCCAGTGGGCCAGTGGGGCACAGCACCAGCAGGAGCAAACGAATGGCACCTCCTATAGGGTGCAGGGCCTCGAACCCGGGACTCTGTACAGCCTCAGCGTGAGAGCAGAGAGAAACAATGTCACCAGCGCCACACGGAGCCTCAGAGCTTCCACAGGTGAGTGAGCACTTCCTACGCCTGTGGGATTAGTGCTGCTGAGTCCCGAGGGGACCACTGGGCCCCAACCCCTGACCCCTGTGCTCAGGAGCACACTTGCCTCAGGGGAGCTGTAGTTTCTGACATGACCTGGGGCTAAAGGGATTCGGGTCTGGGAGGGACAGGGTGGGGGCGGGCAGAATCTGCACCTCCCGTGGTGAAGCAGGGGATGTGGAGCCTCTGTCATGGCCCCTCTGACTCCTTTTGTCTCCCCCACGCAGCCCCAGACCCCGTCCGCATCTCCTCCTGCACTAGCAACTCTGGGGGCCACGGGCTGGCCCTGACCTGTCTGTGTCCCCGGGGCGGCTTTGAGACCTTCCTGCTGGAGGTCAACGGGCAGCGGATCTCCCTGGACAATTCCTCCTGCGAGAGGGAAGTGACCGTGTGGGGACTGCAGCCGGCTCGCTCCTATGTCGCCAGCGTCCAGACCTTCTGGGATGGGATGGTGGCCCCAGGGCCCTCTGTGACCTGTCACACCTCAAGTGTAGGTGAGCAGAGCTGGCAGGGCAGGAACTAGGGTGACATTCTGTGGGTTCCTCCAGGCCCCCGGGGGTGTCTCACAAACACTTTCAACCACCTTGACTGTTATTTCCTGCTTAAATTCCCCCGGTCTCCTTTGGGGTTGAGCCCTGGAGTGCTTAGGAAGGACTCCCGCCTCAGCTCAGGTGTCTCTCCTGGTGTTTCGGGGGCTGTATGGGTGCTCAACCCCCAATTCCTGCCATGAGTGACACCTGGGCACAGAGCCAGGGTAAGCCCCGAGACTACCACATGTGGCCGCAAACCAAAATCCAAAACTGAACACTCGCCTTTTCCGAGGCAGCTCTCATACCACACAGTTCAGCCACTGAGTGTCCACGGCCCGGTGGCATTAGTGTATTTGCGGAGCCGGGAAGGACACTGGTCGGATCTCGAACACCCTCCTTCTCACTCAGTGAAGGACACGTCAGTGCTGACGTTCTAACCGCTGCCATGTCCCTGTCAGTCCCACTCGTGTCTCTGCGCTCCGGCCTCCTGGGACATTTCCCCCACATGATGCTGCACCACGTGACACGTGCAGCTTCTGTCCTGGGCCAGATGAAGCTTTACCTGGCTGGAGGATCTATATTTCATTGCGTTCATTACAAATATTGTTCCTTGCAGGGAACACCCCCATTTGCTCCTGTGGTGCAGGGAGAGGTGGGCGGTTCCCTTTCTCTCATGCACATGTGTGTGTGTGTGCAGGTGCATTCATGTGTGTGTGCATTGTGTGCATGCATGGGTGTGCATGCATTTCTGTTTGTGCATGTCTGTGCATATGAGCATGCATATGTGTGTGCATACATTCCTGAGTGCCTGTTTGTGTGATTCTGTGTGTGTGTGTGTGTGTGTGTGTGTGTGTGTGTGTGTGTATTTGCATGCCTGTGTCTCATCCTCCTGCATGAATGCCCAGATGGAGTCATGAGATCTCAGGGAGGTTTCAGGGATACTTATTCTGACTCTCGGCCAGGGGTCTCTTTGGCAGTCTCAGAGAGCCAGGCAGGATTGACCAAGGTAAGCAGCTGTGTGTGAGACAAGCTCCTTAACCCCACGCTGTCTGCTCAGAACAGTCGATTTTGAGCCTCAAACAGGGTCGTGGGGCTCACTGTCCCCTCACTGCTTTCTAGGTTCTTCATCGGGGGCTTGGGGGGCACCCCGGCAATGTTCAAAGGCTCCTCCTTGCTAAGCACTCAGGAAGTCCTCGTGGTGGTTCTGGGGAACCATCTAGGGTGTCGGGATGGAAACCTGGGTGTGCCCCAAGTCAGACAAGTGTCCTCCCCTCTGTGCTCCCGCTCTAGACCTCTAGGTCTCTGTCTGTTGGTTGACTTATTGGGCCGCCCAAGCAACGTTCAGGAGACCTGAGGGCCTTTCTGGGGTTACCCCATTGGGCCAGTGGTTCAGGGCAAAGGCGGGTGGATCTGTGCTGCTTGGTCTTTTGGTGTTGGGGCCTCTAAGGGACACCACGCAGAGCTTGGGGACCATGGGGTATGAGGAGTATATCTGGTTTGGACCCCTGAAGGCCTCTTCTGTGTCCAGCCCTGCACCAGGGGCTCTGATGCGATGTGGTCTCTGCTCTGGGACTGACCATGGGCTGGTGGCTGGAAACTGACCTTCTAAGCCTCAGATTGGGCTCATGTCTAGCACTGTCTCCTGGCTAGCCAAGTCTTGAATAGGCTTGGGCCTCAGGGTGCAAAGAGAGGAATCCAGCCCCCCAAGATTCGTTTATAGGATCTTGGTAATGTCCAGATAATGACTGGAGGTACCACGCAGTGATGGGGTGTCCTGGGCTTGAGTGGACACCGCCTGGATACTGAGCATTTCAGAGCAGTGCTGGGGACCCCCCATGGCCTCAGGCAACTCCAGCCTCAGAGATCCTGAGGAAGGAGTTTGGCCTGAAACAGAGGCCCCCTGGGAAAATGGAGCCACTGTGCGTGGGGCCAGGGTGGGCCATCCCGGCTCAGCAATGGGTACCATTGGGCTAGGCAGTCCCCTGGGGGCTGTCATTGGGTGTTGGTGTTGAGCCACACCCTCCTGTCACCCACCTGTCCTGAGAGAGGTAGCGGGTCCCCACGGAGACACACTCAGGGCTGCTGGGGAACAGTCCCTCACTGGGTGTAGGATGACATTACTTTGTCCTTTCCCTCCTTGCCATAAGTAGCTTGTCCCGGTTTTACCCAGAGTTTAGGCTTACCCCAGTCTCACCCATCAAGGTGTTCCCGAATCTCTCCCATCCCTTTGTTTAGCTATAATCACTTCTCCATGTTCTCTTCCCCAAAACAGTTAATCCGCGGCTTTCCCTTAATCTGACTGCTAATTTGCAAGGTCAGACCTTCCTAGGATACTGAATTTATATTATATAAGTTAATATTGCCTTTCTCTTCTTCTTGTGCCTTTTGAATTATTTACTTTAAAGCTATGACTGTTTTGTATAGACACAAGAAGACAATATTATGTTTTTATAACTTGGGAATTAATTGGCCTCGAATATTCCCTCCCGGGCCTCTGCTTTCTCCACTTAAGCCTCAGTTGCCCTCAGTTCCTAGCACCCCAAAGTAGGGTCCCCGACGTGGGACGGGAAGGATCCAGGGCAAGCGGTGAGTTATGTGCTACCCTGGCATCGAGATGGGCCTGGCCAAAGTGCCTAATTCTTAACTATAAGTTAAGAGCTTGATCATAGACAAATGCTGTCATGATCCAATAGTAATTATGAGACTGGGACCCTGCCAGGGATGGGAAAGACTGATCTGGCCTGAGCACTGTAGTCTGAGATTGAGATGGCCCCAGGAAAACAATTCTATAAGCTTTAATGCATCTCTTATTGTGTCCATACAAAATAATTAATATTATGAATTCTTATATGTTTGTTGGCTGAGGAAAAGAGAAACACATTCATGGGACTCCGCCCTTGGGTGGATCCCCCTGCTGAAAGAGAATTAAGTCCTAGGAGAAGCATCCCCTAAGGGAAAGGAACCTTACCCTATTGATGGTGACCACACCTACGTGTATGCCCCAACCCCCTGATGCTGTGGAGATTTAACTAGGCTGTAAGAGTGGGTTGGGGGGCCAGATCCACGGGCCAGATCCACGAGCCAGATCCACGGGGAGAGATCCAGGAGAGCGGGAGAGAAGCGGAGGGAGAGAATGAAATAAACGGATCGAGCAACCAGTTTGGCCTTCTTCCTTCTTCCTTCCGTCGCCTGCCCTTGACCAACGGCACACACAGCGGTTCCTGGGCACCGAACGCGGGCGGTGAGACAGAGCCGCCCGGAGAGCCCGCGAGTGCGCGCGCCCCTCGGCGCTCTTTAGTTTTTTACAACTGGGGACCTGGGGAGCGGGTGACCGTGGCCTAGACTCCCAGAACAGAAGCCCGAGGACAGCGGGCAGAGGTGGGTCTCTATCCAGGTGTCCATTGCCCTGTGGCTCCTGCGTGGGTCTGGGGTGCAGGTATCTGAGACAGATGCCCCTTCTGAAACCTCACGTCTCTTTCCAGGGGTGATTGCCGGATCCGTCATCGGGGTGCTTCTGGCCATCACTCTGGTGGGCGTCCTGCTGTTCTTCCTGAAGCGCAGGTGAGACCTGGGGGCCCAGGGAGGATGGGGCGCCCTGGCTCCAGTCTCACCCTGTTCTCCTTCCCGACAACCTTCTCAGGAGGAGTGCGAAACAACCAGCGGCCCGGAACCAGGTGTCCAGGTGAGCAGACGGCTCCCTGGGCTACAGCCTCAGTGTGATCTTTTGGTGAACCCAGGGGACATGTGTCGGAGGGGTCCGATGTCCCTGAAACAGAGACAGCCCATTCCTCACACCCTGACCAGGTGACCTGGACTGGGCCCTCTCATCTGTCCAGTACCGTTATAGCCCCTTAGTGGGCTGCACTGCTCGGATGGCCGAGAATGAGTCAGGAATCCTGTCCATAGGTGACCATCAGGAATGGTCACCACGGATTAGAAATTGGATGAGATGCAGAGGTTCTAGACATGGACAGTTTATTTCATTTATGTGTTTGTGGGCGCTGGAGCGATAGGACAGTGTGTTGGGTGTTTGCCTTGCAAGTGGCTGACGGGATTTATCCACAGCATCCCATATGGTCCCCTAAACACTGCCAGTAATTCCTCATCACCAGGTTGACCCAGGAAGCATGGGTACTTGTCTGATGCTGCCTGCTTGCCGCCTTCTCTGGAGTTTGTGTGTGACCCTGTCCATGTGACAGTGTTTCACCTGTGTTTTTGCTTGTCATGGTGAGAGGTGGCCCTGGAGAGAGTCCCAAACAGGTGACAGAGGACATGGGCGAGGACACATGCCTGATGTTACCTGCGAGTGACCGGATCCCAGGGAAGTACATCTTCGGTGGATGGAGGATGAGGGTCCCGCGAAGAGGGAGATGTGGGCACCAGTGGGCTGATGCCAACCAGGAGGTGGTGAGCAGGGAAAGGGGTTGCCAGTTGGGTCCTTCATGCTGAGTAGCCCCTGGAGTTTGGACCTGAGGTGGCCGTTGGACCCGGATATTAGTATGCAAATAGGATAAGGGGATGGTGACATGCAAGGGAGCAAAGTAAACTGGCCTCTAGGGGAAGTCTGAGGCAGGGCTGTTCCATCAGTTTTACTGTCCCTCTGCTACAATAAGACCAAAGGTCAGCAGAGGAGTCCCTGGGAGAGTCAATTCCTCACTGGGTTCCGGGAGAGGGCGTGGTGGAGCACCAGGTTCTAGGGACGCAGAGGCCGTGGGCGACAGGGATGCCTGGTGGGAGGATCTCAGTCGCTGTGCCTGGTTGTCTGGAGCCTGTTCTGTGGGGGTGGGCAGTGGGTACAGTCCTGGGAGCCCCTGGAGGAGGTGGCTCAATGGGTTTAATTTGTTGCTCGGGAGAACCTGGCACTCCCCATGAGAGTCCAGATGGTGCTGACCCACTGTTAGCAGATGGGGGGAGGGAAGAGCAGGAAGAGCCTGTGAGGCTTGGACTGGTTTGCTGGCTGGGGGAGGCTGGTTGAGCCACAGCTGGTGATGCTCAGGGCTTACTCCCAGCTCTGCACCAGGGATTCCTCATGGCATTGCTCAGGGGACCATAAAGGATGGATGCCAGGGATTGATCCCAGGCTTGCCGTATGCAAGACCAACACCCTGCTGTTCTACCTTTGCTCTGGCCCCCTTTTCAAAAATTATTTTGGGCCACACCAGTCAGTGCTCAAGGCTTACTCCTGTTTCTGTGCTCAGGAATCATTCCTTTTGAGGTTTAGGCATATGGGGTATCAAGGATCAAACTAGGTCAGCTGCATATAAGTTAGGTTTGCCCGATCCACTCCGGCCTCTGTATAGTTTTTTTTTAATTTAAAAAATTTATTGAATCACTGTGAGATAGTTACAAGCTTTCATGTGTGGGTTACAATCATACAATTATCAAACACCCATCCCTCCACCAGTGCACATTCCCCACCACCACCCTGTAGAGTTTTCAAAATTTAATTTATCTTGATTTGATTTCTCTTAGTTTTTAGCCACACTCAGCAGTGCCCAGGCTTGACTCCTGACCTTGTGCTCAGGGAGGAGCTTGGGCTGCCTACGTGCACAGCATGTCTTAGTCCTCCAAGCAGTCACTTGAACCTTGGAGGGGTTTTGTTGGTTTGTTCTATGGCCACACTGGTGGTGTTCAGCATTTTCCCTGGCCTATGCTCAGGGGTCACTCCTGGCAGGTTCTGGAGACCGTGGGCGACAGGGATGTGCAGTGCTCAGGATCAAACTGGGATCAGTCACAGACAACGCAATTGCCTTGCACTTGTACCATTATATGGTTGACCCAAACTACCTAAAAATAATTTCTTGTAACACTGTAATCAAATTGTTCATAATAGAGTTGTTTCAGCCTTAAGTGTCCCAATCCCACTACCAGAGTGCCCTTCCCTCCACTGGTGTCTTCTGTTTCCAACCCAGCACCCCAGCCTGGACCCTTTCAGGCACAAACAAATTTACTTCATATTGTTTGTTACAACACAAAATTAAATGGCATCATCGAACCTTAGATGAATAACAGGCAGTTTGTGATCTTGTTGCACTCACAGTGATGTTACTGAAGTCATTTTCTGAGACTCTCCTGGGCTGGTTGGTGCCAGCTGAGCCTTCTGGGTCATTGTTTAGGATCGGCCAGCTGGGTGGGCTTCTGTGCAAATTCCCCATCAGATTTCTTGTGATCCTGCTGGCTCACAGGACTATGACATTTGGAGGTGTCGCCAGGCTGCTTACGCAGCCACGCAGCCCAGGATCTGCAGATCTGGAACAGTTTGATGTCTTGGCAGTGTGAGGAGGTTCAGCTGTGAGTTGGGCTATTCTATGTGAGAGGGTGTCAGTGTGGCCGCGGGTTGCTGATTCAGCAGGATGGAACGTCACCCCCATTCCAAGAGGACCCCAGAGTTCTCAGCCAGATAGGTCTACTTGGGAAGGTTCAGTGCCATCACGTTCTTTTGGAAATCAGTTGTCGAGCTGGGCCAGTTGTCTGTCAGGAGGATATCAGGTGGTGGGGCTATGGGATGGAGTTGATGGGGTTTTCCAGTGGTGATGGTGTGGAGTGTGGTATGGGCCAAAACATTTTTTTCAACCCATAAGTTCCACTTTGGGGTCTCTACCCAAGGACTTGAGCTTAGATCTCAACTAAGGCACCTTCTACAGCTGCATATTTATGGGAATATTATGGACAGTAGCCAAGAAGGGAAAAAAGATGAATGGAAACAGATGATGGACACACAGAGACACACACACATACACACACGCAGACACACAGACACACACACAGATACAGACAGCCACACACACAGACAAACAAATGCACACACAGAGACACACGGACACACACAGACTCACAGATGGGCACACAGACACAGGCAAACACACACATAGGCACATGCACACACACATGCACAGGTGCACACAGACAACACGTTCACACAGACACACTCACATAGACACTCATAGACACATGCGAACACACACACACATACAAAGATACACAGGTGCGCACATACAGACACACACAACGGAACCATTAACTAACCAGGGAGGCTTCCTGTCATTTCCAACCACAGACCTTCAGGGTCTGGTGCTAAGTGGAACCTGGGACACAGAATTCTGCACAACCTCACCTGTGCAGATAAGCAGGAGACCAGCCAAACTGTGTAGCCACAGAGCAGATCCATGGGATCCAGGGATGGGCGGGCACAGGGGAGTTGGGGGTATAGGATCAGAAGGCTCAGGTTTCCACTTATGAGGCCTTGGTAGGAAACTGAGAGAGAGAGCCGCCCCTCAGTCCCAAGATCGGGCTCTGCCTCCCACTGCAGCTTCCACAAAGACATCCGTGCTGCAGACTTCGCCGAGCATGTGAGGAGAAAGGAGAAGGACAGCAACTGGGGCTTCGCGGAGGATTACCAGGTGAGCCCTCGGCAGAGGGAGACACAGGCGCCTGCACCCTCCAGTGTGGAAGTGGGGAGCAGCCATGAGTCATACTGGGGGGCAGAAACCCGCTTGCACGAAGCTGTCTCCTTCTCCTGTGTCTATTTCTATTCTTTTACCCTCACTGAGTCCTTGTCATTGCAGTGACCGGGATCACGCGCATGGCAGGTGCTCCCCGAGGTTCGACCTCCTGTCCTTGGATACTCATGCCCTCCTTGCCAGAGGGACAAGGCCCACCATGGCACCCAAACACTCTTACTTGAGGCGAATGTGGGGTCTCACCTCTGTGGGCTCACACTCTGGCTGTGGGATGTCTGGACGGCCGAGAGAGGCTGTGGGCACAGGCTGGACATTGGGCATGGGACTCTCAGCTGTCGCTTGCAGGGCAGGTGCTTGGAGTTTCCGAGATATTCCTCCAGGTCCTGTGATGATAGTTTTGGGGACAGGGCACCCAGGAGGTGCTCAGAGCTGACTCCTGGCTCTGTGCTCAGAGATCACTCCTGGTGGGACTCGCTTGGGGGGTCTTTTGCAGTGCTGGGACTGAGCAGGCTCAGCTGCACTCTGGCAGGCGAGCACTTTCCATGCTGTGCTACCTCTCTGGCCCTGACAATGCATTTGCAAATGTTTGTCGCTTTTTTGGGGTATTGGTTGAGGCAGCAGGACAGCCTCACCCTCTGTTCCCTCAGACTGAGTTTCCTGGGGGCCCACGGGGAGCCCAGCAAGCAGCTGAGATCCAGGAACAGAGTCAACCCAGTAAGTGGCGGGGAGCCCACAGTTGTGCTTTGGGTAGCCATATTTATCCGACCTAGGGCTTCCACCTGGTCCTGTGCTGAGGGATCACTGTGGGTGGCTTGTAGGACTCTATGTGGTGCCAGGGATTGAACCAGCTTGTGCAAGGCGAGCAGCCTCCCACTGCTGCTGTATCACTGGCCTGTGATGATCTTCTGGATCCCTCGAGGTCTTGAGTGGTGCCTGGGCCTGGGTCTGTCCTACCCAACATTAGCCTCACTGCATGGCTTGTTCTTCCCTGACACCTGTCACTGTCGTCCTCTCCATTCTACCATCTCCAACTTTTCCCTATACCCCAGGACAGTGGCATATACCATGGGTATCATTGAATTGGGGGCAAATGTGGCAGTGAAGGGGCTGGAAATTTGGCTCCATGCGCTGCTCACAGGCTTCGCCTGCAGAAGACCCAGGTTAGGTCCCCAGTACAAGGTCCCCTGAGCACTGCTGGGAACAATGCCCAAGCACAGAGCTTGGAGGAGCCCCTGAGCACTGCTGGTGTGGCCCTAACAGAGAAAACCAACCAACCCCACCAAGAGACAGTGGCATTAAAGGAGGCCAAGGGCGCCATTTGTGTCTGGGGGAGGTGGTTGCACTTGGTGGGGCTCGACCCTCCTCGCCTGCCTGCCCCCAGCTCTTGGACCAGGAGGACCAGCCCCAGCTGCTTCAGACGGTGGCCTTGGCTCCCAAAAACCAGAGCAAGAACCGATACAGAAATGTGCTGCCTTGTGAGTGCCTCGTCTTGTGGCGGTGTCCCGGGCCCAACAACACATCAGCCCTGCCATGGGGATGGGGCCCACTCCTGGGGGGTCCTCGGCTCATCTCTGTCCTCCAAATGCTGCCTCTTCCCCAGATGACTGTGCTCGAGTACCCCTGAAGCCGCTCCCTGGGGAACCAGGCTCTGACTACATCAATGCCAGCTTCATACCTGTAAGGCTGGGGGTGGGATGAGGCACCCCCGTGAGCCTGGGCAGGAGGGGGCCCTGACCTGCCCATTGACCCCTCACCCTGCAGGGTCTCTGGGAAGCCCAGGAGTTCATTGCCACGCAGGGCCCCCTGCCCCACACCGTGGGGGATTTCTGGCGTCTGGTTTGGGAGCAGCAGAGCCACACCGTGGTCATGCTGACCAACTGCATGGAGTCGGGCCGGGTGAGTGGACTGACCCTTGACCTCTGACCCCTCGCGGACCTCGTCCACTGGACACAGCTGGGGCCTTCTGAATCAATGATCTTGCGAAGGAGGCACTGCCTAGCTGCCTGTGGGTCCTGGGAGACTCGGCCCTGGAATGCTGGGGCCCAGGAGAGAATGGAATCTGGGAGGCCTCTATTTTCTGGCCCCATCCCCCAGGTGAAGTGTGATGATTATTGGCCACTGGACGCCCAGCCCTGTACCCATGGGCACCTCCAAGTGACTCTGGAGCAGGAGGATGTGAAGGAGAACTGGATCATCAGGACTCTGAAGCTGCGCCATGTAAGCCCCTCCTCTAGTCCGCCCAACGCCCCGCCTCAGCCCACCCTTAGTCCCGCCCACGGCTCTGCCCACAAATTATTCCGTAAGCCCCTCCCTCCAGACCTCCCCTAGCTGAGCTTCTCTAGCCCCGCTCACCTGAGCCTTGACCCAAGCCTCCTGGATCGGCTCCCAGAACGCCCCCTCCGAGTACCTCCCTCTGTCCCCGAGGCTGGAATCCCCAGGACCCGCCCCCAGCCAGCGGCCAGCCTCTCCCTGGCTCCCCACCTCAAGGACTTTCCTGGTAGATGCAGGAGCAGAAGACGCTGCAGGTGCAGCAGTTTCATTACATGACGTGGCCGGACCACGGCGTGCCCCACTGCCCGGACCCCTTCCTGACCTTCAGGAAGCTCTTCCGCGAGAGGCTGGAACGTTGCTCTCAGGGTGGCCTGCCAGTCGTGCACTGCAGGTGAGGGAGGCCGGCCAGGCGCGGGCCGGGATGGAGAGGGAAGGAGAGCATGTGAGACCACGAAGCGCTGCCGCTGGGTGTGGGTGTCGCTGGGCAGGGCTGTCCACGTGTGCGGCCGTCATCCCAGACCTCCGAACTGAGTCCCGGAACGCACATCACATTCTGAAACTGGGCCTCTGGCTCCCAGGAGAGTTGGGGTGCTGGGGCACCTAAGGGCAGTGCCAGAGGGGACAGTCCCAGCTCCCTCTGCCTGAACCTCACACCCAGCTCCTGTATCCAGGGTTGAGTGAGACCCAGGTGGGAATATAATCTGTGGGTTCAGTCCATTCCTGCTTGATGCCCAGGGGGCCTCAGCTGAGCCCCTCACACGGCCTCCCAACCCATCCTGACGGCAGCTTCTGGGCATAGGACCTTCCTGCCACCTCCTGCAAAAGTTACACCATGGCTTGGCCAGAAAGAAAAGCAGACCCTGATTCAGGCCTCCTGTGTATAACCTCAGTGATCCAGACCTGAAGGTCACCTGGTGGCTGTCTCCGTTACCAGCAGACTCCCAGCTAGGTCAGCCCAGCGTCAGAATAGAAAGAGGGGCTGGGGACTGAGGGTAACACAGGCACCAGGGCCCTGTGTCGGGAGGACAGTGTCTCAGATGGGTGGTTGCCTTGCTTCATTGTTTGTCCATGTGCTAAATGTTCTCTTTGAAACAGGACATCTTATGCTTAAAAAGAACCAGCTCAGGGGCTGGAGCGATAGCACAGCAGGTAGGGCATTTGCCTTGCACGAGGCCGACCCAGGTTCGATCCCCAGCATCCCAGGATCCCCAAGCACCGCCAGGAGTAATTCCTGAGTGCAAAGACAGGAGTAACCCCTGAGCATCGCTGGGTGTGACCCAAAAAGCAAAAAAAAAAAAAGAACCAACTCAGAGCTGGAGTGACATTGCAGCAGGTGGGGCATTTGCCTTGCCTGGAGCTGACTGGGTTCAATTCTCAGCACCCTGTATGGTCCCCCAAGCACCACCATGAGTAATGCCTGAGTCCAGAGCCAGAAATAAGCTCTGAGTACCACCTGTATGGCCCCAAAATAAACACAGTCAAAGTGAAGTCACCTCTTGGGAATGGCTCTTTTGGTTTTGTTTTTTGGATGCACCCAGCTGTGCACAGGGCTGACCCCTGGTTCTGGACTCAGGGATAACGCCTGGCCGGTTTCGAGAGGCCATATGGGGTGCTGAGTGGGGATGAAGCCCAGGTGAGTTGTGTGCAGGGCTGGTGCCCTTCCCGCTGTGTGATGGCTCCTGTGTGGGTTGCCACTCAGCCACTCAAGCATTGTGCAGGGCCAGGACCTCGACCCACTCAGGCCCTCTGCTGCCTCTGAATACGGAGGAACACTGAGTGGTACTCCACAGTCCCTTCACTCTAGCAGTCCCGGTTGCTTCACTAAAGCTGAGGTTTCCTCGACCAGAGCTTGCTTGCCTTGCACACGGCCGACCTGGGTCAATCACTGGCTCCACATAAAGTCCCTTGAGCCTTCCAGGAGTGATCCCAGATCACAGAGTCGGGAGTCGCTGCTGAGCACTGCACAATGTGGGCTCCTCACTGAAAAACCTGAAAGTTGACATCACCAAGAATAACGAGGGTCCACAGATGAACTGGCCACTCACTGCGCAGCGTGTGCCAGTTTGGTGAAGACCCTGTTTCCAGGAAGCCTGGAGTAAATGCCCAGCAACCTGGCCCCTAGGTGAGGACCCCACCCCATCCTTAGGATCCCTGACTGATCCCTTCCTGTCCCCCCAGTGATGGCGTGGGCCGCACGGGCACCTTCATTGCTCTGGATGTCCTGCTGCGGCAGCTGGAGTGTGAGGGCTGCGTGGGGCCCTTCCAGTATGTGAAGAAGATGAGGGGAAGCCGGCCGCTGATGGTGCAGACTGAGGTGAGAGGGCGCAGGTGGGCTGGGTGGGGCTGGGTCCCTCCACACACTCACCTCTGTCTGCCCTGCACCCCGCAGACCCAGTACGTGTTCCTGCACCAGTGCATCCTGCGCTTTCTCAAACAGTCTTCGCCCATCCCTTCTGAGGATGAGGGTTTGTATGAGGATATGATGTACGAAAACGTGGGTGCCCTGTAGCCCATGGAGAGCGGAGCCTGACGCCCTGCCAGCTACATGCAGACTCTGCTTCCTTATTTCTCCCAGATTTAGGCCCCTGGCACCAGGGCCACATTCTGAGGCTCTGCAGGGAACTCTGTGGAGTCTGGGTGTGTGGGCTGTCCCCAGGACCCACCTAAGCCTGGATCCGGGGTCCCAGAAGGGTCCCAGACAATCACAGCACTTCCTAGATTTTTGTTGGAGGGTCTGGGGGTGAGGGTGGGAGTGCCTAGCCTCAGGGTCTCAGGAATGACCTGCAGTCTGAGGAAGCAGGAATGGGGGTACACAAATCTGGCTGATTGAGAAGCAGGGGCAGGCCGGATGAGCCCTCCATATACTTAAGAATCTAAAGCACTTTTTGAAGTTTTGGGGCTTCTCTGTACCCCGCAGACTGTACATATATTGTCCTTATATCCAGTTATTTATTAAATCACCCTTCTTCCAGACACGCTTGTGCCAGTGGGTTTCTGGACTTGGAAATAGTATTGGGATGGAGGCAAATGTCTCAGGGAGGAAAATAGAGGCACCCACATTTTTGCTTCTGAAAAATGCCTGTTTGCACTGCCAAATCCTAGGGAAGTGGCCTCTTGTATCCTGGTTTAGGTTCGGGGAGTGTCAGACTCAGCGTGGGTTAAGAAGGGGTGATATCTGTCTCTAGGATGCTGGGGAGTCTTTTAGGGCCAGGATAGCTGAGTGTTCGGGTCTCTGGGGAGATGTTTCTATCTGAGGACTGTGTGTGCCGCTGTCCCTGTCTGTTGGAGAAGGGTAAATGCCAGATAGTGGAACAGATGGCAGGGAACCCTAGGGAGAGGCCAGAGCAGCAGGACAGCGAGTAGGGCGCTTGCCTTGCACGCAGCTGGCCCAGGTCCCACCCCCGGCACTCACATGGTCCCGTAAGCCCTCCTGGACTAGTCCTGAATGCAGACCAGGAGTTACCCCTGAGCACTGCCAAGTGATACCCCAGAACAAGAAGAGAAAAAAAAGGAAATCCTGGGGAACCAGGATAAATATCCACAGGTGCCTTGGTGATTTGACGGAAGTCAGGAAGCAGGGCGGATCAGGACTTTCACTGACTGGGAACTAAACACGCACAAGTGTTCACATACACAAAGCACATGTGCATATACACGCACATACACAGAGGTCTATACACATGTGCCCCCCAACTTCACATTTCCCATCCCAGGCCCCCATCCAGCCTGTCTCTGTGACCCCTGAGCGCCACGGCCCTGTCTGTGACCCACCCTAGAGGAGATATGGAGAGAGACAGCCCCGACTCATTATTTGGGTGGGTCCTGCTCAAGGACAGATAAAAAACCACGACGAATGGCTGTTTCCGATACTCCTGGAGCCCTTCTAAAGTTAAAGAAGCGTGTTCCTGTGCCCTGAGTTTGTCATCACTGCCCACGCAGAGCCTTCCAAGAGCTGTGCCCTATCCACGCGCTGTGCTGTGTCCACTGCCCTGGGTCCCAGCACCGCAGAGTCCTGACAGTTGGGGCAGGCACTGCAGTCTCCACATGGGGGGAGGTTACTCCCAGAGCACACCCAGCTGTCCCGCGTCTTCCCGGGTCCCTGGACACCCAAGCATCAGATGGCTCGGGCAAGCCTCCATTCCATCTGCAGTGACACTTTCTCAGTCCTGTCTCCACGTGGGTCTGGGTGTAGGCCTGGGACACACCTGTTGGGGACACAGTGCAGCTGACTGCTATACTCTAGAGGACCCGGGAACAGGACTGAGGTGAGGGACTAAGGAAGTGGGTGGACATTGGTTTGGGCTCAAGGACTCGGAGCACATCCAGGGTTGTGGTCTCTATCTCTGGCAGGCTGCAACCTGGTCTCTTCCCAACAGCTGCAGAGACTTCTTCCTGCCCCCACCCCTAAGTTCATGAAAAGTTAGAGATCAGGGGCTGGGAGGTGCCCCAAAGTAGCAAGGCTTGACCCTGGTCCTCTGATAACCACCTGCCCCAAGAGAAACTTAAAAGGGTCAGAACATGGCTCAGTGATAGAGCACTTGTCTTGCACCTGTGAGATCGAGTTTGATCCCCAGCATCAGCCACAAACAAAAGAATTAAAGGTGCAGTGCCCCCACTTTCTCCCCCGACCGGCTGCTGTTGGATCAAGAGCCCAGGAAGTGAGACATATCCTGAGCCAGAGCACAAGGCTGGCATACGGCTGCACAGGGGACGGGGTGACCAGGGCAGCCAACTGCTCTGCCAGCATAGCTGCTACAAGAGGACGGTCAGGGTGGAGAGCCACGTAACGGAGAGCCCGGGATGGGCACTGCAATGGGAGAGCTGTCCGAGATGAATGCATGCGTTCGGGAAGTACTGACCAGGTCTCCAGGTGATCCTCAACAGAAAAGGGGACCTGGATTTAGGGTCTACACCAGGTGATACTCGGATTACTGCCAGGGGTGCTCAGGAGACCAGGGGACATTGGGAATCCAACCCAAAGCTCCTCCCAACAGCACTCACAGGTGGGCTGCTATGGTGGGGCTCCACCAGCAGGGGGAGATGGTGCGGGTAGCGAGTTGATTTCTTGGTCCCAGAGGTCCTGGCCTGTTTTAGGACTGGAGGCACAATGCAGGGGGGCAGAGTTTTTGCCTTGCACATGGCAGACTCAGGCTTCATCCCCAGCACCACATGTGGTCCCAGGAGCCCCACCAGGAGTGATCTGGAGGTGCAGAATCAAGATCTTTGATCATTTTTAAAAAATGCTTTCTGGGTCACACCCAGCGATGCTCAGGGATTACTTGTGCCTCTGCACTCAGGAATTACTTCTGGCGGTGCTTGAGAGGCCCTATGGGAGGTTGGAATTGAACCCAGATTGTCTGGTGAAAGGCAACACCCAACCTGCTGTACTGTCTCTCTGGCCCTTGAGCATTTTGGAGTTGATGCCAAACCAAAACCAATCCCCACCAAAAAAAAAAAAAAAAAAAATCTGGGGCTGGTGTTACAGTGCAGCAGGTAGGGCACTCATCTTGCAGGTGTCCAGCTTGGGTTTAATCCCCAATATTCCAGATGGTCTCCAAGCCCAACAGGAATGATTCCTGAGTCCAGGAGTAACCCCTGAGGACCACCGTGTGTGGCCCCTAACAAGGTGCCTGCTGGAGAGAGTACAGGCACTTGACTTTCACCCAGGGATTCCCTGAGCACCATCAGGACTGACCCTTGATGGGTGCAGGGAGGCTACAAGTTGTCCATTCATGAGAACAGATACCCAGTTGGTGAGGATGAGTAGTTGTGAAGCCCCGAGTTGAGTCCCTAGCACCACATGCACACACACACATGGTTTCCAGGCCTTTAGTAATGGACTGCACTTAGGAATTACTTCACGGTGCTCAGGGGACCACATTGAATGCCTGGGATTGAACGTGGGTTGGCTGCGTGCAAGGTATATGCCTTCCCTGCTGCACTATCACTCCAGCCCCAGACTGTATCTTGTTTGGGGGCTAAACCTCAAGGAGCTCAGGGCTTTTTGCTCTGCTTGGGAGCACTTTACTCTTGGCAGTGCCTGGGGGACCATAGGTAGTGCCGGGTTCAAACCTAGCTTAGCTGTGTGAGGCCAAAGGCCCTCCCTGCTGTACTGACCCTCCTGCCCCACGTCTCTCTCGACTGCAGTGGTGGTTATGCCATGAATTCAAGGGACAGCGCAGCGCAGGGGTGGGCAGCACAAAGTTGGAGGGCACTTGCCTTACACATCTCGGACCCAGGTTCCTCCCCATATGGGCCCCCTGACACTGAGCGATCACTGAGCACCTCTGGGTATGGCCAAACCCAAAAAGTGATCCAGGTGACATGTGGGACAGTTCCTAGGGGTGTAGTGTGCCTGAAAAGCACAAGTCTCCAGTTGGATCCCTGTCCCCACGGATCCCCGTCTCTGAATGTGAGGTCACAGAGCTGGGCTGAATATCAGTGGAAATAGCACCTGGGGCCCAGAGCACTTCAGAGGAACCCCCACCTCGTAAAGGACATGGATGCTTCTTTTAAAACTGGTGAGTAGAGGTCAGTTGTAGTTCAAAGGTATGGTTACATGCAAGAGCCCTGGGCTCAATTTCTGGCACTGCATGGTCCCCAGCACTGCCAGATGGAGCCCCCAATCAAAAATGCAGTGACTAAGTCTGGAGCCTCATTTGCAGTGATTGAACTCCAGTGTCTGCTGTTGGTATACAACATCCCATAATCTCAGGCCTAGCTTGGCCTGGATGTAAACGGTTTATGTTTTGGTTACTGTAACTTTAAATGGCATTTACTGTTTCCATTGGTTGATTTGCATATTTGCCTATGTGTCTGAATATGATTGGTTGGTATGTTAATTTAATAAATAAAAGGAGGTTGAACAGGCTGCTCTCAGGCAGGCCATAACACAAAACCTCCGGAGGCAGTCCTGTGATCCTCCCCCAAAAAATGTCTATTTCTTCTGCGAGTAAAGTGCCTCTGACTCTCCGGTAAAATTGCAACATTGTTACAACAGTCTGCTTCCTGCTTTCCAGAGTACATGTTAGTACTGGGGTACATCGAGCCTGGGGACCTCTGCTCAATTTCACCGACTTCCTAGGACTCGATAATAATTACAAAATGTAAAAACATTAAGAACTTTTTTCTTGGAAAAAAATAAAAGCCAGGAACTAATGATTTTCCTTCCCTTTCCTCATCCCCTCTTTCCTTCTGGAAGAATCCAGGCCATAGGCCCTGGGTGGGAGTGAGCAGTGTTGCTCCCAGTGTGGGGTGGGAAGTGCAGGTGTGTCGGGAGGCGGCACCTGGGTGGGCTGAGGAAGGAGTTCTCTGGCTGACAGGCCTGAGAATGAAGACTTCCTGGGCAAGGGTGAGGGGTCAGGGTCAGGATGGAGTCTGTGCCTGGAGGAGACGAGCTCAGCGGTACAAAATGCAGCAGCAGAGCCTGCTGGGAGAGAGGGTTAGACCTGAGGAACAGGGTTTTGTGCTCAGGGTCCCCCTGGCAGAGCTTTAGTCACCCCATATGCTGTGCGGGAATGGAATCCAGCCCCTAAAGCAAAGCACGTGCTCAGCCTGTTGAGTCCCCGTATTTTAAAAAATTTATATTTTGGAGGGGAGAAATTAGGGCACAGCCATTTTGCTCCAGGCTTATTCTTCCAGGGTTACGCCTGTTTGAGGCTCAGGGAACCCTTTGTGGTTCTGGGGATCAAAACGAGGTCAGTCACATTCAGACCAGTGCCTTATCTGCTGTACTATCTCTGAGTTCTCCTGAGGATAATGTTCTGAGTCGATCTCAGTTGTCTGTGTTGATGTTGCATGTGAGGCAACATCACACTTTGCTTCCATTCATTCCATGGCTCTCCCCTGCTGACCATCGTGAATAGTTCCCCGTGAATGGGGGTGTCCAGTGATCCATTCAGGATCCTGCTTTCTATTCTTAGGGGTTATACACAGAAATGGTATCAGTGAATCATAAACCCTACTTATGAGGGATGGGGTCGGGCCACACCTGGTGGTGACCAGGGCTTCCCCCTGTCTTCTGTGTTCAGGGATCACTCCTGGAAGGCTGGTGGGGGAGGGGTAAGGATCCAACTGGGGTCGAGAAGTCAGCTGCTTGCAAGGCAAGTTCCTCACCCCTGTACTATCTCCCCTGTGACCCCAGACCACCTTTTTTACCCATCAGTTCCTCCCTGGTCTCTCCTAAAGGACGTGATCTCAGCTATGGCGTCAGCTGCAATGGCATATTAATGACAACATTTGGGAAGCTGAAAAGGGGAAAAAGATGGACAGAAACAGATGATGGACAAACACACAGAGACACAATTACACACACAGAGAGACACACAGAGGCACACGCATACACACACATATGCACACAGAGAGAAATGCAGCTTAATACCTGGGGGGATAAACATAAGGACAAGCTGCTCTCTGTGGGTGCCAGAGGTGGGCCGCCCTGGGCATGAGGTGTAGGATCAGGAGGTTCAGGCTGTGCTATTGGGGGAGGGCCACACACAATGCTTAAGGCTGACTCCTGGCTCTGCACTCAGTGCTCTATGTGCCATGTGGGGCGCGGGGCACTGAATCCTAGTCAGTCTCATGCAAGGCAGCACCCTCCCTGCTGTGCTGTGACTGGCCCAACTGCTTTTAGGGTCTTGGTAGGAAACTGAGAGCGAGAGCCGCCCCTCGGTCCCAAGATCGGGCTCTGCCTCCCTCTCTCCAGCTTCCACAAAGACATCTGTGCTGCAGACTTTGCCAAGCACGTGAGGGGAAAGGAGAAGGACAGCAGCTGGGGCTTTGCAGAAGATTACCAGGTAGGCCCGAGGCAGAGGGAGACACGGGAGCCAGCACATCCGCTGCGGGAGTGAGGAGCAGCCATGTGTCCTACTGGGGAGCAGAAGTCCGCAGGCACGAAACTGTCTCCTCCTGTGTCTATTTCCATTCTTTTACCCACACTGATCCCTTGTCGTTGTGGTGACCGGGGTCAAACGCGTGGCAGGTGCTCCTCCAGGTTGCCTTCATGGCCTTGGACACACACGCCCTCCTCGCCAGAGGGACAAGGCCCGCCATGGCACCCAAACACTCTTAGTTGAAGTAATGTGGGGTCTCACCTCTGTGGGCTCACACTCTGGCTGTGTGTTGTCTGGACGGCCGAGAGGGCTTTGGGCACAGGCTGGACATCGGGGATGGGTCTCGCAGCTGTCTCTTGAAAGGCAGGTGCTTGGAGTCTCTGAGATATTCCTTCAGCTCCTTTGATGGTATTTTTGGGGACGGGCACCCTGGCAGTGCTCAGGGATGACTCCTGGCTCTGTGCTCAGAGATCACTCCTGGTGGGACTTGTTTGGGGGGTCCTTTGTGGTGCCAGGACTGAGCTGGCTCAGCTGCACTCACAGCAGGCGAGCACCTTCCATGCTGTGCTACCTCTCTGGCCCTGGCAATGCGTTTGCAAATGTTTGTTGCTTTATCAGGGTGTTAGTTTTGCCTCAGGGAGCCATATCTATCCGATCTCGGGCTTCTACCTGGCTCTGTGCTGAGGGATCACTGCATTGGGGCTTGTAGGACTCTATGTGGTGCCAGAGATCGAACCCTAGTAGGCCTCGTGAAAGACAAGCGACCTCCTCACTGTGCTCCAAATGTGTGTTTTGCTACACCTGATGTGGGTGTCACCTCCAGCAGCAGGGAGAGGGGAACTGAGTTCTGCTGCGGAAATGTTCTGAGTCGATCCCAGTTCTCCAAACTTTCCACATATTGAAACTGAGCAGCAGAGACGTGCCTTGCTCCTCACATCCCTCGAGCCGAGAGGAGACTGGCACCACGATTCCCGAGACACCTGCAGCAGGAGAAGGGAGACGACACAGTGGGGGCTCTGCATCCCTCAACAGCGAGAGCATAGCTACAAAGCATGCCGAACCGGGTGGGGACATGTGGCCTCTGGTGTCGGTGTCTGAGGACCCTAAGACCCCTGGCTGCCTGCGCATCTCTCCTAGTGACTCGGGAAGGGCCGAAACAGCCCATGGAGGAGGGATCGGGTCCAGGTGAGGCGAAGTTGTGTAGGGGACTCTGAGTGAGACTTGGCACGACATCAGCACTGACCTCACGGTGGAGAGGTCAGGGGTCAGAGGACGGTGCATCTGGCTTGGGGGTTATGACAGGGGCAGTGGGGGCTACAGTGAAGCTGCTGCTCTGTAAGAGCTGCATGGGCATCCCAGGACCCCAGGGATTGCTTTGGGACACCAGGTCCTCTGTGTTCCAGTCGGAGTCTGTGTAGTCTCCAGCAGGGAGGCAGCCCCTGGATTGAGGCGTCTCTGCCTGGTGGGCAGCGGCCGGCACGGATCAGCGCGTGGGCCAAGAGAGCACAGAGGAAGGAGCCTGACTTGCCTGGACTGAGCTGACATGCCCGGCACCTCACAGGGGAGTCCCTGAGCCCCACCAGGGGAGATCAGAAAGCACTGCCAGGCATGGCCCCCAACCCCAAATTAAAAAATGACTCGGAATCAGGTTGGGGGGCATGGCTGGGCCCCTGGGTGGTCACTGGGGGTCAGGATCATATATGGGGAGGTGAGGTGGGGCTGGGCCGCCATTTCCTCCTGATTGGATCTGCCCTGGGGAAAGTCCAGCAGGTGGAGGCTGGGGCAGGACACCGGGTGCCCGGAGCAGTCTGGAGCCATGGGCAGCGCTGGTGGAGGCCGCTGGGCCTGGGGGCACCTGGTGCTGCTGCTGGTGAGTGTACCCCACTGACAGGGGCCGGGGGCTCTGGGCCGTGATGCTGTGGGGTCCAACCCTGATCTGAGGTCACTGTTGGGATTCTGGCGCATGACAGAGGACATGAACAATACCCAGGGCTGGAGGCTGCTCTGGGGAGGGGGAAAGTCAGGAAATGTCAGGACACCATCCCCAGGGTACCAGGTACCACTGGGGACACAGGATTTCCCAGAGGAGAGGTAAAGCTTCCTCAGCAAAGACGGGGATACATGCTAGCCTGCTCCCTCAGACAGGAAGCCCTGCCTCCCCACCCTGCCTCCTCCTCAGACCCAAACCCTCCTGTCTTAGACTCAGTAGTTCATCCTTTAATACCCTCCTCCCTCACCCCCAGCCCCATGAGTCTAAGCCTCTTTCCTGATGGGTCTGGGCCCCCAGCTTCTTCCCTCAGACCTGATGTTCCCTGTCCTGCCTTGGTCCCCAAGGCTGTGTCAGGACATGAAACCTTTAACTTCATCTCTGGGCGTTTAAGTGAAGCAGCCACTGGGTCCCTGGAGTCCCGCCTCAATCCCACAGCACTACTGACACATCGACACACTCAGACACACTCATACACACACTCTCACAGGCCCACACTCATACAAACTATCATAGGGTTCACCATACACACACTCACACTCACATGTTCCCACACACAAACACACAGTATCACAAGGCTCAGTATACACACACACACATGCTCACACTCTCGTGCAACACTCACACTTACACTCTCACAGGAAGGGGGTTGTTTAGGATCAGCCTCAGGAGGGGATCCCATGGGTGGGCCATGGGGCACAGCATGAGGACAGGACAGGGCTGTGACCGTCCCCTCTACTCCCTCAGGGTCTGTGCATCTGGACAGCAGCCAGAGCTGGTGAGTCTCTGAGGACAGGGCCGTGCTGAGGTGCCACTTGGGTCCTGGGTCCTGGACTCGGGAAAATAGAGGACTCTGGTGGGAAGCAGAGGAGGGTGGAACTGAGAGAGAGAGTGGGAGGGACAGGGACAGATTGGTCCCCTGCACTGATCTTGTTCTCACCATTCCCAGGCCCCAACCCTGTCAGGAACCTCATGGCTGAGAGCCAGACCAACAGCTCCGGCACTCTGAGCTGGGAGGACCCCTTGGGCCCAGCCAACGCTGCCTACACCTACCAGATCAAGCACATGATGTCACAGACATCACGGACACCACGTACAAGGTGGAGGGCCTGCAGCCCGCCTCTCAGTACAGTTTCTTGGTGTGGGCAGTGAGCAACGGTCAGGAGAGCACAGCGGAGATTGTCACTGCGTCCACAGGTGAGAGCCGGGCTGTGAGTGTGCAGGGCGGAAGGTGACAGGAGCCTAGAGCAGCTGTCAGCACTCGGTCACCATACTCAGGACCCAGCACAGACCCTTGCTATGATGTAACTGGTGGGCCTGCAGGACAGACAGGGATATTGGGACGGAAGGAGCCCTGCTGCCTGTTTCCCAGGCTGGGCAGCCCTGTGTTCAGTGATGATTTTTATTAAAAAAGAGTTTTGTTTTGGTTAGTTTTGGTTTGGGTTTGTTTTCTTGGCTTTTTGGTCTCACCCAGCAATGCTAGGGGTTACTCCCACCTGTGCACTGAGGAATTCCTCCCAATGGTGCTCAGGGGACAAGAAAGGGATGCTTGGATCCAATCTAGGTTGGCCACATGGAAGGCAAACAGCTCTCTGCTGTACTACGGCTGGGTCCCTGCGTACTTTTATATTGAGTTGCTCTAGTTCATAATATTCTTGAAAACACCATTATTTTGCTCCTTTTGTGTTTTGATGGTGTTGTTGTTTTTTGCTCTTTGGGTCACACCCGGCGATGCTCAGGGGTTACTCCAGGCTCTGCATTCAAGAATTACAACTGGGAGTGCTGAGGGAGCGTATGGGATGCCGAGGATTGACAGGGATGGGCATGAGTCCTGCTGCCTGTCTCCCAGGCTAGGCAGATCTTAATTCATTTATGATTTTTTTAAAAAGAGTTTTCTTGGGACTGGAGTGATAGCACAGCAGGTAGGGTGTTGCCTAGTAAGCGACCGACCAAGGTTTGATTCCTAGCATCTCATATGGTCCCTCGAGCACCACCAGGAGTGATTCCTGAGTGCATGAGCCAGGAGCAATCACTGTACAATGCCATGTGTGACCCAAAAAGAAAAAAAATAGAGTTTTGGTTTGTTTTTGTTTTCTTGGCTTTTGATTCTCACCCAGCAATGATCGGGGCTATTCCTGCCTGTGCACTGAGGAATTCCTCCCGATGGTGCTCTGGGAATAAGAAGGGATACCGGGGATCCAATCTGGGTTGGCCACATGCAAGGCAAACAACTCTCCCCTATACTATGGCTGGGACTCTGGGTACTTTTATATTGAGTTGCGCTAGTTCATATTCTTCTTGAAAACACCATTATTTTGCTTCTTTGGTTTTGGAGCCACACCCCATAGTGCTGAGGCTTAACAATCCTGCCTCTGAACTCGGGTCACTTCTCAGAGGCCTCTGAGGTGGGGTGTGAGGCTTGAACACGAGTCACCCCTTTGCGAAACAGCGCCTGCCGCTCTGCTTTCCTCGACCCTTAGCGTGTTTCCCAGCTGCAGAGCTCAGGCTGAAGTCTCGGGGACTGAGGTGGATTCTAGAGCAGGATCTTGGGGTGTTTCTCTCCCCAGATAGCCCTGGCTAAGGGGCCAGAACAGTGGGATCCCACAGAACAAACAACAGAACCAGAGTGGGGAAGACCAGGTGCCCAGCCCTGGCCACTGTGGACACTGTGACCATTTGACTCTTGTTTACAATGAACTCAGCCCATGAGCCCGTGTGCTGATGCTCAGCCCCTGTTCCACACCCCAACCTCGTCCAGCGCAAACCCACCAGATCACGTGTAGGCACTTGAATTAAAGTCCAGGAAAACAGCTAATGTGCTTCTCCTGGGTCGGACCAGATTCTGGGAGGGGCTCCAGCCCATTCTGGCTCCCACAGCCCTGGGCTGTGCTGGACATTGGGCATGTTTCTGTCCATGCAGTCAGTGGAGAGAATAAAGCCTTGGCTGTGCCCAGAGCCCTGAGCAGGGCGGAGTAGCCCCTGACTGTGGGACAGAAGGCAGATGCTGCCTGGGGCTGCTAGTGAGAGCTGCTCTGAGCAGGTCTGGTGTGGGGGTACAGGGGTTCAAACCCGGACCTTTCGCACAACTATGGTGGAGGCAGGGACGGGCATTTGGTGGTGCTTCAGAGGGTAAATATGCCTTGACAGACCAGGATCTTCCATGCTGACTTTTCCTTCTCCGTTATTCCCAGACTCCACCCCTGTCAGGAACCTCACGGCTAAGAGCCAGACCAACAGCTCCGTCACTTTGAGCTGGGACGTCCCCGTGGCCCCAGCCAACGCTGCCTACACCTACCCGATCAAGTGGACTGCACATGATGTCACAGACATCACGGACACCACATACAAGGTGGAGGGCCTGCAGCCCGCCTCTCAGTACAGTTTCTCCGTGTTTGCGGTGAGCAACGGTCAGGAGAGCACAGCAGAGAACATTACTGCATTCATAGGTGAGAGCCTGGTGGTACGTGTGCAGGGTGGAAGGTCACAGGAGACTAGAGCAGCTGTGAATACTCGGTCACCACTCTCAGGATCCAGGACAGACCCTCACTATGATGTGCCAAGTGGGCCTGCAGGACAGACAGGGACATCTGGCATGGACATAAGCCCTGCTGCCTATCTCCCAGGCTGGGCGCCTCTGTGTTAATTGATGATTTTTATTTAAAAAAAAAAGAGTTTTGTTTTGGTTAGTTTTGCTTGGGTTTGTTTTTTTAGTCTCTTTAGGTCTCTCCTGGCAATTCTGGGGCTGCTCGTGCCTGTGCACTGAGGAATTCCTCCTGATGGTGCTAAATGACCAGAAGGGATGCCAGGGATCCAATCTGGTTTGGCCATGTGCAAGGCAAACAGCTCTCCACTGTACTATAGCTGGGCCCCTGAGTACTTTAATATTAAGTGGCTCTAGCTCATAATTTTTTTTTGCTTTTTTTTGGGTCACACCCAGTAATGCACAGGGATTGCTCCTGGCTCTGCATTCAGGAATTACCCCTGGCAGTACTCAGGGGACCATATGGGGTTCTGGGAATCGAACCTGGGTCAGCTGTGTGCAAGGCAAACGCCCTACCCACTGTGCTATCGCTCCAGCCCCATGTAGTTCATAATATTTTGAAAACACCATTATTTTATTTTTAAAAAAAAATTTTAAATTTCATTGAACCACCATGAGATAGTTACAAGCTTTCGTGTTTGGGTTACAATCTCATAATGATCAAACACCCATCCCTCCACCTGTGCACATTCCCCAACACCACTATCCTGGGTATGCCCCCCCTTTCCCACTCTCCCCCTGCCTCTATGGCAGACAATATTCTCCATACTCTCTCTCTACTTTTGGGCTTTATAGCTTGAAAACCAGACACTGAGAGGTCATCATGTTTGGCCCATTATCTACTTTCAAAAACACCATTATTTTACCCCTTTTGTGTTTTGTTATTGTTGTTTTCTGCTTTTTCAGTCACAGCGGACGATGCTCAGGGGTTACTCCTGACTGTGCATTCAAGAATTATTCCTGGCAGTGCTGAGGGATCATATGGGATGCCGAGGATCAAACCTGGGTCGGCCACTGCAATGCAAACGCCCTCCCAACTGTACTACCTCCTGGCCCCTATTTTGCTTCTTTTGTTTTGGAGGCATGCCCCATAGTGCTCAGGCTTAATCCTGCCTCTGAGCTCAGAGGTCACTTCTCAGAGGGCTCTGGAGCCAGCATGAGGTTTGCGGCTTGAACACGGGTCACCTCCATGTGAAGCAATGCCTGCAGCTCTGCTTTCTTCAGTCCTTAACGTGTTTCCCAGCTGCAGAGCTCAGGCTGCAATCTCGAGGGATGAGGTGATTTCTAGAGCAGAATCTTGTGGTGTGCCTCTCCCCAAGCTGCCCTGACTAAGGGGCCAGAACAGTGGAACCCCACAGAACAAACAACAGAAGCAGGTCTGGTGTGTGGGGGAGCAGAGGTTCCCACCCGGACCTTTCTCAGGACAGTGGTGGATGCAGGGCATTTCGTGGGTGCTTCAGAGGCTAAATATGCCCTCACTGACCCTGATCTTCATGCTGACTTGGTCCTTCTCCGATATTCCCAGACCCCAACCCTGTCAGGAACCTCTGGGTTGGGAACTGGACCAGCAGCCCCATCACTCTGGGACATCCCCCAGGGCCCGGTCAATGTATCCTACACTACTGGGTCAACTGGACCCGACCGGATGGCACAGATGAGACCCGAAACACCATGAACACCACATACATGGTGGACAGACTGCAGCCCACAGCTCAGTACAGTTTCTGTGTGTGGGCGGTCAGCAATGGTCAGGAGGCACAGCAGAGATTGTCACTAATTTCACAGGTGAGAGCCCAGCTGTGCATGTGCAGGGCAGAAGGTGCCCGGAGCCTAGAGCAGCTGTCAGCACTCGGTCACCGACTTAGGACAAAGGACAGACCCTTGCTATGATGTGCCAAGTGAGCCTGCAGGATAGACAGGGCCATCCGGGATGGGCATGAGCCCTGCTGCCTGTCTCCAGGCCAGGCAGGTCTTCGTTAATTTATGATTTTTTAAAGAGTTTTCTTGGGACTTGAGTGATAGCACAGTGGATAGGGCATTTGCCTAGCAAGCAACAGACCCAGGTTTGATTCCAAGCATCCCATATGGTCCCCCGAGCACCACCAGGAGTGATTCCTGAGTGCATGAGCAAGGAGTAACCCCTGTACAACTCCAGATGTGACCCAAAAAGAAAAGAAAAAGTTTTGGTTTGTTTTGGTTTGTTTTTGTTTTCTTGACTTTTTCGACTCTCCCAGCAATGCTCGGGGTTATTCCTGCCTGTACCCTGAGGAATTCCTCCTGATGGTGCTCAGGGACCAGAAGAGACGTCAGGAATCCAATCTGGGTTGGCCACATGCAAGGCAAACACCTCTCCGCCGTACTATGGCTGGGCCTCTGAGTACTTTTATTTTTTCTTATTTTTATTTTTTTAAATTTATTTTTTAATTGAGTCACCATGAGAAGAGTTACAGGGCTTTTAGGATTGAGTCTCAGTCATACTATGCTCAAACACCCATCACTTCACCAGTGCACATGTTCCACCACCAATAACCCCAGCATACCCCCCCCCACTGCCTGTGTGGCAGATGATTTTCACTTTATTCTTTCCTTACTTTGATTACATTCAATTTTTGACAGGAGACTCACTACCATTATTTGGAGTTTTACCCCCAACAGTCAGACCTGTTGGAATGGCATCATAAGATTGTATGTTTTCTATTGTTGGTAAAAAAGAGCATATGAGGATTCACGGTCACGAAAGCGGCAGCCCAGATTTGGAATTCTGGTATTAAGTCCAGAGGTATTTCTGCTAGCAGCCGCTGCATTCCGAGATTGGTTTCTGTGGCCCTGGGATCATGGCTGTTCAGAAGCAGAGGAGCTGTATATGGGCGACCGCTCGGGGTCTCATTTAGCCCTGGCTAAGGAGTCAAAACAGTGGGACTCCCAGAATAAACAACATAACCAGAGTGGGGGAGACTAGGTGTGCGGCCTGGCCATTGTGGACACTTTGACCATCGGACTCTTCTGTTTCCGATGAGCTCAGCCTGTCAGTCCCTGTGCTGATACTCCACCGCTGCTCCACACCCCAACCCCGTCCAGCACGGTCCCACCAGACCACATGTGGCCACTTGAATTGAGTTCCGGAAAAATGACTAATGTGCTGCTCCTGGGTCGGAGCCAGATTCTGGGAGAAACTCCAGCCTGCTCAGGCTCCCACAAGCCTGGGCTGTGCTGGACACGGGGTATGTTTCTGTCCACGCACAGTCAGTGGAGAGACTATTGCCTTGGCTGTGCCCGGAGCCCGGAGTAGCCCCTGACTTTGGGACAGAAGGCAGATGCCGCCCAGGGCTGCTAGTGAGAGCTGCTCTGAGCAGGTCTGGTGTGGGGGTGCAGGGGTTCACACCCGGACCTTAACAGGACTGTGATGGATGCAAGGACGGGCATTTGGTGGTGCTTCAGAGGTAAAATATGCCCTGATAGACCCTGATCTTCCATGCTGACCTGGTCCTTCTCCACTATTCCCAGACCCCAACCCTGTCAGGAACCTCACGGCTGAGAGCCAGACCAACAGCTCCGTCAGTCTGTGCTGGGAGGACCCCGGGGGAACGACCAGCACACACTACACCTACCTGATCAAGTGGACCGGACATGTCACAGACATCACGGACACCACATACAAGGTGGAGGGCCTGCAGCCCGCCTCTCAGTACAGTTTCTCAGTGTTTGCGGTGAGCAGCAGTCAGAGAGCACAGCAGAGAATGTCACTGCGTCCACAGGTGAGAGCCTGACTGAGTGTGTGCAGGGCGGAAATTGTCCGGAGCCTAGAGCAGCTGTCAGCACTCGGTCACCACACTCAGGACCCAGGACAGACCCTTGCTATGATGTGCCTGGTGGGCCTGCAGGATAGACAGGGCCATCCGGGACGGGCAGGAGCCCTGCTGCCTGTTTCCCATGCTGGGCGGCTCTGTGTTCAGTGATGATTTTTATTTAAAAAGAGTTTTGTTTTGGTTAGTTTTGGTTTGGGTTTGATTTCTTTGCTCTTTGGGTCTCACCCTGCAATTCTCGGGGCTACTCCGACCTGTGCACTGAGGAATTCCTCTCGATGGTGCTCAGGGGACCAGAAGGGATGCTGGGGATGCAGTCTGGGTGGCCACATGGAAGGCAAACAGCTCTCTGCTGTACTATGGCAGGGCCCCTGCGTACTTTTATATATTGAGTTTCTCTAGTTCATAATATTCTTGAAAACACCATTACTTTGCTCTTTTGTTGTTGTTGTTGTTGTTGTTCGCTTTTTGGGTCACACCTGGCGATATTCAGGGGTTACTCCTGGCTCTGCATTCAAGAATTATTCCTGGGGGCCGGAGCTATAGCACAGTGGGTAGGGCATTCGCCTTGCACGCGGCCGACCAGGGTTCGATCCCCGGCATCCCATATGGTCCCCCAAGCACTGCCAGGAGTAATTCCTGAGTGCAAAGCCAGGAGTAACCCCTGAGCATCGCTGGGTGTGACCCAAAAAGCAAAAAAAAAAAAAAAAAGAATTATTCCTGGCAGTGCTGAGGAACCATATGAGATGCTGGGGATCGAGCCTGGGTCCGACACTGCAATGCCAATGAAGCAGGGCCCAATAGGGGAGACCAGGTGTGCGGCCCTGACCACTATGGACACTCTGACCATCAGACGCTTCTGTTTCCGATGAGTTCAGCCCATGCGCTGAGGCTCTGCCCCTGCTCCACACCTCAACCCTGTCCAGCACAATCCCACCAGATTACCTGTGGCTGTTTGAATTGAGGTCCAGGAAAATGACACATTTGCTTCTTCTGGGTCGAAGCCAGAATCTGCCTGGGCTCCAGCCTCCTCAGGCTCCCACAGGCCTGGGCTGTGTTGGACACTGGCACGCTTCTGTCCACGCAGACTCAATGGAGAGAGTGTGGGCACTGTCTGTTACTAGAGCCCCCAGCATGGCGAACAGGCCCCCTGACAGTATGACAGAAGGCAGATGCTGCTTGGGGCTGCTAGTGAGAGCTTCTCTGAGCAGGTCTGGTGTCTTGGGGTGCAGGGGTTCCTACTCGGACCTTTTCGCAGGACAGTGGTGGATGCAGGGACTGGCATTTGGTGGTGCTTCAGAGGGTAAATTGCCCCGACTGACCAGGATCTTCCATGCTGACTTGGTCCTTCTTCACTATTCCCAGACCCCAACCCTGTCAGAAACCTCAGGGCTGAGAGCCAGACCACCAGCTTCGTCACTCTGAGCTGGGAGGATCCTGAGGGCCCAGCCAACGCTGCCTACACCTACCGTATCAAGTGGACTGAACATGATGTCACAGATATCACGGACACCACATACAAGGTGGAGGGCCTGCAGCCCGCCTCTCAGTACAGTTTCTCAGTGTTTGCGGTGAGCAGCAGTCAGGAGAGCACAGCAGAGAACGTCACTGCGTCCACAGGTGAGAGCCCGGCTGTGCATGTGCAAGGCAGAAGGGGATCGGAACCCAGAGCAGTTGTCACCACACTCAGGACCCAGCACAGACCCTTGCTATGATGTGGCAAGTGGGCCTGCAGGATAAACAGGGACATCCAGGATGGGCAGGAGCCCTGCTGCCTGTCTCCCAGGCTGGGCAGCTCTGTGTTCAGTGATGATTTTTATTAAAAAAGAGTTTTGTTTTGGTTAGTTTTAGTTTGGGTTTGTTTTCTTGGTCTTTTGGGACTCACCCAGCAATTCTTGGGGCAACTCCCACCTGTGCACTGAGAATTCCTCCCAATGGTGCTCAGAGACCAGAAGGGATGCCAGGGATCCAATCTGGGTTGGCCACATGCAAGGCAAACACCTCTCCACTGTACTATGGCTGTGTGCTGAGTACTTTTATATTGAGTTGCTCTAGTTCATAATATTCTTGAAACCACCATTATTTTGCTCCTTTTGTGTTTTGATGTTGCTGTTGTTGTTTTTGATATTTGGGTCACACCCAGTGATGCTCAGGGGTTACTCCTGGTTCTGCATTCAAGAATTACTCCTGCCGGTATTGAGGGTCCATACGGGATGCCTGGTATCGAACCTGGGTTAGCCAGTGCAATGCAAATGCCCTCCCGACTGTACGACCTCTCTGGTCCCTATTTTGCTTCTTTTGTTTCGGGGTCACGCCCTGTAGGCTCCCGTCCCACTCTGCCTCTGGGTGGCCTGGGCCAGAACTGGACGTTGGGATCATGGCCATGGCCTCTGTGGAGTGTTGGGTGAAAACCCTCCTTATTCACCATGGCCGGAAGAGCAAGGTGTCTCTTGACACTGGCTGGGTGACAGACACATCTTGGTACTAGTTCATCCTGCATCTGGGTCGATTTTGTGGTGTGGGGGTGCATGAGGTCACACTCTGATTTGTATCTGTAGTGGAGGCACGAAGGGCTTTGCTGGACTCTTTAGAGCCACATATCCCCACAGTCCCCCTATTTCCCTTCCGACATGGTCCTTCTCCCCAGTTCCCAGCACACACCCTGTCAGGACACTGGGGGTACTGAGTCAGAAAACCAGCACCATCATCCACAGCTGGGATGCCCCTGAGGGGCCAGACTCACGAAACTACACTTACAGGGTCCAATGGCACATTTAAGACCCAAACCACTGGCAACTGAACATATACAGCAGAACGGCTTGTGCCTGGGAGGGGGGACCTGATGACACAGGCAGAGCCTGTCCCCTGGCAGCTCTGCTCCCAACCGTTCCTCGTGGTTTCCTGCTCAGCTGCGGTCAGGAGACAGGGCTGTGCGGGCGGGCAGACAGAGCCGGTCCATGCTCAGCTCTGACCCTTCCTGCCGCCAGAGCAGGGTCAGAAGGCCCCGGTTTCCAAGCCGGCTCCCAAGCATGATTCGCCTCCTGCGGGCAGCTTAGCTGGGCTCCCGGGCAGGGGTCTGTGGGGCCCTCTGGATACACAGATCCAGCCCTCTTGGTAGGGTCATGGTAACAGAAAGGCTTTGGTGAGCAAACTCAGGTATTGGGGTCTCTGAAGTGCGGGACCCTTAGAACTCTCTCTTTCTCAGCTCCCAATGAGGTCATGAATCTCCACAACGAAACACAAACCAACAACTCAATCACACTGCGCTGGGAGGCTCCCAGTGACCCCCACGCTCAGCTCTACATGTACCAGGTCCAGTGGGCCAGTGGGGCACAAAGCCAGCAGGAGAAAACGAATGGCACCCCCTATAGGGTGGAGGGCCTCGAACCCGGGACTCTGTACAACCTCAGCGTGAGGGCAGAGAGGAACAATGTCACCAGCGCCACACGGAGCCTCAGAGCTTCCACAGGTGAGTGAGCGCCTCCTATGCCTGCGGGATTAGGGCTGCTGAGCCCTGAGGGGACCACTGGGCCCCAACCCCTGACCCCTGTCCTGAGGAGCACACTCCCCTCAGGGGAGCTGTAGTTTCTGACACGACCCGGGGGTCTGGGAGGGACAGGGTGGGGGCTGTCAGAATCTGCACTCCCCCCCACCGTGGTGAAGCAGGGGATGTGGAGCCTCTGTCATGGCCCCTCTGACTTCCCTTGTCTCCCCCATGCAGCCCCAGACCCCGTCCGCATCTCCTCTTGCACCAGCGCCTCTGGGGGCCACGGGCTGGCCCTGACCTCTCTATGTCCCCGGGGCGGCTTTGAGACCTTCCTGCTGGAGGTCAACGGGCAGCGGATCTCCCTGGACAATTCCTCCTGCGAGCGGGAAGTGGCCGTGTGGGGACTGCAGCCGGCTCGCTCCTATGTCGCCAGCGTCCAGACCTTCTGGGATGGGATGGTGGCCCCAGGGCCCTCTGTGACCTGTAACACCTCGAGTGTAGGTGAGCAGAGCCAGAGGGGCAGGAACTAGGGTGACATTCTGTGGGTTCCTCCAGGCCCTCGTGGGTGTCTCACAATCACTTTCAACCACCTTGACTGTTTGTTTCCTGCATAAATCCCCCCCGTTGGTTTGGGGATGAGCCCTGGAGTTCTCAGGGAGGACTCCTGCCTTCTCTCCGGTGTCTCTCCTGGTAGTGTTTCGGGGACTGTGTGGGTGCTCAACCCTCGATCCCTGCCATGAGTGACACCTGGGTGCAGAGCCAGGGGTAAGCCCTGAGACTGCCACGTGTGACTCCAAACCAAAACCCAGAACTAAACACCCACTTTTTCCGAGGCAGCTCACATACGACACAGTTCAGCTGCTTAGTGTCCATGGCCCAGTGCATCCATATATTTGCAGAGCCGGGAAGGACACTGGCCGGATCTTGAACATCCTCCTTCTCACTCCGTGAAGGACATGTCAGTGCTGATGTTCTAGCCGCCGCCATGTCAGTCCACCATGTGTCTCTCGCTCCGACCTCCTGGGACATTTCCCCAACATGATGCTGCACCATGTGACGTGCAGTTTCTGTCCTGGGCCAGGTGAAGCTTTACCCAGCTGGAGGATCCATGTTTTTTTTTTTTTTTTTTTTTTGGTTTTTGGGTCACACCTGGCAATGCTCAGGGGTTACTCCTGGCTCTGCACTCAGGAATTACTCCTGGCGGTGCTCAGGGGACCATATGGGATGCTGGGATTTGAACCCGGGTCGGCCGCATGCAAGGCAAATGCCCTACCTGCTGTGCTATCGCTCCAGCCCCAAGGAGGATCCATGTTTCATTGCGTCTGTTACAATATTGTTCCTTGCAGGGAACACCCCCATTTGCTCCTGCAGTGCAGGGAGAGGTAGGCAGTTCCCTTTCTCTCATGCACGTGTGTGCGTGTGTGCATGTGCATTCATATGTGTATATGTGGCTATGCATGTGTGTGCGTGAACATGTGTGCATGCATTTGTGTGTTTGTATTCGTGTTTGTCCATACTTTTGTGTGTGTGCATGCATCATGTGTTCCATGCATTTGTGTTTGTGCATGTATGTGCATACGTGCATGCATGCATGCCTGTGTGTGTGCATACATTCCTGTGTCTGTGTGTGTGAGTGCATTGTGTGTGTGTGTTCCCATGTCTCATTTCTCTGCGTAGATGCCCGATGGGAGTCACAAGGTCTCAGGGAGGTTTCAGGGGCACTTACTCTGACTCTAGGCCCAGGGGCCTCTCCTGGTGGTCTCAGGGAACAGGCAGGTTTGACCAAGGTAAGAGGCTGCGTGTGAGACAAGCTCCTGAACCCCACGCTGCCTGCTCAGAACAGTCGATTGAGAGCCTCTGACAAGTCTGTGGGGCTCACTGTCCCCTCACTGCTTTCTAGGTTCTTCTTTTGGGGGGGCACCCTGGTAATATTCAAAGGCTCCTCCTGGCTAAGCACTCAGGCAGTCCTCCTGGTGGTGCTGGGGGACCATCTATGATGTTGGGATCAAAATCTGGGTGTCCCCTGTGCCAGACAAGTGTCCCGCCCTGTGCTCCCGCTCAGCCCTCTAGATCTCTTTCTATTATTGATTTATTGGGCAGCACAAGCAATGTTCAGCAGACCGGAGGGTCTTTCTGGGTTTTTATCGGCCAGCGGTTCAGGGCAAAGGCTGGTGGATCAGTGCTGCTTGGTTCCCTTGGTGTTGGGCCTCTAAGGGACACCAGGCAGCGCTTGGTGACTGTTGGGTGCAGATGTATAACTGGTTTGAACCCCTGAAGGCCTCTTCTCTTCTCTTCTCTGTGTCCAGCACTGCACCTGGGGCTCTGATGCGATGTGGACTCTGCTCTGGGACTGACCGTGGGCTGGTGGCTGGGAACTGACCCTCTGAGCCTCAGATTGGGCTCATGTCTAGCACTGTCTTCTGGATAGCTGAACCGTGGAGGATTTGGGCCTCAGGTTGCAAAGGGAGGGACCCAGCCCCCCAAGACTCACTTACAGGGACTGGTAATGCCCAGCTAATGCCTGGAGGCCCCACACAGTGATGGGGTGTCCTGGGCTTGAGTGGACACCGCCTGGACACTGAGCATTTCAGAGCAGTGCTGGGAACCCCCATGGCCTTAGGAAACTTCAGCCTCAGGGATCCCGTAGGGGGAGGTTTGGCCTGAAACAGGGGCCCCCTGGGAAAATGGAGCCGCTGTGTGTGGGGCCAGGATGGGCCTTCCTGCCTCAGCAATGGGCACCACTCAGGGTGGGCACTCCCCTGGGGGATGTCATTGGGTGTCGGTGTTGAGCCATACCCCCCTGTCACCCACCTGTCCTGGGAGAGGTAGCAGGTCCCCACTCAGACACACTCTGGGCTGCTGGGGAGCAGTCCCTCCCTGGCTACCTGGGGAGCGGGGGACCGTGGCCCAGACTCCAAGAATCTGAGCCCCAGGACAGCGGGCAGAGGTGGGATTTTTTTGTTTTGTTTTGTTTTTTGGGTCACAGGGATTATTCCTGGCTCTGCTCTCAGGAATTACCCCCTGGCAGTGCTGAGGGGACCGTATGGGATGCTGGGAATCAAACCTGGGTTGGCTACGAGCAAGGCAAACGCCCTATCCGCTGTGCTATTGCTTCAGCCCCCAGAGGTGGGTCTTTATCAAGGTGACCATTGCCCTGTGGCTCCTGCGCAGGTTTGGGGTGCAGGTATCTGAGACAGATGCCCCTTCTAACACCTCACGTCTCTTTCCAGGGGTGATCGCCGGATCCGTCATTGGGGTGCTCCTGGCCATAACCCTGGTAGGCGTCCTGCTGTTCTTCCTGAAGCGCAGGTGAGACCTGGGGGCCAAGGGAGGATCAGGCGACCTAACTCCATCCTGACCCTGTTCTCTTCCTGACAACCTTCTCAGGAGGAGTGAGAAACAACCAGCGACCCGGAACCAGGTGTTCAGGTGAGCAGCTGGCTCCCCGGGTTACAGCCTCAGTGTGATCACTTGGTAAACCCAGGAGAAAAGTGTTGGAGGGGCTCGATGTCACTGAAATGAGGACAGCCCATTCCTCACACCCTGACCAGGTGAACTGGACTGGGCCCTTTCATCCGTCCAGCACCCTTATAGCCCCTTAGTAGGCTACACTGCTGGGGTGATCGGAATGAGTCAGGAATCCTGTCCAGAGGCGACTGTCGCCATGGAGACTTGGCCCACAGGGCTGTGACGTCTAGTCCTGTCAACAAGCATTGGAGTAGAAAGTGAGACAGTCCTGTGGGGTCAAGGATGTACCCCAGAAGGGAGGACAGGAGCCTTGTGCACACCCAGGCCGAGGGTCAAGCTGGGGCAAAGGCCCTGAGCAGGGCAATGAGTGTCTGAAGCACATCAGGAAACCTGATGAAGCTGAGTGGACATGGGTTTTCAGGAGTGCCCACACATGGTAAGCTCCATGGGGTAACGTAGGACTGACTTTGGGGGTTCTAAGAGGACTCTGGAGAGACAAGTGAACCCCTGTAGGCCATTCCAGAAACAGCCAAAGAAAGAAAGTTCTGGAAGCATGCCAACAGAAATGGTCACCACAGATTAGAAATGGGATGAGAGGCACAGGTTCTAGACATGAATTTTTTTTTCCATTTATGTGTTTGTTGGGGCTGTTGCAGTGTGTTCGTACTTGTCCTTGCAAGTGGCTGATCGGGATTTATCCACAGCATCCCATATGGTCCCCCAAGCACTGCCAGGAATAATTCCTGAGTGCTGAGCATCACCAGGCATGACCCAGGAAGCTTGGGTACTTTTCTTGCACAAGGAAGTTTCCAGCACAACATCCCGTTCCCAGGACACCCTGCCTGCACTTCTCTCTCCAGCCCCTAATTGACTCTAAACAGGGTGTGTGGCTTGAAGGACAAAGGGCTCAGGGTGACACCCAGAACTTCAGCCTGAGAACCAAGTCTGGGGTCACCACAGATCAACGGGCAGTGTTCTGGGGGCTGCATGTGGAGGGCTCGGGAGCTCAGCTGTGCACTCAGGAAGTGATAGATGCTTGTTGACATCCCTGGGCTGCCCCCAGCAGAGCTAGAGGGGTGGGGCAGGGCCAGAAGAACATGGTCAGTGCTCGGTCTGTCTCTCAGATCTGATCTCTGTGTCCCGGGAGGGACGGGGGAGAGGAGCTGGAGCAGGGGGAGGGGCATGCTGGCCTTGTCGGATGTCTGCTGGCCATGGCCATCAGAGGCAGGAGAAATTCTCCATGGAGAAGGGCAGGTTTCTCTCCACCTCTGATGCTGCCTACTCGCCGCCTTCTCTGGAGTTCGAGTGTGGCCCTGTCCGTGTGACAATGTTTCAGCCTGTGTGTTTGCTTGTCTTGGTGAAAGATGGCGCCAGGGAGAGTCTCGAACAGATGACAGAGCACATGGGCGAGGACAAATGCCTGATGTTACCCGAGAGTGGCCAGACTTCAGGGAAGTGTGTCTGGGGTGGACGGAGGATGAGGGTCCCACGGAGAGGGAGATGTGTGCGCCGGTGTACTGTGTCGATGCCAACCAGGAGGCGGTGTGCAGAGAAAGGAGGTGCCAGTGGGGTCCTTCATGCTGAGTAGCCCTTGGAGTTTGGACCTGAGTGGCCCTTGGACCCACGGATAAGTATGCAAATAGGACAAGGGGACAGTGAAGTACAGAAGGAGCAAAGTAAACTGGCCTCTAGGGAACGTCTGCAGGCAGGGCTGTTCCATAAGTTTTATTGTCCCTCAGCTACAATAAGGCCAAAGGTCAGCGGAGGAGTCCCTGGGAGAGTCGATTCCTCACTGGGTCCCGGGACAGGGCACGAGGGAGCACCAGGCTCTAGGGACACAGAGGCCGTGGGCAACAGGGATGCCTGGTGGGAGGATCTCAGGCGCTGTGCCTGGTTTTCTGGAGCCTGTTCTGTGGGGGGTTGGCATTGGGTAGTCCTGGGAGCCCCTGGAGGAGGTGGCTCAGTGGGTTTAATTTGTTGCTCAGGGAGAAACTGGCCAGCACATCTCATGAAAGTCCAGATGGTGCTGATCCACTGTTAGCAGATGGGGGGAGGGAAGAGCAGGAAGAGCCTGTGAGGCTTGGACTGGTTTGCTTGGCTGGGGGAGGGGGGTTGGGCCATAGCTGGTGATGCTCAGGGCTTAATCCCAGCTCTGCACCAGGGATTCCTCATGACATTGCTCAGGGGAACATACGGATGCCATGGATTGATCCCAGCTTGTTCCTGCAAGGCCAACATCCTGCTGTTCTTCTGTTGCTCTGGCCCCCTTTGCAAAAATTATTTTGGGCCTCACCAGTCAGTGCTCAAGTCTTACTCCTGTCTCTGTCAGGAATCACTCCTTTTGAGGCTCAGGCATATGCGATATCAAGGATCAAACCTAGGTCAGCTGCATGCAGGTTAAGTTCCCGACCCACTCTGGCCCCTGTAGAGTTTTCAAAATTTAATTGATCTTGATTTGATTTCTCTTAGTTTTTGCCCACGCTCAGCAGTGCCCAGGGTCTACTCTTTCCTTGTGCTCGGGGAGGAGCTTGGGCTGCCCGCGTGCACAGCATGTCTTAGTCCTCTGAGCAGTCACTTGAACCCTGGAGGGGTTTAGTTGGTTTGTTCTATGGCCACACTGGTGATGTTCAGCACTTGCCCTGGCTCTTGCTTAGGGGTTGTAGGATAACATAGCCTCAGGTAGTTTAGGTTTATTGGGTTACTCCCTTCACAGTGCTCCCATTCCTCTGTGTTTATTTGTAGCTTCTTTCTTAGTGTTCTGTTGACTTGTAAATATTGTTTTTCTCTTCTCCCTGAGTCCTTTGCATAGTTTTTTCAGAGCCATGTCCTTTTTGTAAGGACACAGGAAGACTTAGCAATGCCATGCTTTTGTAACCTGGGAGTCATTTGGCTCTACATGATATTTTCCTCCTGGGCATCTGTTCTCTTGACCTAAGCCTCAGCTGCCCTTACTTTCTAGCACCCCCAAAAGCAGGGTCCCGCCGAGGGATGAGACGGACCCAGGGCAAGCGGTGAATTGTGTGCTACCCTGGCATCGAGATGGGCCTGGCCAAAGTGCCTAATGCTTAACTATAAGTTAAGGGCTTGGTCATGGACAAATGCTGTCATGATCCAAACAGTGATAACTAGATTTGGACCCTGCTAGGGTTAGGAATGATTAATCTGGCCTGAGTGCTATAGTCTGAGTCTGTGGCAAGATGTTGCCAGGAGAGCTGCCTTGCAAGCCTCAATGCATCTCTTACTAGGTCCACACAAAAATAACTAGTATTAAGATGTTAATAAGTGTTTGGACTAGGAAAGGAGAAAAACACCTTAAGAGTCAGGAAGGGCTTTGGAATGCCCAGCCCTCAGGAAGAGCTTTTTATGATGATTTTGCTACCTGGCTGTATGTAGCCTAGGGGCAAGGGGGAGAGAAAAAGAGGGAGGAGGGAGACAAGAGAATCCAAGGGGCAGTAGATCCAAAGAGAGGACAGAGCTGGGAGTGCGGGAGATGAGAAAGATGGAAGATTGAATAAATGGTAACTAATCAGCAACCAGCCTGGTCCTCATTCTTCCTTCCGTCGCCTGTCCTTGGCCAACAGCTGTCCCGATCCAGCCCATACACAGCGGTTCCAGAGCACTGAACACGGGCCGTTAGACAGAGCTGCCCTGAGAGCCCGCAAGTGCACACGCCCATCGGCTTGCTTTAGTTTTTTTCAAGGGGTCACTCTTGGCGGGCTCTGGAGACCCTGTGCAGTGCTCAGGATCAAACTGGGGTCAACCCCAGACAACACAATTGTCTTAGACTTGTACCATTACACAGCTGGCCCCAAACTACCTACAAAAAATTTTTTTTGTAACACTGTGACTTACCAAATTATTCATAACACAGTTGTTTCCGCCTTAAATGTCCCAATCCCACTACCAGAGTGCCCTTCCCTCCACTGGTGTCTTCTGTTTCCAACCCAGCACCCCAGCCTGGCCCCTTACAGGGACAAACACATTTACTTCATATGGTTTGCTACAACACAAAAGTAAGTGGAATCATCAAACCTTAGATCAATAACAGGCAGTTTGTGATCTTGTTGCACTCACAGTGATGTTACTGATGTCATTGTGGAGTCTCTCCTGGGCTGCTTGGTGTCACCTGAGCCTTTAGGATCAGCCAGCAGGGGGCTGGAGCAATAGCACAGTGGGGAGGGTGTTTGTCTTAAATGTAGCCGACCCAGGTTCTATTTCCAGCATCCCATATGGTCCCCTGAGCACCGCCAAGAGTAAAGGAGTAATTCCTGAGTGTGGAGCCAGGAGTAACCCCTAACTTCACCAGGTGTGACCCAAAAAGAAAAAAAAAAGCATCAGCCAGCTGAGTGGGCTTCTGTACAACACGCCATCAGATTTCTTGTGATCCTACTGGCTCACTGGTCTTTCATTTGGAGGTGTCACCAGGCTGTTTATGCTGCCGTGCAGCCCAGGAGTTACAGATCTGGAACAATTTGGTGTCTTGGCAGTGTGAGGAGGTTCAGCTGTGAGTTGGGCTATTCTATGTGAGAGGGTGTCAGAGAGGCTTCGGGCTGCTGCTTCAGGCAGGAAGTGGAACGCCACCCCTATTCCAAGAGGACCCCAGAGTTCTCAGCCCAGACCAGTCTACTTGGCAAGGTTCAGTGCCATCATGTTCTTTTGAAATCAGTTGTAGAGCTGGGCCAATTTTCTGCCAGGAAGAAAATTGTGCACGGAGAGTTGAGAGGGGGGTGGGCTAAGGGATGGGGATGATGGGTTTTCCAGTGGTGATGGTGTGGGGTGAGGTGTGGGCCGATGCATTATTTTTTTCAGCCCATAAGTCCCATTTTGAGGTCTCTCCTGAAGGACCTGATCTCAGATCTCAACTAAGGCACCTTCTACAACTGCATATTTATGGCAATATTATGCACCGTAGCCAAGAAGAGAAAAGAGATGAATGGAAACAGATGATGGACACACTGAGACACACACTCGCAGACACACAGACACACACATGACACACAAAAAGATATAGACACACACATACACACATGCACATACACGCATGCATGCTTGCACACAGACAACACACAAGCACACTGGGACACACAAAGATACTCACAGATACACCTGCCCACACACAGACACATGAGAATATACACAAAGAGACACATGCACACACAGAAACACACACATGTCCACACATAGACACAACATACCACACACACACATGCACACATATGGAAACATTAACTAACCAGGGAGGTTTCTGTCATTTCTGACCACAGACCTCCAGGGGTCGATGCTAAGGGGAACTTCAGAGAGAGAATTCTGCACAACCTCACCTGTGCAGATAAGCAGGAGACGAGCCAAACTGTGTAGCCACAGAGCAGATCCGTGGGTGCCAGGGATGGGCGGGCACAGGGGAGTTGGGGGAGCAGGATTAGGAGGCTCAGGTTTCCACTTCTAAGGTCTTAGTAGGAAACAGAGTGAAAGCAGCCCCTTGGTCCCGAGATCCTTCTCTGCCTCCCTCTCTTCAGCTTCCGCAAAGACATCCATGCTGCAGACTTCGCCAAGCATGTGAGGGGAAAGGAGAAGGACAGCAACTGGGGCTTCGCAGAGGATTACCAGGTGAGCCCGCGCCAGAGGGAGACACAGGCGCCTGAACTCCCCAGTGCAGGAGTGGGGAGCAGCAACGCGTCCTACTGGAGGGCAGTAACCCGCAGGCATGAAGCTGTCTCCTTCTCCTGTGTCTACTTCAATTCTTTACCCTGCACTGAGCCCTTGTCGTTGCAGTGACCGGGGTCACGCACTTGCAGGTGCTCCCCGAGGTTCGCCCTCCTGGCATTGGACACTCACGCTGTCCTCACCAGAGAGATAAGGCCCGACATGGCACCCAAACACTCTTAGTTGAGGCAATTGTGGGGTCTCACCTCTGTGGGCTCACACTCTTGCTGTGGGATGTCTGGACGGCCGAGAGAGGCTGTGGGCACAGGCTAGACTTGGGAATGAGACTCGCATTGTCTTTTGCAGGGCAGGTGCTTGGAGTCTCCGAGATATTCTTCCAGGTCCTGGGACAGTATTTTTTGGGACAGGGCACCCTGGGGTACCCAGGGCTGACTCCTGGCTCTGTGCTCAGAGATCACTCCTGGTGGGACTCGCTTGGGGAGTCCATTGCGGTGCTGGGACTGAGCCGGCTCAGCTGCACTCATGGCAGGCGAGCACCCTCCATGCTGTGCTACCTCTCTGGCCCTGACAATGCATTTGAAAATGTTTTTCTCTTTTTTGGTGGTGTGGCTGTGCTTTGGGGAGCCATATCTATCCGACCTAGGGCTTCCACCTGGCCCTGTGCTGAGGGGTCACTGCGGTGGGCTTGAAGGACTCTATGTGGTGCCAGGGTTGAACTAGCTTGTACAAGGCGAGCGGCCTCCCGACGCTGCTGTCTCTCTGGCCTGTGATGATCTTTTGATCCCTCAAGATCTTGAGTGCTGATGGGGCCTGGGTTTGTCCTACCCAACAATGAGCCTCACTGTATGGCTTGTTCTTCCCTTACACCTGTCACTGTCATCCTCTCCATTCCACCATCTCCGACTTCTCCCTGTACCCCAGGACAGTGGCACATAGCCATGGTTTCAGCTGAATTTGGGGCAAATATAGCAGTGAAGGGGCTGGACAGTTGGTTCCATGCGCTGCTCACAGGTTTCGCCTTCAGAAGACCCGGGTTAGAACCCCGGTACATAGGTCCCCTGAGCACTGCTGGGAATGATGCCCAAGCACAGAGCTCGAAGGAGCCCCTGAGCACTGCTGGTGTGGCCCTAACATAGAAAACCAACCAACCCCACCTAGAGACAGTGGCACTAAAGAAGGCCAAGAACACCAGTTGTGTATGGGGGAGGTGGTTGTGCTTGGTGGGGCCTGACCCTCCTCGCCTGCCTGCCCCCCAGCTCTTGGACCAAGAGAACCAGCTCGAGCCGCTTCAGACGGTGGCCTTGGCTCCAGAAAACCAGAGCAAGAACCGATACAGAAATGTGCTGCCTTGTGAGTGCCGCGCCTCGTGGTGGTGTCCTGGCCAGGGACACCAGGAACTTCTGTCCTGCCATGGGGATGGGGTCCCGCTCCTGGGGGGTACTCGCCTCATCTCTGTGCTCCAGTATTGCTGCCTCTTCCCTAGATGACTGTGCTCGGGTATCCCTGAAGCTGCTCCCTGGGGAACCAGGCTCCGACTACATCAATGCCAGCTTCATACCTGTAAGGCTGGGGGTGGGATGCGGGCACCCCCGTGACCTTGGGCAGGAGGGGGCCCTGACCTGCCCATTAACCCCTCACTCCGCAGGGTCTCAAGAAAGCCCAGGAGTTCATCGCCACGCAGGGCCCCCTGCCTCACACCGTGGAGGATTTCTGGCGTCTGGTTTGGGAGCAGCAGAGCCACATCCTGGTCATGCTGACCAATTGCATGGAGTCGGGCCGGGTGAGTGACCCTTGACCTCTGACCCCTCATGGAGCTTGCCCACCGGGCACAGCTGGAGCTATCTGAATCAATGATCTTGTGAAGGAGGCGCTGCCTAGCTGCCTGGGGGTCCTGCAGGAACTCAGCCCTTTTATGCAGGTGGCCCAGGAGAGAATGGAACCTGGGAGGCCTCTATTTTCTGGCCCCATCCCCCAGGTGAAGTGTGAGCATTATTGGCCACTGGACAACAAGCCCTGCACCCATGGGCACCTCCAAGTGACGCTGGAGCACGAGGATGTAAAGGAGAACTGGACCATCAGGACTCTGATACTCCACCATGTAAGCCACGCCCCTAACACACCCTGGCCCCGCCCATAACCCACTTTAGCCACGCCCATAAATTATTCCCATAAACCCCGCCCTCCAGACATCCCCTAACTCCACCTCCCAAGTCCGGCCCAGAGTCCACCTTTAGTCCCGCCCAGAAATTATTCCCATAAGCCCCGCCCTCCAGACTTCCTAGCTGAGTCTCCCCTGCCCCGCCCACCCTCGGCCTGGACCCAAACCTCCTGGATTGGCTCCCAGAACGCCCCCTGCCAAGCACCTCCCTTGGTTCCTGGGCTGGATCTCCCTGGATCCAGCTGGCAGCCTGTGGCCAGCCCCTCCCTGGGTCGCCACCACAAGGACTTTCCCGGCAGACGCAGGAGCAGAAGAAGCTAGAGGTGTGGCAGTTTCATTACATGACATGGCCGGACCATGGCGTGCCCCACTGCCCCGACCCCTTGCTGGAATTCAGGAATCTTTTCCGCGAGCAGCTGGAACGTTTCTCCGAGGGCGGCCTGCCAGTCGTGCACTGCAGGTGAGGGAGGCCGGCCCGGCGCAGGCCAGGATGGAGAAGGGAAGGAGAGCATGTGGGGCCAGGCGGGGGCCAGCAGGAGGGAGACCCCCAAGCGGGGCCGCTTGGAGAGGGTGTCGCCCGCTGGGTAGGGCCATCCACATGTGCAGCGGTCATCCCAGGCCTCCGAACTGAGTGTCACGGAATGCAGATCGCCCTCTGAAACTGAGCCTCTGGCTCCCAGGAGAGTTGGGGTGCTGGGGCACCTAAGAGCAGTGCCAGGGGGACAGTCCCAGCTCCCTCTGCCTGAACCTCACACCCAGCTCCTGTACCCAGGGTTGAGTGAGACCCAGGTGGGAAGCTAATCCCTGGGTTCAGTCCATTCCTGCTTGATGCCCTGGGGGCCTAGGCTGGTGTCGCGCGCTGCTTCGACCAGCGAAGAAACACGCAACTCGGAGATCCTTCTTGCTGCGATTTATTCAGGGACTTTCCATTGAAGGGGGAAGAAACGGGAATGAGGGGGAACGAGGAGGAGGAGGAGAGAGGGCCGGAGGAGGAGGAACCGACTAGCTAGGCAGCTTCCCCCCTTATATACCTCTTGCTGCCTGCTTACGCCCACGTGTCTGCAGCTGATAGGTTAGTTGTAGCTTATGGGCGTGGCAAGACATCCTGTTTCCTTATTAGGAGTTGTTTTAGAAGCACACAGGTGTTGATTACGAAGAATGGTGCAATTTACAAGCACAGTGCAACTGTTGTTACAAAGCACAGTCCCGTGGAGGATCTCCACAGGCTGGGACCCTCACATGGCCTCTCCACCCATCCTGATGGTAGCATCTGGGCATAGGACCTTCCTGCCACCTCCTGCAGAAGTGACACCATGGCTTGGCCAGAAAGAGGAGAGACCCTGGTCCAGGCCTCCTGTGTCTAAACTCAGTGACCCAGACCCGAAGGTCACATGGTATCTGATACCGTTACCAGCAGACTTCCAGCTGGGTCAGCCCAGCATCAGAACAGCAAGAGGAGCTGGGGACTGAGGGTGACACAGGCACCAGGGCCCTGTGTGTGTGGGGGGAGGACAGTGTCTCAGATGGGTTTGCTGCATTGTTTGTCTATGTGCTGAATGTTCTCTTTGGAACAGGACATCTTATGCTTAAAAATAAAAACACAGCTCAGGGCTGGAGTGACAATGCAGCAGGTGGGGCATTTGCCTTGCCCGAAGCTGACCGGGTTCAATTCTCAGCACCCTGTATGGTCCCCTGAGCACCAGCATGAGTAATGCCTGAGTGCAGAGACAGGAATAAGCTCTGAGTACCACCTGTATGGTCCCAAAACAAACACAGTCAAAGTGAAGTCGCCTCTTGGGAATGGCTCTTTTGGTTTTGCTTTTGGGGTGCACCCAGCGGTGTACGGGGCTGACCCCTGGTTCTGAACTCAGGGATAAATCCTGGCTGGGATGAAGGGGGTGCATATGGGGTGCTGAGTTGGGATGAAGCCCAAGTGAGTCGTGTGCAGGGCCAGCGCCCTTCCCACTGTGCGATGGCTCCTGTGTGGGTTGCCACTCAGTCACTTGAGCACTGTGTGGGGACAGGACCTTGACCCACTCAGGCCCTCTGCTGCTTCTGAATACGGAGGAGCACTGAGTGGCACTCCCTAGTCCCTTTCACTCCAGCAATCCCGGTTGCATCACTAAAGTTGAGATCTCTTAGACCAGAGTTTGCTTGCCTTGCACACGGCCGACCTATGTTCGATCCCTGGCTCCACATAGAGTCCCCTGAGCCTGCCAGGAGTTTTCCCAGAGCACAGAGTCAGGAGTAGGTGCTGAGCACTGCAGGATGTGGGCTCCCCACTAAAAAATCTGAATGTTGACATCACTAAGAATAATGAAGTTGGTTCTGCACCGCAAGAGATACAGTGACCAGAATACAAAGACTATCCACAGAATGGGAAAGGATATTTACACAATACCCATCAGATAAGGGGTTGATATCAATGGTATATAAAGCACTGGTTGAACTCTACAAGAAGAAAACATCCAACCCCATCAAAAAATGGGGCGAAGAAATGAACAGAAACTTTACCAAGGAAGAAATACGAATGGCCAAAAGGCACATGAAAAAGTGCTCTGCATCACTAATCATCAGAGAGATGCAGATCAAAACAACCATGAGATACCACCTCACACCACAGAGATTAGCACACATCCAAAAGAACAAAAGCAACCGCTGTTGGAGAGGATGTGGGGAGAAAGGGACCCTTCTTCACTGCTGGTGGGAATGCCGACTGGTTCAGCCCTTCTGGAAAACAATTTGGACGATTCTCAAAAAACTAGAGGTTGAGCTCCCATTTGACCCAGCAATACCACTGCTGGGAATATATCCCAGAGAGGCAAAAAAGTACAATCGAAACAACATCTGCACATGTATGTTCATCGCAGCACTGTTTACAACAGCCAGAATCTGGAAAAAACCCGAATGCCCCAAAACGGATGACTGGTTGAGGAAACTTTGGTACATCTATACAATGGAATACTATGCAGCTGTTAGAAAAAAGGAAGTCAAGAATTTTGTAGTTAAGTGGATGGGCATGAAAAGTTTCATGCTGAGTGAAATGAGTCAGAAAGAGAGAGACAGACATATAAAGACTGCACTCATCTATGGTATATAGAATATCAAAGTGGGAGACTAATACTCAAGAACTGTAGAAATAAGTACCAGGAGGTTGACCCCATGGCTTCGAGGCTGGCCTCACGTTCCGGGGAAAGGGCAACTCAGAGAAGCGATCACCAACTACATTGTAGTCAAAGGCCATGTGGGGGAAGGGAGTTGCGGGCTGAATGAGGGCTAGAGACTGAGCACAGCGGCCACTCAACACCTTTATTGCAAACCACAACAGCTAATTAGAGAGAGAGAACAGAAGGGAATGCCCTGCCACAGTGGCAGGGTGGGGTGGGGGGGAGATGGGATTGGGGAGGGTGGGAGGGAGGCTGGGTTTACGGGTGGTGGAGAATGGGCACTGGTGAAGGGATGGGTTCCCGAACTTTGTATGAGGGAAGTATAAGCACAAAAGTGTATAAATCTGTAACTGTACCCTCACGGTGATTCTCTAATTAAAAATAAATAAATTATATAAAAATAAAAAAAAAGAATAATGAAGTTGGGGGTTGGAGCGATAGTACAGTGGGTAGGGTGTTTGTCTTGCATGCAGCCGACCCAGGTTCGATTCCCAGCATCCTATATGATCCCCTGAGCACCACCAGGAGTAATTCCTGAGTGCAAAGCCAGGAATAACCCCTGTGCATTGCTGGGTGTCTCCAAAAGAGAAAAAAAAAAGAATAAGGAGGAACATCACTGTTATAATAGTAAAAATGACATCACCAAGTACAATGAGGGTCCACAGATGGACTGGCCACTCACTGCGCAGTGTGTGCCAGTTTGGTGAGACCATGCTTCCAGGGAAGCCTGGAGTAAATGCTCAGCAACCTGGTCCCTAGGTGAGGACCCCACCCCATCCTCAGGTTCCCTGACTGACCCCGTCCTGTCCCCCCAGTGATGGCGTGGGCCGCACGGGCACCTTCATTGCTCTGGATGTCCTGCTGCGGCAGCTGGAGTGTGAGGGCCGCGTGGGGCCCTTCCAGTATGTGAAGAAGATGAGGGGAAGCCGGCCGCTGATGGTGCAGACTGAGGTGAGAGGGCGCAGGTGGGCTGGGTGGGGCTGGGCCCCTCCACACACTCACCTCTGCCCACCCTGCACCCCGCAGGCCCAGTACGTGTTCCTGCACCAGTGCATCCTGCCCTTTCTCGAGCAGTCTTCGCCCATCTATGCCGAGGACTTGTACGAGGATATGATCTACGAGAACGTGGGTGCCCTGTAGCCCATGGAGAGCAGAACCTGACGCCCCGCCAGCTACATGCAGACTCTGCTTCCTTCTTCCTCCCAGATTTTGGGCCCCTGGCTGCAGGGTCAGATTCCGAGTGCCCTGAAGGGAACTCGGTTCTCTGTGGAGTCTGGGTGTGTGGACTGTCCCCAGGAACCCACCTGATTCTGAATCCAGGGTCCCTGAAGGGTTCAAGACAATCACAGCACTTCCTAGTTTTTTTGTGGGAAGATCTGGGGGTAGGGGTGGGAGTGGTCTAGCCTCAGGGTCTCAGGAATGACCTGCAGTCTGAGGAAGCAGGAATGGGGGTACACAAATCTGGCTGATTGAGAAGCAGGGCCAGGCCAGATGCAGCCCTCCATATACTTAAGAAACTAAATCACTTTTTGAGGATCTGGGGCTTCCCTGCACCCCGCAGCCTGTACATATATTGCCCTTCTATCCAGTAATTTATTAAATCACACTTCTTCCAGACACGCTTGTGCCAGTGGGTTTCTGGAAATAGTAGTGGGATGGAGGCAAATGTCTCAGGGAAGAAAGTAGAGGCACCCACATTTTTGCTTCTAAAAATTGCCTGTTTGCATCACCAAGTCCCAGGGATGTGGCCACTTGTGTCCTGGTCTAGAACTCAGCTTTCCAGAGTACATGTTACCTCTGGGGTACTTTGAGCATGGGGACCTCTGCTCAATTTCACCAATATCCTAGGACTCAATAATGGTTTCAAAATGTAAAAAAATTAAGAACTTTTTTTTTTGCTTTATGGGTCACACCTGGCAAGGCACAGTCGTCACTCCTGGCTGTGCACTCAGGAATCACCCCTGGCGGCTCTCAGAGGACCATATGGGATGCTGGGAATCAAACCCGGTTCTGTTGCGTTTGATAGTACAGCAGGTAGTCGAACACCCTACATGCTGTACTATCGCTCCAGCACCAAGAACTTTGTTTTTTTAAAAAGCACCAGGAACTAATTATTTTCCTTCCCTTTCCTTCATCCCCTCTTTCCTTCTGGAAGAATCCAGTACAGGGCTGGAGTGATACAGCGGGTAGGGCGTTTGCCTTGCAGACTGCCAGCCTGGGTTTAATTCCCAGCATCCCATATGGTCCCCCAAGTACCCCTGTTATGTCCCAGGAAGGGAGTTTCGCTCTCACATTGACCAGACCAGACTCGAGGCCCCAAATGCAAGGCCCCATTATTGCTAGCTCGAGCTAGGCTCCAAGTCTCATCCAACACAGTGGAGTCTTGACAAGGACCCCGACTCCGAATTCTAAAGCAGTTTATATGGAGTTTGGTAACAAACAGCATTTTTTCTAGGAACTGGCAATATGTTTCCAATTCTTGTCTTTGTCCATTCCATGACTTCAGGGACCAGCACTATGTTTCCAACTCTTGGTCCCTGTCTGGTCCTGTGACTCTACTCCCTTGGCCTCTCTGTTTGGCTGGGCGCCACTGCCCATGCTCCCTATTCTGATAGGCTATTGCCATGGGGCGGTTTATCAGAAAAACAATATTGTTTTCTGAGAAGTGGGGACTTTCTGATGGGGAAAACCGGAACTTAGGCCTGCTGAGTTTCGGTCGTAAAGTGGAGCCTGTCATGGCTCCACTTCAGCCTCACATTTCCCCTTTTGTCTTTTAGCTGCAATGAGGAATCTTCCTCTTGCTGATTGTCGACCTCCTGATAGTGCTGTCCAGGACCATTAGCTGCACAGTGTTAAATAAAGTGATAAGTTTATTTAGTATGCAAAGGCCAAAGTTAGAATTAAAAAAACACTATAGTAGGGGCCCCACAAGGGTGGATATCGGGGTGGTATATAACTTTAGGGGACACAGCAACAAAAATACAATATTCTTTAGATGTATTGAACACTTCTGAGCTTAGGCAAGGGGTGAGGCCTGTTCCTGAGCAAATCCACCCCCACCCCTTTTGAAGGAATTGCCCAGGAGCTGTTTGTGTGGTTGAGGTGACCACAAATGGCACACAGGTTTCACCTGGCCATGGGAACTTTCCCCATACATGTCCCCTTTCCTAAAACGGCCCACATAGTGAGGCCCACCTCCCTGTCTCCCCAGTTACATTGGGTTGGCTTCATTTCTGAGGAAACATTAAATGTAGTATTCAGTTTGTCAGCTTCAAAATGGGGGGGGGGGTGTCTAAGATAACAACATAAGGCTCTTTCCAGCGAGGTTCCAGGGTTCTACTGTTATGCCTCTGGACCCACATCCAGTCCCCCGGTTCAGGTTCCTGAGTGGGACCCTCCTGGTGGCTCTGCTCATTCTGGTCCTGGTATAGTTCCCAAATATCCGGCCATATGTCCTGGTGCACCACATGGAGAGCCATTAAGGCCACCAGGAGCTCTCCCGATTTCGCCCAGGGAACTGGCTGGGGACCTAGGAAATACAGGTGGGGAAGATCCATATAAGATTTCAAAAGGGATTAAGTTTAACATGTAAGGAGTATTCCGGACCTCAAATAGGGAAAAAGGTAGAAGCACTAGGGTTCCATGTTGGGTGGGACCAGGGTGACGAGTTGACTTTCCCAGCTCCCCCTTTGTAACAATACCTGTAGCACAGTCTTTACCATTCAGAAGGACTGGAATTGTCAAAGTAGAAAGGGGACATGCAAGGGGTTACGTTCAATCAAGCCAAGTGTTGTTGGGTCCCTAGTATAGGGGCTCTTCTAGCAGACCTGTGGTATAATCGCTGGGAGACCACTCTATAGTTTTGATTACAACTTGCTCGGTAGGTCCCCGGACAAACACATTCCCTAGTGTGGGCCATAACTGGCACACGCCAATGTTAATTCTGCCTGTCTCAGTTTCAGAAAGTACTCAGTGCCAAAAACTGGGGCACGTAAGGAGCTCGCTCCACAACTGTCACTATGAGCATGCAGAAACAGAGAATAACCCGTGCCCTTCCCATGGTTCCTTTAAGTCTCTTTCTTCAGTCTTATCTTGAAGGCGGGGGTCTTCTCCCATTGTTTGGATTTGTCAAAGGTCTATGTCATTCTGCCTCCAATGGGGGGATGCAGCTTTTTCATGTGAATCATGGACTCAGGTTTTTATTTCATCCATCTTCGGAGCAGTTGATGTAGTCAGGATCATGGTATAAGGACCTCTCCACCGAGGTTTGCAGGTGGCTATCTGGTGCCACCTGCCCCAGACTGGATTATCCAATGCCTACATATTAGAAGTTACTAGTTCCCCTTTAACTCTGGCGGTGTGCTCCAAGTTCCACATTGAGCTGGGCCTTGACACCTGTAGGGCCAGTGATGATTGGAGAAGAGAGAGATCACACATTCTGGCCTACACTTCCTCTTCCAAGGCTAAGTTGGAGTAGTGGCAGTTGACCCAAAGGAATTCCAAAGGGAACAGAGTTCCTCCGTAAAGGGGGTTCATACTCACTACAGGGTTATTGGAAGGAATTTCCACCTATATCATATTCCCCTAGAGATTTCACCACCTTAAATCTTTAAAGAGAAAATGGTCAAAGTTCCATTTTCCAGTGCTGCTTCCTGCTCACATAAAGGCGCTGCACAGAGGTGAAATCTCAAGCTATTTTAGTTTTTTTTTTTTTAATATTGTATGAATCACCGTGGGGTACAGTTACAGACTTACAAACTTTTGTGCTTACGTTTCAGTCATACAATGATCTAGTACCCATCCCTTCACCAGTGCCTGTTCTCCACCACCAATGTTCCCGGTTTCACTCCCACCACCCCTGTCCCATCCTCCCCCCACCTCATGCCGCCTCTGTGGCAGGGCATTCCCTTTTTGCTATCTCTCCTTATGGGTGTTATAGTTTGCAATAGAGGTATTGAATTGCTATCATTAGGTCTGTAGTCTACTTTCCTCACTCATCTCCCCGCCCAAGCGGGCCCTCCAAGCACCCCATATTTGGTGTTCCCTTCTCTATCTAAGCTGCCTTTTCCCCCTGCATGTGAGGCCGGATTCCAAGCTGTGGAGCAATCCTCCTTGTATTCACTTCTATTATTCTTGGGTGTAAGTCTCCTGTTCTGTTTCTTTATATTCCATAAATGAGTGCAATCTTTCTATATCTGTCCCTCTCTTTCTGACTCATTTCACTTAATATGATGCTCTCCATGTAGATCAATCTACCTTAATTTTGTTTTTAAACAAGTCTGTTTATTGAGATAATTGGAAAATAGTGATAAAGCTTTTCAACATTGAACAAACTTTCAAGATATTAACAGTATGGACATTAGAGTACCAGGCCATGAGATGCGCTGCAAGATCAGTGCACCCTTTCTTCCTGTGTGCAGACGTGGGCAGGCATCGGGCAGTGGTCAGCACACCCGGAACAGGGCCAGCTCTGCAGATACCTGGCCAAGGGCACCATGGGGCCACTGAGGCTGTCCCATCATAGCCAGGCAAAGGTACGGGACCCCCCAGGAACTCAGGGGCCTCCTGCCCAGATGGCGCCAGGGTTACTGGCTACCTTAATTTTTTTTTTTTTTTGCTTTTTGGGTCACACCTGATGAGGCACAGGGGTCACTCCTGGCTCTGCACTCAGGAATTACCCCTGGCGCTGCTCAGGGGACCATATGGGATGCTGGGAATCGAACCCGATTCGGCCACATGCAAGGCAAACGCCCTACCCACTGTGCTATCACTCCAGCCCCGATACCTTAATTTTTAATGGGTCCCCTGACAATGGATGGATTAGGTTCCTGAAATTATCAACACCTGAAAGAAAAGATGAGACAGGTAGGCTGAGGAATATTGATTAGACCCTGGAGGTGTAGAAGGTCCTCTCTGGCTTACTGAGGGCAAAATGATTTGCCATTTTAGAGAACACAAAAGTTAACACAACAGAAACCAAAGCAGCATAATGGCATACCCAGGCTTACCATAAAAATGAAAAGTAATAACTCCCTCACCCATGAATTTGGTTGATAGAAGATGACTTCCTGTGTCCAGATCTTTTGAATTTTCATAGAAACACCAAGCTACCTCTCTGACTTTTTCAGTTCAGATCAGAAAAGCTTCTGCCCATCCATTGAAGTTATCACTAAGAACCAATAGATACTTAATGCCTTAAACATCTGAGCATTTGATCCTTTGCATGAAGTCAAGCTGCCAGTCCTCCCCTGGATACGTCCCTGATGTTGAACAGGTGGAGTTAGGAGGGGAGACCCAAGATTTCCAGTAGGTTTATTCATAGTACAGAAAGCACAGTTCTGAGTAACTGCATTGGTCCAGGGGTTAGCAGTTTTCCTTGTTTGGTAACCCATCCATCAGCTTCCCTTTGGCGACCTTGCTCCACTGCACATTCTTCTTCTGCAGAGTGTTCTGGCTTAGAGGAAATAGTCTCCAAATGGAGTATAAATTGCATGATGGAACAGGAATCAAGAACTGTTGGGGAAAATGAAAATCTCTGTTCTCTCCGTGACTATAAGTATTAACTAAGAATGAATATTTAGAACTAGTTTAGATGTCCACTCTCAGTACTATAGCCAATTGACAGTCTGGGGGAAAGCAATTGATCCCGCACTTTGAGCTGAGGTCCCCTTGGTAAAGCTCTGGCTTCCGCTTTCTGGCCAGACTGGTGACAGCATGTACAACACTGTGTTTCTTTGCAGACTAGACAGCTTACTTACTGAATTACCCAATTATTCAGTCACCTTTGTATAATTAGAATCTGATTTTCACAAAGGATGCTAATTGCAGATACATGGTTTTCTCTCCTTCTCCATTTTAAATTTTCCAGACAACTTAACAAGCCTGGCTTGTTCTTTTGCACAAACAGCACAATTGGCTCCATTTGGGGTACCCCCTTTTTTACTGAGAAGTCCTAGGGATTTGTCAAAGACAAAGCAGGAGATGCACCAATAACGGCATTTAATGTTTACCTCACATTAGGGCTACCCAGGCTCGGCCATAAGAAGTGAAGATCAGGTCCCAGGATGAACTAGAGGTAGAGCCTTCAGGTCGAACTGGACATGGCTTCAGGCTTCCCGATCTCCGTAGGAGTGTCCTGGCAGTCAGGAGTCCATCCCATCCCTTCTTCAGGCCTTGGGGAGATCTAGGCCTCCAGTTTTTGACACTGAGGGCAGGGCCCAGCCTGAGTCAGTCATTGCACATTTCCAGCATCCTCATTTTCCAATGCCCAGACGGTGTCAAGTCCTTCCTTATTACTGAGGGTCTCCCTGAGGTTTGTAGGGTCTTCCTGAGGTTTGTAGGGTACCTGAAACAGCAACCGTTAGATACCTGCTCCTGTCATTTAGACCAATCCCCCATCTTTCCCTGGAAGAGGGCTTTTTGGGGTCCCAAAAAGTGTATACTTTCAAAAGTATTACATAAGTCCTATGGATATTCAAAAGGTTTATAATGCTCACAATTAAAGATTTTATAACAGAATTCTAAATCCTAAAAATTACAGATAAAAGAGGGTTAAAAGACTCGCAAGACTCATATATTTCATTTACCTACTTATTACTTCATCACTTTCAGTGGACTCCATTTTGTATTTTATTCTGTTAAATGACTTTAACCTCAATTTTTATTTTTCTCCAGTATACAACTCAAATAGTCACATATGCAGTTTAAGTTTGCGTTAATTTTATTTTTTTTTTGCTTTTTGTCATACCTGGTGATGCACGGGGGTCACTCCTGGCTCTGCACTCAGGAATTATCCCTGGCGGTGCTCAGGGGACCATATGGGATGCTGGGAATTGAACCCCGGTCAGCCAGGTGCAAGGCAAATGCTCTACCCACTGTGCTGTTGCTCCAGCCCCTTGTGTTAATTTTTTTGAACAATTCTTGTCAATAATATAATATAGAGAAAGGGAACGAAGTTTTAGATTGTCTATATTTATCTTAGTACAAAGGTCAAATAGTCCTAGGTTTCTGTTTGATCTCCTTTTTTTTTTTTTTGTCCTCATAATTCTTGAGACAGAACTCTTCTGCTGGAATACTTTAAACTTTAAATTCCTTTTTTTTTTACCACAAATACATATTTCATTTCTGGATATAAGCTATTCAAAATGCATTCAAAACTTTTAACACTTAGATATTAACTTCCTAACTTCAAGGCTATAATCAGAATAACACTGATCATCTCCATTCTCAGCTCTCATTAGCCTTAGCTGAGAAGGGCTTGAGAATTTCAATTTCTCTGTCAAAAAAAACACCGAAACCTTTTAAATTGCTGGGTTGCATAACATTCTGAGCTCTTGTGATGATGCTTCTTTCCCAAGTTTAAGGATTTCTACTTCTGATTTACATAGCAGATGGACAATGGACTGACTTCAAACACCACATGCACATGTGCACATATTTAGAGTTGATCAATGGATCTGACTCTTCAAGAAAGGACTTACAGTCTTTCTTTGACTTAATTTAAAAGTTCTTCATGAATCACGAATCACGAAATCCCGTTGATCATCAATCTCTCGAGTGGGCTCAGTAACTTCTCCATTTGTCCTAACCCTGAGATTTTAGAAGCCTCTCTCCACTTGGCCTTCCCAACGATGCAGCATTGGAGGCTCTTTCAGGGTCAGGGAAATGAGATCCAACTTGTTACTGGCTTTAGCATATGAATACACCATGGGAAGCTTGTGAGGCTGTCCCATGTGGGCAGGGAACTCTTCATAGCTTGCTAGTTTCTTCCACAGGGAGAAGTAGGTTATAAGATATCTGAGATATAACCTTCTTCTCCAGAGAAGGTTATAAAATATTCTGAGAGCTTGCTTTTAAGTCTCTGGATGTTGGCCGTTGATGGGATTACATACACCTGGGTTCTCTGCTAGTACCTTCATGCGTGAGACTTGTCTGAACATGTGGAGAGGGGCCTTGAGCATGGCTGTGGCTAGAACTAAAAAAGTTCTTAATTATCACAAATCATAAGATTTTTACACCAGATACTTCAACAATTTCACAATTCAAACATGCTTTCAGACACAGAAAGAGGCCATTGGTACTCACCAAACTTTATTTTATTTATTTTTGCTTTTTTTTTTTTCTTTTCTTTTTGGGTCATACCCGGCAATGCACAAGGGTTATTCCTGGCTCTGCACTCAGGAATTACCCCCTGGCGGTGCTCAGGGGATCACATGGAATTCTGGGAATCAAACCCGGGTCGGTCGCATGCAAGGCAAACGCCCTACCTGCTGTGCTATTTCTCCAGACCTTATTTTTGCTTTTTTGGGTCACACCTGGCAATGCACGGGGTTACTCCTGGCTCTGCACTCAGGAATTACTCCTGGTGGTGGTCAGGGGACCATACGGGATGCTGGGAATCAAACCCGAGTTGGCCAAGTGCAAGGCAAACGTCTTTCTGCTGTGCTATTACTCCAGCCCCACTCACCAAACTTTAAACATCAGCATAAGACAGCATTTGAACAATCAATGTTTACGAAAGCATAAAGATGTAACCTAATTTTTATCTCCGCACTGTTTCACAATACACTTGTTTTTAACCAGGCAGGGGTCTCTCAATCAGTTCCTGCCAGAGCAGGATGTAAGGGATCGGGTCCAGGTGTCCTCCTGGTCCTGGAAAGAAAGTTATACTTTTAGCTTTTTTTAGAATGGTGGGGACCATTCTAAAAAAAGATCAAAAGTACCTTGAGCAAGTCAGCCAATGTTGAAGGCTGCAGAACAAGCCAATTCTGCAAAGCAAAAAGTTTTAAGTTTACTCTTTTTAACCTCCAAGGTCAGATTATGAGCTCTGCTTTTAAAATTGGAGAAATGATTAGTAAAAAGAGACAGGAGTGTTGCCTGTCCCTGGCCCATGTTCCTGTGGAGGAAGTAAGTGATTAATGGTCTGAAAACAGAAGAAGACACAGACTCAAGACATGCACAGTTACTCAAATACGCCATGAAGAAGACAGACAGATATCGGCCGCTAGTCCTCAGTGCACTGTACCCAACCCCACTCCTCGGCTGGTCCCTCTGTGACCAAGCCTACTGTACCGCATTCACCATGCTGGGGATCCTGTGTGGGGGGGGACAGTGGGGACGTCTCCCACACTGCCCAACCAGTACTTCTTCAGCTCATCTGCCTAGGTCCTATGCCTGTCCTCTGTACTCCGGCCCTTCCTCCGACCCCTCCTACCGGGCACTCAGATGGTCAGTCTGACCAACTGCCCTACTTTAGCTGCCTCTCCCCGAGATGACCTTCCTCAGCCACCTTCCCCTAGGTGACCTTCACTCAGCTGCCCCTTCTGGGGTGACCTACCCCAAGGAGACTCTAAGAGTCTCCACGGTGCTGATCAGCAAGAAGAGTGAGGGCTACATCGTGATCTGGGGGGGTCACAGCACGAGCCAAAATCCCTGATGAGCCCCCATATGTTATGTCCCGGGAAGGGAGTTTCGCTCTCACATTGACCAGACCAGATGAGAGGCTGCAAATGCAAGGCCCCTTTATTGCTAGTTTGAGCTAGGGTCCAAGTCTCATCCAATGCAGTGGAGTCTTGACAAGGACCCCAACTCTGAATTCTGAGCAGCTTATAGAGAGTTTGGTTATATAACATCATTTTTTTCTAGGAACAGGCGATACATTTTTAATTCTTGTCTTTGTCTGTCCCGTTACTTCAGGGACCAACTTTATGTTTCTAGGTCTTGGTTCCTGTTCGGTCGGTCCCGTGACTCCACTCCCTAGGCCCTCTCTACTTGGCTGGGTACCACTCCCACCCCCCCTATTCTGATAGACTGTTGCCACGGGGCGGTTTATCTGCCCAGGGTGAGATTATGTTCTGAGAAGTGGGGACTTTCTGATAGGGAAACTGGAACTTAGGCCTGCTGACTTTCAGTCTTAAAGTGGAGCCTGTCATGGCGCCACTTCAGCCTAACACCAGGAGTAATTCCTGAGTGCAAAGCCAGGAGTAACCCCTGTGCATCACCAGGTCTGACCCAAAAAGGAAAAAGAAAAGCACCAGGAACTAATGATTTTCCTTCCCTTCCCTTCATCCCCTCTTTCCTTCTGGAAGAATCCAGGCCATAGTTCCTGGGTGGGAGTGAGCAGTGTTGCTCCCAATGTGGGGTGGGAAGTGCAGGTGCGTCGGGAGGCAGTACCCGGGCGGGCTGAGGAAGTTCTCTGGCTGACAGGCCTGAGAATGGGGATTTCCTGGGCAAGGGTGAGGGGTCAGAGTCAGGATGGAGCCTGCACCTGGAGGAGACGGGATCAGAGGTGCCAAAATGCAGCAAGCAGAGCCAGGGTTAGCCGCCAGGGTGATGCTCCCTCACTCCAAGTTCTCCCCAGCCTGTCCTCTTTACAGAGGACTGGATCAGGGGGTGCCAGGGTCATTCCTGATCAATGGGGTGTCTCACAAACACTTTCAACCTCCTTGACTATTGTTTCCTGCATAAATCCCCCCTGTCTCGTTTGGGTGAGCCCAAATTCCCACCTCTGCTCAGGTGTCTCTCCTGGTGGTGTTTCGGGGGCTGTGTGGGTGCTTAACCCCGATCCCTGTCATGAGTGACACCTGGGCACAGAGCCAGGGGTAAGCCCTGAGACTACCACGTGTGGCCCCAAACCAAAATCCAAAACTAAACACCCACCTTTTCTGAGGCAGCTCACATACCACACAGTTCAGCCGCTGAGCATCCATGGCCCGGTGGCATCCGTGTATTCTCAGAGCCGGGAAGGACACTGAACACCTTCCTTCTCACTCTCTGAAGGACACAGCAAAACTGATGTTCTAGCTGCCGCCATGGCCGTGTCAGTACCCCTCGAGTCTTTGCGCTCCATCCTCCCAGGACATTTCCCTCACACGATGCTGCACCACGTGAAGCGTGGCTTCTCTGCTGCACCGAGTGAAGCTTTACCCAGCTGGAGGATCAATATTTCATTGCGTTCATTACAAATATTGTTCCTTGAAAGGAACACCCCCATTTGCACCTGCGGTGCTGGGAGAGGTTAACACTTCCCTTTCTCACATGCACGTGTGTGTGTGCATGTGCATTCATGTGTGTGTATGTGGGTGTGCACTGTGTGTGTGCATGGGTGTGCATGCATGAAGTGTTGCATGCATTTCTGTTAGTGCATGTCTGTGCATATGAGCATGCACATGTGTGTGCATACATTCCTGAGTGCCTGTGTGTGACTCTGTGTTTGTGTGTGTGTGTGTGTGTGTGTGTGTGTATGTGCCTGTGCCTCACTTCTCCTGCGTGGATGCCCAGATGGAATCACAAGATCTCAGGGAGGTTTCAGGGGTACTTACTCTGACTCTAGGCCCAGGGGTCTCTCCTGGTGGTCTCAGGGAACAGGCAGGATTGACCAAGGTAAGCGGCTGTGTGCGAGACAAGCTCCTTAACCCCACGCTGCCTGCTCAGAACAGTTGACTGTGAGCCTCTGACAGGGCCGTGGGGCTCACTGTCCCCTCACTGCTTTCTAGGTTCTTCCTTTTTGGGGGCACCATGGCAATGTTCAAAGGCTCCTCCTAGCTAAGCACTCAGGCAGTCCTCCTGGTGGTGCTGGGGGACCATCTAGGTGTCAGGATGGAAAGGTGGGTGTGCCCTGAGCCAGACAAGAGTCCTCCCCTCTGTGCTCCCACTCCAGCCCTCTAGGTCTCTTCCTGTTGATTGATTGGGACACCCAAGCAATGTTTAGGGAGCCTGAGAGTCTTTCTGGGGTTACCCTTTTGTGCCAGTGGTTCAGGGCACAGGTGGGTGAATCTGTGCTACTTGGTCCCTTGGCGTTGGGGCCTCTAAGGGACACCAGGAAGAACTTGGGGACTGTTGGGTACAGGAGTATAACTGGTTTGGACCCCTGAAGGCCACTTCTCTGTGTCCAGCCCTACACCAGGGGCTCTGATGTGATATGGTCTCTGCTCTGGGACTGACCGTGGGCTGGTGGCTGGGAACTGACTCTCTGAGCCTCAGGTTGGGCTCATGTTTAGCACTGTCTCCAGGCTAGCCGAGCCATGGATGAGTTTGGGCCTCAGGGTGCAAAGGGAGGGATCCAGCCCCCCAAGACTTGTTTACAGGGTCTTTGTAATGCCCAGCTAATTCCTGGAGGCCCTGCAGAGTGATGAGATGTCCTGGGCTTGAGTGGACACCGCCTGGACATTTCAGAGCAGTGCTGGGGACCCCCATGGCCTTAGGCAATGCCAGCCTCAGGGATTGTAAAATGGAGCCACTGTGTGTGGGGCCAGCAATGGGCACCACTCTGGCTGGGCACTCTCCTCCGGGGGCTGTCATTGGGTGTCGGTGTTGAGCCGCACTTTCCTGTCACCCGCCTGCCCTGGGAGAGGTAATGGGTCCCCACCTAGACACACTCTGGGCTGCTGGGGAGCGTCCCTCACTGGGGACTTGGGGAGCGGGTGACCGTGACCCAGACTTCCAGAACCAGAGCCCCAGGACAGCGGGCAGAGATGGGTTTCTATCCAGGCGACAATTGCCCTGTGACCCCTGCGTGGATTTAGGGTGCAGGTATCTGAGACGGATGCCCTCTCTGATGCCCCTTCTCACATCTCTTTCCCGGGGTGATCGCAGGATCTGTCATTGGAGTGTTCCTGGCCATCACCCTGGTGGGCGTCCTGCTGTTCTTCCTGAAGTGCAGGTGAGACCTGGGGGCCCAGGGAGGATGGGGCGCCCTGGCTCCAGTCTCACCCTGTTCTCCTTCCCGACAACCTTCTCAAGAGGAGTGAGAAACAGCCAGCGTCTGGGAACCAGGTTCCAGGTGAGCAGCCAGCTCCTAGGCTCAGCTTCAGTTAATTCACAGGTCCTCGCTGGTCACTACACAGGTCCAATGATGTAAGGTGAACCTAGAGAATATGAGTCGAAATGGCCCGATGTCCCCCAGATGATCTCCGCACTCCCCTTGGTCATGGGACGTGCTCTGGGTCATGCCTCTGCTGGTCCTTCTTTCTGTCCAACACTGTCGCAGCCCCTTTAGTAGGAGGGACCCCTCTGCTGGAGTGACTAAGGACTGATCAGGAATCCCGACCATGGGGCACTGGCCGTCTGCCCAAGGACACGGCCACAAAGGGCCTGAAGCAGGAGTCCCAGTGTGGCCCTGCCTGTGCCACAGCATTTAGCCATCGGTTTCAGCCTGTATGTGTGTGTGCCTGTGCATGTGCGTGTGTGTGTGTGTGTGTGCGCGCGAGCGCATACCTGTGTGTGTGTGTGTGTGCTGTTTCATGGGATCACCCTGAGTTACATAGTTATAAAGCTGTTCATTGCAAAGGGTTTCGGTCATGCAATGTTCCAACACCATCCCCAGCAGTGTACTTTTGCCACTACTACGACCAATGTTCCCAGTTTCTCTCCTGCCAAACCCCACTCCCAAGCTTCTCTCTCTCTCTCTCTCTCTCTCTCTCTCTCTCTCTCTCTCTCTCTCCCCCCCCCCCCCGCCATTGGGCATTATGGTTTGCAGTACAGATACTGCGAGGTTACCGTGCTTGTTCCTTACCTCCTTTCAGCACACAGTTCTTACCCAGGGTGGTCCTTTCCAGTTATTTTGCAGAGTGGTCCCTTCTCTGTCCCAACTGCCTTCTCCCCAGCACCTGAGGCGGCTTCCAAATTGGACCAGTCCTCCTGGCCTTGTTTCTACTGCCTCAGATATTATTCTTATACTGTGTTTTCACCTGTGTATTTGCAACTCCTGTTGAAAGGTGGCCCTGGGAGAGTCACAAATAGGTGACAGAGGGGCAGATGGGTGAGGACACATAACCGACATGATCTGAGAGTGGCCGGACCTCAGGAAAGTGCATCTGGGATGGACGGAGGATGAGGGTTCTGCGGAGAGGGAGATGTGGGAGCCGGTGGGCTGTGTTGGTGCCAACCAGGAGGCGGTGCACAGAGAAAAGGGGGTGCCCGTGGGGTCCTTCATGCTGAAAAGCCCTTGGAGTTTGGACCTGAGGTGGCCCTTGGACCTGGAGATTAGTATGCAAACAAGATAAGGGGACAGTGACATGCAGAGGAAGCAAAGAAAACTGGCCACTAGGGGAAGTCTGAGGCAGGGCTGTTCCATCAGTTTTATTGTCCCTCAGCTACAATAAGGCCAAAGGTCAGCAGAGGAGTCCCTGGGAGAGTTGATTCCTCACTGGGTCACGGGAGAGGGTGCGGGGGAGTGCCAGGCTCTAGGGACACAGAGGCCGTGGGTGACAGGGATGGGCTGGTGGGAGGATTTCAGGAGCTGTGCCTGGTTGTCTGGAGCCTGTCCTGTGGGGGGTCGGCAGTGGGTCGTCCTGGGAGCCCCTGGAGGAGGTGGCTCAGTGGGTTTAATCCGGTGCTCAGGGTGCAGAGCAATAGCACAGGCCAGAGGGCACTTGCTTTGCACATGGCCAGCCTGGTCTTGATCCCTGGCATCCCGGGTGGTCCCCTGAGGCCTCCCAGGTGTAATACCTGAGCAAAAAGCCAGGAGTGACCCCTGAGCATTGGCAGGTGTGGCTGAAAATAAAAAGAGACCTGAAGGTTAGCAGGCTGCAGACAGCTCCCCCGCCCCATACCTCACGGTGCCCTCAGACTGCAGAGGCGGCCCGGGGAAGTAAGGCCCTGCTGGGGCTTGAGATTCTCTTTCCTTTTCTTCATCACACCTGACTGCTCGGGGCTTACTCCTGGCTTCCCGTTCAGGGTCACTCCTTGCGGGATCCTGGAGCTCAGACTTGACTCAGCTGTGAGAAAGGCCAGTATTCTATCCTTTGCACTCTGGAAATATTTTTAAAATGTAATTTGCTTTGATTTTATTTTCTCTTTTCTTTTTGTTCATGCCTGGAAGTCCCCGGGATCTACCCCTGACTTTGTGCTCAGGCATCAGCCTGGACACCCACACGTAAAGCTTGTCTCAGTTCTCCAACCTGACCCGAGAGACATTCGCAAGTGGAAGCATTAGGCTGTGGCCGGGTAAAGGCGTGGCGGAGGAAAGGATATTGCACTGGGGAGACAGAGGAGCTTGGGGCTGGGGTGGGCAGGAAGGACCCAGATCCGGGGGAAGCAGAGACCCGGGATGGGAAAGGATACTGCTCCCTTGTTCAAACTCATAATAGTTCAGGGTCCAAGCACAAGCTTTACACCCAGGCACCCTGGGTTCAATTCCCAGCCCTACACAGTCACCAAGGTCCCTCCTGGAGTGACTCACGAGCACTCATGAGCTGGGAGTAGCCCCTGAGCACTGGCAGGTGTAAGCCCAAAGCAAAAAAACAGTTTACACGTGGGTGCTGGCACGCACCATGGGTGATTCCCGCCTGACACACTTTGATGGTGCAGCGGTGTCCACGGGTTCCTCATGGCCCACCCTCAGACAGGCCACCACCGCGAGATATGGTAGGTGGTGATATCTATTAATGATATTATATCATATGATATCTATTAATAGATTATGATATCTATTAATCACAATAATAATATTATGATCCACCACCTTTTCACCACCATGGAATGTACTCGGAAAGTCCTTCAGATGGTCCCAGTCTCACTTTGTCACCTCGGTCACCTCAGAAAATTCGCCCAGTGTCCATGTTGGTCTCTTTGCTTCGAAGGTGGCTGCTTCTGTGCTCTCCCACAGCTGCCCACTGATGCCCTTTCCCCACCAGATAATCTACAAAAAGCAGCTCTCAGTTTTGTTCAGTGGCCTCTGGAGCATGGGTTCTGCTGGGCCCAATGGTGAAATAAAATCAAGTCCCCCTTTCTCAGAGCCTGCTGCTCTTTTTTCCCTCTGGCTCCTGGTCAGAATTTCCACAGTGATAGCACAGTGGAATGAAATCTGTGTCTTAATCATCTGGAGTGAGGTCTGGGCAGTGATTCACATGATCCTGCTGCTGTCAGTGCCCCAAGCCCTGACTGGCTCAGCTTCCTTCGGTGAATCTCTGCACTCAGCCCTAACCTGCCACCCCAGAGCTGCCTTTCTGCTGGGACTAGACTGGAGTCAGACAGCTCTTGTCCCCTCATGAGCAAGCCCCTTGCTGTAAAGTCCAGGTCTGGCCATGTTGATGGGGAACCAGAGCTTCCGTCTCTCTGTGTCTCTCTGTGGCAATGTTGCATTTGGGTGGGTCACACTTTACTTCCATTCATTCCATGACTCTCCCCTGCTGACCATCGTGAATAGTTCTCCGTGAATGGGGGTGTCCAGTGATCCATTCAGGATCCTGCTTTCTATTCTTAGGGGTTATACCCAGAAATGCCATCAGTGAATCACAAACCCTACTTTTGGGGGTTGGCATTGAGCCACACCTGGCAGTGACCAGGTCTTACCACTGGTTTCTGTGCTCAGAGATCACTCCTGGAAGGCAGGGATAGCGGGATAAGGATCCAACTGGGGTTGACAGGTCAGCTTTGTGCAAGGCAAGTTCCTCACTCCTGTACCTTATCACCTACAACCCCCAACCACTTTTTTTACCCATCATATATTCTCTGGGTCTCTCCTAAAGGACGTGATCTCAGCTACTGCGTCTGCTGCAACGGCATATTAATGACAACATTTGGGACAATAGCTGAAAAGGGGAAAAAGATCGGCTGAAACAGATGATGGACAAAAACACACAGAGACACACTTGTGCGCGCACATATACACATGCGTGCACACACAGAGAGAGAAATGTAGCTTGGTCTCCCTGTGGAGATAAACACAGGAAGAGCTGCTCTCTGTGGGTGTCAGAGGTGGGCGGCCCTGGGCATGGGGTGTAGAATCAGGAGGTTCAGGCTGTGCTATTTGGGGGAGGGCCACACTCACAGTGCTCAAGGCTGACTCCTGGCTCTGCACTCAGTGCTCTGTGTGCCATTTGGGGTGCAGGGCACTGAATCTGAGTGAGCTTCATGCAGGGCAGCACCCTCTCCACTATGCTGTGACTCTGGCCCAACTGCTTTTAGGTTCTTGATAGGAAACTGAGAGCGAGAGTCGCCCCTCGGTCCCAAGATCGGGCTCTGCCTCCTTCTCTTCTGCTTCCACAAAGACATCCGTGCTGCAGACTTCGCCGAGCATGTGAGGGGAAAGGAGGACAGCAATTGGGGATTTGCGGAGGATTACCAGGTGGGCCTACGGCAGAGGGAAACACAGGTACCGGCACCCACCGCTGCGGGAGTGGGGAGCAGCCACGTGTGCTACTGGGGGGCAGAAACCCACAGGCATGAAGCTGTCTCCTCCTGTGTTTATTCCCATTCTTTTACCCCCACTGAGCCCTTGTCACTGCAGTAACTGGGGTCACGCGATGGGCAGGTGCTCCCCGAGGTTCGCCCTCCTGGCCTTGGATGCTCATGCCCTCCTCGCCAGAGGGACAAGGCCGCCATGGCACCCAAACACTCTTAGTTGAGGAGAATGTGGGGTCTCACCTCTGTGGGCTCACACTCTGGCTGTGGGATGTCTGGACGGCCGAGAGAGGCTGTGGGCACAGGCTGGACATTGGGAATGGGACTTGCAGCTGTCGCTTGCAGGGCAGGTGCTTGGAGTCTGATATATTCCTCCAGGTCCTATGATGATAGTTTTGGGGACAGAGCACCCTGGCGGTGCTCAAGGCTGACTCCTGGATCTGTGCTCAGAGATCATTCCTGGCGAGAGTCTCTTGGGGGGTCCATTGCAGTGCCGGGACTGAGACGGCTCAGCTGCACTCTGGCAGGTGAGCACCTTCCACACTGTGCTACCTCTATGGCCCTGGCAATGCATTTGTAAATGTTTCTCGCTTTCTAGGGGTGTTAGTTTTGCCTCAGGGAACTATATCTGATTTCAAGTTTCCACCTGGCCCTGTGCTGAGGGATCACTGCGGTGGGGCTTGTAGGACTCTGTGTGGTGCCAGGGATTGAACCCTGGTAGGCCTTGTGAAAGACAAGTGACCTCCTCGCTGTGCTCCTGCCCCAGCCCGGCAAATGTTTGTTTTGCGACACCTGATGCGGCCGTCAGCTCCAGCAGCAGAGAGAGGGGAACTGAGTTCTGGGGAAAGTGTTCTGAGTGGAGCCCAGTTCTCCAAACTTTCCACATCTAGATTCTGAGCACCAGAGACATGCCCCACTCCGCATGTCCCTCGAGCCGCGAGGAGACTGGCACCACGATTCCCGAAACACCTGCAGTGGGAGAAGGGAGACGATACAGTGGGGACTCTGCACCACTAACAGCCACAGCTCAGCCACAGAGAATTTGCAACACATTGGCTCGCCCAAACCAGGGTAGGGGCATGTGACCTCACGTGGCAGTGTCTGAGGGCCCTAAGACCCCCGGCTGCCCGAGCATCTCTCCCAGCAACGTGGGAAGGGCCATGCCAGCCTACGAAGGAGGGATTAGGTAAGGTGAGGTGAGTCTGTGTAGGGGGCTCCGAGAGAGACCTTGGCAGAACACCAGCACTGACCTCAGGGTCGGGAGGGGTCAGGGGTAAGAGGACGGTGCATCTACCTTGGGAGGTGATAATAGGGGCAGTGGGGGCTACAGTGAAGCTACTGCTCCATGAGAGCTGCATGGGCAGCCCAGGACCCCAGGGACTGCTTTGGGGCACCGGGTCCTCTGTGCTCTAGTCGGGGTCTGTGCAGTCTCCAGTGGGGAGGCAGCGCCTGGATGGAGGCATCTCTGCCTGGTGGGGAGCAGCCAGCACGGATCAGCGTTTGAGTTGAGAGAGCACAGGGGAAGGAGCCTCACTTGCAGAAGACGGGCCTGACATGCCTGGCACCTCACAGGGTCCCTGAGCCTCACCAGGGGAGATCAGAGAGCACAGCACCGCCAGGTGTGACCCCTAACCCCAAATTAAAAAATGACACGGAATCAGGTCGTGGGGCAGGGCTGGGACCCCAGGTGGTTACTGGGGGGTCAGGATCACCATGGGGAGCTGGGGTGGGGCTGGGCCGCCACTTCCTCCTGCTCGGACCTGCCCTGGGGAAAGTCCAGCAGGTGGAGACTGGGGCGGGACACCGGTGCCCGGAGCAGTCTGGAGCCATGGGCAGCGCTGGTGGGGGCCGCTGGGCCTGGGGGCACCTGGTGCTGCTGCTGGTGAGTGTACCCTGCTGACCAGGGCCGGGGCGCCAGGCCGGGATGCGGTGGGGGCCCAACCCTGATCTGAGGTCGCTGTCGGGATTCTGGCGCATGACAGGGGACACGGGAGCAATGCCCAGGGTTGGAGGCTGCTCTGGGGAGGGGTAATGTCAGGTAATGTCAGGACACCACCCCCAGGGTACCAGGTACCACTGGGGACACAGGATGTCTCAGAGCAGAGGGAAGACGGCCCAGCAAAGATGATGTTACACGCTAGCCTGCTCCCTCTGACAGGGACCCCAGCCTCCCCACCCCGCATCCTCCTCAGACCGGATTCCAGACCCACTTCTCTACCCTTTGACCCGAGGGTCCAGAGCCCTAACCCCCTCCTCCCTCAACCCAAGCCCTCTTGTCTTAGACTCAATAGTTCATCCTTTAATACCCTCTTCCTTCACTCCCAACCTCATGGGGCTAAGCCTCTTTCCTGATGTGGGTCCCAGACCCCAGCTTCTTCCCTCAGACCTGATGCTCCCTGTAGCTTCCTGCCTTGGTCCCCAAGGCTGTGTCAGGTCGTGAAACCTCTAACTTCAACTCTGGCAGTTTGATTGAGTGAAGCAATCACTGGGTTCCTGGAGTCCCACCTCAATCCCACAGCACTACTGACACATTGACACACTCACACACACTCATACACACTTTCAAGGCTCACACTCCCACACACTATCACAAGGGCTCGCCATATGCTCACTCACTCACACATTCACACTCTTACACGCTCCCACTCACATACACACCCTATCACAAGGCTCAGATATACACACGCTCACACTCTTGTAGACACACTCACTCTTACACTCTCACTGGAAGGGGATCGGGTAGGATCTCCAGCCTCAAGATGGAGACCCCATGAGTGGGTGCATAGGGCACAGCGTGACAACAGGTCAGGGTCTGTGACTGTCCCCTCTACTTCCTCAGGGTCTGTGCATCTGGACAGCGGCCGGAGCTGGTGAGTCTCTGAACAGGGCCACATTGAGGTGCCACTGGGGTGTGGGGCTGGGAGAATGGAGGACTGATGGGGGTGAGGAGGGTGAAACTGAGAGGGGGAGGGGGAGGGACAGGGGCAGGATGGTCCGCTGCACTGATCCTGTCGTTCTCCCCAACTCCAGACCCCAAACCCGTCAAGAACCTCAAGGCTAAGAACCAGACCAACAGCTCCATAACCCTGAGCTGGGAAGTCCCCGACGACCCGGACACCACGGGCTACATCTACCGGGTCAACTGGACCCAACCGGATGGCAAAGATGAGACTAAAAGTAGCGCAAACACCACGTACAGGGTAGAGGACCTGCAGCCCGCGACTCAGTACACTTTCTGGGTGTCGGCGGTGAACAACACTCAGGAGAGCACAGCGGAGAATGTCACTGCATACACAAGTGAGAGCCTGGTTGTGTGTGCAGGGCGGAAGGTGACTGGAACCGAGAGCAGCTATAAGGTCTAGGTCATCACACTCAAGACCCAGGATAGACCCTTGTTATGATGTGCTAAGTGGGCCTGCAGGACAGGCAGGGACATCCGGGATGGGCAGGACCTCTGCTGCCTCTCTCGAGGCTGGGAAACTCTATGTTCATTGATGATTTTTTTAAAAAAGAGTTTTGTTTTGGTTAGTATTGGTTTGGTTTGGTTTTCTTGGCTCTTTGGGTCTTTCCCAGCAATGCTCGGGGCTACTTCTGCCTGTGCCTGAGGAATTCCTCACAATGGTGCTCAGGGACCAGAAGGGATGCTGGAGATCCAGTCTTGGTTGGCCACATATAAGGCAAACACTCTCCACTGTACTATGGCTGGGCCCCTGAGTACTTTTATATTGAGTTGCTCTAGTTCATGATATTCTTGAAAACACCATTATTTTGCTTCTTTGGTTATGAAGCCACACCCAGTAGTGCTCAGGCTTAATCCTGACTCTGAGTTCAGGGGCCACTTCTCAGAGAGCTCTGGGGCCAGTATGGGGTGTGAGGATTGAACACGGGTCACCCTCATGAAAGCAGTGCCTACTGCTCTACTTTCTTCAGACCTTAACATGGTTCCCAGCTGCAGATCTCAGACTGCAACCTCGGGGGCTGAGGTGATTTCGACAGCAGGGTCTTAGGGTGTGCCTCTCCCTTACAGCCCTGGCTAAGGGGCCAGAACGGTGGGACCCCACAGAGCAAACATAGAAACAGGGTTGAGTTCGGGAGTTAGGTGTCTGGGCCCTGAGCCAGTGTGGACACACTCTAACCATCTGACTCTTTATCTGAATCTGATGAGCTCAGCCCCTCAGTCGATGCTCAACCCCTTCCCCACACACCAACCCTGTCCTGCTCGGTCCCACCATGTTACATGTGGCCACTAGATTGAGGTCTGGGAAAATGACAATTTCACTTCTCCAGGTCAGATACAGATTCTGGGTGCTCCAGACCCCTCAGGCTCCCAGAGGCCTGGGCTGTGCTGGGCACTCTGCATTTCTATCCACAAAGACTCAGTGGAAAGTTTGTGGACTCTGGCTATGCCCACGGCCTCAGTAGGGCAGAGTAACCCTTTCACTTGGGACAGAAGGGCAGATGCATCTTGGGTTTATGCTTAGGGCTTCTCTTAGTAGTGTTGCTATGTGTGGGTGAATAGGACCACAACTTCTCCCAGAAAGGGCTGAATGCTGTGATGGCATATAGTGGTGTGTTAGAGGCTAAGTATGACCTGATTTAACCCCGATATTTCATGCTGACTTGGCCCTTCTCCACAATTCCCAGACCCCAACCCTGTCAGCAACCTCACGGCTGGGAACCAGACCACCAGCTCCGTCACTCTCAGCTGGGAAGAACCCAAGGACCCGACAAACGCAAGCTACACCTACAGGGTCAACTGGATCCCAACGGACGGCACAAATGGGACCCAAAACTGCACAGAAACCCCATGTATAGTACAGGGCCTGCAGCCCGCGACTCAGTACAATTTCTCAGTGTTTGCAGTAAGCAACGGTCAGGAGAGCACAGAGAAGAACATCACTGCGTCCACAGGTGAGAGGCTGTCTGTGTATGCAGGTTGAAAGGTGCCCGGAGCCTAAAGAGGCTGTGAGCACTCAATCACCGCACTCAGGATCCAGGACAGACCCTTGCTATGATATTCCAAGTGGACTGCAGGGTAGACAGGGACATCCGGAACAGGCGTGAGCCCTGGTGCCTGTCTCCCACGCTGAGTGGCTCTGTGTTCATTGATCAGTTTATATATATATATATATATATTTAATATGTATATATATGTATATATAATATGTATATATATATGTGTATATATATATAAAGAGTTTTGTTTTGCTTTTGGAGGGCTGGAGTGATAGCACAGTGGGAGGGCATTTGACTTGCACGTGGCCAACCAGGTTCGATTCCTCCATCCCTCTCAGAGAGCCCGGCAAGCTACCGAGAGTATTTCACCTGCACGGCAGAGCCTGGCAAGCTACCCGTGGCATATTCGATATTCCAAAGACAGTAACAACAAGTCTCACAATGGAGACGTTACTGGTGCCCACTTGAGCAAATTGAGGAGCAACGGAATGACAGTGACAATGGTTTGTTTTGGTTAGTTTCAATTTGGTTTGGTTTTCTTGGCTCTTTGGGTCTCACCCAGAAATGCTCGGGGCAACTCCCACCTATGCACTGAGGAATTCCTCCCGATGGTGCTCATGGGACCAGAAAGGATGACGGGGATCCAATCTGGGTTGGCCCTGTGCAAGGCAAACACCCTCCACTGTACTATGGCTGGGGCCCCTGGGTACTTTTATACTGATTTGCTCTAGTTCATATTATTCTTTTATTTCGGGTGGAGGATCTCACCTGGCAAGGCACAGGGGATACCCCTGGATCATGCACTCAGGAATTACTCCTGGCGGTTTTCGGGGCACCATATGGGATGCTGGGAAGAGAACTCAAGTCGGCTGCATGCAAGGCAAATGCCCTACTCACTGTGCAATCGCTCCAGCCCCTAGTTTATATTATTCTTAAAAACAGGACTGGTGGAGGGATGGGTACTCGAGTATGTATGACAGCAACACAAGCACGAAATTCTGTAATTATATCCTCACAATGACTCATTAGCAAATAATAATAATAATAAAATAAATAAATAATGTCTTGGCAAAGAAATGAAGATTTAAAAAAAAATAGCAGCATTATTTTGCTTTTTTTGCTTTGGAGACACACCCCATAGTCCTCAGACTTTTTCCTGCCTCTGAGCTCAGGATCAGTTCTCAGAGGGCTCTAGGGCCAGTGTGGGGTATGACTTAACCGCGGTATTTCATGCTGACTTGGCCCTTCTCCACAATTCCCAGACCCCAACCCTGTCAAAAACCTCACGGCTGGGAACCAGACCACCAGCTCCGTCACTCTCAGCTGGGAAGAACCCAAGGACCCGACAAACGCAAACTACACCTACAGGGTCAACTGGATCCCAACGGACGGCACAAATGGGACCCAAAACTGCACAGAAACCCCGTGTATAGTACAGGGCCTGCAGCCCGCGACTCAGTACAGTTTCTCAGTGTTAGTGGTGAGCAATGGTCGGGAGAGCACAGCACAGATCGTCACTGCATCCACAGGTGAGAGCCCGACTCTGCCTGTTCTGGGCACAAGGTGCTGGAGCCTAGAGAGGCTGTGAGCACTCGGTCACAACTCAGGATCCAGGACAGAGATATTCCAAGTGGGCTGCAGGGTAGACAGGGACATCCGGGACAAGCATGAGCCCTGCTGCCGGTCTCTCAGGCTGGGTGTCTCTGTGTTCTTTGATGAGTTTTCTTATTTTTTAAAGAATTTTTTTTGTTTAGTATTGGTTTGGTTTGGTTTCCTTTGCTCTTTGGGTCTCACCCGGCAATGCTCAGGGCTATTCCTGTCTGTGCCTGAGGAACTCCTCACTATGGTGCTCAGGGGACCAGAAAGGAATCTGGGTTGGCCCCGTGCAGGGCAAACGCCCTCCACTGTACTATGGCTAGGGCCTCTGGGTACTTTTATATTGAATTGCTCTAGTTCCAATTTTTCTTAAAAACAACATTATTTTGCTTATTTTGTTTTGCAGACATAGCCCGTAGTGCTCAGGCTTAATCCTGACTCTGAGCTCAGGGGTCACTTCACAGAGGGCTCTGGGGCCCTTATGGGGTATGAGGCTTGAAAGCTGATCATGCCCATGTGAGGCCGTTCCTGCTGCTCTGCTTTCTTCAGCCCTTAAGGAGTTTCCCAGCTGCAGAGGTCAGACTGCAACCTCGGGGGCTGAGTTGTTTTCGACAGCAGGGTCTTGGGGTGTGCCTCTCCCTGACAACCCTGGATAAGGGGCCAGAACAGTGGGACCCCACAGAGCAAACAACAGAAGGAGGGCTGAGTGAGGGAGTCAGGTGTCCGGGCCCTGAGCCAGTGTGGACACTCTGACCATCTGACTCTTTATCTGAATCCGAAGAGCTCAGCCCTTCAGCCTGTGTGCCGATGATCAGCCCCTGCCCCACAACCCAACCCTATCCTGCTCGGTCCCACCTCATTACATATGGCCACTAGAATTGAGGTCTAGGAAAATGACAATTCGCTTCTCCAGGTCAGATACAGATTCTGGGAGGCTCCAGACCCCTCAGGCTCCCAGAGGCCTGGGCTGTGCTGGGCACTCTGCATTTCTATCCACAAAGACTCAGTGGAAAGTTTGTGGACTCTGGCTATGCCCACAGCCTCAGTAGGGCAGAGTAGCCCTTTCACTTGGGACAGAAGGGCAGATGCATCTTGGGTTTATGCTTAGGGCTTCTCTTAGTAGTGTTGCTATGTGTGGGTGAATAGGACCACAACTTCTCCCAGAAAGGGCTGAATGCTGTGATGGCATATAGTGGTGTGTTAGAGGCTAAGTATGACCTGATTTAACCCCGATATTTCATGCTGACTTGGCCCTTCTCCACAATTCCCAGACCCCAACCCTGTCAAAAACCTCACGGCTGGGAACCAGACCACCAGCTCCGTCACTCTCAGCTGGGAAGAACCCAAGGACCCGACAAACGCAAACTACACCTACCAGGTCAACTGGATCCCAACGGACGGCACAAATGGGACCCAAAACTGCACGAAAACCCCGTGTATAGTACAGGGCCTGCAGCCCGCGACTCAGTACAGTTTCTCAGTGTTCGTGGTGAGCAACGGTCGGGAGAGCACAGCAGAGATTGTCACTGCATCCACAGGTGAGAGCCGGCTGTGCCTGTACAGGGCGCAAGATGCCAGATCCTAGAGAGGCTATGAGCACTCGGTCACCACACTAAGGATCCAGGACAGAGATATTCCAAGTGGGCTGCAGGGTAGACAGGGACATCCGGGACAGGCATGAGCCCTGCAGCTTGTCTCCCAGGCTGAGCGGCTTTGTGTTCATTGATGAAGTTTTTGTTTTGTTTTGTTTTATAATGAGTTTTGCTTTGGTTTTGGAGGGCTGGAGCAATAGCACAGTGGGTATGGCATTTGACTTGCACGAGGCCGACCCAAGTTCGATTTCTCCGTCCATCTCAGAGAGCTTGGCAAGCTACCGAGAGTACCCCACCTGCAGGGCAGAGCCTGGCAAGCTACCTAGTTTTGGTTTGGGTTGGTTTTCTTGGCTCTTTGGGTCTCAGCCGGAAATGCTCGGGGCAACTCCCGCCTGTGCACTGAGGAATTCCTCCCAACGGTGCTCATGGGACCAGAAAGGATGACGGGGATCCAATCTGGGTTGGCCCTGTGCAAGGCAAACACCCTCCACTGTTCTATGACTGGGGCCCCTGGGTACTTTTATACTGATTTGCTCTAGTTCACATGATTCTTTTTTTTATGGGTGGGGGAAAGTATCTCACCTGGTGATGCACAGAGGATACCCCTGGCTCATGCACTCAGGAATTACTCCTGGCAGTTTTCGGGGCACCATATGGGATGCTGGGAATAGAACCCAAGTCGGCTGCATTCAAGGCAAATGCCCTACTCACTGTGCAATCGCTCCAGCCCCTAGTTCATATTATTCTTAAAAACAGCACTGGTGGAGGGATGGGTACTCGAGTATGTATGACAGCAACACAAGCATGAAACTCTGTAACTGTATCCTCATGGTGTCTCATTTCCAAAAGAAAAAAATTAAATAAATAAATAATGGCTTAGCAAAGAAATGAAGATTAAAAAAACAAAAAGCAGCATTATTTTGCTTCTTTTGCTTTGGAGGCACACCCCATAGTCCTCAGGCTTTATCCTGCCTCTGAGCTCAGGATCAGTTCTCAAAGGACTCTAGAGACAGTGTGGGGTATGACTTAACCCCTTATTTTATCCTGACTTTGTCCTTTTCCACATTTCCCAGACCCCAACCCTGTCAGCAACCTCACAGCTGGGAACCAGACCACCAATTTAGTCACTCTCAGCTGGGAAGAACCCGAGGGCCCGACAAACGCAAACTACACATACCGGGTCAACTGGATCCCAACGGACAGCACAAATGGGACCCAAACCTGCACAGAAACCCCGTGTATAGTACAGGGCCTGCAGCCCGCGACTCAGTACAGTTTCTCAGTGTTCGTGGTGAGCAACGGTCGGGAGAGCACAGGAGAGATCGTCACTGCGTCCACAGGTGAGAGCCCAGCTGTGCCTGTGCAGGGCGCAAGGTGCCAGGAGCCTAGAGCAGCTGTGAGCACTTGGTCACCGCACTCAGGACCCAGCACAGACCCTTGCTATGATATTCCAAGTGGGCTGCAGGGTAGACAGAGACATCCGGACAGACATGAGCCCTGCTGCCAGTGTCTCAGGCTGAGTGACTCTGTGTTTTTATTGAGGTTTTTTTTTTTAAAAAAGTTTTGTTTTGGTTAGTTTTTGTTTGGTTTGGTTTTCTTGGATCTTTGAGTCTCACCTGGAAATGCTCGGGGCTACTCCCACCTGTGCCTGAGGAATTCCTCCTGATCTTGCTCATGGGACCAGAAGTGATGGCGGGGATCCAATCTGGAATGGCCCCATGCAAGGCAAACACCCTCCACTGTACTATGGCTGGGGCACCTGAGTACTTTTATATTGATTTGTTCTGTTCAAATTATTCTTAAAAACAGCATTATTTTGCTTCTTATATTTTGCAGGTACACCCCGTAGTGCTCAGACTTAATCTTGCCTCTGAGCTCAGGGGTCCCTTCTCAGAGGGTTCTGGGCCAGTATGGAGTATGAGCCTTTAACACAGGTCACCCTCATGCAAAGCAGTGTCTGCAGCTCTGCTTTCTTTGGCCCTTAAGGTGTTATCCAGCTGCAGAGCTCAGACTGCAACCTCTGAGGCTGAGGTGATTTCTACAGCCAGATCTTGTGGTGTGCCTCTTCCCAAGCAGCCTGGCTAAGGGGCCAGAACAGTGGGACCCCACAGAGCAAACAACAGAAGCAGGGCTGAGTGGGGAAGATCATGTGCCCATGCTCTGCGCCATTGTGGACACTGACTGTCGGATTCTCTTCTGTTTCTGATGAGCTCAGCCCCTCAGCCCGTGTGCCGATGCTCAGCCCCTGCTCCACACCCCAAGCCTGTCCAGCACGGTCCCACCAGGTCACCTGTGACCACTTGAATTGAGGTCCGCGAAAATGGCTAATTTGCTTCTCTTGGGTCAGAGCCAGATTCTGGGAGGGGCTCCAGCCCCCTCACACTACCACAGGCCTGGACTGTCTGGACACTGGCCATGTTTCTGTCCACGCAGACTCAGTGGAGAGAGAATGGGCTCTGTCTGTGCTCAGAGCCCCCAGCACGGTGATGTAGACCCCGATTGTGGGACAGAAAGGCAGAGCCCCCCCAGGGCTGCTAGTGAGAGCTGCTCTGAGCAGGTCTGATGTGTGGGGGTGCAGGGGTTCACACCCGGACCTTTTGCAGGACTGTGGTGGATGTAGGGACGGGCATTTGGTGGTGCTTCAGAGGGTAAATATGCCCCGACTAACCCTGATCTTCCATGCTGACTTGGTCCTTCTCCACTATTCCCAGACCCCAATCCTGTCAGGAAACTCACGGCTGAGAACCAGACCACCAGCTCCATAACTCTGACCTGGAAGGACCCCGAGGGCCCAGCCAACGCAAATTATACCTACTGGATCAAGTGGACCAGACATGATGTCAAAAACATCACGGACACCACATACAAGGTTGAGGGCCTGCAGCCCGCCTCTCAGTATAATTTCTGGGTGTTTGCAGTGAGCAACGGTCAGGAGAGTACAGTGGAGAAAGTCACTGCGTTCACAGGTGAGAGTCCGGCTGTGCCTGTGCAGGGCGGAAGGTGCCCGGAGCCTAGAGCAGCTGTCAGCACTCGGTCACTGCACTCAGGACCAGCACAGACCCTTGCTATGATGTGCCAAGTGGGCCTGCAGGATAGACAGGGACATCCAGGATGGGCAGGAGCCCTGCTGCCTGTCTCCCAGGCTGGGCGGCTCTGTGTTCACTGATGATTTCTATAAAACAGTTTTTATTTTGGTTAGTTTGGGTTTGGGTTTGTTTTCTTGGCTCTTTGGGTCTCTCCCAGCAATGCGTAGGGCTACTCCTGCCTGTGCACTGAGGAATTCCTCCAGATGGTGCTCAGGGACCAGAAGGGATGCCGGGGATCCAATCTGGGTTAGTCACATGCAAGGTAAACAGCTGTACTATGGCTGGACCCTTGAGTACTTTTATATTGAGTTGCTCTAGTTCCTATTATTCTTGAGAATAGCATTATTTTGCTTCTTTTATTTTGGAGGCACACTCTCAGGCTTAATCCTGTCTCTGAGCTCAGGGATCACTTCTCAGAAAGTCCTTGGGACAGCATGGTATGGGGCTTGAACATGAGGTCACCCCCATGCAATGGAGAGTCTGCCGCTGTGAGATTAGACTGCAATCTCGAGGGCTGAGGTGCTTTCTAGAGCAGGATTTTGGAGTGTGCCTCTCCCCTGGCAGCTCTGTCTAAGGGGCCAAAGCAATAGGACAACACAGAGCAAACTTTCCAGGCCTGAGTGGGGGAGGTCAGGTGCCCGGGTCCCTGCGCCACTGAGGACACTCTTACCATCAGACTCTCCTTCCGTTTCCGATGAGCTCAGAAACTGCTCCATACCCCAACTCTGTCCAGAATGACCAGCAACAAATAACACCCATTCTCATAAATCTTCCAAACAATAACTTAATGCTGTTTTTAGAAAACTCAAACCATCAGAAATAATCCTTAGCCAAATTTCTGGAGACCCCAGAGTAGGAAGGTGAGCCTTAAATGCACATTAGGGTTCTATTCTTCTCGATTTAATATTTTACGCGTTAACAAGTGATCTCTAAACTTTTTCCCACAGAAATTCTTTCTCATATAGTACAGGGTTTACACAAAATCAAGCATTATTCTAGTTCAAAGACATTTGTCAATGGAGACTAACTAGTCTCCAAGCAAACAGCCAATTCAGCCTGCAGTTCAGCAGTCCATTATGTTTCAAAGTTCTCATGCCATTTCTGTATTAATTCCACAGTCCAATTTTTAGTTTTTTCAAAGCCACAATCAGCAACCATCTCAGTTGTCGTTACTGTGATGATTCTTTGTTGTTCTGAGTTCTGAACAAACTCAGAAATCTCTTGGTCCATCGAGAGAGGTGGATGAGTAGCTGATGAAGCAATCCTGTTATCAGACTCTCCTCCCATGGTCAAGGAAGAATCACCAGCATCCAGACACCTACTTGGGCCCTGTTAAAATAGAAGCTTCCTCCTTCTTAGACTTGATGGAAGGCTTAATGAAGTACGCATGAAACATTACATAAGAAAGAGGCACACAAGTTAAGGACATGGTGAAGTAAATTTTTTGTTAAAATGAAGCACATCCACAGTGCTAGTGCCATTCTTACTTTGGGCGCCCTGCCAAGATACATCCTTTAGTAAAAGCCTAATAAATTAGGTTTTTGAGAAGAGGCACTTACCTGTAATGTCAGACATGACGGTTAAAAAAAGAGCTTCAGGAATTTTCTCCGGTGTTAGTGTTATGTAATACTTCTTCGCACGGACGGTCAGGGTTTTATGTTCCCCCATGTGGGGATTGCTGCTTGCCGTGTTTCCAGAAGGCATCTGCATCCAGAAGGTCCAATGGCTGACCCAGAGGCTCTTTATCCCATCTTGCAGTCTTTTCATTAGCCATCTCTTGTTGTGATTCACTGAGAAGCTTCAGTCTTTTGGTGGGACACCAAAACGATCCTTATCTGAGGAAATAAAAGCAAAACCTCTCCCCTACCTTTCTGGCCTGGTATCCGATTCCCAGAGACTGGGTCCCTATAAAGGACTTTATGTCTCTGAATAGTTTTATCTGAATTGTTCCTGATTATGTTGGAACTTGTTTCTTCTGAGCCATTTTGAACTTCCCAATGTTTTTCTGCAGCTGTTATCAGAGCAGTTCAAAAAATTTAAAGTAAATAGTGCTCTGGATAACTGCTGTCTGGGAGAATCTGTATATAACTCCCCCTTTTTGTTTAAGTAACATGTCTTTAAGTGATCGATTTTTCCCATTCAATAATGGCTTATCCTGTACTATATTATAACTATTTTGGAATAATGGCCAAATTAGCCAGGCCCATTTGTAAAGGGCCCATTGGTTCTATGCAGTCATTAACTTTTCTTAGATCAGTTAACATTCGCCATTTACCATCTTTTTCTTTATAACAAATACAGGTGAATTCCAAGGACTAGAGCTAGAAACAATATGTCCCAAATCAAACTGCTCTATAACCAATTCATACAAAGCTGCAAGTTTTTCTTTTGTCAAGGGCCATTGCTCAATCCAAACAGGCTGAACCTGTTCCCAGATTATTGGGAAAATTGTTTTTCAAACATCAGAATTTTTTGGAAATTCAACTAATACCCATTTGCTATCGTCCAAGTCAACAGAAGCATTAAGTTCCATAGAGATAGAATATAGGATGTACAGTTTAACATCACGTTTAAATAACTTTTTTTCTTGTTGAAAACCTTGATTTCCAATTATCTAGGAACACTGTAATAGGAGTCCAAATGTTAGATAATTCTGCAGGTATCATTTTAAAAGTTCTTAAGAAGTTTGCTGATCATCGTCTTATTTATCATGACTAAGTTACACTGTAGTACTCTTTCAAAAGCATTACATTAGTCCTATGTATTTTCAAAATGTATTTACTACAATGCTCAATTATTAAGTACTTTATGATACAGAATTCCAAACTGTAGAAAAACAGATAAAAGAGGGTTAAAATGTCCACAAGATTCACATATTTCACTTACCTACATATTCCTTCAATCTTTGCTCAGTTCATCAATTCCAGTGGACTGCATTTTGTGGACAGCATTTTGTGTTTTATTCTATTAAATAACTTTAACCTCATTTTTTTTCTCCAATATACAACTCAAATGGTCATATATGCATTTCAAGCTTGTATTTTAAACAATCCTTGAAAATCACATAATATAGAAAAAAGGGAGCAAAGTTTTAGATTGTCTATATCTATCTTAGTATGAAAGTCAAATATTCCTTCCAATTTTCTGTTTTATCTCCTATTTCTTTTCATAATTCTTGAGATAAAAACTCTTCTTGCCAAAATATTTTAACTTCAAATTCCTTTTTACTACAAGTACATATTTTGTTTTGTTTTCTGGATATACTGAATTCAAAAGCCATTCAAAACTTTAACACTTTAGATATTAACTTCCTAACTTCACAACTGAAGTCAGAAGGCTGAGAAAGAGTGGAAGGAGTAGAAAATTCTTAAGCTAGTCTGGCATTTCAACACAAAAACCTGTCATCTCTTAAAACTTTTACAAAGATACAATGCTGTGACTTCAGGCTATCAGACTGATATATAACATTAACCCATTATAACATTATAGGCATCCTGCTGTGATGTTACAGAATTACCCATCACCACCTGCCCTTTTTTTCTCTCCTGAACTGCTGAGAGACAATGCAAGATCTATGCAACATTTTCCCTCTCGGTTTCTCCCATACCAGTCCTTACCTTGGGCCCATCCCCTCCACTCCTTACCTTTGACCCATCACCCCCTTCTTTTTCCCAGTTGTACGACGTTCGGTTAGGCAGTTTAAGGCCTGAGACCAGGAACGTGAGAGGAATTATTACTGAAGGAGGATCACAAGACTCCCTCAGATCTTATGACCAAGTACAGCTTCTCAGCCTCCTTTCATTTGCTGGCTTATTATAATCACGTCCAATGAAATGCAACAATGTAGGAAGAATGGAAGCAAAGGGAGGTAAAGAAAACATGATCCAATATAGAAAGGAACCATAGTTACAAGAAGAAAAACATGGTTCATTACAGGGAAAAAAAACATGCTCAGTTACACTTTCCCCCAGAGGAAAACATGTGAGCACTAGGTTCCATAGGTCAGGACCTCCTCACACCTGGGGTCTGTGATAATCAGGAGAGGACCTTTACATCTAAAGGTTAGCTAGGTCTGATATATGTGAGAAGAGGAAGCTGCTGCTTTGTGCTGCGGGGACTTGCTGGCCACCAAGGGTCAGTTTTGCCTTTTTAGTATCAATCAGATTCTCATGCTTAAGCTTGCCCACTTAGCTCAATGTGGGGTCCTGGTTCTGCTTCCTTCTTGCAGGGCAGTGTCCAAGGACTCATCTTTATGATCTGGTTGGGAACCAACAAATGACAATTTTGCTTCTCCTAGATGGGATACAGATTCGGGGATGGGCTCCAGCCCCCTCAGCTCCCACAAGCCTGGGCTGTGCTGCACACTGCGTTTCTATCCATGAAGGCTCTATCATGAAAGTTCATGGACTCTGGCTGTGCCCGCGGCCTCAGTAGGGCAGAGTAGCCCCTTCGCTTGGGACAGAGGACAGATGCATCCTAGGGTTTATACTTAGAGCTTCCGTTAGCAGTAGCTCTACATGTGGGTGAACAGGGCCACAACATCTCCCAGAAAGGGGTGGATGCAGTGATTGGCATTTAGTGGAGTGTTAAAGGCTAAATATGACCTGACTTAAACTCGATATTTCATGCTGACTTGGTCCTCCACAATTCCCAAACCCCAACCCTGTCAGGAACCTCAGGGCTGAGAGCCAGACCACCAGCTCCATAACCCTGAGCTGGGACGTCCCTGAGGCCTAGACACCGAGCCCTACACCTTCCACACCCAATGGACCAGACCGGATGTCACAAATGAGACCCAAGACATGACCCACATAACGTACACAGCATTGGGCCTGCAGCCTGAGACTCTGTACATGGGGAGCATGGCCTTGGCCTCTGTGGAGTGTTGGGTGCGAACCCTCCATATTCACTGTGGGGGAAGAGCAAAAGGTCCCTTGACACTGGTTGGGTGACAGACGCATCCCAAGCACTAGTGCATCCTGCATCTGTGTCGGGGTGCATGAGGTCACACACTGATTTCTCTCCATGGTGGAGGCAGGAATGGGCTTTCTGGGTCCTTTGGAGTCTCATGTCGCCAGTGTTCCCCTACCCCCTGCTGCCATGGTCCTTCTCCCCAATTCCCAGCCCACAACCCCATCAGGACACAGAGAGTACTGAGTCAGACCACCAGCACCGTCATCCTGAGTCGGGATGTCCCTGAGGGATAACTACTCATATGGGGTCCAGTGGTGTGGATCTGGCACATTTGAGAGCCAAGTCACTGGCAACCAAACAAACACAGCAGAGAGCCTTATGCCTGGGAGGGGGGACCTGATGACATGGGCAGGGCCTGTCCCCTGGCAGCTCTGCTCCCAGCCGTTCCCTCATGGTTTCCTGCTCAGCTGGGGTCAGGAGACTGGGCCGAGCAGGCGGACAGACAGAGCCGGTCCACACTCAGCTCCAACCCTTCCTGCCACCAGAGCAGCCAGAAGGCTCTGGGTTCCAAGCTGGCTTCCATCCATGATTCGCCTCCTGCGGGCAGCTTAGCTGGGCTCCCGGGCAGGGGTCTATGGGGCCCTCTGGATACGGAGATCCAGCCCTCTTGGTAGGGTTATGGTAACAGAAAGGCTTTGGTGAGCAGACTCAGGTATTGGGGTCCCTGAGGTGTGGGACCCTTAGAACTCTCTCTTTCTCAGCTCCCAATGAGGTCATGGATCTCCGCAATGAAACACAAACCAACAACTCGATCACACTGCGCTGGGAGACCCCCAGTGGCCCCCCAGGTCAGCTCTACATGTACCAGATCCAGTGGGCCAGTGGGGCACAAAGTCAGCAGGAGAAAACAAATGGCACCTCCTATAGGGTGGAGGGCCTCGAACCCGGGACTCTGTACAGCCTCAGCGTGAGGGCAGAGAGGAACAATGTCACCAGCACCACACAGAGCCTCAGAGCATCCACAGGTGAGTGAGCACCTCCTATGCCTGCGGGATTAGGGCTGCTGAGCCCCAAAGGGACCACTAGGCCCCAACCCCTGACCTCTGTGTTCAGGAGCACACTCCCCTCAGGGGAGCTGTAGTTTCTGACACGTCCCGGGGCTAAAGGGATTTGGGTCTGGGAGGGGCAGGGTGGGGGCGGGCAGAATCTGCACCCCCCACCCGTGGTGAAGCAGGGGATGTGGAGCCTCTGTCATGGCCCCTCTGACTTCCCTTGTCTCCCCAACACAGCCCCAGACCCCGTCCGCATCTCCTCCTGCACCAGCGCCTCTGGGGGCCACGGGCTGGCCCTGACCTCTCTATGTCCCCGGGGCGGCTTTGAGACCTTCCTGCTGGAGGTCAACGGGCAGCGGATCTCCCTGGACAATTCCTCCTGCGAGAGGGAAGTGGCCGTGTGGGGACTGCAGCCGGCTCGCTCCTACGTCACCAGCGTCCAGACCTTCTGGGACGGGATGGTGGCCCCAGGGCCCTCTATGACCTGTCACACCTCGAGTGCAGGTGAGCAGAGCCGGTGGGGCAGGAACTAGGGTGACATTCTGTGGGTTCCTCCAGGCCCCCGGGGGTGTCTCACAAACACTTTCAACCGACTTGACTGTTGTTTCCTGCTTAAGTTCCCCCGGTCTCCTTTGGGGTTGAGCCCTGGAGTGATCAGAGAGGACTCCCGCCTCTGCTCAAGTGTCTCTCCTGGTGTTTCGGGGGCTGTATGGGTGCTCAACCCCTGATCCATGCCATGAGTGACACCTGGGCACAGAGCCAAGGGTAAGCCCCGAGACTACCACATGTGGCTGCAAACCAAAATCCAAAACTGAACACTCGCCTTTTCCGAGGCAGCTCTCATACCACACAGTTCAGCCACTGAGTGTCCACGGCCCGGTGGCATTAGTATATTTGCGGAGCCGGGAAGGACACTGGCTGGATCTCGAACACCTTCCTTCTCACTCAGTGAAGGACACGTCAGTGCTGATGCACTAGCTGCCGTCATGTCCCTGTCAGTCCCACTAGCGTCTCTGAGCTACGGCCTCCTGGGACATTTCTCCCACATGATGCTGAACCACGTGATGCGCGCAGCTTCTGTCCTGGGCCAGAAGAAGCTTTACCTGGCTGGAAGATCTATATTTCATTGCGTTCATTACAAATATTGTTCCTTGCAGAGAATACCCCCATTTGCTCCTGTGGTGCAGGGAGAGGTGGGTAGTTCCCTTTCTCTCATGCATGTGTGCGTGTGTGTGTGTGTGTGTGTGCATTCATGTGTGTGTGCATAGTGTGCATGCATGGGTGTGCATGCATTTCTGTTTGTGCATGTCTGTGCATATGAGCATGCATATCTGTGTGCATACATTCCTGAGTGCCTGTTCATGTGACTCTGTGTGTGTGTGTGTGTGTGTGTGTGTGTGTGTGTGTGTGTGTGTGTTTGCATGGCTGTGTCTCATTCCTCCTGCATGAATGCCCAGATGAAGTCATGAGATCTCAGGGAGGTTTCAGGGATACTTATTCTGACTCTCAGCCAGGGGTCTCTTTGGTGGTCTCAGAGAGCCAGGCAGGATTGACCAAGGTAAGCGGCTGTGTGCAAGACAAGCTCCTTAACCCCACGCTGCCTGCTCAGAACAGTCGATTGTGAGCCTCAAACAGGGTCTTGGGACTCACTGTCCCCTCACTGCTTTCTAGGTTCTTCACCGGGGGTTGGGGGGGCACCCTGGCAATGTTCAAAGGCTCCTCCTTGCTAAGCACTCAGGGAGTCCTCGTGGTGGTGCTGGGGGACAATCTAGGGTGTCGGGATGGAAACCTGTGTGTGCCCCGAGCCAGAGAAGCGTCATCCCCTCTGTGCTCCAGCTCTAGACCTCTAGGTCTCTGTCTGTTGGTTGATTTATTGGGCCGCCCAACCAATCTGCAGGAGACCTGAGGGCCTTTCTGGTTACCCCATTGGGCCAGCAGTTCAGGGCAAAGGCGGGTGGATTAGTGCTGCTTGGTCCTTTGATGTTGGGGCCTCTAAGGGACACCAGGCAGATCTTGGGGACCATGGGGTGTGAGAAGTATAACTGGTTTGGACCCTTGAAGGCCACTTCTCTGTGTCCAGCCCTGCACCAGGGGCTCTGATGTGATGTGGTCTCTGCTCTGGGACTGACCATGGGCTGGTGGTCCGGAACTGACCCTCTGAGCCTCAGATTGGGCTCATGTCTAGCACTGTCTCCTGGCTAGCCAAGTTATGGATGGGCTTTGGCCTCAGGGTGCAAAGAGAGGAATCCAGCCTCCCAAGACTCGTTTACAGGGTCTTGGTAATGTCCAGATAATGACTGGAGGTCCCACACAGTGGTGGGGTGTCCTGGGCTTGAGTGGACACAGCCTGGACACTGAGCATTTCAGAGCAGTGCTGGGGACCCCCATGGCCTCAAGCAACTCCAGCCTCAGGGATCCCGAGGATGGAGTTTGGCCTGAAACAGGGGACACCTGGGAAAATGGAGCCACTGTGCATGGGGCCAGGGTGGGCCTTCCCGCCTCAGCAATGGGCACCATCAGGCTGGGCAGTCCCCTGGGAGCTGTCATTGGGTGTCGGTGTTGAGCTGCACCCTCCTGTCACCCACCTTCCCTGGGAGAGGTAGCAGGTGCCCCCAAGACACACTCTGGGCTGCTGGGGAACAGTCCCTCACTGGGGAACTGGGGAGCGGGTGACCGTGGCCTAGACTCCCAGAACCGAAACCCCAGGACAGCTGGCAGAGGTGGGTCTCTATCCAGGTGTCCATTGTCCTGTGGCCCCTGCACGGGTCTGGGGTGCAGGTATCAGAGATGGACGCCCCTTCTGACACCTCATGTCTCTTTCCAGGGGTGATCGCCGGATCCGTCATCGGGGTGCTCCTGGTCATCACCCTGGTGGGCGTCCTCCTGTTCTTCCTGAAGCGCAGGTGAGACCTGGGGGCCCAGGGAGGATGGGGTGCCCTGGCCCAAGCCTCACCCTGTTATCTTCCTGACAACCTTCTCAGGAGGAGTGAGAAGCAGTCAACGTCTGGGAACCAGGTGTCCAGGTGAGCAGCTGGCTCCCCGGGCTACAGCCTCATTGTGAACTTTTGGTTAACCCACTGGATATGTGTTGGAGGGGTCCGATGTCCCTGAAATGGGGACAGCCCATTCCTCACACCCTGACCAGGTGACCTGGACTGGGCCCTGTCATCCATCCAGTACCATTATAGCCCCTTAGTGGGCTGCACTGCTGGGGTGGCTGAGAATGAGTCAGCAATCCTGTACAGAGGTGACTGTCGCCCTGGAGACTTGGCCCACAGGGCTGTGACATCTGAGTTCCTTCACCAACCATGGGAGTGGAAAGGGAGACAGTCCTGTGGGCTCAAGGATGTACCCCAGAAGGGAGGGCAGGAGCTTCGAGCACACCCAGGCTCAAGGTCCAGCTGGGGCAAAGGTCCTGAGCAGGGCAATGAGTGTCTGAAGCCCATTGACAACCCCAGGGCTGACTGGATGTGGGTTTTCAGCAGTGCCCAGATGTGGTAAGCTCCATGGGGTAACGTACGACTGACCTTGGGGGTTCTAGGAGGACTCTGGAGAGACCAGTGAATCCCTGTAGACCATTCTAGAAAAAGAAAGTTCTGGAAGCATGCCAACAGGAATGGTCACCACGGATTAGAAATGGGATGAGATGCACAGGTTCTAGACATGGACAGTTTATTTCATTTATGTGTTTGTGGGCACTGGAGCGATAGGACAGAGTGTTGGGTGTTTGCCTTGCAAGTGGCTGATCGGGATTTATCCACAGCATCCCATATGGTCCCCTGAGCACTGCCAGTAATTCCTCATCACCAGGTTGACCCAGGAAGCATGGGTACTTGTCTGATGCTGCCTGCTCGCCGCCTTCTCTGGAGTTCATGTTTGGCCCTGTCCATGTGACAGTGTTTCAATTGTGTTTTTGCTTGTCATGGTGAGAGGTGGCCCTGGAGAGAGTCCCAAACAGGTGACAGAGGACACGGGCGAGGACACATGCCTGATGTTATCTGTGAGTGACCGGATCCCAGGGAAGTGCATCTGGGATGGATGGAGGATGAGGGTCCCATGGGCACCGGTGGGCTGTGTGGATGCCAACCAAGAAGTGGGTGAGCAGAGAAAGGGGTGCCAGTGGGGTCCTTCATGCTGAGTAGCCCTTGGAGTTTGAACCTGAGGTGGCCATTGGACCCAGAGATTAGTAATAGGATAAGGGGACAGTGACATGCAAGGGAGCAAAGTAAACTGGCCTCTAGGGGAAGCCTGAGGCAGGGCTGTTCCATCAGTTTTATTGTCCCTGAGCTACAATAAGGCCAAAGGTCAGCGAAGGAGTCCGTGGGAGAGTTGATTCCTCACTGGGTCCTGGGAGAGGGTGAGGGGGAGCACCAGGCTCTAGGGACACAGAGGCCGTGGGCGACAGGGATTGTCTTGTGGGAGGATCTCAGGCGCTGTGCCTGGTTTTCTGGAGCCTGTTCTGTGGGGGTGGGCAGTGAATGCAGTCCTGGGAGCTCCTGGAGGAGGTGGCTCAGTGGGTTTAATTTGTTGCTCAGGGAGAAACTGGCCAGCACATCTCATGAGAGTCCAGATGGTACTGACCCACTGTTAGCAGATGGGGGGGGGGGGAAGAGCAGGAAGAGCCTGTGAGGCTTGGACTGGTTTGCTGGCTGGGGGAGGGTGGTTGGGCCACAGCTGGTGATGCTCAGGGCTTACTCCCAGCTCTGCACCAGGAATTCCTCATGACATTGCTCAGGGGACCATACGGATGCCAGGGATTGATCCCAGTCTTGCCCCTGCAAGGCCAACACCCTGCTGTTCTACCGTTGCCTTGGTTCCCTTTTCAAAAATTATTTTGGTCCACACCAGTCAGTGCTCAAGACTTACTCCTGTTTCTGCTCAGGAATCACTCCTTTTGAGGCTCAGGCATATGGGCTGTCAAGGATCAAACTAGGTCAGCTGCATATAAGTTAAGTGCCCGACCCACTTTGGCCTCTGTATAGTTTTTTTTTTTAATTTTATTGAATCACCTTGAGATAGTTTCAAGCTTTCATGTTTGGTTTACAATCTCACAATTATCAAACACCCATCCCTCCACCAGTGCACATTCCCCACCACCACCCTGTAGAGTTTTCAAAATTTAATTTATCTTGATTTGATTTTTCTTAGTTTTTGGCCACACTCAGCAGTGCCCAGGGTCGACTACTGACCTTGTGCTCAGGGAGGAGCTTGGGCTGCCCGCGTGCACAGCATGTCTTAGTCCTCTGAGCAGTCACTTGAACCTTGGAGGGGTTTTGTTGGTTTGTTCTATGGCCACACAGTGGTTGTTCAGCATTTGTCCTGGTCTGTGCTCAGGGGTCACTCCTGGCGGGCTCTGTAGACACTGTGCTTTGCTCAGGATCAAACTGGGGTCAGTCACAGACAACGCAATTGCCTTGCACTTGTACCATTATATGGTTGACACAAACTACCTAAAAAAATTTCTTGTAACACTGTAATCAAATTGTTCATAATAGAGTTGTTTCAGCCTTAAGTGTCCCAATCCCACTACCAGAGTGCCCTTCCCTCCACTGGTGTCTTCTGTTTCTAACTCAGCACTCCAGCCTGGCCCCTTATAGGCACAAACACATTTACTTTATATTGTTTGTTACAACACAAAATCAAATGGCATCATTGAACCTTAGATGAATAACAGGGCAGTTTGTGATCTTGTTGCACTCATGGTAATGTTACTGAAGTCATTGTCTGAGACTCTCCTGGGCTGGTTAGTGCCAGCTGAGCCTTCTGGGTCATTGTTTAGGATCAGCCAGCTGGGTGGGCTTCTGTGCAACTTCTCCATCAGATTTCTTGTGATCCTGCTGGCTCACAGGACTATGACATTTGGAGGTGTCGCCAGGCTGCTTAAGCAGCCACGCAGCCCAGGAGCTGCAGATCTGGAACAGTTTGATATCTTGGCAGTGTGAGGAGGTTCAGTTGTGAGTTGGGCTATTCTATGTGAGAGGGTGTCAGTGTGGCCGCAGGCTGCTGATTCAGCAGGATGGAACGTCACCCCCATTCCAAGAGGACCCCAGAGTTCTCAGCCAGATAGGTCTACTTGGGAAGGTTCAGTGCCATCATGTTCTTTTGGAAATCAGTTGTGGAGCTGGGCCAATTGTCTACCAGGAGGATATCAGGTGGTGGGGCTAAGGGATGGAGCTAATGGGTTTTCCAGTGGTGATGGTGTGGAGTATGGTATGGGCCAAAGCATTTTTTTCAACCCCTAAGTCCCCAAGGACTTGAGCTTAGATCTCAACTAAGGCACCTTCTACAACTGCATATTTATGGCAATATTATGGACAGTAGCCAAGAAGGGAAAAAAGATGAATGGAAACAGATGATGGACACACAGAGACGCAAACACACGCAGACACACACACACAGATACAAGCAGCCACACACACAGACAAACAAATGCACACACAGAGACACACGGGCACACACAGACTCACAGATGGGCACACAGACACAGGCAAACACACACATAGGCACATGCATGCACATGTGCAGGTGCACGCAGACAATACGTTCACACAGACACACTCACATAGACTCTCATAGACACATGCGAACACACACACATACAAAGATACACAGGTGTGCACATACAGACACTAGGCTCCCCCCCTCCCCACACACAATGGAAACATTCACTAACCAGGGAGGCTTCCTGTCTTTCCCAACCACAGACCTTCAGGGTCAGGCGCTAAGTGGAACCTGGGACACAGAATTCTGCACAACTTCACCTGTGCAGATATGCAGGAGATGAGCGAAACTATATAGCCACAGAGCAGATCCGTGGGTGCCAGGGGTGGGCGGGCACAGGGGAGTTGGGGGTTCAGGATCAGGAGGCTCAGGTTTCCACTTATGAGGCCTTGGTAGGAAACTGAGAGTGAGAGCCGCCCCTCGGTCCCAAGATCGGGCTCTGTCTCCCTCTGCAGCTTCCACAAAGACATCCGTGCTGCAGACTTCGCTGAGCATGTGAGGGGAAAGGAGAAGGACAGCAACTGGGGCTTCGCAGAGGAATACCAGGTGGGCCCTTGGCAGAGGGAGACATCGGTGCCTGCACCCTCCAGTGCGGAAGTGGGGAGCAGCCACGAGTCATACTGGGGGGCAGAAGCCCGCAGGCACGAAGCTGTCTCCTCCTGTGTCTATTTCCATTCTTTTACCCACACTGAGTCCTTGTCATTGCAGTGACCGGGGTCACACGCATGGCAGGTGCTCCTCTAGGTTCGCCCTCCTGTCCTTGGACACTCACGCCCTCCTCGCCAGAGGGACAAGGCCCACCATGGCACCCAAACATTCTTAGTTGAGGTGAATGTGGGGTCACACTTCTGTGGGCTCACACTCTGACTGTGGGATGTCTGGACGGCCGAGAGAGGCTGTGGGCTACAGACTGGACATCGGGGATGGGACTCGCAGCTGTCGCTTGCAGGGCAGGTGCTTGGAGATTCCGAGATATTCCTCCAGGTCCTGTGACGATAGTTTTGGGGACAGGGCACCCAGGCCGTGCTCAGGGCTGACTCCTGGCTCTGTGCTCAGAGATCACTCCTGGTGGGACTCGCTTGGGGGGTCTTTTGCAGTGCTGGGACTGAGCGGGTTCGGCTGCACTCATGGCAGGCGAGCACCCTCTATGCTGTGCTACCTCTCTGGCCCTGACAATGCATTTGCAAATGTTTTTCTCTTTTTTGGGGTATTGGTTGTGCTTTGGGGAGCCATATCTATCTGACCTAGGGCTTCCACCTGGCCCTGTGCTGAGGGATCACTGCGGGGGGCTTGAAGGACTCTATGTGGTGCCAGGGTTGAACCAGCTTGTGCAAGGTGAGCAGCCTCCCACCGCTGCTGTCTCTCTGGCCTGTGATGATCTTCTGGATCCCTCGAGGTCTTGAGTGGTGCCTGGGCCTGGGTCTGTCCTACCCAACAGTTAGCCTCACTGCATGGCTTGTTCTTCCCTGACACCTTTCACTGTCATCCTCTCCATTCCACCATCTCCAACTTCTCCCTAAACCGCAGGACAGTGGCATATACCATGGGTATCATTGAATTGGGGGCAAATGTGGCAGTGAAGGGGCTGAAGAGTTGGCTCCATGTGCTGCTCACAGGCTTCGCCTGCAGAAGACCCAGGTTAGGTCCCCAGTACAAGGTCCCCTGAGCACTGCTGGGAATGATCCCCAAGCACAGAGCTCAGAGGAGCCCCTGAGCACTGCTGGTGTGGCCCTAACAGAGAAAACCAACCAACCCCACCAAGAGACAGTGGCACTAAAGGAGGCCAAGGACACCAGTTGCGTACGGGGGAGGTGGTTGCACTTGGTGGGGCCCGACCCTCCTCTCCTGCCTGCCCCCAGCTCTTGGACCAGAAGGACCAGCCCCAGCCGCTTCAGACGGTGGCTTTGGCACCCGAAAACCAGAGCAAGAACCGATACAGAAACGTGCTGCCTTGTGAGTGCCTCCTCTTGTGGCGGTGTCCCGGCCCCAACGCATCAGCCCTGCTATGGGGATGGGGCCCACTCCTGGGGGCTCCTCGGCTCATGTCTGTCCTCCAAATGCTGCCTTTTCCCCAGATGACTGTGCTCGCGTACCCCTGAAGCCGCTCCCTGGGGAACCAGGCTCTGACTACATCAATGCCAGCTTCATACCTGTAAGGCTGGGGGTTTGGATGTGGACACCCCCGTGAGCCTGGGCAGGAGGGGGCCCTGACCTGTCCATCGACCCCTCACCCCTCAGGGTCTCTGGGAAGCCCAGGAGTTCATCGCCACGCAGGGCCCCCTGCCCCACACTGTTGGGGATTTCTGGCGTCTGGTTTGGGAGCAGCAGAGCCACACCGTGGTCATGCTGACCAACTGCATGGAGTCCGGCCAGGTGAGTGGACTGACCCTTGACCTCTGACCCCTCGCGGACCTCGTCCACTGGACACAGCTGGGGTCATCTGAGTCAATGATCTTGCGAAGGAGGCACTGCCTAGCTGCCTGTGGGTCCTGGGAGACTCGGCCCTGGAATGCTGGGGCCCAGGAGAGAATGGAATCTGGGAGGCCTCTATTTTCTGGCCTCATCCCCCAGGTGAAGTGTGAGCATTACTGGCCATTGGACGCCCAGCCCTGCACCCATGGACACCTCCAAGTGACGCTGGAGCACGAGGATGTGAAGGAGAACTGGACCATCAGGACTCTGAAGCTTCGCCATGTAAGCCCCGCCCCTAGTCCGCCCAACGCCCGCCCTCAGCCCACCCTTAGCCCCGCCCACGGCTCTGCCCACAAGTTATTCCGTAAGCTCCTCCCTCCAGACCTCCCCTAGCTGAGCTTCTCTAGCCCCGCTCACCTGAGCCTTGACCCAAGCCTCCTGGATTGGCTCCCAGAACGCCCCCTCCAAGAACCTCCCTCTATTCCCGAGGCTGGAATCCCCAGGCACCGCCCCCAGCCAGCGGCCAGCCTCTCCCTGGCTCCCCACCTCAAGGACTCTCCTGGTAGATGCAAGAGCAGAAGACGCTGCAGGTGCAGCAGTTTCATTACATAACGTGGCCGGACCACGGCGTGCCCCACTGCCCGGACCCCTTCCTGACCTTCAGGAAGCTCTTCCGCGAGAGGCTGGAACGTTGCTCCCAGGGTGGCCTGCCCGTCGTGCACTGCAGGTGAGGGAGGCCGGCCGGGCGCGGGCCGGGATGGAGAGGGAAGGAGAGCATGTGAGACCACGAAGCGCTGCCGCTGGGTGTGGGTGTCGCTGGGCAGGGCTGTCCACATGTGCGGCCGTCATCCCAGACCTCCGAACTGAGTCACGGAACGCACATCACATTCTGAAACTGGGCCTCTGGCTCCCAGGAGAGTTGGGGTGCTGGGGCACCTAAGGGCAGTGCCAGAGGGGACAGTCCCAGCTAACCTCTGCCTGAACCTCACACCCAGCTCCTGTACCCAGGGTTGAGTGAGACCCAGGTGGGAATATAATCTGTGGTTCAGTCCATTCCTGCTTGATGCCCAGGGGGCCTCAGCTGAGCCCCTCACACGACCTCCCAACCCATCCTGACAGCAGCTTCTGGCCATAGGACCTTCCTGCCACCTCCTGCAGAAGTTACACCATGGCTTGGCCAGAAAGAAAAGCAGACCCTGGTTTAGGCCTCCTGTGTGTAACCTCAGTGATCCAGACCTGAAGGTCACCTGGTGGCTGACTCCGTTACCAGCAGACTCCCAGCTAGGTCAGCCCAGCGTCAGAATAGCAACAGGGGCTGGGGACTGAGAGTGACACAGGCACCAGGGCCCTGTGTCCGGAGGACAGTGTCTCAGATGGGTGGTTGCCTTGCTTCATTGTTTGTCCATGTGCTATATGTTCTCTTTGAAACAGGACATCTTATGCTTTAAAAGAACCAGCTCAGGGGCTGGAGCAATAGCACAGCAGGTAGGGCATTTGCCTTGCACGAGGCCGACCCAGGTTCGATCCCCAGCATCCCATATGGTCCCCAAGCACCGCCAGGAGTAATTCCTGAGTGTAAAGCCAGGAGTAACCCCTGAGCATCGCTGGGTGTGACCCAAAAAGCAAAAAAAAAAAAAAAGAACCAGCTCAAAGCTGGAGTGACATTGCAGCAGGTGGGGCATTTGCCTTGCCTGGAGCTGACTGGGTTCAATTCTCAGCACCCTGTATGGTCCCCCAAGCACCACCATGAGTAATGCCTGAGTCCAGAGCCAGAAATAAGCTCTGAGTACCACCTGTATGGCCCCAAAATAAACAGTCAAAGTGAAGTCACCTCTTGGGAATGGCTCTTTTGGTTTTGTTTTTTGGGTGCACCCAGCTGTGCACAGGGCTGACCCCTGGTTCTGGACTCAGGGATAACGCCTGGCCGGTTTCGAGAGGCCATATGGGGTGCTGAGTGGGGATGAAGCCCAGGTGAGTCGTGTGCAGGGCTGGTGCCCTTCCCGCTGTGTGATGGCTCCAGTGTGGGTTGCCACTCAGCCACTCAAGCATTGTGCGGGGCCAGGACCTCGACCCACTCAGGCCCTCTGCTGCCTCTGAATATGGAGGAACACTGAGTGGTACTCCACAGTCCCTTCACTCTAGCAGTCCCAGTTGCTTCACTAAAGCTGAGGTTTCCTCGACCAGAGCTTGGTTGCCTTGCACACGGCCGACCTGGGTCAATCACTGGCTCCACATAAAGTCCCTTGAGGCTTCCAGGAGTGATCCCAGATCACAGAGTCGGGAGTCGCTGCTGAGCACTGCACAATGTGGGCTCCTCACTGAAAAACCTGAAAGTTGACATCATCAAGAATAACGAAGGTCCACAGATGAACTGGCCACTCACTGCGCAGCGTGTGCCAGTTTGGTGAAGACCCTGTTTCCAGGAAGCCTGGAGTAAATGCCCAGCAACTGGTCCCTAGGTGAGGACCCCACCCCATCCTCAGGATCCCTGACTGACCCTTTCCTGTCCCCCCAGTGATGGCGTGGGCCGCACGGGCACCTTCATTGCTCTGGATGTCCTGCTGCAGCAGCTGGAGTGTGAGGGCTGCGTGGGGCCCTTCCAGTATGTGAAGAAGATGAGGGGAAGCCGGCCGCTGATGGTGCAGACTGAGGTGAGAGGGCGCAGGTGGGCTGGGCGGGGCTGGGTCTCTCCACACACCCACCTCTGTCCACCCTGCACCCCGCAGGCCCAGTACGTGTTCCTGTACCAGTGCATCCTGCGCTTTCTCGAACAGTTTTCGCCCATCCCTTCTGAGGATGAGGGCTTGTATGAGGATATGATGTACGAAAACGTGGGTGCCCTGTAGCCCATGGAGATGGAGCCTGACGCCCTGCCAGCTACATGCAGACTCTGCTTCCTTATTTCTCCCAGATTTAGGCCCCTGGCACCAGGGCCGCATTCTGAGGTTCTGCAGGGAACTCTGTTGAGTCTGAGTGTGTGGGCTGTCCCCAGGACCCACCTAAGCCTGGATCCGGGGTCCCAGAAGGTTCCCAGACAATCACAGCACTTCCTAGATTTTTGTTGGAGGGTCTGGGGGTGAGGGTGGGAGTGCCTAGCCTCAGGGTCTCAGGAATGACCTGCAGTCTGAGGAAGCAGGAATGGGGGTACACAAATCTGGCTGATTGAGAAGCAGGGGCAGGCCGGATGAGCCCTCCATATACTTAAGAATCTAAAGCACTTTTTGAGGTTTTGGGGCTTCTCTGTACCCCGCAGACTGTACATATATTGTCCTTATATCCAGTTATTTATTAAATCACCCTTCTTCCAGACACGCTTGTGCCAGTGGGTTTCTGGACCTGGAAATAGTATTGGGATGGAGGCAAATGTCTCAGGGAGGAAAATAGAGGCACCCACATTTTTGCTTCTGAAAAATGCCTGTTTGCATTGCCAAATCCTAGGGAAGTGGCCTCTTGTATCCTGGTCTAGGTTCGGGGAGTGTCAGACTCAGCGTGGGTTAAGAAGGGGTGATATCTGTCTCTAGGATGCTGGGGAGTCTTTTAGGGCCAGGATAGCTGAGTGTTCAGGTCTCTGGGGAGATGTTTCTATCTGAGGACTGTGTGTGCTGCTTTCCCCGTTTGTTGGAGAAGGGTAAATGCCAGATGGTGGAACAGATGGCAGGGAACCCTAGGGAGAGGCCAGAGCAGCAGGACAGCGAGAAGGGCGCTTGCCTTGCACGCAGCTGGCCCAGGTCCCACCCCCGGCACTCACATGGTACCGTAAGCCCTCCTGGACTAGTCCTGAATGCAGACCAGGAGTTACCCCTGAGCACTGCCAAGTGATACCCCAGAACAAGAAGAGAAAAAAAAGGAAATCCTGGGGAACCAGGATAAATATCCACAGGTGCCTTGGCGATTTGACGGAAGGCAGGAAGCAGGGCGGATCAGGACTTTCACTGACTGGGAACTAAACACGCACAAGTGTTCACATACACAAAGCACATGTGCATATACACGCACATACACAGAGGTCTATACACATGTACCCCCCAACTTCACATTTCCCATCCCAGGCCCCCATCCAGCCTGTCTCTGTGACCCCTGAGCGCCACGGCCCTGTCTGTGACCCACCCTAGAGGAGATATGAAGAGAGACAGCCCCGACTCATTATTTGGGTGGGTCCTGCTCAAGGACAGATAAAAAACCACGACGAATGGCTGTTTCCGCTAATTCTGGAGCCCTTCTAAAGTTAAAGAAGCATGTTCCTGTGCCCTGAGTTTGTCATCACTGCCCACGCTGAGCCTTCCAAGAGCTGTGCCCTATCCATGCGCTGTGCTGTGTCACTGCCCTGGGTCCCAGCACCGCAGAGTCCTGACAGTTGGGGCAGGCACTGCAGTCTCCACATGGGGGGAGGTTACTCCCAGAACGCACCCAGCTGTCCCACGTCTTCCCGGGTCCCTGGACACACAAGCATCAGATGGCTCGGGCAAGCCTCCATTCCATCTGCAGTGACACTTTCTCAGTCCTGTCTCCACGTGGGTCTGGTTTTGGCCTGGGACACACCTGTTGGGGACACAGTGCAGCTGACTGCTATACTCTAGAGGACCCGGGAACAGGACTGAGGTGAGGGACTAAGGAAGTGGGTGGACATTGGTTTGGGCTCAAGGACTCGGAGCACATCCAGGGTTGTGGTCTCTGTCTCTGGCAGGCTGCAACCTGGTCTCTTCCCAACAGCTGCAGAGACTTCTTCCCGCCCCCACCCATAAGTTCATGAAAAGTTAGAGATCAGGGGCCGGGAGGTGCCCCAGAGTAGCAAGGCTTGACCCTGGTCCTCTGATAACCACCTGCCCCAAGAGAAACTTAAAAGGGTCAGAACATGGCTCAGTGATAGAGCACTTGTCTTGCACCTGTGAGATCGAGTTTGATCCCCAGCATCAGCCACAAACAAAAGAATTAAAGGTGCAGTGCCCCCACTTTCTCCCCCGACCAGCTGCTGTTGGATCAAGAGCCCAGGAAGTGAGACATATCCTGAGCCAGAGCACAAGGCTGGCGTACGGCTGCACAGGGGACGGGGTGACCAGGGCAGCCAACTGCTCTGCCAGCATAGCTGCTACAAGAGGACGGTCAGGGTGGAGAGCCACGTAGCGGAGAGCCCGGGATGGGCACTGTAATGGGAGAGCTGTCCGAGATGAATGCATGCGTTCGGGAAGTACTGACTGGTCTCCAGGTGATCCTCAACAGAAAAGGGGACCTGGATTTAGGGTCTACACCAGGTGATACTCGGATTACTGCCAGGGGTGCTCAGGATACCAGGGGACATTGGGAATCCAACCCAAAGCTCCTCCCAACAGCACTCACAGGTGGGCTGCTATGGTGGGGCTCCACCAGCAGGGGGAGATGGTGCTTGTAGCGAGTTGATTTCTTGGTCCCAGAGGTCCTGGCCTGTTTTAGGACTGGAGGCACAATGCAGGGGGGCAGAGTTTTTGCCTTGCACATGGCAGACTCAGGCTTCATCCCCAGCACCACATGTGGTCCCAGGAGCCCCACCAGGAGTGATCTGGAGGTGCAGAATCAAGATCTTTGATCATTTTTAAAAAATGCTTTCTGGGTCACACCCAGTGATGCTCAGGGATTACTTGTGCCTCTGCACTCAGGAATTACTCCTGGCGGTGCTTGAGAGGCCCTATGGGAGGTTGGAATTGAACCCAGATTGTCTGGTGAAAGGCAACACCCAACCTGCTGTACTGTCTCTCTGGCCCTTGAGCATTTTGGGGTTGATGCCAAACCAAAACCAATCCCCACCAAAAAAAAAAAAAAATCTGTGGCTGGCGTTACAGTGCAGCAGGTAGGGCACTCATCTTGCAGGTGTCCAGCTTGGGTTTAATCCCCAATATTCCAGATGGTCTCCAAGCCCAACAGGAATGATTCCTGAGTCCAGGAGTAACCCCTGAGGACCACCGTGTGTGGCCCCTAACAAGGTGCCTGCTGGAGAGAGTACAGGTACTTGACTTTCACCCAGGGATTCCCTGAGCACCATCAGGACTGACCCGTGATGGGTGCAGGGAGGGCACAAGTTGTCCCTTCATGAGAACAGATACCCAGTTGGTGAGGATGAGTAGTTGTGAAGCCCTGAGTTGAGTCCCTAGCACCACATGCACACACACACACACACACACACACACACACACATGGTTTCCTGGCCTTTAGTAATGGACTGCAGTTAGGAATTACTTCACGGTGCTCAGGGGACCACATAGAATGCCTGGGATTGAACGTGGGTTGGCTGCGTGCAAGGTAAATGCCTTCCCTGCTGCACTATCACTCCAGCCCCAGACTGTATCTTGTTTGGGGGCTAAACCTCAAGGAGCTCAGGGCTTTTTGCTCTGCTTGGGAGCACTTTACTCTTGGCAGTGCTTGGGGGACCATAGGTAGTGCCGGGTTCAAACCTAGCTTAGCTGTGTGAGGCCAAAGGCCCTCCCTGCTGTACTGGCCCTCCTGCCCCACGTCTCTCTCCACTGCAGTGGTGGTTATGCCATGAATTCAAGGGACAGAGCAGCTCAGGGGTGGGCAGCAGAAAGTGGGAGGGCACTTGCCTTACACACCTCGGACCCAGGTTCCTCCCCATATGGGCCCCTGACACTGAGCGATCACTGAGCACCTCTGGGTATGGCCAAACCCAAAAAGTGATCCAGGTGACATGTGGGACAGTTCCTAAGGGTGTAGTGTGCCTGAAAAGCACAAGTCTCCAGTTGGATCCCTGACCCCATGGATCCCCGTCTCTGAATGTGAGGTCACAGAGCTGGGCTGAACATCAGTGGAAATAGTTCCTGGGACCCAGAGCACTTCAGAGGAACCCCCACCTCAGAAAGGACATGGATGCTTCTTTTAAAACTGGTGAGTAGAGGTCAGGGGTAGTTCAAAGGTATGGTTACATGCAAGAGCCCTGGGCTCAATTTCTGGCACTGCATGGTCCCCAGCACTGCCAGATGGAGCCCCCAATCAAAAATGCAGTGACTAAGTCTGGAGCCTCGTTTGCAGTGATTGAACTCCAGTGTCTGCTGTTGGTATACAACATCCCATAATCTCAGGCCTAGCTAGGCCTGGATGTAAACGGTTTATGTTTTGGTTACTATAACTTTAAATGGCGTTTACTGTTTCCGTTGGTTGATTTGCATATTTGCCTATGTGTCTGAATATGATTGGTTGGTTTGTTAATTTAATAAATAAAAGGAGGTTGAACAGGCTGCTCTCAGGCAGGCCATAACACAAAACCTCCGGAGGCAGTCCTGTGATCCTCCCCCAAAAAATGTCTATTTCTTCTACGAGTAAAGTGCCTCTGACTCTCCAATAAAATTGCAACATTGTTACAACAGTCTGCTTCCTGCTTTCCAGAGTACATGTTAGTACTGGGGTACATGGAGCCTGGGGACCTCTACTCAATTTCACCAAGTTCCTAGGACTCGATAATAATTCCAACATGTAAAAACATTAAGAACTTTTTTCTTTTTTCTTGGAAAAAAATAAAAGCCAGGAACTAATGATTTTCCTTCCCTTTCCTCATCCCCTCTTTCCTTCTGGAAGAATCCAGGCCATAGGCCCTGGGTGGGAGTGAGCAGTATTGCTCCCAGTGTGGGGTGGGAAGTGCAGGTGTGTCGGGAGGCGGCACCTGGGTGGGCTGAGGAGGGAGTTCTCTGGCTGACAGGCCTGAGAATGGGGATTTCCTGGGCAAGGGTGAGGGGTCAGGGTCAGGATGGAGCCTGCGCCTGGAGGAGACGGGCTCAGCGGTACAAAATGCAGCAGCAGAGCCTGCTGGGAAGAGAGGGTTAGACCTGAGGAACAGGGTTTTGTGCTCAGGGTCCCCCTGGCAGAGCTTTGGTCACCCCATATGCTGTGCGGGAATGGAATCCAGCCCCTAAAGCAAAGCACATGCTCAGCCTGTTGAGTCCCTGTATTTTAAAAAATTTATATTTTGGAGGGGAGAAATTAGGGCACAGCCATTTTGCTCCAGGCTTATTGTTGGGGTCTCAGCAGCCAGTCTGAGACCCTGGCCAAATCCCCTGCCCTTAGAGACAGAAACAGGCTCTCTTCAAACAGGGCCCCAAGGCCCTGTGCCAGCACTCCACCCAGAAGGGCTCCCTGGTCGAGGAGACAGTGGGATGAAACTTGAAAGTCACCACTTGTCTGAGCTAAGCATACCCGGCCTTGGAAGGAGGGAACATAGATCATCAATTAACATATGTAAAGGGCCTAGCAAAATGTTTTCTTCAGAGCTGATAACCAGGTGTCCATCCCACCCACTCCTCCCTAAAATTTCTTCTTTAAATATTGGTATGTGAGCTCAATAAAATGAGAGTTGTGTTGACCTCCAACTCTCCCCTCTTTGCGTGGTTCTTTCTCGATGGCGGCGATAGGGTGGCCGCGGTGCGCAGGGGGGCAGGGCAGAGGCGTCTTCCCTTCCCACTCCCTCTCCTATAGGGAGTAAGTCCGGTGGCTGGGGGATCATACTCCAGTTTGCCGGGGTCTAATGGCCAGGACCCTGACATCTGGCGCCCGAACAGGGACGGTGTGGACGTGGACAGCAAGGACATCGCTGGAGCAAGGTATGATCCCCTGACACCCCGAATCCATGCAGTAAAATAGGCGACTGCAAGGAGAAACCAGGCTGGGAATTCTGGAAGGGGAATGCAACGGAGCTAAAGCTCTGCCCCCTGATAGTAAGGCAGGCTATCAGAAGAGTCCTCCTCGGGACAGGACTGTTTCAGTCAATTCTCACTTTGTTTTCGCTTCTCCCCCTGCCTATGGGGTGCCTAGCATCTGTTCTGTATTGTCTCATTCTTGCTGTGTATTTTCAAAAGGCCAGCAGCAACCACCTTTTTCCCCGCGGGCACGGGTCGAGCACTTAAATGCCACAGGGCGCTCGCCGCTAGAAAAGACACCCGTGATAGGATGAGGGGGTCACAGCCTCGGGTTCCAGATAAACTCGAGTCCCCCGCAGAAGAAAAACTGTGCAACGGGCAGGAACTCGTAAATAAGCATTCCATCCGTCACCATTTATTGCGGGCGCTGCTGAGTCTCTCTCCTCCGTATTCTTTCCTTTGCCTCAGTGGTCTCCTAGAGGGGCCATCATCTATCCTGACCTTTTTGACCCTACTAGACTCCCTAACATCATGGGCAACTCCATTCAGAAGGTGCATCACCCGGCTCTGAAAGCCCTATGTTATCTGCTAAAGAGTCGGGGGCTAGAATTCTCTGAAGATAGGGCAGCTAAGATCTGGGGCACTATCCTTGAGGTGGCTCCGTGGGTTCCCACTGGGGACCTCTTCTCCTGGGACACCTGGATCAGGTAGAAAAGCTTGTTAGGGGACAGACAGAAAAAACAGGCAAAAGTCCCCCACCAGGTTTGCATGCAACAGTAGCAGATCTAAAAGCATGCTTCCAGGCGTGGCCTGGAGAGTGGGCCTCTCCAGATTCTAAACAAGCAGCTGTCTCAGGGCCGCCCCTTACTGATCAGGACATAGAAGATGAGTAGCTGAAGAAATTCTTGGGGGAGATAGACCTGAGCCTGTTCACCCCACTGCCCCTCCAGAAGGAGCTTCTACTCCCTTTTTCGACCCAAGACTGGAGAAGGACTGTTGGAAACCCCTCTGGGCCTTCCCGGTTCAACCCGGGGGGAGCCTGGCCTGCAGTTTGATATGGGGCGCTTTCTTTAAGGAAGAATGCCACACGCAGGCAGACCGCAATGCTGCTGCCCAACCCCCATCCCCATAACATACAGGCAGCAGATCAGTGGAGCGCAGGCCCCCAGCAGGCAGTCATCCCGGACCCTTATCAAGATCAGGTTCGAGCCTTGGCGTTATCAGCCTGGAGGCGGCTTGAGGAAGCCCCTCTGAGGCTCCCCGGGGTGGAATGCAACAAACTACAGAGCATAGGGCCGCTTGTACGGGCATGAAAACCAGCCCCATAGATAATTGGACATGTGCTACCCAAGATTCAGGGTCCCCTACGCAGACCCAGGTTCTAACTGCAACCTTGCAGAATCAGAATAAACTACAGAAGGGGCAACCCCCAGGCTTGTCAATAAAAGGGGGAAAAGAGACCAGTGTGCATGTTAGCATCCCCATTGTCAGCGGGGCACCACCAAAGATACCCATACTGCTGGCGGCAAGGAGTTCAAAGGACAGCTAGACTCAGCCGCAGATAGAACTATGATTAGAATTGAGGAGCCCCTTCCAGAATGGAAAGAAATGTGTCACTAAGGCAGCCTATCCCCATGTCTGATAAGAAGATACTAGTTCCCTGCCTCAAACTAGTCTTGGCCAAGAAAGAAAAATGCTAGCATCTGACCACCTTAGGTTTCAACAACTTTGAAAAGGTTTTGCCGGCTTATATCAACAAAAGCGCTTTTTTGATCCATTTCTAACAAGCAGGAAACTGGCTGATCAGGTTGGGAAATGGGGAAGCAATGTTCCCAATCGGCTGACAGGGCTCACTTTGCCCTGGGGACTGCCCCCTCCATTCTCAGTCTATCAGTTTTCTCCCTGCCCTTTCTGAAGGATCAGATCGATCAATCAACTGCTGATGTGTGCACATGTACATGTAGTGATTTTAGTCAGTTTATTGTCCTTCTGTCTGTCTGTCTGTCTGTCTGTGGAACACTCAAGTGTTAGAGTTAGTTTAAAGTCAGCAATTCTTAGACCTGGGCAAATAAAATCAAGGGAGGTCAGAGTGATATGAAGCCCAGCAATTTAAAAGATCTAGGTATCTTTGGAACTTGTTAGATCAGGATTAAACAAAGATTTCTAATCAGAATGTGGCGCCTACAAAGAAATTAAAATTTTCAATCTAAATTTCTTATTGGAAGAACATTAATAGTTGAAATTATTTTGAATTCCAGTATCTGTACTATCTAAGAAAAGCTACAGGATTAGAGCCAGAAACTAAAGTGAAATAAGAGTTCAGAGAATACAAGGCTTTATCCTACAAGCTTCAGCCAATTTAATAATAATAATAAGAAGAAGAAGCCATTTTATAAACAATAGAGGTACAGAAGACATTAAAATTAAGTTTCTTCATGTTTTCATAAACAGTGGCTGTTCAAGTATTTTCTTACGCTAATACCAAAGTTTGGTAAGAACCAAAGGCCTTTTTCTGTGTCTGAAAGCATGTTTGTATTATTGTAAAGTATCTGGTATAGAAAATTCATGATTTGAAATAACTAAGGCAGAAGAACTATTGTCTAAATGTGTATATTTGTTTGCATCTGAATTGGATTGTTAGAACAACTGACCCAGGGGCATCTCAGGCAGTCAACTAGCCCCTGGACCATCCCTGTGTTTGTCATCTGAAAAGCCTCAGGGAAGTGGAGAATGCTTTAGGACCTTAGGAAGGTAAATGAGCGAATGAGAATCCAGGGGATCCCATTGAGGGAAATGCCTTGGTTTCAACAACTTTGATTGTAGCCTCTTCCTAACTGTTCTTGATATAAAAGACTGCTTTTTTTTTTCATCCCCCTACACCCAAATGATTGTGAAAAATTTGCCTTCTCAATCCCCAGCACCAATTTTTCAGGCCCAGATGAGAGATATGAATGGACAGTACTGCCCCAACGTATGGCAAATAGCCCCTCTTTTGCCAACAGTATGTAGCATCCTTATTGACACCCATACAAGAAATGACTAATGTAATTCTTTATATTTATATGAATGATGTTATAATAGGGAGCCCCAACGAGGCTGTTGTCAGCCAAGCATATCAGAAACTCCAGGAGCTCTTGAAAGAAGGTTTAGACATTGCCCCTGATAAATTTCAAAAGTTGGCACCTTTTTCCATCCTTGGTACTACCCTCTGGCTCGACCATGCCACCCCTCTAAAACCCCAGCTCAGTGTACAGGAAGCCTATTCTCTCCCTGAGTTGCGAAGACTCTTAGGAGAGATTAACTGGCTCCGGGTGTGGATCCCTATCTCCTCAGGACAGCTTGCCCCCTTGTCCTCAGCACTGAGAGGACGAGAGCTGGCAGATGTTATTGAACTAGGGCCTGCGGAAAGAGCTGCGCTAAAACCAGCTTTTAAAACAAAAAGGGGGAACCAGCCCCCACCAGCAGTTAGGACTTGCACTCTTCACATTAAATATATTAAATTTTTCAAAAGTATGCCTTTTCACCGGCACTGGCAACTAAAAATTTTAGAGCTACTTAGCAAAAGGCTATTAAGGGGTTAATTTCAGATGTCAGCCCTATAGTCTGAAGCCACAGCATTGTACATTCCCAGCTCAGCCAGCCCTGCCTCAGTTGAAGACTGTATTTCTGACCCTCCCTAACCTCAACAGTAAATTCTAATCACACTTTCACCCAGCAGATAAGACTTGCTAATTTAGTTTGTTAACTCTTCTTCCAGGTATCTGGTTCTTGCAACTTTATAAATGAGAATGGGCTTGGGAAACAATTGATTCTTATATTTGCATTAAAATCTGACAGACACACAAAAAAGAAATAGTGGGAAACCTCCTTGTAGGAGGAAAAGTCTATGCTTATATTTTGACAGATAAACACCTACTAATGTACTTTGGGTCCTGCTATGGCTTCATCTGGAGTAAACTTCATCCTCCTGGTATAGACCTCAAACCACCTGAGACTCCACAACCCTCCAAACTTCAACCTCAAACAGATCTCAGCTGGAAATCACAAGCAAATCTGAGGAAGAGTCAGCGACAAAGGACCCCCATAGGGAAGGACAGGCTAATCCTGAACCTCAGAGAATTTTGTACACAAGTGTAAAATCCTTACTGTTTCATGGTAATCTATGAGTGTTTTAATCCTTAAAAAGTGTTTTCCTAGAAATCAGAATTCTAAAAATGTCTCCAGGTTAATACATGTTGTAAGAACTTTAGTTGTGAGCATCTTTAAATCCATAAGAACTGATATAATGTTTGTGACTGCAGAGTAGTTTTGCCATGTTAAATAAGATGATTGCCAACTTGTGTCCAAACTTGTGATATCATTTTGTACCAGTTTCACTGAGTTTAAACTTGTGGGATGACTACATCTGTATGTCTTAAGTCAGAAAGATAATGTATGGAGATATCATCAGTGAAAAGTAGAAAAGCAAAGTGTAGTTGGCTTTGAAATGGAAAAGTTATAGGACATAATGGATGTAAAGGAAGTTTGAGGTTGTGTTTTGAGGAAAAGAAACTGTAATCAATTCATATTGTTGTAAAAACTCTTTAAAGTATATCTGCAGAATTGTTCCAGTATCCAGACTCCTGTTACAGTGCTCTTGGATCATTGCCCTGAATCCTTTACTATAAAGGAGACTCTTTACCCCTACAGGTAACCCATCAGCCCATTCAGAAGAGGGAGGTGATATCTACTCTAACCATAGCCACGCTGTTTGGAATTGGACTGGCAGGAGCCAGAACCGGTATCGCTTCATTCGCGACCCAGCAGAGTAGATTCTCATCCCTCAGAGCGGCCATCGATGAAGACTTGGAGAGGAACGAGACCTCCATCAGTCATCTTGAGAAATCCCTGACGTCCCTGTCAGAAGTGGTGTTGCAGAACAGGAGAGAACTGGACTTATTAATGTTGCAGCAGGGGGGTTGTGTGCCGCATTAGGGGAAGAGTGTTGTTTTTATGCTGACCACACTGGAGTTGTTCGTGATTCTATGGCTAAGCTGAGAGATGGGATAGCTAAGCGAAAAAGGGAGCGTGAGGCACAAGAAGGAAGGTTTGAGAGATGGTTTAGAATGTCACCTTGGCTTACCACACTTGTGTCTGCCCTGGTTGGGCCGGTCATTTTGCTGTTGTTACTTCTAACTCTTGGACCATGTATTGTAAACCGCCTTGTTCAGATGATAAGAACCCGATTCGGGGCTGTGGTAATGCTTACCCACGCAATAGATAAACTTGCAGACCCTCGGCCAGGAGATGCAGCCTGGGTGCATGTGGCCATGGAAGGAGTGCGTGTGTCACCTAGCCACCACGCGGGGAACAACGCTGGGTCGGAGAGCCAGAGACGGGTAAGACCTCAGAGGAGGCAACCTAAGACAGGCCCGACCCCTAAGGCCCCAGCGTGAGGCTGTCGGGTGGCCCCCGGCAGCTGGCTCTTATAAAACAAAAAGGGGGAGATGTTGGGGTCTCAGCAGCCAGTCTGAGACCCTGGCCAAATCCCCTGCCCTTAGAGACAGAAACAGGCTCTCTTCAAACAGGGCCCCAAGGCCCTGTGCCAGCACTCCACCCAGAAGGGCTCCCTGGTCGAGGAGACAGTGGGATGAAACTTGAAAGTCACCACTTGTCTGAGCTAAGCATACCCGGCCTTGGAAGGAGGGAACATAGATCATCAATTAACATATGTAAAGGGCCTAGCAAAATGTTTTCTTCAGAGCTGATAACCAGGTGTCCATCCCACCCACTCCTCCCTAAAATTTCTTCTTTAAATATTGGTATGTGAGCTCAATAAAATGAGAGTTGTGTTGACCTCCAACTCTCCCCTCTTTGCGTGGTTCTTTCTCGATGGCGGCGATAGGGTGGCCGCGGTGCGCAGGGGGGCAGGGCAGAGGCTTCTTCCCTTCCCACTCCCTCTCCTATAGGGAGTAAGTCCGGTGGCTGGGGGATCATACTCCAGTTTGCCGGGGTCTAATGGCCAGGACCCTGACAGCTTATTCTTCCACGGTTACGCCTGTTTGGGGCTCAGGGAACCCTTTGTGGTTCTGGGAATCAAAACGAGGTCAGTCACATTCAGACCAGTGCCTTATCCGCTGTACTATCTCTGAGTTCTCCTGAGGATAATGTTCGGAATCGATCTCAGTTGTCTGTGTTGATGTTGCATGTGAGGCAACATCACACTTTGCTTCCATTCATTCCATGGCTCTCCCCTGCTGACCATCGTGAATAGTTCCCCGTGAATGGGGGTGTCCAGTGATCCATTCAGGATCCTGCTTTCTATTCTTAGGGGTTATACCCAGAAATGGTATCAGTGAATCATAAACCCTACTTATGAGGGATGGCGTTGGGCCACACCTGGTGGTGACCAGGGCTTCCCCCTGTCTTCTGTGTTCAGGGATCACTCCTGGAAGGCTGGTGGGGGAGGGGTAAGGATCCAACTGGGGTCGAGAAGTCAGCTGCTTGCAAGGCAAGTTCCTCACTCCTGTACTATCTCCCCTGTGACCCCAGACCACCTTTTTTACCCATCAGTTCCTCCCTGGTCTCTCCTAAAGGACGTGATCTCAGCTATGGCGTCAGCTGCAATGGCATATTAATGACAACATTTGGGACAGTAGCTGAAAAGGGGAAAAAGATGGACAGAAACAGATGATGGACAAACACACAGAGACACAATTACACACACACACACAGAGACACACAGAGGCACACGCATACACACACATACGCACACAGAGAGAAATGCAGCTTAATACCTGGGGGGATAAACACAAGGACAAGCTGCTCTCTGTGGGTGCCAGAGGTGGGCGGCCCTGGGCATGAGGTGTAGGATCAGGAGGTTCAGGCTGTGCTATTGGGGGAGGGTCACACACAATGCTCAAGGCTGACTCCTGGCTCTGCACTCAGTGCTCTATGTGCCATGTGGGGTACGGGGCATTGAATCCTAGTCAGTCTCATGCAAGGCAGTGCCCTCCCCACTGTGCTGTGACTCTGGCCCAACTGCTTTTAGGGTCTTGGTAGGAAACTGAGAGCGAGAGCAGCCCCTCGGTCCCAAGATCGGGCTCTGCCTCCCTCTCTCCAGCTTCCACAAAGACATCCGTGCTGCAGACTGCCCGAGCACATGAGGGGAAAGGAGAAGGACAGCAGCTGGGGCTTTGCAGAAGATTACCAGGTAGGCCCGAGGCAGAGGGAGACATGGGAGCCAGCACATCCGCTGCGGGAGTGAGGAGCAGCCATGTGTCCTACTGGGGAGCAGAAGCCCGCAGGCACGAAGCTGTCTCCTCCTGTGTCTATTTCCATTCTTTTACCCGCACTGAGCCCTTGTCGTTGTGGTGACCGGGGTCAAACGCGTGGCAGGTGCTCCTCCAGGTTGCCTTCATGGCCTTGGACACACACGCCCTCCTCGCCAGAGGGACAAGGCCCGCCATGGCACCCAAACACTCTTAGTTGAGGTAATGTGGGGTCTCACCTCTGTGGGCTCACACTCTGGCTGTGGGATGTCTGGACGGCCGAGAGGGCTTTGGGCACAGGCTGGACATCGGGGATGGGTCTCGCAGCTGTCTCTTGAAAGGCAGGTGCTTGGAGTCTCTGAGATATTCCTCCAGCTCCTTTGATGGTATTTTTGGGGACGGGCACCCTGGCAGTGCTCAGGGATGACTCCTGGCTCTGTGCTCAGAGATCACTCCTGGTGGGACTTGTTTGGGGGGTCCTTTGTGGTGCCAGGACTGAGCTGGCTCAGCTGCACTCACAGCAGGCGAGCACCTTCCATGCTGTGCTACCTCTCTGGCCCTGGCAATGCGTTTGCAAATGTTTGTTGCTTTATCAGGGTGTTAGTTTTGCCTCAGGGAGCCATATCTATCCGATCTCGGGCTTCCACCTGGCTCTGTGCTGAGGGATCACTGCATTGGGGCTTGTAGGACTCTATATGGTGCCAGAGATCAAACCCTAGTAGGCCTCGTGAAAGACAAGCGACCTCCTCACTGTGCTCCAAATGTGTGTTTTGCTACACCTGATGTGGGTGTCACCTCCAGCAGCAGGGAGAGGGGAACTGAGTTCTGCTGCGGAAATGTTCTAAGTCGATCCCAGTTCTCCAAACTTTCCACATATTGAAACTGAGCAGCAGAGACGTGCCTTGCTCTTCACATCCCTCGAGCCGCGAGGAGACTGGCACCACGATTCCCGAGACACCTGCAGCGGGAGAAGGGAGACGACACAGTGGGGGCTCTGCATCCCTCAACAGCGATAGCATAGCTACAAAGCATGCCGAACTGTGTGGGGACATGTGGCCTCTTGTGTCGGTGTCTGAGGACCCTAAGACCCCCGGCTGCCTGCGCATCTCTCCTAGTGACTCGGGAAGGGCCGTAACAGTCCACGGAGGAGGGATCGGGTCCAGGTGAGGCGAAGTTGTGTAGGGGACTCTGAGTGAGACTTGGCACGACATCAGCACTGACCTCACGGTGGAGAGGTCAGGGGTCAGAGGACGGTGCATCTAGCTTGGGGGTTATGACAGGGGCAGTGGGGGCTACAGTGAAGCTGCTGCTCTGTGAGAGCTGCATGGGCAGCCAAGGACCCTAGGGACTGCTTTGGGGTGCTTAGTCCTCTGTGTTCCAGTCGGGGTCTGTGTAGTCTCCAGCAGAGAGGCAGCCCCTGGATTGAGGCGCCTCTGCCTGGTGGGGAGCGGCCGGCACGGATCAGCGCGTGGGCCAAGAGAGCACAGAGGAAGGAGCCTGACTTGCCTGGACTGACCTGACATGCCCGGCACCTCACAGGGGAGTCCCTGAGCCCCACCAGGGGAGATAAGAAAGCATTGCCAGGCATGGCCCCCAACCCCAAATTAAAAAATGACTCAGAATCAGGTTGGGGGGCATGGCTGGGCCCCTGGGTGTTCACTGGGGGTCAGGATCATATATGGGGAGGTGAGGTGGGGCTGGGCCACCATATCCTCCTGATTGGACCTGCCCTGGGGAAAGTCCAGCAGGTGGAGGCTGGGGCAGGACACCGGGTGCCTGGAGCAGTCTGGAGCCATGGGCAGCGCTGGTGGAGGCCGCTGGGCCTGGGGGCACCTGGTGCTGCTGCTGGTGAGTGTACCTGCTGACCAGGGCCGGGAGCTCCAGGCCAGGATGCTGTGGGGGCCCAACACTGATCTGAGGTCACTGTCCGGATTCTGGCGCATGACAGAGCACATGAACAATACCCAGGGCTGGAGGCTGCTCTGGGGAGGGGGAAAGTCAGGAAATGTCAGGACACCACCCCCAGGGTACCAGGTACCACTGGGGACACAGGATTTCCCAGAGGAGAGGTAAAGCTTCCTCAGCAAAGACGGGGATACATGCTAGCCTGCTCCCTCAGACAGGAAGCCCTGCCTCCCCACCCTGCCTCCTTCCTCAGACCCAAACCCTCCTGTCTTAGACTCAGTAGTTCATCCTTTAATACCCTCCTCCCTCACTCCCAACCCCATGAGTCTAAGCCTCTTTCCTGATCTGGGTCTGGGCCCCCAGCTTCTTCCCTCAGACCTGATGTTCCCTGTCCTGCCTTGGTCCCCAAGGCTGTGTCAGGACGTGAAACCTTTAACTTCATCTCTGGGCGTTTGAGTGAAGCAGCCACTGGGTCCTTGGAGTTCCGCCTCAATCCCACAGCACTACTGACACATTGACACACTCAGACACACTCATACACACACTCACAGGCCCACACTCATACAAACTATCATAGGGTTCACCATACACACACTCACACTCACATGTTCCCACACACAAACACACACTATCACAAGGCTCAGTATACACACGCACACATGCTCACACTCTCGTGCAACACTCACACTTACACTCTCACAGGAAGGGGGTTGTTTAGGATCAGCCTCAGGAGGGGATCCCATGGGTGGGCCATGGGGCACAGCATGAGGAAAGGACAGGGCTGTGACCGTCCCCTCTACTCCCTCAGGGTCTGTGCATCTGGACAGCAGCTGGAGCTGGTGAGTCTCTGAGGACAGGGCCATGTTGAGGTGCCACTTGGGTCCTGGACACTCGGGAAAATAGAGGACTCTGGTGGGAAGCAGAGGAGGGTGGAACTGAGAGAGGGAGTGGGACGGACAGGGACAGATTGGTCCCCTGCACTGATCTTTTCTCACCATTCCCAGGCCCCAACCCTGTCAGGAACCTCATGGCTGAGAGCCAGACCAACAGCTCCGGCACTCTGAGCTGGGAGGACCCCAAGGGCCCAGCCAACGCTGCCTACACCTACCGTATCAAGTGGACTGAACATGATGTCACAGACATCACGGACACCACGTACAAGGTGGAGGGCCTACAGCCCGCCTCTCAGTACAGTTTCTCGGTGTGGGCAGTGAGCAACTGTCAGGAGAACACAGCGGAGATCGTCACTGCGTCCACAGGTGAGAGCCCGGCTGTGAGTGTGCAGGGGGGAAGGTGACAGGAGCCTAGAGCAGCTGTCAGCACTCGGTCACCACACTCAGGACCCAGGACAGACCCTTGCTATGATGTAACTGGTGGGCCTGCAGGACAGACAGGGACATTGGGACGGAAGGAGCCCTGCTGCCTGTCTCCCAGGCTGGGCGGCCCTGTGTTCAGTGATGATTTTTATTAAAAAAGAGTTTTGTTTTGGTTAGTTTTGGTTTGGGTTTGTTTTCTTGGATTTTTGATCTCACCCAGCAATGCTAGGGGTTACTCCCACCTGTGCACTGACGAATTCCTCCCAGTGGTGCTCAGGGGACAAGAAAGGGATGCTTGGATCCAATCTGGGTTGGCCACATGGAAGGCAAACAGCTCTCTGCTGTACTACAGTTGGGTCCCTGCATACTTTTATATTGAGTTGCTCTAGTTCATAATATTCTTGAAAATACCGTTATTTTGCTCCTTTTGTGTTTTGATGGTGTTGTTGTTTTTTGCTCTTTGGGTCACACCTGGCGATGCTCAGGGGTTACTCCAGGCTCTGCATTCAAGAATTACAACTGGGAGTGCTGAGGGAGTGTATGGGATGCCGAGGATTGACAGGGATGGGCATGAGTCCTGCTGCCTGTCTCCCAGACTAGGCAGATCTTAATTCATTTATGATTTTTTTTTAAAAAGAGTTTTCTTGGGACTGGAGTGATAGCACAGCAGGTAGGGTGTTGCCTAGCAAGCGACCGACCAAGGTTTGATTCCCAGCATCTCATATGGTCCCTCGAGCACCACCAGGAGTGATTCCTGAGTGCATGAGCCAGGAGCAATCACTGTACAATGCCATGTGTGACCCAAAAAGAAAAAAAATAGAGTTTTGGTTTGTTTTTGTTTTCTTGGCTTTTGATTCTCACCCAGCAACGATCGGGGCTACTCCTGCCTGTGCACTGAGGAATTCCTCCCGATGGTGCTCTGGGAATAAGAAGGGATACCGGGGATCCAATCTGGGTTGGCCACATGCAAGGCAAACAACTCTCCCCTATACTATCACTGGGACTCTGGGTACTTTTATATTGAGTTGCGCTAGTTCATATTCTTCTTGAAAACACCATTATTTTGCTTCTTTGGTTTTGGAGCCACACCCGATAGTGCTGAGGCTTAACAATCCTGCCTCTGAACTCGGGTCACTTCTCAGAGGCCTCTGGGGTGGGGTGTGAGGCTTGAACACGAGTCACCCCCTTGCAAAGCAGCGCCTGCCGCTCTGCTTTCCTCCGCCCTTAGCATGTTTCCCAGCTGCAGAGCTCAGGCTGAGGTCTCGGGGGCTGAGATGGATTCTAGAGCAGGATCTTGGGGTGTTTCTCTCCCCAGATATCCTTGGCTAAGGGGCCAGAACAGTGGGATCCCACAGAACAAACAACAGAACCAGAATGGGGAAGACCAGGTGCCCAGCCCTGGCCACTGTGGACACTGTGACCATTTGACTCTTGTTTCCAATGAACTCAGCCCATGAGCCCGTGTGCTGATGTTCAGCCCCTGTTCCACACCCCAACCCCGTCCAGCACAAACCCACCAGATCACGTGTAGGCACTTGAATTAAAGTCCGGGAAAACAGCTAATGTGCTTCTCCTGGGTCGGACCAGATTCTGGGAGGGGCTCCAGCCCATTCTGGCTCCCACAGCCCTGGGCTGTGCTGGACATTGGGCACGTTTCTGTCCACGCAGTCAGTGGAGAGAATAAAGCCTTGGCTGTGCCCAGAGCCCTGAGCAGGGCAGAGTAGCCCCTGACTGTGGGACAGAAGGCAGATGCTGCCTGGGGCTGCTAGTGAGAGCTGCTCTGAGCAGGTCTGGTGTGGGGGTACAGGGGTTCACACCCGGACCTTTCGCACAACTATGGTGGAGGCAGGGACGGGCATTTGGTGGTGCTTCAGAGGGTAAATATGCCTTGACAGACCAGGATCTTCCATGCTGACTTGGTCCTTCTCTGCTATTCCCAGACCCCAACCCTGTCAGGAACCTCACGGCTAAGAGCCAGACCAACAGCTCCGTCACTCTGAGCTGGGACGTCCCCGTGGCCCCAACCAACGCTGCCTACACCTACTGGATCAAGTGGACTGGACATGATGTCACAGACATCACGGACACCACATACAAGGTGGAGGGCCTGCAGCCCGCCTCTCAGTACAGTTTCTCCGTGTTTGCGGTGAGCAACGGTCAGGAGAGCACAGCAGAGGACATTACTGCATTCATAGGTGAGAGCCCGGTGGTACGTGTGCAGGGCGGAAGGTCACAGGAGACTAGAGCAGCTGTGAATACTCAGTCACCACTCTCAGGACCCAGGACAGACCCTCACTATGATGTGCCAAGTGGGCCTGCAGGACAGACAGGGACATCTGGCATGGACATAAGCCCTGCTGCCTATCTCCCAGGCTGGGCGCCTCTGTGTTAATTGATGATTTTTATTTAAAAAAAAAAAAGAGTTTTGTTTTGGTTAGTTTGGCTTGGGTTTGTTTTTTAGTCTCTTTAGGTCTCTCCTGGCAATTCTGGGGCTGCTCCTGCCTGTGCACTGAGGAATTCCTCCTGATGGTGCTTAATGACCAGAAGGGATACCAGGGATCCAATCTGGATTGGCCATGTGCAAGGCAAACAGCTCTCCACTGTACTATAGCTGGGCCCCTGAGTACTTTTATGTTAAGTGGCTCTAGCTCATAATTTTTTTTTTTTTGCTTTTATTTGGGTCACACCCAGTAATGCACAGGGATTGCTCCTGGCTCTGCATTCAGGAATTACCCCTGGCAGTACTCAGGGAACCATATGGGGTTCTGGGAATCGAACCTGGGTCAGCTGTGTGCAAGGCAAACGCCCTACCCACTGTGCTATCGCTCCAGCCCCATGTAGTTCATAATATTTTGAAAACACCATTATTTTATTTTTTTTAAAAAATTTTAAATTTCATTGAACCACTATGAGATAGTTACAAGCTTTCGTGTTTGGGTTACAATCTCATAATGATCAAACACCCATCCCTCCACCTGTGCACATTCCCCAACACCACTATCCTGGGTATGCCCCCCCTTTCCCACTCTCCCCCTGCCTCTATGGCAGACAATATTCTCCATACTCTCTCTCTACTTTGGGGCGTTATAGCTTGAAAAACAGACACTGAGAGGTCATCATGTTTGGCCCATTATCTACTTTCAAAAACACCATTATTTTACCCTTTTTGTGTTTTGTTATTGTTGTTTTCTGCTTTTTCAGTCACACCGGATGATGCTCAGGGGTTACTCCTGACTCTGCATTCAAGAATTATTCCTGTCAGTGCTGAGGGATCATATGGGATGCCGAGGATTGAACCTGGGTCAGCCACTGCAATGCAAACGCCCTCCCAACTGTACTACCTCCTGGCCCCTATTTTGCTTCTTTTGTTTTGGAGGCATGCCCTATAGTGCTCAGGCTTAATCCTGCCTCTGAGCTCACAGGTCACTTCTCAGAGGGCTCTGGAGCCAGCATGAGGTTTGTGGCTTGAACACGGGTCACCTCCATGTGAAGCAATGCCTGCAGCTCTGCTTTCTTCAGTCCTTAACGTGTTTCCCAGCTGCAGAGCTCAGGCTGCAATCTCGAGGGATGAGGTGATTTCTAGAGCAGAATCTTGGGGTGTGCCTCTCCCCAAGCTGCCCTGGCTAAGGGGCCAGAACAGTGGAACCCCACAAAACAAACAACAGAATCAGGTCTGGTGTGTGGGGGAGCAGAGGTTCCCACCCGGACCTTTCTCAGGGCAGTGGTGGATGCAGGGCATTTGGTGGGTGCTTCAGAGGCTAAATATGCCCTCACTGACCCTGATCTTCCATGCTGACTTGGTCCTTCTCCGATATTCCCAGACCCCAACCCTGTCAGGAACCTCTGGGTTGGGAACTGGACCAGCAGCCCCATCACTCTGGGACATCCCCCAGGGCCCGGTCAATGTATCCTACACTACTGGGTCAACTGGACCCGACCGGATGGCACAGGTGAGACCCGAAACACCATGAACACCACATACATGGTGGACAGACTGCAGCCCACAGCTCAGTACAGTTTCTGTGTGTGGGCGGTCAGCAATGGTCAGGAGGCACAGCAGAGATTGTCACTAATTTCACAGGTGAGAGCCCAGCTGTGCATGTGCAGGGCAGAAGGTGCCCGGAGCCTAGAGCAGCTGTCAGCACACGGTCACCGACTTAGGACAAAGGACAGACCCTTGCTATGATGTGCCAAGTGAGCCTGCAGGATAGACAGGGCCATCCGGGATGGGCATGAGCCCTGCTGCCTGTCTCCAGGCCAGGCAGATCTTCGTTAATTTATGATTTTTTAAAGAGTTTTCTTGGGACTTGAGTGATAGCACAGTGGATAGGGCATTTGCCTAGCAAGCAACAGACCCAGGTTTGATTCCCAGCATCCCATATGGTCCGCCGAGCACCACCAGGAGTGATTCCTGAGTGCATGAGCAAGGAGTAACCCCTGTACAACTCCAGATGTGACCCAAAAAGAAAAGAAAAAGTTTTGGTTTGTTTTGGTTTGTTTTTGTTTTCTTGACTTTTTCGTCTCTCCCAGCAATGCTCAGGGTTATTCCTGCCTGTACCCTGAGGAATTCCTCCTGATGGTGCTCAGGGACCAGAAGAGACATCAGGAATCCAATCTGGGTTGGCCACATGCAAGGCAAACACCTCTCCGCTGTACTATGGCTGGGCCTCTGAGTACTTTTATTTTTATTTTTTTAATTTTATTTTTTAATTGAGTCACCATGAGAACAGTTACAGGGCTTTTAGGATTGAGTCTCAGTCATACTATGCTCAAACACCCATCTCTTCACCAGTGCACATGTTCCACCACCAATAACCCCAGCATACCCCCCCCCACTTCCTGTGTGGCAGATGATTTTCACTTTATTCTTTCCTTACTTTGATTACATTCAATTTTTGACAGGAGACTCACTACCATTATTTGGAGTTTTACCCCCAACAATCAGACCTGTTGGAATGGCATCATAAGATTGTATGTTTTCTATTGTTGGTAACAAAGAGCATATGAGGTTTCACGGTCACGAAAGCGGCAGCCCAGATTTGGAATTCTGGTATTAAGTCCAGAGGTATTTCTGCTAGCAGCCGCTGCATTCCAAGATTGGTTTCTGTGGCGCTGGGATCATGGCTGATCAGAAGCAGAGGAGCTATATATGGGCGACCGCTCAGGGTCTCATTTAGCCCTGGCTAAGGAGTCAAAACAGTGGGACCCCCAGAATAAACAACATAACCAGAGTGGGGGAGACTAGGTGTACGGCCCAGCCACTGTGGGCACTCTGACCATCGGACTCTTCTGTTTCCGATGAGCTCAGCCTGTCAGTCCCTGTGCTGATGCTCCACCCCTGCTCCACACCCCAACCCTGTCCAGCACGGTCCCACCAGACCACATGTGGCCACTTGAATTGAGTTCCGGAAAAATGACTAATGTGCTGCTCCTGGGTCGGAGCCAGATTCTGGGAGAAACTCCAGCCTGCTCAGGCTCCCACAGGCCTGGGCTGTGCTGGACATGGGGTATGTTTCTGTCCACGCACAGTCAGTGGAGAGATTATTGCCTTGGCTGTGCCCAGAGCCCTGAGCTCTGTGCTCAGAGCCCGGAGTAGCCCCTGACTGTGGGATAGAAGGCAGATGCCGCCCAGGGCTGCTAGTGAGAGCTGCTCTGAGCAGGTCTGGTGTGGGGGTGCAGGGGTTCCCACCCGGACCTTAACAGGACTGTGATGGATGCAAGGACGGGCATTTGGTGGTGCTTCAGAGGTAAAATATGCCCTGATAGACCCTGATCTTCCATGCTGACCTGGTCCTTCTCCACTATTCCCAGACCCCAACCCTGTCAGGAACCTCACGGCTGAGAGCCAGACCAACAGCTCCGTCAGTCTGTGCTGGGAGGACCCCGGGGGAATGACCAGTACACACTACACCTACCTGATCAAGTGGACCGGACGTGTCACAGACATCACACATACAAGGTGGAGGGCCTGCAGCCCGCCTCTCAGTACAGTTTCTCAGTGTTTGCGGTGAGCAGCAGTCAGGAGAGCACAGCAGAGATCGTCACTGCGTTCACAGGTGAGAGCCCGACTGAGTGTGTGCAGGGCGGAAATTGTCCGGAGCCTAGAGCAGCTGTCAGCACTCGGTCACCACACTCAGGACCCTGGACAGACCCTTGCTATGATGTGCCTGGTGGGCCTGCAGGATAGACAGGGCCATCCGGGACGGGCAGGAGCCCTGCTGCCTGTCTCCCATGCTGGGCGGCTCTGTGTTCAGTGATGATTTTTATTAAAAAAGAGTTTTGTTTTGGTTAGTTTTGGTTTGGGTTTGATTTCTTTGCTCTTTGGGTCTCACCCTGCAATTCTCGGGGCTACTCCGACCTGTGCACTGAGGAATTCCTCTCGATGGTGCTCAGGGGACCAGAAGGGATGCTGGGGATGCAGTCTGGGTGGCCACATGGAAGGCAAACAGCTCTCTGCTGTACTATGGCAGGGCCCCTGCGTACTTTTATATTGAGTTGCTCTAGTTCATAATATTCTTGAAAACACCATTACTCACTCTTTTGTTGTTGTTGTTGTTCGCTTTTTGGGTCACACCGGGCAATGTTCAGGGGTTACTCCTGGCTCTGCATTCAAGAATTATTCCTGGGGGCCGGAGCGATAGCACAGCGGGTAGGGCGTTCGCCTTGCACGCGGCTGACCAGGGTTCGATCCCCGGCATCCCATATGGTCCCCCAAGCACTGCCAGGAGTAATTCCTGAGTGCAAAGCCAGGAGTAACCCCTGAGCATCACTGGGTGTGACCCAAAAAGCAAAAAAAAAAAAAAAAAAAAAGAATTATTCCTGGCAGTGCTGAGGAACCATATGAGATGCTGGGGATCAAACCTGGGTCCGACACTGCAATGCCAATGAAGCAGGGCCCAATGGGGGAGACCAGGTGCGCGGCCCTGACCACTATGGACACTCTGACCATCAGACTCTTCTGTTTCCGATGAGTTCAGCCCATGCGCTGAGGCTCTGCCCCTGCTTCACACCTCAACTCCGTCCAGCACAATCCCACCAGATTACATGTGGCTGTTTGAATTGAAGTTCGGGAAAATGACACATTTGCTTCTCCTGGGTCGAAGCCAGAATCTGCCTGGGCTCCAGCCTCCTCAGACTCCCACAGGCCTGGGCTGTGTTGGACACTGGCACGCTTCTGTCCACGCAGACTCAATGGAGAGAGTGTGGGCTCTGTCTGTTACTAGCGCCCCCAGCATGGAGAACTAGCTCCCTGACAGTATGACAGAAGGCAGATGCTGCTTGGGGCTGCTAGTGAGAGCTTCTCTGAGCAGGTCTGGTGTCTTGGGGTGCAGGGGTTCCCACCCGGATCTTTTCGCAGGACAGTGGTGGATGCAGGGACGGGCATTTGGTGGTGCTTCAGAGGGTAAATTGCCCCGACTGACCCTGATCTTCCATGCTGAGTTGGTCCTTCTCCACTATTCCCAGACCCCAACCCTGTCAGAAACCTCAGGGCTGAGAGCCAGACCACCAGCTTCGTCACTCTGAGCTGGGAGGATCCTGAGGGCCCGACCAACGCTGCCTACACCTACCGTATCAAGTGGACTGAACATGATGTCACAGACATCACAGACACCACATACAAGGTGGAGGGCCTGCAGCCCGCCTCTCAGTACAGTTTCTCAGTGTTTGCAGTGAGCAGCAGTCAGGAGAGCACAGCAGAGAACGTCACTGCATCCACAGGTGAGAGCCCGGCTGTGCGTGTGCAAGGCAGAAGGTGATCAGAACCTAGAGCAGTTGTCACCACACTCAGGACCCAGCACAGACCCTTGCTATGATGTGGCAAGTGGGCCTGCAGGATAAACAGGGACATCCAGGATGGGCAGGAGCCCTGCTGCCTGTCTCCCAGGCTGGGCAGCTCTGTGTTCAGTGATGATTTTTATTTAAAAAGAGTTTTGTTTTGGTTAGTTTTGGTTTGGGTTTGTTTTCTTTGCTTTTGGGACTCACCCAGCAATTCTTGGGGCAACTCCCACCTGTGCACTGAGAATTCCTCTCAATGGTGCTCAGGGACCAGAAGGGATACCAGGATCCAATCTGGGTTGGCCACATGCAAGGCAAACACCTCTCCACTGTACTATGGCTGTGTGCTGAGTACTTTTATATTGAGTTGCTCTAGTTCATAATATTCTTGAAACAACCATTATTTTGCTCCTTTTGTGTTTTGATGTTGCTGTTGTTGTTTTTTGATACTTGGGTCACACCCAGTGATACTCAGGGGTTACTCCTGGCTCTGCATTCAAGAATTACTCCTGCCGGTATTGAGGGTCCATACGGGATGCCTGGTATCGAACCTGGGTTAGCCAGTGCAATGCAAATGCCCTCCCGACTGTACGACCTCTCTGGTCCCTATTTTGCTTCTTTTGTTTCGGGGTCACGCCCTGTAGGCTCCCGTCCCACTCTGCCTCTGGGTGGCCTGGGCCAGAACTGGACGTTGGGATCATGGCCATGGCCTCTGTGGAGTGTTGGGTGAAAACCCTCCTTATTCACCATGGCCGGAAGAGCAAGGTGTCTCTTGACACTGGCTGGGTGACAGACACATCTTGGTACTAGTTCATCCTGCATCTGGGTCGATTTTGTGGTGTGGGGGTGCATGAGGTCACACTCTGATTTGTATCTGTAGTGGAGGCACGAAGGGCTTTGCTGGACTCTTTAGAGCCACATATCCCCACAGTCCCCCTATTTCCCTTCCGACATGGTCCTTCTCCCCAGTTCCCAGCACACACCCTGTCAGGACACTGGGGGTACTGAGTCAGAAAACCAGCACCATCATCCACAGCTGGGATGCCCCTGAGGGGCCAGACTCACGAAACTACACTTACAGGGTCCAATGGCACATTTAAGACCCAAACCACTGGCAACTGAACATATACAGCAGAACGGCTTGTGCCTGGGAGGGGGGACCTGATGACACGGGCAGAGCCTGTCCCCTGGCAGCTCTGCTCCCAACCGTTCCTCGTGGTTTCCTGCTCAGCTGCGGTCAGGAGACAGGGCTGTGCGGGCGGGCAGACAGAGCCGGTCCATGCTCAGCTCTGACCCTTCCTGCCGCCAGAGCAGGGTCAGAAGGCCCCGGTTTCCAAGCCGGCTTCCAAGCATGATTCGCCTCCTGCGGGCAGCTTAGCTGGGCTCCTGGGCAGGGGTCTGTGGGGCCCTCTGGATACACAGATCCAGCCCTCTTGGTAGGGTCATGGTAACAGAAAGGCTTTGGTGAGCAAACTCAGGTATTGGGGTCTCTGAAGTGCGGGACCCTTAGAACTCTCTCTTTCTCAGCTCCCAATGAGGTCATGAATCTCCACAACGAAACACAAACCAACAACTCAATCACACTCACCTGGGAGGCTCCCAGTGACCCCCACGCTCAGCTCTACATGTACCAGGTCCAGTGGGCCAGTGGGGCACAAAGCCAGCAGGAGCAAACGAATGGCACCTCCTATAGGGTGGAGGGCCTCGAACCCGGGACTCTGTACAACCTCAGCGTGAGGGCAGAGAGGAACAATGTCACCAGCGCCACACGGAGCCTCAGAGCTTCCACAGGTGAGTGAGCGCCTCCTATGCCTGCGGGATTAGGGCTGCTGAGCCCCGAGGGGACCACTGGGCCCCAACCCCTGACCCCTGTCCTGAGGAGCACACTCCCCTCAGGGGAGCTGTAGTTTCTGACACGACCCGGGGGTCTGGGAGGGACAGGGTGGGGGCTGTCAGAATCTGCACTCCCCCCCACCGTGGTGAAGCAGGGGATGTGGAGCCTCTGTCATGGCCCCTCTGACTTCCCTTGTCTCCCCCACGCAGCCCCAGACCCCGTCCGCATCTCCTCTTGCACCAGCGCCTCTGGGGGCCACGGGCTGGCCCTGACCTCTCTATGTCCCCGGGGCGGCTTTGAGACCTTCCTGCTGGAGGTCAACGGGCAGCGGATCTCCCTGGACAATTCCTCCTGCGAGCGGGAAGTGGCCGTGTGGGGACTGCAGCCAGCTCGCTTCTATGTTGCCAGCGTCCAGACCTTCTGGGATGGGATGGTGGCCCCAGGGTCCTCTGTGACCTGTAACACCTCGAGTGTAGGTGAGCAGAGCCAGAGGGGCAGGAACTAGGGTGACATTCTGTGGGTTCCTCCAGGCCCTCGTGGGTGTCTCACAATCACTTTCAACCACCTTGACTGTTTGTTTCCTGCATAAATCCCCCCCGTTGGTTTGGGGATGAGCCCTGGAGTTCTCAGGGAGGACTCCTGCCTTCTCTCCAGTGTCTCTCCTGGTAGTGTTTCGGGGACTGTGTGGGTGCTCAACCCTCGATCCCTGCCATGAGTGACACCTGGGTGCAGAGCCAGGGGTAAGCCCTGAGACTGCCACGTGTGACTCCAAACCAAAACCCAGAACTAAACACCCACTTTTTCCGAGGCAGCTCACATACGACACAGTTCAGCTGCTTAGTGTCCATGGCCCAGTGCATCCATATATTTGCAGAGCCGGGAAGGACACTGGCCGGATCTTGAACATCCTCCTTCTCACTCCGTGAAGGACATGTCAGTGCTGATGTTCTAGCCGCCGCCATGTCAGTCCACCATGTGTCTCTCGCTCCGACCTCCTGGGACATTTCCCCAACATGATGCTGCACCATGTGACGTGCAGTTTCTGTCCTGGGCCAGGTGAAGCTTTACCCAGCTGGAGGATCCATGTTTCTTTTTTTTTTTTTTTTTTTGGTTTTTGGGTCACACCTGGCAATGCTCAGGGGTTACTCCTGGCTCTGCACTCAGGAATTACTCCTGGCGGTGCTCAGGGGACCATATGGGATGCTGGGATTTGAACCCGGGTCGGCCGCATGCAAGGCAAATGCCCTACCTGCTGTGCTATCGCTCCAGCCCCAAGGAGGATCCATGTTTCATTGCGTCTGTTACAATATTGTTCCTTGCAGGGAACACCCCCATTTGCTCCTGCAGTGCAGGGAGAGGTAGGCAGTTCCCTTTCTCTCATGCACGTGTGTGCGTGTGTGCATGTGCATTCATATGTGTATATGTGGCTATGCATGTGTGTGCGTGAACATGTGTGCATGCATTTGTGTGTTTGTATTCATGTTTGTCCATACTTTTGTGTGTGTGCATGCATCATGTGTTCCATGCATTTGTGTTTGTGCATGTATGTGCATACGTGCATGCATGCATGCCTGTGTGTGTGCATACATTCCTGTGTCTGTGTGTGTGAGTGCATTGTGTGTGTGTGTTCCCATGTCTCATTTCTCTGCGTAGATGCCCAATGGGAGTCACAAGGTCTCAGGGAGGTTTCAGGGGCACTTACTCTGACTCTAGGCCCAGGGGCCTCTCCTGGTGGTCTCAGGGAACCAGGCAGGTTTGACCAAGGTAAGAGGCTGCGTGTGAGACAAGCTCCTGAACCCCACATTGCCTGCTCAGAACAGTCGATTGAGAGCCTCTGACAAGTCTGTGGGGCTCACTGTCCCCTCAGTGCTTTCTAGGTTCTTCTTTTGGGGGGGCACCCTGGTAATATTCAAAGGTTCCTCCTGGCTAAGCACTCAGGCAGTCCTCCTGGTGGTGCTGGGGGACCATCTATGATGTTGGGATCAAAATCTGGGTGTCCCCTGTGCCAGACAAGTGTCCCGCCCTGTGCTCCCGCTCAGCCCTCTAGATCTCTTTCTACTATTGATTTATTGGGCAGCACAAGCAATGTTCAGCAGACCGGAGGGTCTTTCTGGGTTTTTATCGGCCAGCGGTTCAGGGCAAAGGCTGGTGGATCAGTGCTGCTTGGTTCCCTTGGTGTTGGGCCTCTAAGGGACACCAGGCAGCGCTTGGTGACTGTTGGGTGCAGATGTATAACTGGTTTGAACCCCTGAAGGCCTCTTCTCTTCTCTGTGTCCAGCACTGCACCTGGGGCTCTGATGCGATGTGGACTCTGCTCTGGGACTGACCATGGGCTGGTGGCTGGGAACTGACCCTCTGAGCCTCAGATTGGGCTCATGTCTAGCACTGTCTTCTGGATAGCTGAACCGTGGAGGATTTGGGCCTCAGGTTGCAAAGGGAGGGACCCAGCCCCCCAAGACTCACTTACAGGAACTGGTAATGCCCAGCTAATGCCTGGAGGCCCCACACAGTGATGGGGTGTCCTGGGCTTGAGTGGACACCGCCTGGACACTGAGCATTTCAGAGCAGTGCTGGGAACCCCCATGGCCTTAGGAAACTTCAGCCTCAGGGATCCCGTAGGGGGAGGTTTGGCCTGAAACAGGGGCCCCCTGGGAAAATGGAGCCGCTGTGTGTGGGGCCAGGATGGGCCTTCCTGCCTCAGCAATGGGCACCACTCAGGGTGAGCACTCCCCTGGGGGATGTCATTGGGTGTCGGTGTTGAGCCATACCCCCCTGTCACCCACCTGTCCTGGGAGAGGTAGCAGGTCCCCACTCAGACACACTCTGGGCTGCTGGGGAGCAGTCCCTCCCTGGCTACCTGGGGAGCGGGGGACCGTGGCCCAGACTCCAAGAATCTGAGCCCCAGGACAGCGGGCAGAGGTGGGATTTTTTTGTTTTGTTTTGTTTTTTGGGTCACAGGGATTATTCCTGGCTCTGCTCTCAGGAATTACCCCCTGGCAGTGCTGAGGGGACCGTATGGGATGCTGGGAATCAAACCTGGGTTGGCTACGAGCAAGGCAAACGCCCTATCCGCTGTGCTATTGCTTCAGCCCCCAGAGGTGGGTCTTTATCAAGGTGACCATTGCCCTGTGGCTCCTGCGCAGGTCTGGGGTGCAGGTATCTGAGACAGATGCCCCTTCTAACACCTCACGTCTCTTTCCAGGGGTGATCGCCGGATCCGTCATTGGGGTGCTCCTGGCCATAACCCTGGTGGGCGTCCTGCTGTTCTTCCTGAAGCGCAGGTGAGACCTGGGGGCCAAGGGAGGATCAGGCGACCTAACTCCATCCTGACCCTGTTCTCTTCCTGACAACCTTCTCAGGAGGAGTGAGAAACAACCAGCGACCCGGAACCAGGTGTTCAGGTGAGCAACCGGCTCCCCGGGTTACAGCCTCAGTGTGATCACTTGGTAAACCCAGGAGAAAAGTGTTGGAGGGGCCCGATGTCCCTGAAACGAGGACAGCCCATTCCTCACACCCTGACCAGGTGAACTGGACTGGGCCCTTTCATCCGTCCAGCACCTTTATAGCCCCTTAGTGGGCTACACTGCTGGGGTGATCGGAATGAGTCAGGAATCCTGTCCAGAGGCGACTGTCGCCATGGAGACTTGGCCCACAGGGCTGTGACGTCTAGTCCCGTCAACAAGCATTGGAGTAGAAAGTGAGACAGTCCTGTGGGGTCAAGGATGTATCCCAGAAGGGAGGACAGGAGCCTTGTGCACACCCAGGCCGAGGGTCAAGCTGGGGCAAAGGCCCTGAGCAGGGCAATGAGTGTCTGAAGCACATCAGGAATCCTGATGAAGCTGAGTGGACGTGGGTTTTCAGGAGTGCCCACACATGGTAAGCTCCATGGGGTAACGTAGGACTGACTTTGGGGGTTCTAAGAGGACTCTGGAGAGACAAGTGAACCCCTGTAGGCCATTCCAGAAACAGCCAAAGAAAGAAAGTTCTGGAAGCATGCCAACAGAAATGGTCACCACGGATTAGAAATGGGATGAGAGGCACAGGTTCTAGACATGAATTTTTTTTTCCATTTATGTGTTTGTTGGGGCTGTTGCAGTGTGTTCGTACTTGTCCTTGCAAGTGGCTGATCGGGATTTATCCACAGCATCCCATATGGTCCCCCAAGCACTGCCAGGAATAATTCCTGAGTGCTGAGCATCACCAGGCATGACCCAGGAAGCTTGGGTACTTTTCTTGCACAAGGAAGTTTCCAGCACAACATCCCGTTCCCAGGACACCCTGCCTGCACTTCTCTCTCCAGCCCCTAATTGACTCTAAACAGGGTGTGTGGCTTGAAGGACAAAGGGCTCAGGGTGACACCCAGAACTTCAGCCTGAGAACCAAGTCTGGGGTCACCACAGATCAACGGGCAGTGTTCTGGGGGCTGCATGTGGAGGGCTCGGGAGCTCAGCTGTGCACTCAGGAAGTGATAGATGCTTGTTGACATCCCTGGGCTGCCCCCAGCAGAGCTAGAGGGGTGGGGCAGGGCCAGAAGAACATGGTCAGTGCTCGGTCTGTCTCTCAGATCTGATCTCTGTGTCCCGGGAGGGACGGGGGAGAGGAGCTGGAGCAGGGGGAGGGGCATGCTGGCCTGGTCGGATGTCTGCTGGCCATGGCCATCAGAGGCAGGAGAAATTCTCCATGGAGAAGGGCAGGTTTCTCTCCACCTCTGATGCTGCCTACTCGCCGCCTTCTCTGGAGTTCGAGTGTGGCCCTGTCCGTGTGACAATGTTTCAGCCTGTGTGTTTGCTTGTCTTGGTGAAAGATGGCGCCAGGGAGAGTCTCGAACAGATGACAGAGCACATGGGCGAGGACAAATGCCTGATGTTACCCGAGAGTGGCCAGACTTCAGGGAAGTGTGTCTGGGGTGGACGGAGGATGAGGGTCCCACGGAGAGGGAGATGTGTGCGCCGGTGTACTGTGTCGATGCCAACCAGGAGGCGGTGTGCAGAGAAAGGAGGTGCCAGTGGGGTCCTTCATGCTGAGTAGCCCTTGGAGTTTGGACCTGAGTGGCCCTTGGACCCACGGATAAGTATGCAAATAGGACAAGGGGACAGTGAAGTACAGAAGGAGCAAAGTAAACTGGCCTCTAGGGAACGTCTGCAGGCAGGGCTGTTCCATAAGTTTTATTGTCCCTCAGCTACAATAAGGCCAAAGGTCAGTGGAGGAGTCCCTGGGAGAGTCGATTCCTCACTGGGTCCCGGGACAGGGCACGAGGGAGCACCAGGCTCTAGGGACACAGAGGCCGTGGGCAACAGGGATGCCTGGTGGGAGGATCTCAGGCGCTGTGCCTGGTTTTCTGGAGCCTGTTCTGTGGGGGGTTGGCATTGGGTAGTCCTGGGAGCCCCTGGAGGAGGTGGCTCAGTGGGTTTAATTTGTTGCTCAGGGAGAAACTGGCCAGCACATCTCATGAAAGTCCAGATGGTGCTGATCCACTGTTAGCAGATGGGGGGAGGGAAGAGCAGGAAGAGCCTGTGAGGCTTGGACTGGTTTGCTTGGCTGGGGGAGGGTGGTTGGGCCACAGCTGGTGATGCTCAGGGCTTACTCCCAGCTCTGCACCAGGGATTCCTCATGACATTGCTCAGGGGAACATACGGATGCCAGGGATTGATCCCAGCTTGTTCCTGCAAGGCCAACATCCTGCTGTTCTTCTGTTGCTCTGGCCCCCTTTGCAAAAATTATTTTGGGCCTCGCCAGTCAGTGCTCAAGTCTTACTCCTGACTCTGTGCTCAGGAATCACTCCTTTTGAGGCTCAGGCATATGCGATATCAAGGATCAAACCTAGGTCAGCTGCATTCAGGTTAAGTGCCCGACCCACTCTGGCCCCTGTAGAGTTTTTAAAATTTAATTTATCTTGATTTGATTTCTCTTAGTTTTTGCCCACGCTCAGCAGTGCCCAGGGTCTACTCTTTCCTTGTGCTCGGGGAGGAACTTGGGCTGCCCGCGTGCACAGCATGTCTTAGTCCTCTGAGCAGTCACTTGAACCCTGGAGGGGTTTAGTTGGTTTGTTCTATGGCCACACTGGTGATGTTCAGCACTTGCCCTGGCTCTTGCTTAGGGGTTGTAGGATAACATAGCCTCAGGTAGTTTAGGTTTATTGGGTTACTCCCATCACAGTGCTCCCATTCCTCTGTGTTTATTTGTAGCTTCTTTCTTAGTGTTCTGTTGACTTGTAAATATTGTTTTTCTCTTCTCCCTGAGTCCTTTGCATAGTTTTTTCAGAGCCATGTCCTTTTTGTAAGGACACAGGAAGACTTAGCAATGCCATGCTTTTGAAACCTGGGAGTCATTTGGCTCTACATGATATTTTCCTCCTGGGCATCTGTTCTCTTGACCTAAGCCTCAGCTGCCCTTACTTCCTAGCACCCCCAAAAGCAGGGTCCCGCCGAGGGATGAGACGGACCCAGGGCAAGCGGTGAATTGTGTGCTACCCTGGCATCGAGATGGGCCTGGCCAAAGTGCCTAATGCTTAACTATAAGTTAAGGGCTTGGTCATGGACAAATGCTGTCATGATCCAAACAGTGATAACTAGATTTGGACCCTGCTAGGGTTAGGAATGATTAATCTGGCCTGAGTGCTGTAGTCTGAGTCTGTGGCAAGATGTTGCCAGGAGAGCTGCCTTGCAAGCCTCAATGCATCTCTTACTAGGTCCACACAAAAATAACTAGTATTAATATGTTAATAAGTGTTTGGACTAGGAAAGGAGAAAAACACCTTAAGAGTCAGGAAGGGCTTTGGAATGCCCAGCCCTCAGGAAGAGCTTTTTATGATGATTTTGCTACCTGGCTGTATGTAGCCTAGGGGCAAGGGGGAGAGAAAAAGAGGGAGGAGGGAGACAAGAGAATCCAAGGGGCAGTAGATCCAAAGAGAGGACAGAGCTGGGAGTGCGGGAGATGAGAAAGATGGAAGATTGAATAAATGGTAACTAATCAGCAACCAGCCTGGTCCTCATTCTTCCTTCCGTCGCCTGTCCTTGGCCAACAGCTGTCCCGATCCAGCCCATACACAGCGGTTCCAGAGCACTGAACACGGGCTGTTAGACAGAGCTGCCCGGAGAGCCCGCAAGTGCACACGCCCATCGGCTTGCTTTAGTTTTTTCCAAGGGGTCACTCTTGGCGGGCTCTGGAGACCCTGTGCAGTGCTCAGGATCAAACTGGGGTCAACCCCAGACAACACAATTGTCTTAGACTTGTACCATTACACAGCTGGCCCCAAACTACCTACAAAAAATTTTTTTTGTAACACTGTGACTTACCAAATTATTCATAACACAGTTGTTTCCGCCTTAAATGTCCCAATCCCACTACCAGAGTGCCCTTCCCTCCACTGGTGTCCTCTGTTTCCAACCCAGCACCCCAGCCTGGCCCCTTACAGGGACAAACACATTTACTTCATATGGTTTGCTACAACACAAAAGTAAGTGGAATCATCAAACCTTAGATGAATAACAGGCAGTTTGTGATCTTGTTGCACTCACAGTGATGTTACTGAAGTCATTGTGGAGTCTCTCCTGGGCTGCTTGGTGTCACCTGAGCCTTTAGGATCAGCCAGCAGGGGGCTGGAGCAATAGCACAGTGGGGAGGGTGTTTGTCTTAAATGTAGCCGACCCAGGTTCTATTTCCAGCATCCCATATGGTCCCCTGAGCACCGCCAAGAGTAAAGGAGTAATTCCTGAGTGTGGAGCCAGGAGTAACCCCTAACTTCACCAGGTGTGACCCAAAAAGAAAAAAAAAAGCATCAGCCAGCTGAGTGGGCTTCTGTACAACACGCCATCAGATTTCTTGTGATCCTACTGGCTCACTGGTCTTGACATTTGGAGGTGTCACCAGGCTGTTTATGCTGCCGTGCAGCCCAGGAGTTACAGATCTGGAACAATTTGGTGTCTTGGCAGTGTGAGGAGGTTCAGCTGTGACTCGGGCTATTCTATGTGAGAGGGTGTCAGAGAGGCTTCGGGCTGCTGCTTCAGGCAGGAAGTGGAACGCCACCCCTATTCCAAGAGGACCCCAGAGTTCTCAGCCCAGACCAGTCTACTTGGCAAGGTTCAGTGCCATCATGTTCTTTTGAAATCAGTTGTGGAGCTGGGCCAATTTTCTGCCAGGAAGAAAATTGTGCACGGAGAGTTGAGAGGGGGGTGGGCTAAGGGATGGGGATGATGGGTTTTCCAGTGGTGATGGTGTGGGGTGAGGTGTGGGCCGATGCATTATTTTTCAGCCCATAAGTCCCATTTTGAGGTCTCTCCTGAAGGACCTGATCTCAGATCTCAACTAAGGCACCTTCTACAACTGCATATTTATGGCAATATTATGCACCGTAGCCAAGAAGAGAAAAGAGATGAATGGAAACAGATGATGGACACACTGAGACACACACTCGCAGACACACAGACACACACATGACACACAAAAAGATATAGACACACACATACACACATGCACATACACGCATGCATGCTTGCACACAGACAACACACAAGCACACTGGGACACACAAAGATACTCACAGATACACCTGCCCACACACAGACACATGAGAATATACACAAAGAGACACATGCACACAAAGAAACACACACATGTCCACACATAGACACAACATACCACACACACACATGCACACATATGGAAACATTAACTAACCAGGGAGGTTTCTGTCATTTCTGACCACAGACCTCCAGGGGTCGATGCTAAGGGGAACTTCAGAGAGAGAATTCTGCACAACCTCACCTGTGCAGATAAGCAGGAGACGAGCCAAACTGTGTAGCCACAGAGCAGATCCGTGGGTGCCAGGGATGGGTGGTCACAGGGGAGTTGGGGGAGCAGGATTAGGAGGCTCAGGTTTCCACTTATAAGGTCTTAGTAGGAAACAGAGTGAGAGCAGCCCCTTGGTCCCAAGATCGGGCTCTGCCTCCCTCTCTTCAGCTTCCGCAAAGACATCCATGCTGCAGACTTCGCCAAGCATGTGAGGGGAAAGGAGAAGGACAGCAACTGGGGCTTCGCGGAGGATTACCAGGTGAGCCCGCGCCAGAGGGAGACACAGGCGCCTGAACTCCCCAGTGCAGGAGTGGGGGGCAGCAACGCGTCCTACTGGAGGGCAGTAACCCGCAGGCATGAAGCTGTCTCCTTCTCCTGTGTCTACTTCAATTCTTTACCCCGCACTGAGCCCTTGTCATTGCAGTGACCGGGGTCACGCACTTGCAGGTGCTCCCCAAGGTTCGCCCTCCTGGCATTGGACACTCACGCTGTCCTCACCAGAGAGATAAGGCCCGACATGGCACCCACACACTCTTAGTTGAGGCAATTGTGGGGTCTCACCTCTGTGGGCTCACACTCTTGCTGTGGGATGTCTGGACGGCCGAGAGAGGCTGTGGGCACAGGCTAGACTTGGGAATGAGACTCGCATTGTCTTTTGCAGGGCAGGTGCTTGGAGTCTCCGAGATATTCTTCCAGGTCCTGGGACAGTATTTTTTGGGACAGGGCACCCTGGGGTACCCAGGGCTGACTCCTGGCTCTGTGCTCAGAGATCACTCCTGGTGGGACTCGCTTGGGGAGTCCATTGCGGTGCTGGGACTGAGCCGGCTCAGCTGCACTCATGGCAGGCAAGCACCCTCCATGCTGTGCTACCTCTCTGGCCCTGACAATGCATTTGAAAATGTTTTTCTCTTTTTTGGTGGTGTGGCTGTGCTTTGGGGAGCCATATCTATCCGACCTAGGGCTTCCACCTGGCCCTGTGCTGAGGGATCACTGCGGTGGGCTTGAAGGACTCTATGTGGTGCCAGGGTTGAACTAGCTTGTGCAAGGCGAGCGGCCTCCCGACGCTGCTGTCTCTCTGGCCTGTGATGATCTTTTGATCCCTCAAGATCTTGAGTGCTGATGGGGCCTGGGTTTGTCCTACCCAACAATGAGCCTCACTGTATGGCTTGTTCTTCCCTTACACCTGTCACTGTCATCCTCTCCATTCCACCATCTCCGACTTCTCCCTGAACCCCAGGACAGTGGCACATAGCCATGGTTTCAGCTGAATTTGGGGCAAATATAGCAGTGAAGGGGCTGGACAGTTGGTTCCATGCGCTGCTCACAGGTTTCGCCTTCAGAAGACCCGGGTTAGAACCCCGGTACATAGGTCCCCTGAGCACTGCTGGGAATGATGCCCAAGCACAGAGCTCGAAGGAGCCCCTGAGCACTGCTGGTGTGGCCCTAACATAGAAAACCAACCAACCCCTCCTAGAGACAGTGGCACTAAAGAAGGCCAAGAACACCAGTTGTGTATGGGGGAGGTGGTTGTGCTTGGTGGGGCCTGACCCTCCTCGCCTGCCTGCCCCCCAGCTCTTGGACCAAGAGAACCAGCTCGAGCCGCTTCAGATGGTGGCCTTGGCTCCAGAAAACCAGAGCAAGAACCGATACAGAAATGTGCTGCCTTGTGAGTGCCGCGCCTCGTGGTGGTGTCCTGGCCAGGGACACCAGGAACTTCTGTCCTGCCATGGGGATGGGGTCCCGCTCCTGGGGGGTACTCGCCTCATCTCTGTGCTCCAGTATTGCTGCCTCTTCCCTAGATGACTGTGCTCGGGTATCCCTGAAGCTGCTCCCTGGGGAACCAGGCTCCGACTACATCAATGCCAGCTTCATACCTGTAAGGCTGGGGGTGGGATGCGGGCACCCCCGTGACCTTGGGCAGGAGGGGGCCCTGACCTGCCCATTAACCCCTCACCCCGCAGGGTCTCAAGAAAGCCCAGGAGTTCATCGCCACGCAGGGCCCCCTGCCTCACACCGTGGAGGATTTCTGGCGTCTGGTTTGGGAGCAGCAGAGCCACATCCTGGTCATGCTGACCAATTGCATGGAGTTGGGCCGGGTGAGTGACCCTTGACCTCTGACCCCTCATGGAGCTTGCCCACCGGGCACAGCTGGAGCTATCTGAATCAATGATCTTGTGAAGGAGGCGCTGCCTAGCTGCCTGGGGGTCCTGCAGGAACTCAGCCCTTTTATGCAGGTGGCCCAGGAGAGAATGGAACCTGGGAGGCCTCTATTTTCTGGCCCCATCCCCCAGGTGAAGTGTGAGCATTATTGGCCACTGGACAACAAGCCCTGCACCCATGGGCACCTCCAAGTGACGCTGGAGCACGAGGATGTAAAGGAGAACTGGACCATCAGGACTCTGATACTCCACCATGTAAGCCACGCCCCTAACACACCCTGGCCCCGCCCATAACCCACTTTAGCCACGCCCATAAATTATTCCCATAAACCCCGCCCTCCAGACATCCCCTAACTCCACCTCCCAAGTCCGGCCCAGAGTCCACCTTTAGTCCCGCCCAGAAATTATTCCCATAAGCCCCGCCCTCCAGACTTCCTAGCTGAGTCTCCCCTGCCCCGCCCACCCTCGGTCTGGACCCAAACCTCCTGGATTGGCTCCCGGAACGCCCCCTGCCAAGCACCTCCCTTGGTTCCTGGGCTGGATCTCCCTGGATCCAGCTGGCAGCCTGTGGCCAGCCCCTCCCTGGGTCGCCACCACAAGGACTTTCCCGGCAGACGCAGGAGCAGAAGAAGCTAGAGGTGTGGCAGTTTCATTACATGACATGGCCGGACCACGGCGTGCCCCACTGCCCCAACCCCTTGCTGGAATTCAGGAATCTCTTCCGCGAGCAGCTGGAACATTTCTCCGAGGGCGGCCTGCCAGTCGTGCACTGCAGGTGAGGGAGGCCGGCCCGGCGCAGGCCAGGATGGAGAAGGGAAGGAGAGCATGTGGGGCCAGGCGGGGGCCAGCAGGAGGGAGACCCCCAAGCGGGGCCGCTTGGAGAGGGTGTCGCCCGCTGGGTAGGGCCATCCACATGTGCAGCGGTCATCCCAGGCCTCCGAACTGAGTGTCACGGAATGCAGATCGCCCTCTGAAACTGAGCCTCTGGCTCCCAGGAGAGTTGGGGTGCTGGGGCACCTAAGAGCAGTGCCAGGGGGACAGTCCCAGCTCCCTCTGCCTGAACCTCACACCCAGCTCCTGTACCCAGGGTTGAGTGAGACCCAGGTGGGAAGCTAATCCCTGGGTTCAGTCCATTCCTGCTTGATGCCCAGGAGGCCTAGGCTGGTGTCGCGCGCTGCGCGCTGCTTCGACCAGCGAAGAAACACGCAACTCGGAGATCCTTCTTGCTGCGATTTATTCAGGGACTTTCCATTGAAGGGGGAAGAAACGGGAATGAGGGGGAAACGAGGAGGAGGAGGAGAGAGGGCCGAAGGAGGAGGAACCGACTAGCTAGGCAGCTTTCCCCCCCCTTATATACCTCTTGCTGCCTGCTTACGCCCATGTGTCTGCAGCTGATAGGTTAGTTGTAGCTTATGGGCGTGGCAAGACATCCTGTTTCCTTATTAGGAGTTGTTTTAGAAGCACACAGGTGTTGATTACGAAGAATGGTGCAATTTACAAGCACAGTGCAACTGTTGTTACAAAGCACAGTCCCGTGGAGGATCTCCACAGGCTGGGACCCTCACATGGCCTCTCCACCCATCCTGATGGTAGCATCTGGGCATAGGACCTTCCTGCCACCTCCTGCAGAAGTGACACCATGGCTTGGCCAGAAAGAGGAGAGACCCTGGTCCAGGCCTCCTGTGTCTAAACTCAGTGACCCAGACCCGAAGGTCACATGGTATCTGATACCGTTACCAGCAGACTTCCAGCTGGGTCAGCCCAGCATCAGAACAGCAAGAGGAGCTGGGGACTGAGGGTGACACAGGCACCAGGGCCCTGTGGGGGGGAGGACAGTGTCTCAGATGGGTTTGCTGCATTGTTTGTCTATGTGCTGAATGTTCTCTTTGGAACAGGACATCTTATGCTTAAAAATAAAAACACAGCTCAGGGCTGGAGTGACAATGCAGTAGGTGGGGCATTTGCCTTGCCCGAAGCTGACCGGGTTCAATTCTCAGCACCCTGTATGGTCCCCTGAGCACCAGCATGAGTAATGCCTGAGTGCAGAGCCAGGAATAAGCTCTGAGTACCACCTGTATGGTCCCAAAACAAACACAGTCAAAGTGAAGTCGCCTCTTGGGAATGGCTCTTTTGGTTTTGCTTTTGGGGTGCACCCAGCGGTGTACGGGGCTGACCCCTGGTTCTGAACTCAGGGATAAATCCTGGCTGGGATTAAGGGGGTGCATATGGGGTGCTGAGTTGGGATGAAGCCCAAGTGAGTCGTGTGCAGGGCCAGCGCCCTTCCCACTGTGCGATGGCTCCTGTGTGGGTTGCCACTCAGTCACTTGAGCACTGTGTGGGGACAGGACCTTGACCCACTCAGGCCCTCTGCTGCTTCTGAATACGGAGGAGCACTGAGTGGCACTCCATAGTCCCTTTCACTCCAGCAATCCCGGTTGCATCACTAAAGTTGAGATTTCTTAGACCAGAGTTTGCTTGCCTTGCACACGGCCGACCTATGTTCGATCCCTGGCTCCACATAGAGTCCCCTGAGCCTGCCAGGAGTTTTCCCAGAGCACAGAGTCAGGAGTAGGTGCTGAGCACTGCAGGATGTGGGCTCCCCACTAAAAAATCTGAATGTTGACATCACTAAGAATAATGAAGTTGGTTCTGCACCGCAAGAGATACAGTGACCAGAATACAAAGACTATCCACAGAATGGGAAAGGATATTTACACAATACCCATCAGATAAGGGGTTGATATCAATGGTATATAAAGCACTGGTTGAACTCTACAAGAAGAAAACATCCAACCCCATCAAAAAATGGGGCGAAGAAATGAACAGAAACTTTACCAAGGAAGAAATACGAATGGCCAAAAGGCACATGAAAAAGTGCTCTGCATCACTAATCATCAGAGAGATGCAGATCAAAACAACCATGAGATACCACCTCACACCACAGAGACTAGCACACATCCAAAAGAACAAAAGCAACCGCTGTTGGAGAGGATGTGGGGAGAAAGGGACCCTTCTTCACTGCTGGTGGGAATGCCGACTGGTTCAGCTCTTCTGGAAAACAATTTGGACGATTCTCAAAAAATTAGATATTGAATTCCCATTTGACCCAGCAATACCACTGCTGGGAATATATCCCAGAGAGGCAAAAAAGCACAATCGAAACAACATCTGCACATGTATGTTCATCGCAGCACTGTTTACAACAGCCAGAATCTGGAAAAAACCCGAATGCCCCAAAACGGATGACTGGTTGAGGAAACTTTGGTACATCTATACAATGGAATACTATGCAGCTGTTAGAAAAAAGGAAGTCAAGAATTTTGTAGTTAAGTGGATGGGCATGAAAAGTTTCATGCTGAGTGAAATGAGTCAGAAAGAGAGAGACAGGCATATAAAGACTGCACTCATCTATGGTATATAGAATATCAGAGTGGGAGACTAATACCCAAGAACTGTAGAAATAAGTACCAGGAGGTTGACCCCATGGCTTCGAGGCTGGCCTCACGTTCCGGGGAAAGGGCAACTCAGAGAAGCGATCACCAACTACATTGTAGTCAAAGGCCATGTGGGGGAAGGGAGTTGCGGGCTGAATGAGGGCTAGAGACTGAGCACAGCGGCCACTCAACACCTTTATTGCAAACCACAACAGCTAATTAGAGAGAGAGAACAGAAGGGAATGCCCTGCCACAGTGGCAGGGTGGGGTGGGGGGGAGATGGGATTGGGGAGGGTGGGAGGGACGCTGGGTTTACGGGTGGTGGAGAATGGGCACTGGTGAAGGGATGGGTTCCCGAACTTTGTATGAGGGAAGTATAAGCACAAAAGTGCATAAATCTGTAACTGTACCCTCACAGTGATTCTCTAATTAAAAATAAATAAATTATATAAAAATAAAAAAAAAGAATAATGAAGTTGGGGGTTGGAGCGATAATACAGTGGGTAGGGTGTTTGTCTTGCATGCAGCCGACCCAGGTTCGATTCCCAGCATCCTATATGATCCCCTGAGCACCACCAGGAGTAATTCCTGAGTGCAAAGCCAGGAATAACCCCTGTGCATTGCTGGGTGTCTCCAAAAGAGAAAAAAAAAGAATAAGGAGGAACATCACTGTTATAATAGTAAAAATGACATCACCAAGTACAATGAGGGTCCACAGATGGACTGGCCACTCACTGCGCAGTGTGTGCCAGTTTGGTGAGACCATGCTTCCAGGGAAGCCTGGAGTAAATGCTCAGCAACCTGGTCCCTAGGTGAGGACCCCACCCCATCCTCAGGTTCCCTGACTGACCCTGTCCTGTCCCCCCAGTGATGGCGTGGGCCGCACGGGCACCTTCATTGCTCTGGATGTCCTGCTGCGGCAGCTGGAGTGTGAGGGCCGCGTGGGGCCCTTCCAGTATGTGAAGAAGATGAGGGGAAGCCGGCCGCTGATGGTGCAGACTGAGGTGAGAGGGCGCAGGTGGGCTGGGCGGGGCTGGGCCCCTCCACACACTCACCTCTGCCCACCCTGCACCCCGCAGGCCCAGTACGTGTTCCTGCACCAGTGCATCCTGCGCTTTCTCGAGCAGTCTTCGCCCATCTATGCCGAGGACTTGTACGAGGATATGATCTACGAGAACGTGGGTGCCCTGTAGCCCATGGAGAGCAGAACCTGACGCCCCGCCAGCTACATGCAGACTCTGCTTCCTTCTTCCTCCCAGATTTTGGGCCCCTGGCTGCAGGGTCAGATTCCGAGTGCCCTGAAGGGAACTCGGTTCTCTGTGGAGTCTGGGTGTGTGGACTGTCTCCAGGAACCCACCTGATTCTGAATCCAGGGTCCCTGAAGGGTTCAAGACAATCACAGCACTTCCTAGTTTTTTTGTGGGAAGATCTGGGGGTAGGGGTGGGAGTGGTCTAGCCTCAGGGTCTCAGGAATGACCTGCAGTCTGAGGAAGCAGGAATGGGGGTACACAAATCTGGCTGATTGAGAAGCAGGGCCAGGCCAGATGCAGCCCTCCATATACTTAAGAAACTAAATCACTTTTTGAGGATCTGGGGCTTCCCTGCACCCCGCAGCCTGTACATATATTGCCCTTCTATCCAGTAATTTATTAAATCACACTTCTTCCAGACATGCTTGTGCCAGTGGGTTTCTGGAAATAGTAGTGGGATGGAGGCAGATGTCTCAGGGAGGAAAGTAGAGGCACCCACATTTTTGCTTCTAAAAATTGCCTGTTTGCATCACCAAGTCCCAGGGATGTGGCCACTGTGTCCTGGTCTAGGACTCAGCTTTCCAGAGTACATGTTACCTCTGGGGTACTTTGAGCATGGGGACCTCTGCTCAATTTCACCGACTTCCTAGGACTCGATAATGGTTTCAAAATGTAAAAAAATTAAGAACTTTTTTTTTTTGCTTTATGGGTCACACCCGGCAAGGCACAGTCGTCACTCCTGGCTCTGCACTCAGGAATCACCCCTGGCGACTCTCAAGAGGACCATATGGGATGCTGGGAATCAAACCCGGTTCTGCTGCGTTTGATAGTACAGCAGGTAGTCGAACACCCTACATGCTGTACTATCGCTCCAGCACCAAGAACTTTGTTTTTTTAAAAAGCACCAGGAACTAATTATTTTCCTTCCCTTTCCTTCATCCCCTCTTTCCTTCTGGAAGAATCCAGTCCAGGGCTGGAGTGATACAGCGGGTAGGGCGTTTGCCTTGCAGACTGCCAGCCTGGGTTTAATTCCCAGCATCCCATATGGTCCCCCAAGCACCCCTGTTATGTCCCAGGAAGGGAGTTTCGCTCTCACATTGACCAGACCAGACTCGAGGCCCCAAATGCAAGGCCCCATTATTGCTAGCTCGAGCTAGGCTCCAAGTCTCATCCAACACAGTGGAGTCTTGACAACGACCCCAACTCCGAATTCTAAAGCAGTTTATGTAGAGTTTGGTTACAAACAGCATTTTTTCTAGGAACTGGCAATATGTTTCCAATTCTTGTCTTTGTCCATCCCATGACTTCAGGGACCAGCACTATGTTTCCAACTCTTGGTCCCTGTCCGGTCCCGTGACTCTACTCCTTTGGCCTCTCTGTTTGGCTGGGCGCCACTGCCCATGCTCCCTATTCTGATATGCTATTGCCATGGGGCGGTTTATCAGAAAAACAATATTGTTTTCTGAGAATTTGGGACTTTCTGATGGGGAAAACCGGAACTTAGGCCTGCTGAGTTTCGGTCGTAAAGTGGAGCCTGTCATGGCTCAACTTCAGCCTCACATTTCCCCCTTTTTGTCTTTTAGCTGCAATGAGGAATCTTCCTCTTGCTGATTGTCGACCTCCTGATAGTGCTGTCCAGGACCATGAGCTGCACAGTGTTAAATAAAGTGATAAGTTTATTTAGTATGCAAAGGCCAAAAGTTAGAATTAAAAAAACACTATGAGTAGGGGCCCCACAAGGGTGGATATGGGATGGTATATAACTTTAGGGGGCACAGCAACAAAAATACAGTATTCTTTAGATGTGTTGAACACTTCTGAGCTTAGGCAAGGGGTGAAGCCTGTTCCTGAGCAAATCCGCCCCCACCCCTTTTGAAGGAATTTCCCAGGAGCTGTTTGTGTGGTTGAGGTGACCAGAAATGGCGCACAGGTTTCACCTGGCCATAAGAACTTTCCCCACACATGTTCCCTTTCCTGAAACGTCCCACATAGTGAGGCCCACCTCCCTGTCTCCCCAGTTACATTGGGTCGGCTTCATTTCTGAGGAAACATTAAATGTAGTATTCAGTTTGACGGCTTCAAAAGGGGGGGTCTAAGATAACAACATAAGGCTCTTTCCAGTGAGGTTCCAGGGTTCTACTGTTATGCCTCCGGACCCACATCCAATCCCCCGGTTCAGGTTCCTGAGTGGGACCCTCCTGGTGGCTCTGCTCATTCTGGTCCTGGTATAGTTCCCAAATATCTGGCCATATGTCCTGGTGCACCACATGGAGAGCCGTTAAGGCCACCAGGAGCTCTCCCGATTTCGCCCAGGGAACCGGCTGGGGGCCTATAGGAAATACAGGTGGGGAAGATCCATATAAGATTTCAAAAGGGATTAAGTTTAACATGTAAGGAGTATTCCAGATAGGAAATAGGGCAAAAGGTAGAGGCACTAGGAGTTCCATGTGGGATGGTACCAGGGTGACGGATTGACTTTCCCAGCTCTCCCTTTATAACAATACCTGTAGCACAGTCTTTACCATTCAGTAGGATTGGAATTGTCAAAGTAGGAAGGGGACAAGCAAGGGATTACATGCAATCAAGCCAAGTGTTGTTGGGTCCCTAGTATAGGGGCTCTTCTAGCAGACCTGTGGTATAATCGCTGGGAGACCACTCTATAGTTTTGATTACAATAGGCTCGGTAGGTCCCCGAACAAACACATTCCCTAGTGTGGGCCATAACTGGCACACGCCAATGTTAATTCTGCCTGTCTCAGTTTCAGAAAGTACTCAGTGCCAAAAACTGGGGCACATCGAATACAGACTAGAGACTGAACACAATGGCCACTCAACACCTTTATTGCAAACCACAACACCTAATCAGAGAGAGAGAACAAAAGGGAATTCCCTGCCATAGTGGCAGGGTGGGGTGGGGGGAGACGGGCCTGGGGAGTGGGGGAGGGATGTTGGGTTTACTGGTGGTGGAGAATGGGCACTGGTGAAGGGATGGGTTATCGAACTTTGTATGGGGGAAACATGAGCACAAAGATGTATGGATCTGTAACTGTACCCTCACGATGACTCTCTAATTAAAAATAAACTAATAATAATAAAAAAAAAACTGGGGCACGTAAGGAGCTCACTCCACAACTGTCACTATGAGCATACAGAAACAGAGAATAACCCGTGCCCTTACCATGGTTCCTTTAAGTCTCTTTTTTCAGTCTTATCTTGAAGGCGGGGGTCTTCTCCCATTGTAGGGATTTGTCAAAGGTCTATGTCATTCTGCCTCCAATGGGGGGATGCAGCTTTTTCATGTGAAGCATGGACTCAGGTTTTGATTTCATCCATCTTCGGAGCAGTTGATGTAGTCAGGATCACGGTATAAGGACCTCTCCACCGAGGTTTGTAGGTGGCTGTCTGGTGCCACCTGACCCAGACTGGATTATCCAATGCCTACAGATGAGGAGTTACTAGTTCCCCTTCAACTCTGGCGGTGTGCTCCAAGTTCCACATTGAGCTGGGCCTTGATACCTGTAGGGCCAGTGATGATTGGAGACGTGAGAGATCACACATTCTTGCCTACACTTCCTCTTCCAAGGCTAGGTTGGAGTAGTGGCAGTTGACCCAAAGGAATTCCAAAGGGAGCAGAGTTCCTCCGTAAAGGGGGTTCACACTCATTACAGGGCTATTGGAAGGAATTTCCACCTATATCATATTCCCCTAGAGATTTCACCACCTTAAATCTTTAAAGATAAAATGGTCGAAGTTCCATTTTCCAGTGCTGCTTCCTGCTCACATAAGGGTGCTGCACAGGGGTGAAATCTCAAGCTATTTTAGTTTTTTTTTAAAAAAAAAATACTGTATGAATCACCGTGCGGTACAGTTACAGACTTACAAACTTCTGTGCTTACGTTTCAGTCATACAATGATCGAGTACCCATCCCTTCACCAGTGCCTGTTCTCCACCACCAATGTTCCCGGTTTCACTCCCACCACCCCTGTCCCATCCTCCCCCCACCTCATGCCGCCTCTGTGGCAGGGCATTCCCTTTTTGCTATCTCTCCTTATGGGTGTTATAGTTTGCAATAGAGGTATTGAATTGCTATCATTAGGTCTGTAGTCTACTTTCCTCACTCATCTCCCCGCCCAAGCGGGCCCTCCAAACACCCCATATTTGGTGTTCCCTTCTCTATCTAAGCTGCCTTTTCCCCCTGCATGTGAGGCCGGATTCCAAGCTGTGGAGCAATCCTCCTTGTATTCACTTCTATTATTCTTGGGTGTAAGTCTCCTGTTCTGTTTCTTTATATTCCATAAATGAGTGCAATCTTTTTATATCTGTCCCTCTCTTTCTGACTCATTTCACTTAATATGATGTTCTCCATGTAGATCAATCTACCTTAATTTTGTTTTTAAACAAGTCTGTTTATTGAAAGAATTGGAAAATAGTGATAAAGCTTTACAACATTGAACAAACTTTTGAGATATTAACAGTATGGACATTAGAGTACCAGGCCATGAGATGCGCTGCAAGATCAGCGCACCCTTTCTTCCTGTGTGCAGACGTGGGTAGGCATCGGGCAGTGGTCAGCACACCCGGAACAGGGCCAGCTCTGCAGATACCCGGCCAAGGGCACTATGGGGCCACTGAGGCCGTCCCATCATGGCCAGGCAAAGGTACGGGGCCCCCCAGGAACTCAGGGGCCTCCTGCCCAGCTGGCGCCAGGGTTACTGGCTACCTTAATTTTTTTTTATTTTTTGCTTTTTGGGTCACACCCGGTGAGGCACAGGGGTCACTCCTGACTCTGCACTCAGGAATTACCCCTGGCGCTGCTCAGGGGACCATATGGGATGCTGGGAATCGAACCCAGATCGGCTGCGTGCAAGGCAAACGCCCTACCCGCTGTGCTATCACTCCAGCCCCGATACCTTAATTTTTAATGGGTCCCCTGATAATGGATGGATTGGGTTCCTGAAATTATCAACACCTGAAAGAAAAGATGAGACAGATAGACTGAGGAATATTGATTAGACCCTGGAGGTATAGAAGGTCCTCTCTGGCTTACTGAGGGCAAAATGATTTGCCGTGTTAGAGAACACAAAAGTTAACATAACAGAAACCAAAGCAGTATAATGGCATACCCAGGCTTACCATAAAAATGAAAAGTAATAACTCCCTCACCCATGAATTTGGTTGATAGAAGATGACTTCCTGTGTCCAGATCTGTTGAATTTACATAAAAACACCAAGCCACCTCTCTGACTTTTTCAGTTCAGATCAGAAAAGCTTCTGCCCATCCATTGAAGCTATCACTAAGAACCAATAGATATTTAATGCCTTAAACATCTGAGCATTTGATCCTTTGCATGAAGTCAAGCTGCCAGTCCTCCCCTGGATAAGTCCCTGATGTTGAACAGGTGGAGTTAGGAGGGGAGACCCAAGATTTCCAGTAGGTTTATTCATAGTACAGAAAGCACAGTTCTGAGTGACCGCATTGGTCCAAGGGTTAGCAAGTTTCCTTGTTTGGTAACCCATCCATCAGCTTCCCTTTGGCGACCTTGCTCCACTGCCCATTCTTCTGCAGAGTGTTCTGGCTTAGAGGAAATATTCTCCAAATGGGGTATAAATTGCATGATGGAACAGGAATCAAGAGCTGTTGGGAAAAATGAAAATCTCTGTTCTCTCCAAATGACTATAAGTATTAACTAAGAATGAATATTTAGAACCAGTTTAGATGTCCACTCTCAGTACTATAGCCAATTGACAGTCTGGGGGAAAGCAATTGATCCTGCACTTTGAGCTGAGGTCCCCTTGGTAAAGCTCTGGCTTCCGCTTTCTGGCCAGAGTGGTGACAGCATGTACAACACTGTGTTTCTTTGCAGACTAGACAGCTTACTTACTGAATTACCCAATTATTCAGTCACCTTTGTATAATTAGAATCTGATTTTCACAAAGGATGCTAATTGCAGAAACATGGTTTTCTCTCCTCCTCCATTTTAAATTTTCCAGACAACTTAACAAGCCTGGCTTGTTCTTTTGCACAAACAGCACAATTGGCTCCATTTGGGGTACCCCCTTCTTTACTGAGAAGTCCTAGGGATTTGTCAAAGACAAAGCAGGAAATGCACCAATAACGGCATTTAATGTTTACCTCACATTAGGGCTACCCAGGCTCGGCCATAAGAAGTGAAGATCAGGTCCCAGGATGAACTAGAGGTAGAGCCTTCAGGTTGAACTGGACGTGGCTTCAGGCTTCCCGCTTTCCGTAGGAGTGTCCTGGCAGTCAGGAGTCCATCCCATCCCTTCTTCAGGCCTGGGGGAGATCTAGGCCTCCAGTTTTTGACACTGAGGGCAGGGCCCAGCCTGAGTCAGTCATTGCACATTTCCAGCATCCTCATTTTCCAATGCCCAGACGGTGTCAAGTCCTTCCTTATTACTGAGGGTCTCCCTGAGGTTTGTAGGGGCTTCCTGAGGTTTGTAGGGTACCTGAAACAGCAACCGTTAGATACCTGCTCCTGTCATTTAGACCAATCCCCCGTCTTTCCCTGGAAGAGGGCTTTTTGGGGTCCCAAAAAGTGTATACTTTCAAAAGTATTACATAAGTCCTATGGATATTCAAAAGGTTTATAATGCTCACAATTAAAGATTTTATAACAGAATTCTAAATCCTAAAAATTACAGATAAAAGAGGGTTAAAAGACTCGCAAGCCTCATATATTTCATTTACCTACTTATTACTTCATCACTTTCAGTGGACTCCACTTTGTATTTTATTCTGTTAAATGACTTTAACCTCAATTTTTATTTTTCTCCAGTACACAACTCAAATAGTCACATATGCAGTTTAAGCTTGTGTTAATTTTATTTATTTTTTTTTTTGCTTTTTGGGTCATACCTGGCGATATACAGGGGTCACTCCTGGCTCTGCACTCAGGAATTATCCCTGGTGGTGCTCAGGGGACCATATGGGATGCTGGGAATCAAACCCCGGTCGGCCAGGTGCAAGGCAAATGCTCTACCCACTGTGCTGTTGCTCCAGCCCCTTGTGTTAATTTTTTTGAACAATTCTTGTCAATAATATAATATAGAGAAAGGGAACAAAGTTTTAGATTGTCTATATTTATCTTAGTACAAAGGTCAAATAGTCCTAGGTTTCTGTTTGATCTCCTGTTTTTTTTTTTTTTCCTCATAATTCTTGAGACAGAACTCTTCTGCTGGAATACTTTAAACTTTAAATTCCTTTTTTTTTTACCACAAATACATATTTCATTTCTGGATATACTCTATTCAAAATGCATTCAAAACTTTTAACACTTAGATATTAACTTCCTAACTTCAAGGCTATAATCAGAATAACACTGATCATCTCCATTCTCAGCTCTCATTAGCCTTAGCTGAGAAGGGCTTGAGAATTTCAATTTCTCTGTCGAAAAAAAACACCGAAACCTTTTAAATTGCTGGGTTGCATATCATTCTGAGCTCTTGTGATGATGCTTCTTTCCCAAGTTTAAGGATTTCTACTTCTGTTTATAGCAGATGGACAATGGACTGACTTCAAACACCACATGCACATGTGCACATATTTAGAGTTGATCAGTGGATCTGACTCTTCAAGAAAGGACTTACAGTCTTTCTTTGACTTAATTTAAAAGTTCTTCATGAATCACAAATCACGAAATCCCGTTGATCATCAATCTCTCGAGCGGGCTCAGTAACTTCTCCATTTGTCCTAACCCTGAGATTTTAGAAGCCTCTCTCCACTTGGCCTTCCCAACGATGCAGCATTGGAGGCTCTTTCAGGGTCAGGGAAATGAGATCCAACTTGTTACTGGCTTTAGCATATGAATACACCATGGGAAGCTTGTGAGGCTGTCCCATGTGGGCAGGAAACTCTTCGTAGCTTGCTAGTTTCTCCCACAGGGAGAAGTAGGTTATAAGATATCTGAGATATAACCTACTTCTCCAGAGAAGGTTATAAAATATTCTGAGAGCTTGCTTTTAAGTCTCTAGATGTTGGCCGTTGATGGGATTACACACACCTGGGTTCTCTGCTAGTACCTTCATGCGTGAGACTTGTCTGAACGTGTGGAGAGGGGCCTTGAGCATGGCTGTGGCTAGAACTAAAAAAGTTCTTAATTATCACAAATCATAAGATGTTTACACCAGATACTTTAACAATTTCACAATTCAAACATGCTTTCAGACACAGAAAGAGGCCATCGGTACTCACCAAACTTAATTTTATTTATTTATTTATTTATTTATTTATTTTTGCTTTTTTTTTTTTCTTTCCTTTTTGGGTCATACCCAGCAATGCACAGGGGTTATTCCTGGCTCTGCACTCAGGATTTACCCCCTGGCGGTGCTCAGGGGATCATATGGAATTCTGGGAATCAAACCCGGGTCCGTCACATGCAAGGCAAACGCCCTACCCGCTGTGCTATTTCTCCAGACCTTATTTTTGCTTTTTTGGGTCACACCTGGCAATGCACGGGGGTTACTCCTGGCTCTGCACTCAGGAATTACTCCTGGCAGTGGTCAGGGGACCATACGGGATGCTGGGAATCAAACCCGAGTTGGCCGAGTGCAAGGCAAACGTGTTTCTGCTGTGCTATCACTCCAGCCCCACTCACCAAACTTTAAACATCAGCATAAGACAGCATTTGAACAATCAATGTTTGTGAAAGCATAAAGATGTAACCTAATTTTTATCTCCGCACTGTTTCACAATACACTTGTTTTTAACCAGGCAGGGATCTCTCAATCAGTTCCTGCCAGAGCAGGATGTAAGGGATCGGGTCCAGGTGTCCTCCTGGTCCTGGAAAGAAAGTTATACTTTTAGCTTTTTTCAGAATGGTCCCCAGATCAAAAGTACCTTGAGCAAGTCAGCCAATGTTGAAGGCTGCAGAACAAGCCAATTCTGCAAAGCAAAAAGTTTTAAGTTTACTCTTTTAACCTCCAAGGTCAGATTATGAGCTCTACTTTTAAAATTGGAGAAATGATTAGTAAAAAGAGACAGGAGTGTTGCCTGTCCCTGGCCCATGTTCCTGTGGAGGAAGTAAGTGATTAATGGTCTGAAAACAGAAGACACAGACTCAAGACATGCACAGTTACTCAAATACGCCATGAAGAAGACAGATATCGGCCGCTAGTCCTCAGTGCACTGTACCCAACCCCACTCCTCGGCTGGTCCCTCTGTGACCAAGCCTACTGTACCGCATTCACCATGCTGGGGATCCTGGGGGGGGGGGGACAGTGGGGACGTCTCCCACACTGCCGGACCAGTGACTTCTTCAGCTCATCTGCCTAGGTCCTATGCCTGTCCTCTGTACTCGGACCCTTCCTCCGACCCCTCCTGCCGGGCACTCAGATGGTCAGTCTGACCAACTGCCCTACTTCGGCTGCCTCTCCCTGAGATGACCTTCCTCAGCCACCTTCCCCTAGGTGACCTTCACTCAGCTGCCCCTTCTGGGGTGACCTACCCCAAGGAGACTCTAAGAGTCTCCACGGTGCTGATCAGCAAGAAGAGTGAGGGCTACATTGTGATCTGGGGAGGGGGTCACAGCACGAGCCAAAAATCCCTGATGAGTCCCCATATGTTATGTCCTGGGAAGGGAGTTTTGCTTGCACATTGACCAGACCAGACGAGAGGCTGCAAATGCAAGGCCCCTTTATTGCTAGCTTGAGCTAGGGTCCAAGTCTCATCCAACGCAGTGGAGTCTTGACAAGGACCCAACTCTGAATTCTGAGAAGTTTATAGAGAGTTTGGTTATATAACATCATTTTTTCTAGGAACAGGCGATACATTTTTAATTATTGTCTTTGTCTGTCCCGTTACTTCAGGGACCAACTTTATGTTTCTAGGTGTTGGTTCCTGTTCGGTCGGTCCCGTGACTCCACTCCCTAGGCCCTCTCTACTTGGCTGGGTACCACTCCTATCCCCCCTATTCTGATTGACTGTTGCCACGGGGCGGTTTATCTGCCCAGGGTGATATTGTGTTCTGAGAAGTGGGGACTTTCTGATAGGGAAACTGGAACTTAGGCCTGCTGAGTTTCAGTCTTAAAGTGGAGCCTGTCATGGCGCCACTTCAGCCTAACACCAGGAGTAATTCCTGAGTGCAAAGCCAGGAGTAACCCCTGTGCATCACCAGGTCTGACCCAAAAAGGAAAAAGAAAAGCACCAGGAACTAATTCTTTTCCTTCCCTTCCCTTCATCCCCTCTTTCCTTCTGGAAGAATCCAGGCCATAGTTCCTGGGTGGGAGTGAGCAGTGTTGCTTCCAGTGTGGGGTGGGAAGTGCAGGTGCGTCGGGAGGTGGCACCCGGGTGGGCTGAGGAAGTTCTCTGGCTGACAGGCCTGAGAATGGGGATTTCCTGGGCAGGGGTGAGGGGTCAGAGTCAGGATGGAGCCTGCACCTGGAGGAGACGGGCTCAGCGGTGCCAAAATGCAGCAAGCAGAGCCAGGATTAGCCGCCAGGGTGATGTTCCCTCACTCCAAGTTCTCCCCAGCCTGTCCTCTTTACAGAGGACTGGATCAGGGGGTGCCAGGGTCATTCCCGATCAATGGGGTGTCTCACAAACACTTTCAACCACCTTGACTGTTGTTTCCTGCATAAATCCCCCCTGTCTCGTTTGGGTGAACCCTGGAGTGCTCAGGGAGAACTCCCACCTCTGCTCAGGCGTCTCTCCTGGTGGTGTTTCAGGCGCTGTGTGGGTGCTCAACCCCGATCCCTGTCATGAGTGACACCTGGGCACAGAGCCAGGGGTAAGCCCTGAGACTACCACGTGTGGCCCCAAACCAAAATCCAAAACTAAACACCCACCTTTTCTGAGGCAGCTCACATACCACACGGTTCAGCCGCTGAGCATCCATGGCCCGGTGGCATCCGTGTATTCTCAGAGCCGGGAAGGACACTGAACACCTTCCTTCTCACTCTCTGAAGGACACAGCAAAACTGATGTTTTAGCTGCCACCATGGCCGTGTCAGTACCCCCTCGAGTCTTTGCGCTCCATCCTCCCGGGACATTTCCCTCACACGATGCTGCACCACGTGAAGCGTGGCTTCTCTGCTGCACCGAGTGAAGCTTTACCCAGCTGGAGGATCAATATTTCATTGCATTCATTACAAATATTGTTCCTTGAAAGGAACACCCCCATTTGCACCTGCGGTGCTGGGAGAGGTTAACACTTCCCTTTCTCACATGCACGTGTGTGTGTGCATGTGCATTCATGTGTGTGTATGTGGGTGTGCACTGTGTGTGTGCATGGGTGTGCATGCATGAAGTGTTGCATGCATTTCTGTTAGTGCATGTCTGTGCATATGAGCATGCACATGTGTGTGCATACATTCCTGAGTGCCTGTGTGTGACTCTGTGTTTGTGTGTGTGTGTGTGTGTGTGTGTGTATGTGCCTGTGTCTCACTTCTCCTGCGTGGATGCCCAGATGGAATCACAAGATCTCAGGGAGGTTTCAGGGGTACTTACTCTGACTCTAGGCCCAGGAGTCTCTCCTGGTGTTCTCAGGGAACAGGCAGGATTGACCAAGGTAAGCGGCTGTGTGCGAGACAAACTCCTTAACCCCACGCTGCCTGCTCAGAACAGTTGACTATGAGCCTCTGACAGGGCCGTGGGGCTCACTGTCCCCTCACTGCTTTCTAGGTTCTTCCTTTTTGGGGGCACCATGGCAATGTTCAAAGGCTCCTCCTAGCTAAGCACTCAGGCAGTCCTCCTGGTGGTGCTGGGGGACCATCTAGGTGTCAGGATGGAAAGGTGGGTGTGCCCTGAGCCAGACAAGAGTCCTCCCCTCTGTGCTCCCACTCCAGCCCTCTAGGTCTCTTCCTGTTGACTGATTTACTGGGACACCCAAGCAATGTTTAGGGGGCCTGAGAGTCTTTCTGGGGTTACCCTTTTGTGCCAGTGGTTCAGGGCGCAGGTGGGTGAATCTGTGCTGCTTGGTCCCTTGGCGTTGGGACCTCTAAGGGACACCAGGCAGAACTTGGGGACTGTTGGGTACAGGAGTATAACTGCTTTAGACCCCTGAAGGCCACTTCTCTGAGTCCAGCCCTACACAAGGGGCTCTGATGCGATATGGTCTCTGCTCTGGGACTGACCGTGGGCTGGTGGCTGGGAATTGACCCTCTGAGCCTCAGATTGTGCTCATGTTTAGCACTGTCTCCTGGCTAGCTGAGCCATGGATGAGTTTGGGCCTCAGGGTGCAAAGGGAGGGATCCAACCCCCCAAGACTCGTTTACAGTGTCTTTGTAATGCCCAGCTAATTCCGGGAGGCCCCTCAGAGTGATGAGATGTCCTGGGCTTGAGTGGACACCGCCTGGACACTGAGCATTTCAGAGCAGTGCTGGGGACCCCCATGGCCTTAGGCAATGCCAGCCTCAGGGATTGGAAAATGGAGCCACTGTGTGTTGGGCCAGCAATGGGCACCACTCTGGTTGGGCACTCTCCCCCGGGGGCTGTCATTGGGTGTCGGTGTTGAGCCGCACTTTCCTGTCACCCGCCTGCCCTGGGAGAGGTAGTGGGTCCCCACAGAGACACACTCTGGGCTGCTGGGGAGTGTCCCTCACTGGGGACTTGGGGAGCAGGTGACCGTGACCCAGACTTCCAGAACCGGAGCCCCAGGACAGCGGGCAGAGGTGGGTTTCTATCCAGGCGACCATTGCCCTGTGGCCCCTGCATGGGTCTAGGGTGCAGGTATCTGAGACGGATGCCCTCTCTGATGCCCCTTCTCACATCTCTTTCCTGGGGTGATCGCCGGATCCGTCATTGGAGTGTTCCTGGCCATCACCCTGGTGGGCGTCCTGCTGCTCTTCCTGAAGTGCAGGTGAGACCTGGGGGCCCAGGGAGGATGGGGCGCCCTGGCTCCAGTCTCACCCTGTTCTCCTTCCCGACAACCTTCTCAGGAGGAGTGAGAAACAGCCAGTGTCTGGGAACCAGGTGTCCAGGTGAGCAGCCGGCTCCTAGGCTCAGCCTCAGTTAATTCACAGGTGTTCGCTGGTCACTACACGGGTCCAATGATGTAAGGTGAACCTAGAGAATATGGGTCGAAATGGCCCAATGTCCCCCAGATGATCTCCGCACTCCGCTTGGCCATGGGACGTGCTCTGGGTCTTGCCTCTGCTGGTGCTTCTCTCTGTCCAACACTGTCACAGCCCCTTTAGTAGGAGGGACCCCTCTGCTGGAGTGACTAAGGACTGATCAGGAATCCCGTCCATGGGGCACTGGCCGTCTGCCCAAGGACATGGCCACAAAGGGCCTGAAGCAGGAGTCCCAGTGTGGCCCTGCCTGTGCCAAGCATTTAGCCATCGGTTTCAGCCTGTATGTGTGTGTGTGTGTGTGTGTGTGTGTGTGTGTGTGTGTGTGTGTGTGTGCGTGTTTCATGGGATCACCCTGAGTTACACAGTTACAAAGCTGTTCATTGCAAAGGGTTTCGGTCATGCAATGTTCCAACACCATCCCCCCAGCAGTGTACTTTTGCCACTACCACCACCAATGTTCCCAGTTTCTCTCCTGCCACCCCCTACTCCCCAGCTTGTCTCTATGGCCGGCACTTTCTTTCTCTCTCTCTCTCTCTGTCTCTCTGTCTCTCTCTCTCTGTCTCTCTCTCTCTCTCTCTCTCTCTCTCTCTCTCTCTCTCTCTCTCTCTCCCCCCTATCGGGCATTATGGTTTGCAGTACAGACACTTCGAGGTTACCATGCTTGTTCCTTACCTCCTTTCAGCACACAGTTCTTACCCAGGGTGGTCCTTTCCAGTTATTTGCAGAGTGGTCCCTTCTCTGTCTCAACTGCCTTCTCCCCAGCACCTGAGGCGGCTTCCAAATTGGACCAGTCCTCCTGGCCTTGTTTCTACTGCCTCGGATATTAGTCTTATACTGTGTTTTCACCTGTGTGTTTGCAACTCCTGTTGAGAGGTGGCCCTGGGAGAGTCTCGAATAGGTGACAGAGGGGCAGGTGGGCGAGGACACACGCCCGACATGATCTGAGAGTGGACGGACCTCAGGAAAGTGCATCTAGGGTGGACGGAGGATGAGCGTTCTTCGGAGAGGGAGATGTGGGAGCCGGTGGGCTGTGTTGGTGCCAACCAGGAGGCGGTGCACAGAGAAAGGGGGTGCCAGTGGGGTCCTTCATGCTGAAAAGCCCTTGGAGTTTGGACCTGAGGTGGCCCTTGGACCTGGAGATTAGTATGCAAACAAGATAAGGGGATAGTGACATGCAGAGGAAGCAAAGAAAACTGGCCTCTAGGGGAAGTCTGAGGCAGGGTGTTCCATCAGTTTTATTGTCCCTCAGCTACAATAAGGCCAAAGGTCAGCAGAGGAGTCCCTGGGAGAGTTGATTCCTCACTGGGTCACGGGAGAGGGTGCGGGGGAGTGCCAGGCTCTAGTACACAGAGGCCGTGGGCAACAGGGATTGTCTGGTGGGAGGATCTCAGGAGCTGTGCCTGGTTGTCTGGAGCCTGTTCTGTGGGGCTCGGCAGTGGGTAGTCCTGGGAGCCCCTGGAGGAGGTGGCTCAGTGGGTTTAATCCGTTGCTCAGGGTGCAGAGCAATAGCACAGGCCAGAGGGCACTTGCTTTGCACATGGCCAGCCCGGGCTTGATCCCCTGAATCCCGGGTGGTCCCCTGAGGCCTCCCAGGTGTAATACCTGAGCAAAGAGCCAGGGGTGACCCCTGAGCGTTGGCAGCTGTGGCTGAAAATAAAAAGAAACCTGAAGGTTAGCAGGCTGCAGACAGCTCCCACGCCCCATACCTCACGGTGCCCTCAGACTGCAGAGGCGGCCCGGGGAGGGAAGCCCTGCTCGGCCTTGAGATTGTCTTTCCTTTTCTTCATCACACCTGACTGCTCGGTGCTTACTCCTGGCTTCCCGTTCAGGGTCACTCCTTGCGGGATCCTGGAGCTCAAACTTGGCTCAGCTGTGAGAAAGGCCAGTATTATATCCTTTGCACTCTGGAAATATTTTTAAAATGTAATTTGCTTTGATTTTATTTTCTCTTTTGTTTTTGTTCATGCCTGGAAGTCCCCGGGATCTACCCTTGACTTTGTGCTCAGGCATCAGCCTGGACACCCACACGTAAAGCTTGTCTCAGTTCTCCAATTATTCACCAAACCTGAGAGACATTCGGAAGTAGAAACATTAGGCTGTGGCCAGGTAAAGGCGTGGCGGAGGAGAGGGTATTGCACTGGGGGAGACAGAGGAGCTTGAGGCTGGGGCGGGCAGGAAGGACCCCGAGCCGGGGGAAGCAGAGACCCGAGATGGCAGAGGCAACTGCTCTCCTTGTTCAAACTCGTAACTAGCGCAGGGTCCGAAACAAGCTTTACACCCAGGAGTCCTGGGTTCAATTTCCAGCTCTACACAGTCGCCCAGGTCCCTCCAGCAGTGACTCAGGAGCACTCATGAGCTGGGAGTAGCCCCTGAGCACTGCAGGTGTGGGCCCAAAAGAAAACAAATCAAACTGTTGGGGCTGGAGTGATAGCACAGCGGGTAGGGCATTTGTCTCGCATGCAGCCGACCCAGGTTTGATTCCCAGAATTCCATATAGTCCCCCAAGCATCTCCATGAGTAATTCCTGAGTGCATGAGCCAGGAGTAACCCCTGTGCATCGCTGAGTGTGACCCAAAAAGCAAAAGAAAAGAAAAAAACCCAAAAGAAACCCAAATCAAGCACCCACCATGGTGATTCCCGCCTGAGTGCTGTGATGGAGACATGGTGCAGCTGTGTCCACGGGTTCCCCACGGGCCACATTCAGACAGGCTACCCCTGCAAGCAGGGCTTCCCAGGGCAACTGAGCCTAACCATGGAATGCACTCGGAAAGTCCTGCAGATAGTCCAAGTCTCACTTTGTCATCTTGGTCACCTGGGAAAGTCTGCCCAGTGTCCATGTTGGTCTCTGCTTCGCAGGTGACGGCTTCTGTGCTCTTCCACAGGTGCCCGCTGATGCCCTTTCCCCACTGGATATTCTATAAAAAGCAGCTTTCACTTTTGTTCAGTGGCTTCTGGAGCATGGGCCAAACGGTGAAATAAAATTGAGTCCCCCCTTCTCAGAGCCTGCCGCTCTTTTGTTCCTCTGGCTCCTGGTCAGAATTTCCATACTGATAGCACAGTGGAACGAGATCTGCGTCTTAACCATCTGGAGTGAGGTCTGAGCAGTGATTCACATGATCCTGCGGCTGTCAGTGCCCCTGGTCCTGACTGGCTCAGCTTCCCCAGCTGGATCTCTGCCCTTAGCCCTAACCTGCCACCCCGAGCTGTCTTTCTGCTGGGACTCAGAATGGAGTCACACAGCTTTCGTCCCCTCATGAGCAAGCCCCTCAGTGTAAAGTCCAGGTCTGCCATGTTGAGGGGGAGCCAGAGCTTCCATTTCTGTGTTGATGTTGCATGTGGGGCAGGTCACATTCTGTCTCTATTGACTCCATGACTCTCCCCTGCTGACCATCGTGAATAGTTCTCCGTGAATGGGGGTGTCCAGTGATCCCTTCAGGGTCCTGTTTTCTATGGTTAGGGTTATACCCAAAAATGTGTATAACCCTCGGTGCTATTTGGGGAAGGGCCACACTCACAAACCCTCGGTTTTGGGGGATGGGAGTGGGCCACACCTGGTGGTGACCAGGGCTTCTCCCTGGCTTCTGTGCTCAGGGATCTCTGCTGGAAGGCTGGAGGGCGAGGGGCTAAGGATCAAACTGGAGTCGACAGGTCGACTGCGTGCAAGGCAAGTTCCTTACCCCTGTACTATCTCACCTGAGACCTCAGACCACCTTTTTTTACCCATCAGTTCCTCTCTTCGTCTCTCTTAAAGGACGTGATCTCAGCTACGGTGTCTGCTGCAACGGCATATTTATGACAACATTTGGGACAGTAGCTGAAAGGGGAAAAAAGATGGACAGAAACAGATGATGGACAAACACACAGAGACACACTTGCACACATACACACACACACACACACACACACAAACACAAAGGCACACAGAGAGGAATGTAGCTTGGTCTCCCTGGGGAGATAAACACAAGGACAAGCTGCTCTCTGTGGGTGCCAGAGGTGGGACGCCCCGGGCATGGGGTGTAGGATCAGGAGGTTCAGGCTGTGCTATTTGGGAGAGGGCCACACTCACAGTGCTCAAGGCTGACTCCTGGCTCTGCACTCAGTGCTCTGTGTGCCATGTGGGGAGCGAAGCATTGAATCCGAGTCAGTCTCATGCAGGGCAGCACCCACCCCACTGTGCTGTGACTCTGGCCCAACTGCTTTTAGGGTCTTGGTAGGAAACTGAGAGCGAGAGCAGCCCCTCGGTCCCAAGATCAGGCTCTGCTTCCCTCTCTCCAGCTTCCCCAAAGACATCTGTGCTGCAGACTTCGCCAAACACATGAGGGGAAAGGAGAAGGACAGCAACTGGGTCTTCGCGGAGGATTACCGGGTGGGCCCGAGGCAGAGGGAGACACAGGCGCCTGCACCCCCCGCTGTGGGAGTGGGGAGCAGCCACGAGTCCTACTGGAGGGCAGAAACCCGCAGGCATGAAGCTGTCTCCTCCTGTGTCTATTTCCATTCTTTTACACCCCCCTGAGCACTTTTTGCTTCAGTGACCGGGGTCACGCGCGTGGCAGGTGCTCCTCGAGATTCGCCCTCCTGGCCTTGGACACTCACGCCCTCCTCACCAGAGTGATAATGCCCGCCATGGTACCCAAACACTCTTATTGAGCGAGTGTGGGGTCACACCTCTCTGGGGCTCACACTCTGGCTGTGGGATGTCTGGACGGCCGAGAGAGGCTGTGGGCACAGGCTGGACATTGGGGATGGGACTCGCAGCTGTCGCTAGCAGGGCAGGTGCTTGGAGTCTCCGAGATATTCCTCAGGGTTCTGGGACGATATTTTTTGAGACAGGGCACCCTGGAGGTGCTCAGGGATGACTCCTGGCTCTGTGCTCAGTGATCACTCCAGGCAGGACTCGCTTAGGGGGTCCTTTGCGGTGCCGGGACTGAGCTGGCTCAGCTACACTCATGGCAGGCGAGCACCTTCCACGCTCTGCTACCTCTCTGACCCTGGCAATGCATTTCCAAATGTTTGTCACTTTTGGGGGGTGTTAGTTTGTTTTGGGAGCCATATCTATCAGATCTTGGACTTCCACCTGGCTCTGTGCTGAGAGATCACTGCGTTGGGGCTTGTTGGACTTTATGTGGTGCCAGGGACGAAACCCTGGTAGGCTTCATGAAAGACAAGTGACCTCTTCGCTGCGCTCCAAATGTGTGTTTTGCTATACCTGATGCAACTGTCAGCTCCAGCAGCAGAGAGAGGGTAACTGAGTTCTCCTGAGGAAAATGTTCTGAGTTGAGCCCAGTTCTCCAAACCTTCCACATCTCGAAACTGAGCGCCAGAGACGTGCCCTGCTCCTCACGTCCCTTGAGCCGCGAGGACACTGGCACCAAGGTTCCTGAGATACCTGCAGCAGAAGGGAGATGGCACAGTGGGGGCTCTGCACCCATCAACAGTGACTGCACAGCCACAGGGACTTTGTGACACATTGGCTCGCCCAAACCAGGGTGGGGGCATGTGGCCTCATGTGGCAGTGTCAGGATTCTGAGACCCCAGGCAGCCTGAGCATCTCTCCCAGTGACGCAGGAAGGGCTACAACAGCCCACAGGAGAAGGATCGGGTAAGGTGAGGCAAGGCTGTATAGGGGGCTCTGAGTGAGACCTTGGCACGACATCAGCACTGGCCTCACGGTTGGGAGAGCTCAGGGGTCAGAGGACAGTGCATATGGCCAGGAGGTGATGGCAGGGGCAGTGTGTGCTACAGTAAAGCTGCTACTCGGTGAGAGCTACACGCCCAGACCAGGATCCCAGGGGCTGCTTTGGGGCACCAGGTCCTCTGTGCTCCAGTCTGTGCAGTCCTCAGCGGGGAGGCAGCCCCTGGATGGAGGCGTCTCTGCCTGGTGGGGAGTGGCCAGCACGGATCAGCGCATGGACCAAGAGAGCACAGGGTAAGGAGCCTGACTTGCAGGGGATGGACCGGATATGCCCAGTACCTCACAAGGTCCCGGAGCCCCACCTGGGGAGATCCCGAGCACCTCTGGGTGTGGCCCCCAGCCCCAAATAAAAAATGACACGGAATGAGGTCAGGGGGCAGGGCCGGGCCCCCGGGAGGTCACTGGAGGTCAGGATCATCCATGGGGAGCTGGGGCGGGGCTGGGACGCCACTTCCTCCTGCTCGGACCTGCCCTGGGGAAAGTCCAGCAGGTAGAGGCTGGGGCGGGACACTGGGTGCCCGGAGCAGTCTGGAGTCATGGGCAGTGCTGGTGGGGGCCACTGGGCCTGGGGGCACCTGATGCTGCTGCTGGTGAGTGTACCCCGCTGACCTGAACCGGGGCTCCAGGCCGGGATGCTGTGGGGGCCCAACCCTGATCTGAGGTCACTGTCCGGATTCTGGCGCATGACAGAGGACACATGAGCAATGCCCAGGACTGGAAGCTGCTCTGGGGAGGGGGAATGTCAGGGAATGTCAGGACACCACCCCCAGGGTACCAGGTACCACTGGGGACACAGGATACCTCAGAGCAGAGGGAAGACGGCCCAGCAAAGACGGGGATACACGCTAGCCTGCTCCCTCAGATAGGGAGCCCTGCCCTCCCCACCCTGCCTCCTTCCTCAGACTGGGGTCCAGACTCACTTCTCTATCCTTTGAACCGAGGGTCCAGAGCCCTAACCCCCTCCTCCCACAACCCAAACCCTCCTGTTTTAGATTCAATAGTTCATCTTTTAATACCCTCCTCCCTCACTCCCAACCCCATGGGTCTAAGCCTCTTTCCTGACCTGGGTCCGGGCCCCCAGCTTCTTCCCTCAGACATGATATTCCCTGTGGCTTTCTACCTTGGTCCCCAAGGTTGTGTCAGGAGGTGACACCTCTAACTTCATCTCTGGGTGTTTTGGTTGAGTGAGCAGCCACTGGGCCCTGGAGTCCTGTCTCAGTCCCACAGCACTACTGACACATTGACACACACTCACACACACACTCTCACAGCCTCACACTCACACACACTATCATAAGGGCTCACCATACCCTCACTCTGGCACACATTCACACTCTCACACTCTCACATGCTCCCACACACAAACAAAAACTATCATGAGGCTCAACATACACACGCAAACAGGCTCACACTCTCGTATACACACTCACACTACACTCTCACAGGAAGGGGGCTTTGTAGGATCAGCCTCAGGAGGGGACTCCATGGGTAGGTCATGGGGCACAGTGTGAGAACAAGACAGGGCTGTGACTGTCCTGTCTACTCCCTCAGGGCCTATGCATCTGGACAGTGGCTGAAGCTGGTGAGTCTCTGAGAACAGGACCATGTTGAGGTGACACTTGGGTCCTGGGCACTCGGGAGAATGGAGTGCTCTGATGGGAGGCAGAGGACGGTGTAAATGAGAGGGGGAGGAGAAGGGACAGGGACAGGATGGTCTCCTGTACTTATCGTGTCATTCTCGCTATTCCCAGACACCAACCCTGTCAGGAACCTCAAAGCTGAGAGCCAGACCACCAGCTCCGTCACTCTGAGCTGGGAGGACCCCGAGGGCCCGACCAACGCTACCTACACCTACCGGATCAAGTGGACTGGACATGAGGTCACAGACATCACAGGCAACACATACAAGGTGGAGGGCCTGCAGGCCGCCTCTCAGTACAGTTTCTCAGTGTTTGCGGTGAGCAACGGTCAGGAGAGCACAGCAGAGAACGTCACTGCATCCACAGGTGAGAGCCCGGCTGTGCGTGTGCAGGGTGGGATGTGCCCGGAGCCTAGAGCAGCTGTCAGCACTCGTCACCGACTCAGGACCCAGGACAGACCCTTGCTATGATGTGCCAAGTGCGCCTGCAGGATAGACAGGGACATTGGGACGGCAGGAGCCCTGCTGCCTGTCTCCCAGGCTGGGCGGCTCTGTGTTTATCCATGATTTTTATTTTAAAAGAGTTTTGTTTTGGTTAGTTTTGGTCTGGGTTTGTTTTCTTGGCTCTTCTGGTCTCACCCGGCAATGCTCGGGGCTACTCCCGCCTGTGCACAGAGGAATTCCTCCCGATGGTGCTCAGGGGACCAGAAGGAAAGCCAGGATCCAATCTGGGTTGGCCACATGCAAGGCAAACAGCTCTCCACTGTACTATGGCTGGAACCCTGAGTAATTTTACATTGAGTTGCTCTAGTTCATAATATTCTTGAAAACACCATTATTTTGCTCCTTTTGTGTTTTGATGTTGCTGTTGTTGCTTTTTGCTCTTTGGGTCACACCCGGCAATACTCAGGAGTTGCTCCTGGCTCTGCATCCAAGAATTACTCCTGGGAGTGTTGAGGGACCATATGGGATGCAGGGGATAGAACCTGAGCCGGTCACTGCAACACAAATGCCCTCCCCTCTGTCCTACCTCTCTGGCCGATATTTTGCTTCTTTTGATTTGGAGGCACGCCCTGTAGTGCTCAGGCTTAATGCTGTCTCTGAGCTCAGGGGTCACTTTTCAGATGGCTCTGTGGGCAGTATGGGGTATGAGGCTTGAACACAGGTCACCCCCAAAGCCTAGCAAGTGACCTCCCCAGGGTCGGTTCTCATATCCCATATGGTCCCCCGAGCACCACCAGGAGGAATGCTGAGTGCATGAGCCATCAGTAACCCCTGTGCCGCTCTGCTTTCTTCAGCCCTTAACGTGTTTCCCAGCTGCAGAGCTCGGGCTGCAACTTCAGGGGCTGAGGTGATTTCTATAGCAGGATCTTGCCGTGTGCCTCTCCCTGGCAGCCCTGGCTAAGGGGCCATAACAGTGGGACCCCACAGAGTAAAGAACAGAAGCAGGGCTGAGTGGGGGAGATCAGGTGGGCTGCTCTGGACACTGTGGACACTCTGACCGTTGGGCTCTTCTGTTTCTGTTGAGCCCGTCAGCTCGTTGCCGATGCTCAGCCCCTGCTCCACACCCCAGCACCTCCAGAATGTTTCCAACAGGTCACGAGTGGCCACTTGAATTGAGGTCGGGGAAAATGAAACACTTGCTTCTTTTGGGTCGGAGCCAGAATCTGTGAGGGCTCCAGCCCCCTAAGGCTCCCTCAGGCCTGGGCTGTGTTGGACACAGGCACGCTTCTGCTCTGGCTATTCCCAGAGCCGCCAGCAGGGCGGAGTAGCCCCTGACTGCGGGACAGAAGGCAGATGCCACCGAGGGCTGCTAGTGAGAGCTGCTCTGAGCAGGTCTGGTGTGTGGGGGTGCAGGGGTTCACACCCGGACCTTTCTCAGGACAGTGGTGGATGCAGGCACGGGCATCTGGTGGTGCTTCAGAGGGTAAGTATGCCCCGACTGACCAGGATCTTCCATGCTGACTTGGTCCTTCCCCGCTATTCCCAGACCCCAACCCTGTCAGGAACCTCAAAGCTGAGAACCAGACCACCAGCTCCGTCACTCTGAGCTGGGAGGACCCCGAGGGCCCGACCAACGCTACCTACACCTACGGGATCAAGTGGACTGGACATGAGGTCACAGACATCACAGGCAACACATACAAGGTGGAGGGCCTGCAGGCCGCCTCTCAGTACAGTTTCTCAGTGTTTGCGGTGAGCAACGGTCAGGAGAGCACAGCAGAGCCCGTCAATGCATCCACAGGTGAGAGCCCGGCTGTGCGTGTGCAGGGTGGGATGTGCCCGGAGCCTAGAGCAGCTGTCAGCACTCGTCACCGACTCAGGACCCAGGACAGACCCTTGCTATGATGTGCCAAGTGCGCCTGCAGGATAGACAGGGACATTGGGACGGCAGGAGCCCTGCTGCCTGTCTCCCAGGCTGGGCGGCTCTGTGTTTATCCATGATTTTTATTTTAAAAGAGTTTTGTTTTGGTTAGTTTTGGTCTGGGTTTGTTTTCTTGGCTCTTCTGGTCTCACCCGGCAATGCTCGGGGCTACTCCCGCCTGTGCACAGAGGAATTCCTCCCGATGGTGCTCAGGGGACCAGAAGGAAAGCCAGGATCCAATCTGGGTTGGCCACATGCAAGGCAAACAGCTCTCCACTGTACTATGGCTGGAACCCTGAGTAATTTTACATTGAGTTGCTCTAGTTCATAATATTCTTGAAAACACCATTATTTTGCTCCTTTTGTGTTTTGATGTTGCTGTTGTTGCTTTTTGCTCTTTGGGTCACACCCGGCAATACTCAGGAGTTGCTCCTGGCTCTGCATCCAAGAATTACTCCTGGGAGTGTTGAGGGACCATATGGGATGCAGGGGATAGAACCTGAGCCGGTCACTGCAACACAAATGCCCTCCCCTCTGTCCTACCTCTCTGGCCGATATTTTGCTTCTTTTGATTTGGAGGCACGCCCTGTAGTGCTCAGGCTTAATGCTGTCTCTGAGCTCAGGGGTCACTTTTCAGATGGCTCTGTGGGCAGTATGGGGTATGAGGCTTGAACACAGGTCACCCCCAAAGCCTAGCAAGTGACCTCCCCAGGGTCGGTTCTCATATCCCATATGGTCCCCCGAGCACCACCAGGAGGAATGCTGAGTGCATGAGCCATCAGTAATCCCTGTGCCGCTCTGCTTTCTTCAGCCCTTAACGTGTTTCCCAGCTGCAGAGCTCGGGCTGCAACTTCAGGGGCTGAGGTGATTTCTATAGCAGGATCTTGCCGTGTGCCTCTCCCTGGCAGCCCTGGCTAAGGGGCCATAACAGTGGGACCCCACAGAGTAAAGAACAGAAGCAGGGCTGAGTGGGGGAGATCAGGTGGGCTGCTCTGGACACTGTGGACACTCTGACCGTTGGGCTCTTCTGTTTCTGTTGAGCCCGTCAGCTCGTTGCCGATGCTCAGCCCCTGCTCCACACCCCAGCACCTCCAGAATGTTTCCAACAGGTCACGAGTGGCCACTTGAATTGAGGTCGGGGAAAATGAAACACTTGCTTCTTTTGGGTCGGAGCCAGAATCTGTGAGGGCTCCAGCCCCCTAAGGCTCCCTCAGGCCTGGGCTGTGTTGGACACAGGCACGCTTCTGCTCTGGCTATTCCCAGAGCCGCCAGCAGGGCGGAGTAGCCCCTGACTGCGGGACAGAAGGCAGATGCCACCGAGGGCTGCTAGTGAGAGCTGCTCTGAGCAGGTCTGGTGTGTGGGGGTGCAGGGGTTCACACCCGGACCTTTCTCAGGACAGTGGTGGATGCAGGCACGGGCATCTGGTGGTGCTTCAGAGGGTAAGTATGCCCCGACTGACCAGGATCTTCCATGCTGACTTGGTCCTTCCCCGCTATTCCCAGACCCCAACCCTGTCAGGAACCTCAAAGCTGAGAACCAGACCACCAGCTCCGTCACTCTGAGCTGGGAGGACCCCGAGGGCCCGACCAACGCTACCTACACCTACGGGATCAAGTGGACTGGACATGAGGTCACAGACATCACAGGCAACACATACAAGGTGGAGGGCCTGCAGGCCGCCTCTCAGTACAGTTTCTCAGTGTTTGCGGTGAGCAACGGTCAGGAGAGCACAGCAGAGCCCGTCAATGCATCCACAGGTGAGAGCCCGGCTGTGCGTGTGCAGGGTGGGATGTGCCCGGAGCCTAGAGCAGCTGTCAGCACTCGTCACCGACTCAGGACCCAGGACAGACCCTTGCTATGATGTGCCAAGTGCGCCTGCAGGATAGACAGGGACATTGGGACGGCAGGAGCCCTGCTGCCTGTCTCCCAGGCTGGGCGGCTCTGTGTTTATCCATGATTTTTATTTTAAAAGAGTTTTGTTTTGGTTAGTTTTGGTCTGGGTTTGTTTTCTTGGCTCTTCTGGTCTCACCCGGCAATGCTCGGGGCTACTCCCGCCTGTGCACAGAGGAATTCCTCCCGATGGTGCTCAGGGGACCAGAAGGAAAGCCAGGATCCAATCTGGGTTGGCCACATGCAAGGCAAACAGCTCTCCACTGTACTATGGCTGGAACCCTGAGTAATTTTACATTGAGTTGCTCTAGTTCATAATATTCTTGAAAACACCATTATTTTGCTCCTTTTGTGTTTTGATGTTGCTGTTGTTGCTTTTTGCTCTTTGGGTCACACCCGGCAATACTCAGGAGTTGCTCCTGGCTCTGCATCCAAGAATTACTCCTGGGAGTGTTGAGGGACCATATGGGATGCAGGGGATAGAACCTGAGCCGGTCACTGCAACACAAATGCCCTCCCCTCTGTCCTACCTCTCTGGCCGATATTTTGCTTCTTTTGATTTGGAGGCACGCCCTGTAGTGCTCAGGCTTAATGCTGTCTCTGAGCTCAGGGGTCACTTTTCAGATGGCTCTGTGGGCAGTATGGGGTATGAGGCTTGAACACAGGTCACCCCCAAAGCCTAGCAAGTGACCTCCCCAGGGTCGGTTCTCATATCCCATATGGTCCCCCGAGCACCACCAGGAGGAATGCTGAGTGCATGAGCCATCAGTAACCCCTGTGCCGCTCTGCTTTCTTCAGCCCTTAACGTGTTTCCCAGCTGCAGAGCTCGGGCTGCAACTTCAGGGGCTGAGGTGATTTCTATAGCAGGATCTTGCCGTGTGCCTCTCCCTGGCAGCCCTGGCTAAGGGGCCATAACAGTGGGACCCCACAGAGTAAAGAACAGAAGCAGGGCTGAGTGGGGGAGATCAGGTGGGCTGCTCTGGACACTGTGGACACTCTGACCGTTGGGCTCTTCTGTTTCTGTTGAGCCCGTCAGCTCGTTGCCGATGCTCAGCCCCTGCTCCACACCCCAGCACCTCCAGAATGTTTCCAACAGGTCACGAGTGGCCACTTGAATTGAGGTCGGGGAAAATGAAACACTTGCTTCTTTTGGGTCGGAGCCAGAATCTGTGAGGGCTCCAGCCCCCTAAGGCTCCCTCAGGCCTGGGCTGTGTTGGACACAGGCACGCTTCTGCTCTGGCTATTCCCAGAGCCGCCAGCAGGGCGGAGTAGCCCCTGACTGCGGGACAGAAGGCAGATGCCACCGAGGGCTGCTAGTGAGAGCTGCTCTGAGCAGGTCTGGTGTGTGGGGGTGCAGGGGTTCACACCCGGACCTTTCTCAGGACAGTGGTGGATGCAGGCACGGGCATCTGGTGGTGCTTCAGAGGGTAAGTATGCCCCGACTGACCAGGATCTTCCATGCTGACTTGGTCCTTCCCCGCTATTCCCAGACCCCAACCCTGTCAGGAACCTCAAAGCTGAGAACCAGACCACCAGCTCCGTCACTCTGAGCTGGGAGGACCCCGAGGGCCCGACCAACGCTACCTACACCTACGGGATCAAGTGGACTGGACATGAGGTCACAGACATCACAGGCAACACATACAAGGTGGAGGGCCTGCAGGCCGCCTCTCAGTACAGTTTCTCAGTGTTTGCGGTGAGCAACGGTCAGGAGAGCACAGCAGAGCCCGTCAATGCATCCACAGGTGAGAGCCCGGCTGTGCGTGTGCAGGGTGGGATGTGCCCGGAGCCTAGAGCAGCTGTCAGCACTCGTCACCGACTCAGGACCCAGGACAGACCCTTGCTATGATGTGCCAAGTGCGCCTGCAGGATAGACAGGGACATTGGGACGGCAGGAGCCCTGCTGCCTGTCTCCCAGGCTGGGCGGCTCTGTGTTTATCCATGATTTTTATTTTAAAAGAGTTTTGTTTTGGTTAGTTTTGGTCTGGGTTTGTTTTCTTGGCTCTTCTGGTCTCACCCGGCAATGCTCGGGGCTACTCCCGCCTGTGCACAGAGGAATTCCTCCCGATGGTGCTCAGGGGACCAGAAGGAAAGCCAGGATCCAATCTGGGTTGGCCACATGCAAGGCAAACAGCTCTCCACTGTACTATGGCTGGAACCCTGAGTAATTTTACATTGAGTTGCTCTAGTTCATAATATTCTTGAAAACACCATTATTTTGCTCCTTTTGTGTTTTGATGTTGCTGTTGTTGCTTTTTGCTCTTTGGGTCACACCCGGCAATACTCAGGAGTTGCTCCTGGCTCTGCATCCAAGAATTACTCCTGGGAGTGTTGAGGGACCATATGGGATGCAGGGGATAGAACCTGAGCCGGTCACTGCAACACAAATGCCCTCCCCTCTGTCCTACCTCTCTGGCCGATATTTTGCTTCTTTTGATTTGGAGGCACGCCCTGTAGTGCTCAGGCTTAATGCTGTCTCTGAGCTCAGGGGTCACTTTTCAGATGGCTCTGTGGGCAGTATGGGGTATGAGGCTTGAACACAGGTCACCCCCAAAGCCTAGCAAGTGACCTCCCCAGGGTCGGTTCTCATATCCCATATGGTCCCCCGAGCACCACCAGGAGGAATGCTGAGTGCATGAGCCATCAGTAATCCCTGTGCCGCTCTGCTTTCTTCAGCCCTTAACGTGTTTCCCAGCTGCAGAGCTCGGGCTGCAACTTCAGGGGCTGAGGTGATTTCTATAGCAGGATCTTGCCGTGTGCCTCTCCCTGGCAGCCCTGGCTAAGGGGCCATAACAGTGGGACCCCACAGAGTAAAGAACAGAAGCAGGGCTGAGTGGGGGAGATCAGGTGGGCTGCTCTGGACACTGTGGACACTCTGACCGTTGGGCTCTTCTGTTTCTGTTGAGCCCGTCAGCTCGTTGCCGATGCTCAGCCCCTGCTCCACACCCCAGCACCTCCAGAATGTTTCCAACAGGTCACGAGTGGCCACTTGAATTGAGGTCGGGGAAAATGAAACACTTGCTTCTTTTGGGTCGGAGCCAGAATCTGTGAGGGCTCCAGCCCCCTAAGGCTCCCTCAGGCCTGGGCTGTGTTGGACACAGGCACGCTTCTGCTCTGGCTATTCCCAGAGCCGCCAGCAGGGCGGAGTAGCCCCTGACTGCGGGACAGAAGGCAGATGCCACCGAGGGCTGCTAGTGAGAGCTGCTCTGAGCAGGTCTGGTGTGTGGGGGTGCAGGGGTTCACACCCGGACCTTTCTCAGGACAGTGGTGGATGCAGGCACGGGCATCTGGTGGTGCTTCAGAGGGTAAGTATGCCCCGACTGACCAGGATCTTCCATGCTGACTTGGTCCTTCCCCGCTATTCCCAGACCCCAACCCTGTCAGGAACCTCAAAGCTGAGAGCCAGACCAACAGCTCCGTCACTCTGAGCTGGGAGGACCCTGAGGGCCCGACCAACGCTACCTACACCTACGGGATCAAGTGGACTGGACATGAGGTCACAGACATCACAGGCAACACATACAAGGTGGAGGGCCTGCAGGCCGCCTCTCAGTACAGTTTCTCAGTGTTTGCGGTGAGCAACGGTCAGGACAGCACAGCAGAGCCCGTCACTGCATCCACAGGTGAGAGCCCGGCTGTGCGTGTGCAGGGTGGGATGTGCCCGGAGCCTAGAGCAGCTGTCAGCACTCGTCACCGACTCAGGACCCAGGACAGACCCTTGCTATGATGTGCCAAGTGCGCCTGCAGGATAGACAGGGACATTGGGACGGCAGGAGCCCTGCTGCCTGTCTCCCAGGCTGGGCGGCTCTGTGTTTGTCGATGATTTTTATTTTAAAAGAGTTTTGTTTTGGTTAGTTTTGGTCTGGGTTTGTTTTCTTGGCTCTTCTGGTCTCACCCGGCAATGCTCGGGGCTACTCCCGCCTGTGCACAGAGGAATTCCTCCCGATGGTGCTCAGGGACCAGGAGGGATGCCGGGGATCCAATCTGGGTTGACCACATTCAAGGCAAACAGCTCTACAGTATACTATGGCTGGGCCCCGAGTACTTTTATATTGAGTTGCTCTTGTTCATAATATTCTTGAAAACACCATTTTACTCCTTTTGAGTTTTGTTGTGGTGGTAGTGGTGGTTGTTGCTGTTTGCTTTTTGGGTCACACCTGGCGATGCTCAGGGTTCTGCATTCAAGAATTACTCCTGCTCGTACTGGGGGACCATATGGGATGCCAGGGATCGCAACTGGGTCGGCCACTGCAATGCAAACGCCCTCCCCACTGTATTACCTCTCTGGCCCCTATTTTGCTTCTTTTGTTTTGAGGCATGCCCTGTAGTGCTCAGGCTTAATCCTGCCTCTAAACTCAGGGGTCACTTCTCAGAGGGCTCTGGAGCCAGTATGGGGTCTGAAGCTTGAACATGGGTCACACCCATGTGAAGCAGGGCCTGCCAATCTGCTTTCTTCGGCCCTTAACGAGTTTCTCAGCTGTAGAGCTCAGGCTGCAGTCTTGGGGGCTGAGGCGGTTTCTAGAGCGCAATATTGGGGTGTGCCTGCAGCCCTGGCTAAGGAGCCTGAACAGTGGGACCCCACAGAGCAAAAAACAGAATCAGTGACTAGTGAGGGAGACTGGGTGCATGGTCCTGACCCTGTGAACAGTCTGACCATCGGACACTTCTGTTTCCAATGAGCTCAGCCTGTCAGTCCATGTTCCGAAGCTCAGCCCCTGCGCCACACCCCCCACCATCCAGCACAATCCCACCAGATTACGTGTGGCCACTTGGATTGAGGTCCAGGAAGTTGACACATTTGCTTCTGCTGGGTCGGAGCCAGATTCTGTTCGGGCTCCAGCCCCCTCAGGCTCCCAGCAGGGCGGAGTAGCCTCCTGACAGTATGACAGAAGGCAGATGCTGCCCGGGGCTGCTAGTGAGAGGTGCTCTCAGCAGGTCTGGTGTGTGGGGGTGCATGGGTTCACACCCGTTTCCTTTCGGAGGACAGTGGTGGATGCAGGGATAGGAAGTTGGTGGGTGCTTCAGAGGGTAAATATGCCCCGATTGACCCTGATCTTCCATGCTGACTTGGTCTTTCCCTGCTATTCCCAGACCCAAATCTTGTCAGGAATCTCATGCCAGAGACTCAGACCACCAGCTCCATCACTCTGAACTGGGAGGACCCCGAGGGCCCGACCAACGCAAACTACACCTACCGGATCAAGTGGACTGGACATGATGTCACAAACATCACAAACACCACGTACAAGGTGGAGGGTCTGCAGCCCGCCTCTCAGTATAGTTTCTCAGTGTTTGCGATGAGCAACGGTCAGGAGAGCACTGCAGAAATCATAACTGCATCCACAGGTGAGATCCCGGCTGTGCGTGTGCAGGGCGGAAGGTGCCAGGAGCCTAGAGCAGCTGTCAGCACTCGGTCACCACACTCAGGACCCAGGACAGACCCTTGCTATAATGTGCCTAGTGGGCCTGTGGGACAGACAGGGACATCCGGGACAAGAAGGAACCCTGCTGCCTGTCCCAGGCTGGGCGACTCTGTGTTCATTTATTATTTTCTAAAAAAGAGTTTTCTTGTGACTGGAGCCAGAGCACAGTGGGTACGGCATTTTTGTAGCAATCGACCGACCCAGGTTTGATTTTCAGCATCCTATATGTTTCCCCAAGCACCACCAGGAGTGATTCCTGAGTGCATGAACCAGGAGTAACCCGTGTACAACATCAGATGTGACCCAAAAAGAAATAAAATGAGTTTTGGTTTGTTTTTGTTTTTTTGGCTTTTGGGTATCACCTGGCAATGCTCAGGGTTACTCCTGCCTGTGCACTGAGGAATTATTTCCGATGGTGTTCCGGGGACCAGAAAGGATGTAGGGGTTCCAATCTGCGTTGGCCACATGCAAGGCAAACAGATCCCCACTGTACTATGGCTGTGTGCTGAGTACTTTTATTTTGAGTTATTCTAGTTCATAATATTCTTGAAAACACCATTATTTTGCTCCTTCTGTGTTTTGTTGTTGTTGTTGTTGTTGTTGTTGTTTGAATTTTGGGTCACAACAGTGATGCTCAGTGGTTACTCCGGTTCTGCATTCAATAATTATTCCTGCCGATACTGAGAGACCATATGGGATAACAGGAATCAAACCTGGTAGGCCACTGCAATGCAAATGCCCTCCCCACTGTACTACCTCTCTGGCCGCTATTTTGCTTCTTTTGTTTTGGAGGCACTCCCTGTAGTGCTCAGTCTTAATCCTGCACCTGAGCTCAGGAGTCACTTCTCAGAGGCCACTGGGGCCAGCATGGGGTATGACGCTTGAACACAGGTCCCCCAATGCAAAGCAGTGCCTGCCGCTCTGCATTTTCGGTCCTTAAAGTGTTTCCAGCTGTAGAGCTCAGGCTGCAATCTCGGGAGCTGAGTTGATTTCTAGAGCAGGCTCTTGGGCTGTGCCTCTCCTGACAGCCCTGGCTAAAAGCCCTGGCTAAGGGGCCAGGACAGTGGAAGCCCACAGAGCAAACAACAGAACCAGGTCTGAGTGGGGGAGGCCAGGTGTGCGGCCCTGACCCTGTGGACACTATGACTGTCAGACTGTTCTTCTGTTTCTGTTGAGCTCAGCCCATCAGCCCGGATGCCGAACTCAGCCCCTGTTCCACACCCCAACCTTGTCCAGCACAATCCCACCAGATCACATGTGGCCACTTGAATTGAGGTCCAGGAAAATGACACATTTGCATCTCCTGGGTCAGAGGCAGATTCTTCTCGGGCTCCAGCCCACTAAAGCTCCCACAGGTCTGGGCGTGTTGGACATAGACATGCTTCTGTCCACGCACTCAATGGAGAGTGTGGGCTCTGGCTGTTCCCAGAGTCCCCACAGGGCGGAGTAGCCCCCAGACTGTGGAACAGAAAGGCAGATGCCACCGAGGGCTGCTAGTGAGAGCTACTCTGAGCAGGTCTGGTGTGGGGGTGCATAGGTTCACACGCGGAACTTTTTTAGGACAGTGGTGGATGCAGGGACGGGCATTTGGTGGGTGCTTCAGAGGCAAAATATGCTCCAAATAACCCTGATATTCTATACTGACTTGGTCCTCCCCCACAATTCCCAGTACCCAACCCTGTCAGGAACCTCACATCTGAGAGCCAGACCACCAGCTTCGTCACTCTAAACTGGGAGAACCCTGAGGGTCCGCCCAACGCAAACTACACCTACAGGATCAAGTGGACTGGACATGATGTCACAGACATCAAGCACACCACGTACAAGGTGGAGGGCCTGCAGCCCGCCTCTCAATACAGTTTCTCAGTGTTTGCAGTGAGCAACAGTCAGGAGAGCACAGCAAAGATCGTCACCGCGCCCACAGGTGAGAGCATAGCTGTGCGTGTGCAGGGCAAAGATACCTACCTGGAGCCAAGAACAGCTGTCAGCACTCAGTCACTGCACTCAGGACCCAGGACAGGCCCTTGATATGATGTGCCAAGTGGGCCTGCAGGGTAGACAGGGACATCCGGGACGGCATGAGCCCAGCTGCCTGTCTCCCAGGTTGGGTGGCTTTGTGTTCAGTGATGATTTTTATTAAAAAAGATTTTGTTATGGTTAGTTTTTATTTGGGTCTTTTTTCTTGGCCTTTGGGTCTCTCCCAGCAATTACTGGGGACACTCCTGCCTGTGCACTGTGAAATTCCTCCCGGTGGTGCTCAGGGGACCAGAAGGGATGCTGGGGATCCAATCTGGGCAGCCATATGCAAGGCAAACAGCTCTCCATTGTACTATGTCTGGGCCCCTGAGAATCTTTATCTTGAGCTGCTCTAGTTCATAATATTCTTGAAAACACCATGATTTTGTTCCTTTTGTATTTTGTTGTTGCTGTTGTTGTTTTTTGATTTTTGAGTCACACCGGGCAATGCTCAAGGGTTACTCCTGTATCTGTATTCAAGAATTACTCCTGGGGCTGGAGAGATAGCACAGTGGGTAGGGCGTTTGCCTTGCACGCGGCCGACCCAGGTTCAAATCCCAGCATCCCATATGGTCCCCTGAACATGGCCAGGGGTAATTCCTGAGTGCAGAGCCAGGAGTAATCCCTGTGCATCCAGGTGTGACCCAAAAAGCAAAAAAAAAAAAAGAATTACTCCTGGGAGTGCTGAGGGACCATATGGGATACAGGGGATCTAACCTGTGTCAGCCATTGCCATGCAAACGCCCTCCCCACTGTACTACCCCTCTGGCCCCTATTTTGCTTCTTTTGTTTTGGAGGTATGTCCTGTAGGCTCCCATCCCACTCTCCATCCCGTTGGCCTGGGATGGAATCAGACATGGGAAGCAGGGCCATGGCCTCTGTGGAGTGTTGGGTGCAACCCTCCGTATTGACCGTGGCTGGAAGAGCAAAGTGTCCCTGAACACTGGCTGGGTGACAGACGCATCCCGGGTACTAGTGCATCCGCATCTGGGTCAAATCCCTGGTGTGGGGGTGCATGAGGTCACACCCCAATTTCTCCTGTGGTGGAGGCAGGAAGGGCTTTCTAAGCTCTTTGGAGTCTTGTGTCCTCACAGTCCCCTATGTCCCTGCTGACATGATCCTTCTCCCCAATTCCCAGCCCACAACCCTGTCAGGACACTGAGGATACTTAGTCAGACCACTAGCACCGTCACCCTGAGCTGGGATGTCCCTGAGGGTCTAGACTCAAAGAGCTAAGCTTATGGGGTCCAGTGGCACATTTGAAACCCAAACCACCGGCAACTGAACATACACAGCAGAACGTCTTGTGCCTGGGAGGGGGGACCTGATGACACGGGCAGGGCCTGTCCCCTGGCAGCTCTGCTCCCAACTGTTCCCTCATGGTTTCCTGCTCAGTCGGAGCACAGGAGACAGGGCTGTGCGGGCGGACAGAAGAGCTGGTTCACACTCAGCTCTGACCCTTCCTGCCGCCAGAGCAGAGTCAGAAGGCCCCGGGTTCCAAGCCGGCTTCCATCCATGATTCGCCTCCTGCGGGCAGCTTGACCTGGGCTCCTGGGCAGGGGTCTGTGGGGCCCTCTGGATACGCAGATCTAACCCTCGTGGTGGGGTCAGCAGACTCAGGTAGCGGGGTCCCTGAGTTCCCAGACCCTTAGAACTCTCTCTCTCTTTTTTTTTTTTTTTTTTTGCTTTTTGGGTCACACCTGGCGATGCACAGGGGTTACTCCTGGCTCTGCACTCAGGAATTACTCCTAGTGGTGCTCAGGGGACCATATGGGATGCTGGGAATCGAACCCGGGTCAGCCGCGTGCAAGGTAAATGCCCTACCCGCTGTGCTATTGCTCCAGCCCCTTAGAACTCTCTCTTTCTCAGTTCCCAATGAAGTCATGAATCTCCACAACGAAACACAAACCAACAACTCGATCACACTGCGCTGGGAGACCCCCAGTGGCCCCCCAGGTCAGCTCTACATGTACCAGATCCAGTGGGCCAGTGGGGCACAAAGCCAGCGGGAGAAAACAAATGGCACCTCCTATAGGGTGGAGGGCCTCGAACCCGGGACTCTGTACAACCTCAGCGTGAGGGCAGAGAGGAACAATGTCACCAGCACCACACAGAGCCTCAGAGCATCCACAGGTGAGTGAGCGCCTCCTGTGCCTGCGGGATTAGGGCTGCTCAGCCCCAAGGGGACCACTGGGCCCCAATCCCTGACCCCTGTGCTCAGGAGCACACTCGCCTCAGGGAGCTGTAGATTCTGACACGTCCTAGGGCTAAAGGGATTCGGGTCTGGGAGGGACAAGGTGGGGATGGGCAGAATCTGCACCCCCCGTGGTGAAGCAGGGGATGTGGAGCCTCTGTCACGGCCCCTCTGACTCTCCTTGTCTCCCCCATGCAGCCCCAGACCCTGTCCACATCTCCTGCACCAGCGCCTCTGGGGGCTATGGGCTGGCCCTGACCTGTCTATGTCCCCGGGGCGGCTTTGAGACCTTCCTGCTGGAGGTCAACGGGCAGCGGATCTCCCTGGACAATTCCTCCTGCGAGAGGGAAGTGGCCGTGTGGGGACTGCAGCCGGCTCGCTCCTACGTCGCCAGTGTCCAGACCTTCTGGGACGGGATGGTGGCCCCAGGGCCCTCTGTGACCTGTCACACCTCGAGTGCAGGTGAGCAGAGCTGTCGGGGCAGGAACTAGGGTAACATTCTGTGGATTCGTCAACACTTTAAACAACAGTCAAGGTTCGAGGGAGTGTGTCTCACAAACACTTTCAACCACCTCGACTGTTGTTTCCTGCATAAATCTCCACTGTCTCCTTTGGGATGAGCCCTGGAGTGCTCAGGGAGGACTCCTGCCTCCGCTCAGGTGTCTCTCCTGGTGGTGTTTTGGGAATTCTCTAGGCTCAACCCCCGATCCCTGCCACGAGTGACATCTGGGCACAGAGCCAGGGCTAAGCCTGAGACTGCCACATGTGGCCCCAAACCAAAATCCAAAACTAAACACCCGCCTTTTCTGAGGCAGCTCACATACCACACGGTTCAGCCGCTGAGCGCCCACGGCCCGGTGGCATCCATGTATTTGCAGAGCCGGGAAGGACACTGGCCAGATCTTGAACACCCTCCTTCTCTCTCTGTGAAGGACATGTCAGTGCTGATGTTCTAGCCGCTGCCATGGCCGTGTCAGTCCCATGCATGTCTCTGCACTCCAGCCACCTGGGACATTTCTCCTACATGATCCTGCACCACGTGACTCGCACAGCTTCTGTCCTGGACCGGGTGAAGCTTTACTCGGCAGGAGGATTCATATTTCATTGCGTTCATTACAAATATTTTTCCTTGTAAGGAACAGACCCATTTGCTCCTGCTGTGCAGGGAGAGGTGGGCAGTTTCCTTTCTCTCATGCACATGTATGTGTGCATGTGTGTGCATGTGCATTCATGTGTGTATATGTGGCTGTGTATGTGTGTGTGCATGCATGAACATGCACTTGTGCTTTTGCATTCGTGTGTGTGTATGCTTTTGTGTGTGTGCATGCATCATGTGTTCCATGCATTTGTGCTTGTGCATGTATGTGCATATGTGCACACGTGCAGGCGTGCCTGTGTGCCTACATTCCTGTGCCTCTGTGTGAGTGCATTATGTGCGTGCCTTTGCCTGTGTCTTATTTCTCCTACATGGATGCCCAGATGGAGTCATGAGGTCTCAGGGAGGTTTCAGGGATACTTACTCTGACTCTCAGCTCAGGGGTCTCTCCTGGTGGTCTCAGGGAACCAGGCAGTGTTGATCAAGGTAAGCGACTAGTGCGAGACAAGCTCCTAAACCCCAAGCTGCCTTCTCATAAGAGTCGATTGAGAGCCTCTGACAGGGCCATGGGGCTCACTGTTCCCTCACTACTTTCTAGGTTCTTCTATTGGGCGGGACCCTGGCAATGTTCAAAGGCTCCTCCTTGCTAACCACTCAGACAGTCCTCCTGGTGGAGCTGGGGGACCATCTAGGGTGTCGGGATGGAAACCTGGGTGTGCCCTATGCCAGACAAATGTCCTCCCCTCTGTGCTCCCATTCCAGCCCTCTTGGTCACTATCTGTTGGTTGATTTATTGGGCCTCCCAAGCAATGTTCAGGAGACCTGAGGGCCTTTCTGGGTTTTTATCGGGTCAGCAGTTCAGGGCAGAGGTGAGTAGATCGATGCTGCTTGGTCCTTGGCCTTGGGCCTCTAAGGGACACCAGGCAGAGCTTGGGGACCATGGGGTGTGGGGAGTATAACTCGTTTGTAAAAAAAAAAAAAAAAAAAACAACTCATTTGGACCCCTGAAGTCCACTTCTCTGTGCCCAACCCTGCACCAGGGGCTCTGATGCGATGTGGTCTCTGCTCTGGGACTGACCTTGGGCTGGTGTCCGGGAATTAACCCTCTGAGCCTCAGATTGGGCTCATGTCTAGCACTGTCTCCCAGCTAGCCGAGCCGTGGATAGGTTCGGGCCTCAGGGTGAAAAGGGAGAGACCCAGCCCCCCAAGACTCGTTTACAGAGTCTTGGTAATGTCCAGCTAATGCCTGGAGGCCCCGCACAGTGATGGGGTGTCCTGGGCTTGAGTGGACACCACCTGGATACTGAGCATTTCAGAGCAGTGCTGGGAACCCCCATGACCTCAGGCAACTCCAGCCTCAGGGATCCCTGAGGGGGGAGTTAGCCTGAAACAGGGGCCCCCTGGGGAAATGGAGCTACTGTGTGTGGGGCCAGGATGGGCTATCCTGGCTCAGCAATGGGCACCACTCAGGCGGAGCAGTCCCCTGGGAACTGTCATTGGGTGTCGGTATTGAGCTGCACCCTCCTGTCACCCACCTGCCCTGGGAGAGGTAGTGGGTCCCCACCCAGACATACTCTGGGCTGCTGGGGAGCAGTCTCTCACTGGGGACCTGAGGAGCGGGTGACCATGGTCCAGACTCCCAGAACTGGAGCCCCAGGACAGCTGGCAGAGGTGGGTCTCTATTGAGGTGTGCATTGCCCTGTGGCTCCTGCGCAGGTCTGGGGTGCAGGTATCTGAGACAGATGCCCCTTCTGACACCTCACGTCTCTTTCCAGGGGTGATCGCCGGATCCATCATCGGGGTGCTCCTGGCCATCACCCTGGTGGGCGTCCTGCTGTTCTTCCTGAAGCGCAGGTGAGTCCTGGGGGCAAGGGAGGATCAGGCGGCCTAACTCCATCCTGACCCTGTTCTCTTCCTGACAACCTTCTCAGGAGGAGTGAGAAACAACCAGCAATCCGGAACCAGGTGTCCAGGTGAGCAGCCGTCTCCCCGGGCTACAGCCTCAGTGTGATCATTTGTGAACCCAGGGGACATGTGTTGGAGGGGCCCGATGTCCCTGAGACGGGGACATCCCATTACTCACACCCTGACCAGGTGACCTGTACTGGACCCTTTCATCTGTCCAACACCGTTACAGCCCCTTACTGGGCTGCACTGCTGGGGTGACCAAGAATGAGTCGGGAGGGGCTGGAGCGATAGTACAGCCAGTAGGGCATTTGCCATGCATGCGGCTGACCCAGGTTTGATTCCCAGCATCCCATATGGTCCTCTGAGCACCGCCAGGTGTAATTCCTGAGTGCATGAGCCAGAGGTAACCCCTGTGCATTGCCGGGTGTGACCCAAAAGAAAAAAAAAGAATGAGTCGGGAATCCTGTCCATAGGTGACTGTCACCATGGAGACTTGGCCCACAGGGCTGTGACGTCTCAGTCCTGTCACCGAGCATTTGAGTGGAAAGGGAGACAGTCCTGTGGGGTGCAAGAATGTACCCCAGAAGGGAGGGCAGGAGCCTCATGCACACCCAGGCCAAGGGTCCAGCTGGGGCAAAGGCAGGGCAATGAGTGTCTGAAGCCCATCAGCAACCCCGGGGCTGAGTGGATGTGGGTTTTCAGGAGTGCCCAGACATGGTAAGCTCCATGGGGTAATGTGGGACTGATCATGGGGGTTCTAGGAGGATTCTGAAGAGACCAGTGAATTCCCATAGTCCATTCCAGAAACAGCCAGAAAAAGAAAGTTCTGGAAGCATGCCAACAGAAATGGTCACCGCAGATTAGAAATGGGATGAGATGCACAGGTTCCAGACTTAGACAGTTTTTTTTCATTTATGTGCTTGTGGGGGCTGCAGCGATAGGAAAGCGTGTTGGTCATTTGCCTTGCAAGTGGCTGATCGGGATTTATCCACGGCATCCCATATGGTCCCCCGAGCACTGCCAGGAGTAATTCCTGAGTGCTGAGCATCACCAGGCATGACCCAGAAAGCTTTGATACTTTTCTTGCACAAGGAAGTTTCCAGCACGACATCCCATTCCCGGGACACTATCCCTGCACTTCTCTCTCCAGCCCCTAATTGACACTCTAGACAGGCGTGTGGCTTGAAGGACAAAGAAAGGGCTCAGGGTGACACCCAGAACTTCAGCCTGAGAACCCAGTCTGGGGTCACCACAGATCAAGGGGCAGTGTTCTGGGGGCTGCATGTGGAGGGCTCGGGAGCTCAGCTGTGCACTCGGGAAGTGACAGATGTTTGTTGACATCCCTGGGCTGCCCCCAGCAGAGCTGGAGGGGTGGGGCAGGGCAGGAGAGAATGGTCAGCGCTTGGTCTGTCTCTCAGATGGGATCTCTGTACCCCGGGGACAGACGCAGGAGAGGAGTTGGAGCAGGGGGAGGGCCGTAGTAGCCTGGTCAGACGTCTGCTGGGCAGAGGCCATCAGAGGCAGGAGAAATTCTCCATGGCAAAGGGCAGGTTTCTCTCCAACTCTGATGCTGCCTGCTCGATGCCTTCTCTGGAGTTCGAGTGTGGCCCTGTCCGTGTGACAGTGTTTCACCTGTGTTTGTCCTGTTGAGAGGTGGCCCTGGGGAGAGTCACAAACAGGTGACAGAGGACATGGGTGAGGACACACGCCTGACTTGATCCGAGAGTGGTTAGACCTCAGGGAAGTGTGTCTGGGGTGGACAGAAGATGAGGGTCCCGCGGAGAGGGAGATGTAGGCGCCAGTGGGCTGTATTGGTGCCAACCAGGAGACGGTGCGCAGAGAAAAGGGGTGCCAGTGGAGTCCTTCATGCTGAGTAGCCTTTGGAGTTTGGACCTGAGGTTGCCCTTGGACCCAGAGATTAGTATGCAAATAGGATAAGGGGACAGTGAAGTACAGAAGGAGCAAAGAAAACTGGCCTCTAGGGGAAGTCTGCAGGGAGGACTGTTCCATCAGTTTTATTGTCCCTCAGCTACAATAAGGCCAAAGGTCAGTGGAGGAGTCCCGGGAGAGTTGATTCCTCAATGGGTCCCTGGAGAGGGTGCTGGGGAGCACCAGGCCCTAGGGACCCAGAGGATGTGGGAGACAGGGATGGGTGGTGGGAGGATTTCAGGAGCTGTGCCTGCTTGTCTGGAGCCTATTCTGTGGGGGGTCGGCAGTGGTTAGTCCTGGGAGTCCCTGGAGGAGGTGGTTCAGTGGGTTTAATTTGTTGCTCAGGGAGAAACTAGTCAGCACATCTCATGAGAGTCCAGATGGTGCTGACCCACTGTTAACAGATGGGGGGAGGGAAGAGCAGGAAGAGCCTGTGAGGCTTGGACTGGTTTGTTTGGCTGGGAGAGGGTGGTTGGGCCACAGCTGGTGATGCTCAGGGCTTACTCCCAGCTCTGCACCAGGAATTCCTCATCACATTGCTCAGGGGACCATAAGGGATGCCAAGGATTGATCCCAGGCTTGCGCCTGCAAGGCAAACACCCTACTGTTCTACTGTTGCTCTGGCCCCCTTTTCAAAAATTATTTTGGGCCACACAAGTCAGTGCTCAAGTCTTACTCCTGGCTCTGTGCTCAGGAATCACTCCTTTTGAGGCTCAGGCATATGTGGTATCAAGGATAAACCTAGGCCAGCTGCATGCAAGTTAAGTGCCCGACCCACTCTGGCCCCTGTAGAGTTTTTAAAATTTAATTGATCTTGATTTGATTTCTCTTAGTTTTTGGCCACACTCAGCAGTGTCCAGGGTCTACTCCTGATCTCGTGCTCAAGGAGGAGCTTGGACTGCCCACGCCCACAGCATGTCTTAGTCCTCTAAGCAGCCACTTGGACCCTGGAGGGGTTTTGTTTTATGGCCACACTGATTGTGTTCAGCACTTGCTCCTGGCTCTGTGCTCAGGGTTCACTCCTGGCGGGCTCTGGAGACTCAGGATCAAACTGGGGTCAGTCATAGACAATTCAATTGCCTTGACTTGTACCATTACACCACTGGCCCCAAACTACCTTCTGTCTCACTGTCACTGTCATCCCATTGATCACCGATTTGCTCGAGCAGGCACCAGTAATGTCTCCATTGTGAAACTTGTTGTTACTGTTCTTGGATATCAATACACCACGGGTAGCTTGCCAGGCTCTGCCATGCAGGCGGGATACTCTTGGTAGCTTGCTGGGCTCTCCGAGAGGGGCAAAGAAATCGAACTCAGGTCGGCCGCATGCAAGGCAAACGCCCTACTGCTGTGCAATCACTCCAGACCCCAAACTACCTATAAAATTTTTTTTGTAACACTATGACTTACCCAAATTGTTCACAATACAGTCGTTTCAGCCTTAAATGTCCCAATCCCAATACCAGAGTGCCCTTCCCTCCACTGGTGTCTTCTGTTTCAAACCCAGCACTCCAGCCTGGCCCCTTTCAGGCACAAACAAATTTACTTCATATTGTTTGTTACAATACAAAAGCAAATGGCATCGTCAAACCTTAGATCAATAACAGGCAGTTTGTGATCCTGTTGCACTCACAGTGATGTTACTGAAGTCATTGTCGAGACTCTCCTGGGCTCATTGGTGCCAGCTGAGCCTTCTGGGTCATTGTTTAGGATCAGCCAGCAGGGGGCTGGAGTGATAGCACAGCAGGTAGAGTGTTTGCCTTGCACGCGGCCAATCCAGGTTCTATTTCCAGCATCCCATATGGTCCCCTGAGCACCACCAGGAATAATTCCTGAATACAGACCAGTAGTAACCCCTCAGCTTCACCAGGTGTGACCCAAAAAGCAAAAAATAACAAAAAAGCATTAGCCAGGTGGGTGGGCTTCTGTGCAACTTCCCCATCAGATTTCTTGTGATCCTGCTGGCTCACAGGACTATGACATTTGGAGGTGTCGCCAGGTCCTTACACAGCCACAGCCCAGGAGTTGCAGATCTGGAGCAATTTGATGTCTTGGCAGTGGGAGGAGGTTCAGCTGTGAGTCGGGCTATTCTATGTGAGAGGGTGTCAGGCGAGGCTGCCGGCTGCTGCTTCAGGCTACCCCCATTCCAAGAGGACCCCAGAGTTCTCAGCCCAGACTAGTCGACTTGGGAAGGTTCAGTGCCATCATGTTCTTTTGGAAATCAGTTGTGGAGCTGGGCCAATTTTATGCCAAGAAGATAGTGGTGTGAAGGGGGAGTGGGGGGAAGGTATGGAGATGATGGGTTTTCCAGTGGTGATGGTATGAGGTGTGGTATGGGCCAGGACAGTTTTTCCAACCTTTATGTTCCACTTTGGGGTCTTTCCTGAAGGACCTGAGCTCAGATCTCAACTAAGGAACCTTCTGCAACTGCATATTTATGGCAATATTATGGACAGTAGCCAAGAAGGAAAAAGAGATGAATGGAAACAGATGATGGACACACAGAGACACTCACACGCAGACACACAGACACACACAGACACAGACAAACAATACACAAACACACATAGACACACACACATGCACACACAAACATGCTTGCATGCATACAGACAACACGCAAGCACACTGGCACACACATAGATACTCACAGATACACTTGGCCACATACAGACACATGCAAATACACACACAGAGACACACGCACACGCAAAACCATACACGAGCGCACACAGAGACACACACACCACACACCACACACACATACACACACCAGGGAGGGTTCCTATCATTTTCAACCACAGACCTCCAGGGGTGGGTGCTAAGGGGAACTTCAGAGAGAGAATTCTGCACAACCTCACCTGTGCAGATAAACAGGAGACGAGCCAAACTATGTAGCCACAGAGCAGATCCGTGGGTGCCAGGGATGGGCGACTCAGGGGAGTTGGAGTTGCAAGATAGGCTCAGGTTTCTACTTATAAGGTTTTAGGAAACTGAGAGCGAGAGTCGCCCCTGGGTCCCAAGATCGGGCTCTGCCTCCTTCTCTCCAGGTCCCACAAAGACATCCGTGCTGCAGACTTCGCCAAGCATGTGAGGGGAAAGGAGAAGGACAGCAACTGGGGCTTCGCGGAGGATTACCAGGTGGGCCCGCGGCAGAGGGAGACACAGGTGCCCGCACTCCCGCTGTGGGAGTGGGGAGCAGCCACGCGTCCTACTGCTGGGGCAGAAATGAAGCTGTCTCCTTCTCCTATGTTTATTTCCATTCTTTACTCCTACTGAGCCCTTGTCGTTGCAGTGACCGGGGTCACGTGCTTGGCAGGTGGTCCCCGAGGTTTTCCCTCCTGGCCTTGGGCACTCACGCCCTCCTCAACACTGGAACTAGGCCTGCCATGGCACCCAAATATTCTGATATGAGGCGAATGTTTTTTGTTTTTTGGGGGACACCAGAGAGACAAGGCCCGCCATAGCACCCAAACACTCTTAGTTGAGGTGAATGTGGGGTCTCACCTCTGTGGGCTCACACTCTGGCTGTGGGATGTCTGGACGGCCGAGAGAGGCTGTGGGCACAGGCTAGACTTGGGAATGAGACTCAAATTGTCTTTTCCAGGGCAGGTGCTTAGAGTCTCCGAGATATTCTTCCAGGTCCTGGGACAGTATTTTTTGGGACAGGGCACCCTGGAGTACTCAGGGCTCACTCCTGGCTCTGTGCTCAGAGTCAGAGATCACTGGCGGGACTCGCTTGGGGAGTCCATTGTGGTGCTGGGACTGAGCCGGCTCAGCTGCGCTCTGGCAGGCGAGCACCCTCCATGCGGTGCTACCTCTCAGGCCCTGACAATGCATTTGAAAATGTTTTTCTCTTCTTTGGGGTGTGGCTGTGCTTTGGGGAGCCATATCTATCCGACCTAGGGCTTCCACCTGGCCCTGTGCTGAGGGATCACTGCGGGGGGCTTGAAGGCCTCTATGTGGTGCCAGGGTTGAACCAGCTTGTGCAAGGCGAGCAGCCTCCCGCTGCTGCTGTCTCTCTGGCCCGTGATGAGGTCTTGAGCGGTGACCGGGCCTGGGTCTGTCCTACCCAACAATTTAGCCTCACTGCATGGCTTGTTCTTCCCTGACACCTGTCACTGTCATCCTCTCCATTCCACCATCTCCGACTTCTCCCTGTACCCCAGGACAGTGGCACATAGCCATGGTTTCAGCTGAATTTGGGGCAAATGTGGCAGTGAAGGGGCTGGAGAGTTGGCTCCATGTGCTGCTCACAGGCTTTGCCTGCAGAAGACCCGGGTTAGATCCCCAGTACATAGGTCCCCTGAGCACTGCTGGTGTGGCCCTAATATAGAAAACGAACCAACCCCACCAAGAGACAGTGGCAATAAAGAAGGCCAAGGTTGCCAGTTGCATATGGGAGAGCTGGTTGCGCTTGGTGGGACCGAACCCTCCTCACCTGCCTGTCCCCAGCTCTTGGACCAGGACGACCAGCCCCAGCCGCTTCAGACGGTGGCCTTGGCTCCCGAAAACCAGAGCAAGAACCGATACAGAAACGTGCTGCCTTGTGAGTGCTGCGCCATGTGGCGGTGTTCTGGCCGGGCACATCAGCCCTGCCATGGGGATGGGGATGGGGATGGGGTCCCGCTCCTGGGGGGTACGCGGTCATCTCTGTCCTCCAAATGCTGCCTCTGCCCCAGATGACTGTGCTCGAGTACCCCTGAAGCCGCTCCCTGGGGAACCAGGCTCCGACTACATCAATGCCAGCTTCATACCTGTAAGGCTGGGGGTGGGATGAGGCACCCCCGTGAGCTTGGGCAGGAGGGGGCCCTGATCTGCCCATCGACCCCTCACCCCGCAGGGTCTCAAGAAAGCCCAGGAGTTCATCGCCACGCAGGGCCCCTTGCCCCACACCGTGGGGGATTTCTGGCGTCTGGTTTGGGAGCAGCAGAGCCACATCCTGGTCATGCTGACCAATTGCATGGAGTCGGGCCGGGTAAGTAACGCTTGACCTCTGACCCCTCATGGGGCTTGCCCACCAGACACAGCTGGAGCCATCTGAGTCAATGATCTTGTGAAGGAGGCACTGCCTAGCTGCCTGTGGGTCCTGCAGGAACTCAGCCCTTTTATGCAAGTGGCCCAGGAGAGAATGGAATCTGGGAGGCCTTTATTTTCTGGCCCCATCCCCCCAGGTGAAGTGTGAACATTATTGGCCACTGGACGACAAACCTTGCACCCATGGGCACCTCCAAGTGACGCTGGAGCACGAGGATGTAAAGGAGAACTGGACCATCAGGACTCTGATACTCCGCCATGTAAGCCACGCCCCTAACATACCCTGGCCCCTCCCACAACCCACTTTAGCCCCGCTCATAAATTATTTCCGTAAGCCCCGCCCTCCAGACATTCCCTAACTCCACTTCCCAAGCCCCGCCCAGAACCCACCTTTAGTCCCACCCAAAAATTATTCCCATAAGCCCCGCCCTCCAGACTTCCTAGCTGAGTCTCCCCTGCCCCGCCCACCCTCGGTCTGGACCCAAACCTCCTGGATTGGCTCCCGGAACGCCCCCTGCCAAGCACCTTCCTTGGTTCCTGGCTGGATCTCCCTGGATCCAGCTGGCAGCCTGTGGCCAGCCCCTCCCTGGGTCCCCACCACAAGGACTTTCCCGGCAGACGCAGGAGCAGAAGAAGCTAGAGGTTTGGCAGTTTCATTATATGACGTGGCCGGACCACGGCGTGCCCCACTGCCCCGACCCCTTGCTGGAATTCAGGAATCTCTTCCGCGAGCAGCTAGAACGTTTCTCCGAGGGCGGCCTGCCAGTCGTGCACTGCAGGTGAGGGAGGCCGGCCTGGCGCAGGCCAGGATGGAGGAGGGAAGGAGAGCATGTGGGGCCAGGCGGGGGCCAGCAGGAGGGAGACCCCCAAGCGGGGCCGCTTGGAGAGGGTGTCGCCCGCTGGGTAGGGCCATCCACATGTGCGGCGGTCATCCCAGGCCTCCGAACTGAGTGTCACGGAATGCAGATCACCCTCTGAAACTGGGCCTCTGGCTCCCAGGATAGTTGGGGTGCTGGGGCACCTAAGGGCAGTGCTAGGGGGACAGTCCCAGCTCCCTCTGCCTGAACCTCACACCCCAGCTCCTGTACCCAGGGTTGAGTGAGACCCAGATGGGAAGCTAATCCCTGGGGTCACTCCATTCCTGCTTGATGCCCAGAGGGTCTCAGCTGGGCCTCTCACATGGCCTCTCCACCCATCCTGATGGTAGCATCTGGGCATAGGACCTTTCTGCCACCTCCTGTAAAAGTTACACCATGGCTTGGCCAGAAAGAGGAGCAGACCCTGGTCCAGGCCTCCTGTGTCTAAACTCAGTGACTCAGACCCGAAGGTCACATGGTGTCTGATTCCATGACCAGCAGACTCCCAGCTAGGTCAGCCCATCATCAGAACAGCAAGAGGGGCTGGGGACTGAGGGTGACATAGGCACCAGGGCCCTGTGGGGACAGGACAGTGTGTCAGATGGGTGATAGCCTTGCTGAATTTTTGTCCATGTGCTAAATGTTCTCTTTGGAACAGGACATCTTATGCTTAAAAATAAAAACACAGCTCAGGGCTGGAGTGACAATGCAGCAGGTGGGGCATTTGCCTTGCCTGAAGCAGACCAGGTTCAGTTCGCAACATCCTAATGGTCCCCAGAGCACCAGAATGAGTAATGCCTGAGAGCAGAGCCAGGAATAAGCTCTGAGTACCACCTGTATGGCCCCAAAACAAACACAGTCAAAGTGAAGTCACCTCTTGGGAATGGCTTTTTTGGTTTTGCTTTTGGGGTGCACCCAGCTGTGCACGGGGCTGACCCCTGGTTCTGGACTCAGGGATAACTCCTGGCCAGGCTCGAGGGAGCATATGGGGTGCTGAGTTGGGATGAAGCTTAGGTGAGTCATGTGCAGGGCTGGCACCCTCCCCGCTGTGCGATGGCTCCTGTGTGGGTTGCCACTCAGTCACTCGAGCACTGTATGGGGCCAGGACCTCGACTCACTCAAGCCTGCTGCCACCTCTGAATACGGAGGAGCACTAATGGTACTCCATAGTCCCTTCACTCGAGCAATCCTGGTCGCTTCACTAAAGCTGAGGTTCCTGGACCAGAGCTTGCTTGCCTTGCACACAGCCAACCTGGGTTCAATCCCTGGCTCCACATAGGGTCCCCTGAGCCTGCCAGGCATGATCCCAGAGCACAGAGTCAGGAGTAGGTTCTGAGCATTGCACAATGTGGGCACCTCAGTGAAAAACCGAAAAGCTGACATTACCAGGAATAATTAGGCTCCAGAGATGGATTGGCCACTCATTGTGCAGCGTGTGCCAATTTGGTGAATACCAATGTTTCCAGGGACGCCTGGAATAAATGCCCAGCAGCCTGGTTCCTAGGTGAGGACCCCATCCCATCCTCAAGATCCCTGACGGATCCCTTCCTGTCCCCCCAGTGCTGGTGTGGGCCGCACGGGCACCTTCATTGCTCTGGATGTCCTGCTGCGGCAGCTGGAGTGTGAGGGCTGCGTGGGGCCCTTCCAGTATGTGAAGAAGATGAGGGGAAGCCGGCCGCTAATGGTGCAGACTGAGGTGAGAGGGCGCAGGTGGACTGGGTGGGGCTGGGCGCCTCCACACACTCACCTCTGCCTGCCCTGCACCCACAGGCCCAGTATGTGTTCCTGCACCAGTGCATCCTGCGCTTTCTCGAACAGTCTTCGCCCATCGAGGACGAGGGCTTGTACGAGAATATGATCTATGAGAATGTAGGTGCCCTGTAGCCCATGAAGAGCGGAGTCTGAAGCCCCGCCAGCTACACGCAGACTCTTCTTCCTTCTTCCTCCCAGCTTCCAAGGCCCCTGGCTGCAGGGTTGCATTCCAAGGTCCTGCAGGGAACTCGGTTCTCTGAAGAGTCTGGTTATTTGGGCTGTCCCCAGGACCCAACTGAGCCTGGATCTGTGGTCCCTGAAGGGTCCCAGACAATCACCGCACTTCCTAGTTCTTTGTGTGAGGGGCTGAGAGTGCAAGTGGCCTAGCCGCAGGGTCTCAGGAATGACCTGCAGTCTGAGGAAGCAGGAATGGGGGTACAAAATTCTGATTTATTGAGAACAGGGGCAGGTCGGATGCAGCCCTCCATATACTTAAGAAACTAAATCACTTTTTGAAGATGTGGGGCTTCCTTGCACCTCGCAGCCTGTACATATATTTGTCCTTCTACCCAGTAATTTATTAAATCACCCTTCTTCCAGACACGCTTGTGCCAGTGGGTTTCTGGACCTGGAAATAGTATTGGGACAGAGGCAGGTGCCTGATGTTTGGGACTTAAGCAAAAGTCTCAGGAAAGGAGAGGCACCCACATTTTTGCTTCTGAAAAATGCCCATTTGCGTCACTAAATCCTAGGGACGTGGCCACTTATGTTCTGACCTAGGCATGGGGAGTCTGGTGTCAGAACTCAGCAGAGGTTAAGAAGGGGTGATATCTGTCACTAGGATGCTGGGGAGTCTCTTAGGGTCAGGATAGCTGCGTTTTGGGGTTTCTGGGGAGATGTTTCTATCTAAGGACTGTGTGTGCTTCTGCCCCCGTCTGTGGGAGTAGGGTGAAATCCAGATGGTTGGAACAGAAGGCAGGGAATCCTGGGGAGAGGGCTGGAGCTTAGGACAATGAGTAGGATCTTGACTTGTAAACAGCTGGCCCAGGTTCCATCCCTGGCACACATTATGTTCTCCAAAGCCCTCCAAGAGTGATTCCTGAATGCAGAACTAGGAGTTATCCCTGAGCACCGCCAAGTGAGACCCCAGAACAAAAAGAGAAAAGAAAAGTAAATCCTGGGGAATAGGATAAATATCCACGGGTGCCTTGGCGATTTGACGGAAGGCAGGACGCAGGGCGGAGAGGGACGTTCCACTGACTGGGAACTAAATACGCACGCGCGTTTGCACATACAAAGCACACACGCATATACACGCACATACACGCACGTCTACACACACGTGCCCCCCACTTCCACGAGCTCCGCGCTCAGCACCGGGGACAGCAGCCCCGAACGGGACACCGCGCTCAGCACCGGGGATAGCGACCCGCGACGGCGCCAGGTCCGCGTGCGGGCAGCGCCCCGTATCCACCCAACCAGCGGAACCGGGGACAGAGCCGCCGCTGGTGCGGGGCGGGGGCGGGCGGGGCGGGGCCTCTGGGTCTCCGCGGAGGCTCAGGAGCTGCCGAGCAGGTAGGAGCTGCAAGGACCCTCCCTGAGCCCCATCTCATCCATCCCCAGGGAGACGGGGCACGGGGTGGGGTGTGGAGCGGGGACCCGATCGCACCGACAAAGCGAGTGGGAGGGCGGGAGCCCGAAACGGCGGATTCAGAAATAGGCTTGGAGACAAAGAGCCAGACGGGGAGGGGTCGGGCAGGCGGGGAGAGCCAGAGACCACAGGGAAGCTGCGAGAGCCGGGGTCGGGAGGCTGAGGGAGGCACGGGGAGGTCGACAGGCTAGGGAGAACCTCCCTGGGGCGCACAGAGAAGCGGGAGAGCCCGGGGTCGTGAGGACAGCAGTGCAGAGAGAGCTGGGATGCGGGAGGGACCACCCACACCCCCGCGCGCCGCCATTCCCGGCGAAGGGCCGAGGGAGCCCGAACTTCCACGCGCGGCAGAGGTGGAGACAGGACTCGCACGGAACAGCCACCCGCCTGAGCCGGGCTTGGGCGGAGCGTGGGATCCGGGATCTAGCCCTGGACGACCCGCCCGTCGTCGTGGCAACCGCCGTTCCCGGGGCAACCGGCGCTGCTTCCACCCGCGGTTGTCCTGAGCACACCGGCGCGCCGTTCCCGCACTCGCCCGCTCCCACTCTGCCTCTGGTCCTGCGGGTCGCACTCGGGAGCGGGGCCGAAGTCCGCGGGATTGTTGCGGGAGCCTGGGAGGGAGAGGGCGTCCTGGAGCCCAGCCCCGGCGTCAGCGCTGCGTGCTCGGGAGGATGGAACTACAACCCCCGACATGCCTCGCGACGGCCCATCCCGTCATCTCCGTGCGGGCCGATCCCGGGCGCCCATGGGACTTGGAGTTCTTTGTTGTGTGGCGGCCTCAATGAAAGCACGGGGTGGGCGTGGGGGGCGGTTGTGTTTGGATGCTTCCCTAGAAAGGAGCCTAAGAGACCGTCGCCATGTTCCCGGAACCTCCAACCGCGCGGCCTCCAGCGCCCGACGCCCCTCCAGACTCCAGTCGCATCAGCCATGAGCCTGGTGAGCAAGACCTGGGTGCAGGCCTGGCAAGTTCTGACAGGAACCAGGGGGCGGTGTCAGACAGGTGGACTTGGCTTGGCGGGCTGAGAGCTGGGAAAGAGTGTTGGTCCGGGCTGGAAATCCAAAGAAATAAAAAAGGAACATGTTTGCCCAAAGAATTGGGGCCAGAGCGATTGTACAGCGGAGAGATCATTTGCTTTGCACTCAGTTCACCCGAGTTCCATCTTCAACATCCCTTATGGTCCCGCAACACCGTCAGGAGTGATTCCTGAGTGCAGAGCCAGGAGTGACCCCTGAGCATCACTGGGTGTGTGGGCCAAAAAGACAAAAGAAGAAAAATAGTAATAAAGAAAGCACACACACCTAAGAAAGGCATCAAGGGGGATGGAATGGAACGTGGGTGTCCAGCAAACCCTCCTCTAGGGAGGAAACTGAGCCCCAGGATGGATGGCACTGCTAAAAGCACCAGGAGCTGAGCAGAAATCAATGGGGTGTACCAAAATGCTCTCTAGGTGAGACCTGTTGACTAGAATGCATGGAATCAAATGATGGGGAGCGGCTGGAGGGGAAAGCAAGGTCAGGATGCCAGTTTTCATGGGTCCCCTGGGCCCAGGCAGCCCCATGCTGCTCGAGGCCTCAGTGTCTGCTGTCTCCTGCCCTCTGCAGTGCCTGCCTGGGCCCTGGCCACCATCACGCTGGTTTCAGCCTTCGTGGTCTTCAGCTGCTGCTTTTGCCTCTACCGGAGGCGGTGTGGGAGGCGGATGGCGAAGAAGAGTCCAGCCCCAGCACAGGTCCACCTCCAGGAAGTGAAGGAGCTGGGCCTGAGCTACATAGACAAGGTATGGCGGGCCCAGTCCTCACGCTGCTTCCCTCCTCACTGACAGGCACAACCCACAGTGTGTTGTCAGGGTTAACCCCTGCTGGTGGAAGACATCACTAATACATCAGCAGGCACAGCCCACATCGTTCTGCTAGGACCGGACCTGCTCTGTGGCAGACAGTGCTAATGGGCCATTAGCTTGCAGGGTTCGGGTGATGCTGAGGGGCCTGAGCCTCCCCTCGTTTCTGGGCCTGAAAAATTCTCACTTGCCTTTACCTCTGGCTCTCCAAGGTGCAGCCGGAAGTGGAGGAGCTGGAGCCGGCACCGCTGGGGACAGGACAGCCAGCGGCAGAGAAGCATGCGCTGGGGCGGCTCCAGTACTCACTGGATTATGATTTCCAGAGCGGCCAGGTGGGTGTGCAGGGGGTTTTGAATGGGGAGTCCACATGGTTGCAACCCCTTCCTTCTGGGGAAACTAAGCCTAGCCCTCCACTTGTCCAGCTGCTGGTGGGCATCCTACAAGCAGAGGGTCTCGCGGCCTTGGACCTGGGCGGCTCCTCTGACCCCTACGTCCTGGTCTACCTGCTGCCTGACAAGCGGAGGCGCTATGAGACCAGGGTGCATCGGCAAACGCTGAACCCACATTTTGCGGAGACCTTCGCCTTCAAGGTGAGCCCCGTGCTTGGGCCCCAGCCCCTGGCACTCTCGGGATGAACCCTTTGGCTTTTCCTGGGGGTAGCCAGAGCTCAGCAACCGCCACCACCTCTAGAACAGGCACACTGGAACCTGCGTTGTCACCTTAGGTCACTATGACCCCTGGGCTGTGCCCCTGGGTCTTGGCTATCCCATTTGGGTTGGGTTCTGCAGAATCAGCAGCTTCTCTGGATGGCTGCCACCTCTGGACTTCTGTTCTCTGTGCCCTGCCCACCAGGTCCCCTACGTGGAGTTGGGGGGCAGGGTACTGGTCATGGCAGTATATGACTTCGACCGCTTCTCCCGCAACGATGCCATTGGCGAGGTGCGGGTTCCTATGAGCTCGGTGGACCTGGGACGGCCGGTGCTGTCCTGGCGGGACCTTCAGGCAGCGCCTGGCGAGGAGGTGAGAGCAGGGCCAGCGCAAGGCCATGCCCCTGGGCAACCCCTCACCAGCCAGTCAGATCCCCTGATACACCTTCCCCCATCCCCGTGAGGGCGGGGCCGTCAGAGCTCTCCCTGGTTGGTTTGCATCCCCCTTATACCCCAGCATGGTTGGTCCTGCTGCCTGCACTTCCCTCTGTGGGCCCTTCCCTGCAGGGGGGAAGAAGGAAGGCAGAGATGATGAGGCTGCTAGGTGAGCCCTCTGGTGTCAGAGTTCCCCCTTGTCTCACTATAGGAGGAGAAGTTGGGGGACATCTGCTTTTCCCTCCGCTATGTCCCCACGGCTGGGAAACTCACCGTCATTGTCCTAGAGGCGAAAAACCTGAAGAAGATGGATGTAGCCGGGCTCTCGGGTATGTGGGAGTGAGGCCCTGGCTAGGGCATGGTCATAGCTGAGGGTCTGGAAGTTTCTGGCGTACAGGGTCCTTTCTCTAAGAGTGGCCCCGGCTGGCCGCTAGGACGATACAAGGTTGACTTGGGCACGACCGAGAAATGAAACCCCAAGGGGAGCATGTGTCTCCATATGGTACAACCTGGTGCCCCACTGGTGTGCAGGCGTCAAGACCCTCCTCCCTCTCCCCAGACCCCTACGTCAAGGTCCACCTGCTGCAGGGCGGCAAGAAGGTGCGGAAGAAGAAGACGACCATTAAGAAGAACACCCTGAATCCCTATTACAACGAGGCCTTTAGCTTTGAGGTTCCCTGTGACCAGGTACAGGTAAGCCCAGGTCTGCCCATGGCCTCTGTTGACCCATGGCACACAGTGGACAGCAGAAGACTACTTCCGAGCAGACCCTAGAAGCAGGTCCCGAGGGCTGATTCTGCTCGGTCCAAGATTCTCTGCCCATCCTGCCCCAACGCTGGCTAAGGAAAGGGAGACGTTGCTCCTACCTTTCAGGGACAGGCCTCACTGGCCGGGCCCCCACTTACGAGACCTGAAGATCCCTCAACATGTTTACGAGGCCTGTGGTGGCCTCAGTGAGGGTGCTGGGCATAGGGCAGCATAGGGGTCTAACCTGACCCCTCCGAGTCCTATCAGATGAGGGGTCTGTGGGCGTGGTTCCATGTGTGTCCTCACCCCCAACTCCTGTCTCCTCTACCTCTTCTGCCCCAGAAAGTGCAGGTGGAGCTCACTGTGCTGGACTACGACAAGCTGGGCAAGAATGAGGCCATCGGGAGAGTGGCCGTTGGGGCGATGGCTGGCGGGGCTGGGCTGCGGCATTGGACAGACATGCTGGCCAGCCCTCGGCGGCCCATTGCTCAGTGGCACTCGCTGCGCCCCCCTGACCGGGTCAGGCCACTGCCCGCGCCCTGATCTTGCCCTCCTACCATGAGCCCTCCTGGACTGCGCTCCTGTGGCACACCCAGGCCTGCCTCACAGCCCTACCCACGCCTCTGCCCAGCCATCAGACCCACCATTGCCAATCGCCCACCCACTGTCAATCATGAGAACTTGCCAACTCTGCAGCACACATTTGCCCAGAAGATACAGGGACCCTTGGGGGAAAGCTGCCAGTCCTCACGTGCCCCTAGGGCCCCTCCTGCTTTGACAATCAGGACCCTGCCCAGTATCCCCTTCCCTCCAAGGCCCCTCAGACTCCCCAGGATTCCTGCTCTAACCCCTGTCTCACTCCTGCACTGCTCCTAGGACCCAAATAAATATTCAGCAACTTGGTGGTCTGGTCCCCTTGTTCTTCACGGTGTAGGGGCACAGGGGCTGGGAAACAAGAGGGTGCCTAATTAGAGTGAAATTACAGGGGTTGAGATGGGGCTGCACTATGGGCTCTGCCAGCCTGTTGGCCACTTTCCTGCCCCTTTATTACCTTACTTATTCACCCTCACTTTCCTCACCTGGAAACAATGTGATAATAATAACATCCACTTTGCATCTGCAAAACAAGTATCACAACAATCCCTACTGTGTTTCCTTAGGAGGATTATTTTGGGGATGTTACATACCTGATGATGCTCAGAAATTACTCCTGGCAGGGCTTGGGGGACATCTGAGATATGGGGGATCAAACCCAAGCTGGCTGCATGCAGGGCAAGCACCCTCTCGACTGTGCTATCTTGGCCCTCCTTTGAGGATTAAAATGAAAATCCACTTAGCCACAAATTTACCCACTCCCGCACCCATAAACTGTAAGAGACGTTCCTACCTGTTTTCCCTCTCTTCGTCCTTCCATCATCCATTCTGTACTTCTTTTTTTTTTTGGGGGGGGGGTCACACCCGGCGATGCACAGGGGTTACTCCTGGCTCTGCACTCAGGAAATACTCCTGGCGGTGCTCAGGGGACCATATGGGATGCTGGGATTTGAACCCGGGTCGGCGGCGTGCAAGGCAAACGCCCTACCCGCTATGCTATCACTCCAGCCCCCATTCTGTACTTCTTGAGGAGGTCTGCATGTCTGCTTCTGCTGGCTGCTGGGAACCCTAAACTGATGCCAACTAGACGTTGACCTTCAAGTGAGTGATCTAAGGAAGCCAAGTAGACAAGCAGCTTCCTGTCTCACCGAAGGGGCTCAGGACCAGGAACACTCAGCACACAGCAGGCTAAGCAGAAAATGAAGCAAAAGCACCCCCATGTGGACCAGGGACACTTGCCTTGGCTGTAGCAGTGACGATCCCAGTATCACATACAGTTCCCAGAGCACTGCCAGGAACAGTCCCTAAACAGTGTGCTGGGAGTGGGTACCTCTTGGTGACACCCCTGAAACAAAACAAAACAAATGGGTCCTTGAACTTCCTGGTAGCCAATGGGAAAAGGGAAACCAGATCAGAGAAATATGTTGCAACATTCATGAGATTACCCAAATATCCTCCAAAGGTATTCGGCAACTTCCCATGCATCAGTGAGGAGCAGAGAGTTTAGAAGGAAAGTTCTGTGAGCTATTACCATTACTAATAACCCTCACAGATGTACCATGAAATACACGATGTTGACATGATTATTACTAGCTAACACATGGGAAATTGGGCTCATAGAATATACTCACTTGGGCCGGAGCGATAGCACAGCGGGTAGGGCATTTGCCTTGCACGCGGCCGACCTGGGTTCGATCCCTGGCATCCCATATGGTCCCCCAAGCACTGCCAGGAGTAATTCCTGAGTGCAAAGCCAGGAGTAACCCCTGAGCATCGCTGGGTGTGACCCAAAAAGCAAAAAAAAAAAAAAAAGAATATGCTCACTGTTATACAGACAGGAATCTATCTCTGAATCCTAGTATTGAATCTGTTCTGATTTTTCTGATGACACCAGGGGTCCCTGGTTCTGTGCCTCAACAAAAAGATTGAAATGTATAACCTGATGCTACTCTTTGTTTATTTTTGAATTTTGGGCCACACCTGGTGATGCTCAGGGATTATTCCTGGCTCTGCACTCAGGGATCAATCCTGGTGGTGTTTGGGATTACTCCTGGCTCTGCACTCAGGAATTACTTCTGGCAGAGGCCAAAGAGAGAACACAGTAGGTCGAGCATTTGGGACATAAAACCAGTTTTGATCTTTGGCATCCCATATGGTCCCCCAAGTTCTACCAGGAGTGATTCCTGGGTGCAGTCAGGAGTAATTCTTGAGCATCACGGAGTATGGCCCCCACCACAACACACCACAAAAAAGAATTACTCCTGTGGCAGTGCACAGAGAATCATATGGGGTGCCAAGGACTAAATCCATGTTGATTTATGCAAGGCCCTGCCCACTGTACTATTGCTCTCACCCATGATTCATTTTTTATGCTATTGCATTAAAATAGGATTTACTCCAGACAAATGTAATGAATGTAAATAACTCTATTTTTTGTTTGTTTTTTCTTTTTGGGTCACACCCGGTGATTCACAGGGGTTACTCCTGGCTCTGCACTCAGGAATTAGCCCTGGCGGTTCTCAGGGGACCATATGGGATGCTGGGAATTGAACCCAGGTCAGCCGCGTGCAAGGCAAACGCCCTACCCACTGTGCTATTGCTCCAGCCCCAATGAATGTAAATAACTTTAAATAATTCTATAATAATAAAATAGTAAGGAAGTGATAAGTTTTGAGTGATAACTTTTAATTTTATTTTAATTAAATTTATTTAGTTGGAATTTTATTTTTAGTAATGAATCCCGTAAAAGCTCAAAATCAGTTGAAGCCATGACTATGTATGAGAGTCAGGTCTCAAATGATTCAATAAAATTTTTTTAAAAAGTAAAGAAAATTCAAGTTTAGAAAAAAAATCCTGAAATTTTAACACCATTTTCCAGTTCTATCTGGCGCTCATAAAAAAGGTTGTTCCCCACCTGGTAAGGAGAAACAGGTCCATTCTTTAAATGAGAGATTTAATTTGAATGAATTCGGTTTTAATTTAAATTTAATTTCAATGAATTAATTTGAATGAATTAGGTTCTTCACGTTATAAGTCTGAATCTGAGTCGGCCCAGGCCTCCTCATATTGAAAATACCCACTCCACTTCTTCCCGCTTGCACAGCTGCTCGGTCGTCATAACAACCGCGTCCACACGCCCTCCTCTCCTGCCCGCCTCCTAACCGCCCCTCCGCACTTCCATTGGACAAAAGTTTATAGAAGTCGTGTGCTTCTCACTATTGGTCAGTTAGGTCGTGGCGTGCTAGTCTGTGAACCCCCATTGGCCGACTGATGGAAGAGGGCGGGGCTATCGACAGATTCTGTGGTGGGGGAGCCCGAGGCTGTGCAGCCCCCAGTAGGTAGGAGGGACCGCGGTGCCGAGATCTTCGGAAGGATAAAGGTGAGGGGGTTCCCCAAGGAGAAAATGGACGTGGAGCCAAGGCGGGGAGAGGGGACTAGGGTAGGCGACAAAAATTCGGTTTTGGGGATTCCGGCTTGTGTTGTCCCGCAGAGTGATGACCACTCCAGCGGGATCGGGCATGGGCTTCGGCACCGTGTCCTGGTGGGGCCTGTCCCCGGCGCTGGACCTGCAAGCTGAAAGTGAGTGAATGCCCCCGCCCCCAAAAAACTGAAGGACTGAAGACCGCAGATCACCGGACACGACGAAAGCCCACGGAGCCTGGGCCGGAGGCTCTAACGTTCTGAGGGTTTAACGGCAGGGGGCGCCACAGTCACTGAGCGGGCAGCGCTGCCCCTGCGGACTACATTTCCCAGAAGGCATAGAGTCACAGCTCCCTTTTAGAGCTGAAGCCAGAGGCGCGAGACCTCCTGGTAGTTGTAGTTCACTGCGCTGGGGAGGGGGGGTTGCCTGCAGGGGACCAACCCGCCTTTCCTCTCTCTAGGTCCTCCTGTGGACCAAGACTTCCGCGCTGATACAGAGCATGGCACCCCCGAGCTAGATGTGCTGCTTCTGGGCTCCGTGGACGGGCGGCACCTGCTGCGGACACTGGCCCGGGCAGAGCTCTGGCCTTCTAGAAGGGTCAACGTGAGCTGAGGTTCTGGGGCAGAGTGAGGTGCAGGAGTAAGATAATTTGGGAGGGGAGAAAGGGATTGGATTTGGGGTCTCCTGGCTTCAAATGGGAAGAAGAGAATCTAAGGACTTGTCCTGGGGGGAGGAGGGATCGGAGAGTCCAGACTGGTTAAAGCATAGAGGCTCCCCCAGGTCCAGTGGAAGGAAGGCATGGGCTGTCCTGGGTGTCCTACTGGACAGAACACATCTCAGTCATTGGGCTTTGCCTTCCAGTTCTATGTGCTGGAGAACAATATGGAAGCCGTGGCCCGACACATACTTATCTTCTGTCTTGCCCTGGAAGAAACTGAGAAGATGGGGCTGCAAGGTCAGCTGCTCGCTCTGGATAGCTGACCACCCTGCCCCTCAGTCTTTTCCCCTCTCCCATAGGGAACTGTGGCATTTTGCTGCGTGATGAAACGTCAGCGTCACTGCTTATCACTTGTTCACTTGTTTGGCAGTCAGTCTTGGAGTAAACCTCAGTCACCCCTCCTGTAAAATGGCTAAATGTTCCTTCTCCTGAACCATTTAAAGAATTCCAGGAGAAAAGTCACTCGTGTCTCAATAGCCCATGAGACAGTGCAAAAATTTAAATCTTCCCACCTATGGTGAATGCCAAGAGATTGAGGGAATGCTTGTGAGTTAGGGATCCCCTCCAAATGTGGAGAGGAGTTGACTTCAGCCCTAAGTCTCACCACTTAGAGATGTGAATTTCAGGAGTCTGCCTGGAGGAAGTGTCAGAAAGGTAGAAACGGAGACTGGGAGTATGTGATCACTTCCAGTAACAACAGCTTGGGCTAACTGCTTAGAGCCAAGTCTGGACCCAGGCGGTCCAGGTTCAGGATCAGGCTCTGCTTCCTGCTTGCTCCTAGGTGGCACCAACTGCTTTATGGACCTCAGTATCTACATTTACCAAGCGGGGTGCAAACCAGGGGACAGATCAGAAAGCTGGAGACATGCCTGACAGGCATCAGCCCTGGATCCATCCTTGGCCCAGCATGGCCTGAGTACCTCTGGGCTGGTCCCTGGCAGCCCCCCTCCGATTGTGGATGCCCCAACCAAATCACACAAAACGGGGTTCTAAGGGACCAGAGTGAGCACAGCTGGAAGAGTGCTTTCCATACATAGGCTGGCTCAGCTTCAACTTCAGCACCCCATATGGTCTGTGAGCCCGCCAGGCGTGATCCCTGAGAACAGAACCAGGAGTAAGCCCTGAGCACCACTGGGTACTGAGCCCAAAGAAAAGAAGCAAAAGAAGAAAAGAAAGGGAAAAGTGGGGCTTCATGGGGCCGGAGCAATAGTTCAGCGGGTAGGGCGCTTGTCTTGCATGTGGCCAACCTGGGCCTGATCCTCAAAATCCCATATGATCTCCCAGCACTTCCAGGAGTAATTCCTGAGTGCAGAGCCAGGAGTAACCCCTGAGCATTGCCAGGTGTGAGCCCCCCAAAACAAAAGTGGGCCTCCAAAGTCCAGAACATCCAGAACTCTAAATATTTCTCAATGCTCTTTGTGTAAAACTTAAACGGCTAGAACTAAACTTACCTGATCTCTCAAACCTCGGAAGGTCCTTAAACAACTACAAGGGAAGAGAGACAGACAGACAGAGACAGAGAGAGACAGAGAGGGAGAGAGACAGAGACAGAGACTTTAAAGGTAAAATAGGAGCATAACACTTCAGCATTTAACACAAATGTAACTCCATCTTTATTGGGGGGCAGCAGCACACCTGGTGATGCTCAGGAGTCACTCCTGGCTCTGTACTCAAGAATTACTCCTGGCAGTGCTCAGGGGACCACATGGGATACCGGGGAGCGAGCCTGAGTAAACCGCGTGCAAGGCAAGCGCCCTCTCCGCTGTACTAACTCTCCAGCTTCTATCTCCATCTTTCTAGCTTTGCTTTTTAAGGCAAAGGAAGTTGAAACATGGGGTTGGGGACTGGGTTCCTGGCTAGTGGCCACAGGGGGCTAAGCTCCTCGCCGGATTCCGGTCGGTGGGCCGGTGGGCGGGCGGGAGTTGGCCGTAACTCTGGGTCACGCGCCGCTCACGCCCGCTCGCCCTCCGCAGAGAGGACGGAGACCTTCCTGGAGGTGTGGGGGAACACGCTGCTGCGCGCCCCGGTGGCCGCCTTCGTGCGCGCCCAGGCCGCGCGCCTGGGTTACCTGGTCCCGGAGCCCGACCGCCTGGCGGAGCAGATGCCCTGGCTCGTCCTGGGCGCCCTCAAGGTGCCGCCGCCCGTCCCGTCCGGTCTCTGCCCGGGAGCCGGGGGAGGGTGGGAACGCGAGAGCCCAGGGTTTGCCCGGCAGGCAGGAGGCGGAGATCGGGAACCGGGACCCCAGCTCCCCCTTCGCTCCGGCCTGACCCGAGATGGCCTCTCCTCTCGGGGGCGTCGTTACCACGCCGTGATCTCCCCTTGCCCGGCCCCGCAGTTCCGCGAGCGCGACGCCCTGGAGGCGGTGTTCCGCTTCTGGGCCGGCGGGGAGAAGGGGCCCGAGGCCTTCCCCATGAGTCGCCTCTGGGACTCCCGACTGCGCCACTACCTGGGCTCTCGCTACGACTCCCGGCGCGGCGTCAGCGACTGGGACCTGCATATGAAGCTGCACGAGCGCGGAGTGAGGGCAGGGCGTGACCTGCGGGGAGGGGAGGAGGGCGGGGCTTGTGGGGCAGAAGGAGGGTGGGGCCTGTGGGGAGGGAAGGGGACCTGCCAGGGAGGGTAGGAGGGCGGGGCCTGTGGGGAAGGGAGGGGCGAGCTGGGGGGCGGGGCCTTGGGGAAGGAAAGGGAGGGGCCTGCCGGGGAGGGGAGGAGGGCGGGCCTGTGGCGAGGGAAGGGCGGGGCCTGTGGGGGAGGAGGGGCAGGGGCGCGGCCTGTCAGGGAGGGGGAGAAGGGCGGTACCTGGGCGAGGAAGGACGTGGTCTATATAAAGGGAGGGGCCTGTCAGAAGGGGGCGGGGCCTGTGGGGCGGGGCTTGTCCTTCTGGGCCGGGAAGCAGGCAGGGTTCTGTGTAAGACCACCTGTGGTATGTTTCTCCTTCCCTTCCCCAGGCTCGAGTCATCCACACCCGTGAGTACCGTCACTGGAGGGACACAGGTGTCGCCTTTGAACTCAGAGACTCTGGCGCCTATCTTATGCCCAACCGGACCCTGGCATCTGGCCACCTCATGAGCTATGTGCGTGCCCACTCCCCGCCTTTCGGGATCTTTGCTGGACACCAACCCCCAGTCTAGGTCGCCAGTAGTGACCTTGCCCGTCTTCTTTCTCCCAACTTTTCCAGCGGGGAGAGCGCGTGGCCGCGCGCGGATACTGGGGGGACATTGTCACGGGCCCCTTCGTGGCCTTTGGCATTGAAGCAGATGACCAGAGCCTCTTGCAGACCAGCAATGGGCAGCCTGTAAAGGTGAGGGCCGCTCTAGGGAGCTGGGCTCAGACCCAGCCTGTCCCAGCCCTGCACCCTGTTTTGGTAAAGTCCTCCACCTAAGAGATACTTCCTCAGCGAAGGCTGAGAAATACAGCTCTCCTGGGAGGTGACAGCTCTCGGGTGGGAGGGAGGGGGGTAGCCAGTCCCCCAGGGCTCTGCTCAGGCTCTTGTTCGGGCACCTGGCTGCGTTTCCCTCCACCAGACTGCGGGTGAGATAACCCAACACAACGTGATGGAGCTGTTCCGCGCCGTGAGCGGTCGGGAATGCCCAAGAGCTACCCAGGGGGACCCTGAGCAGGAGTGTGGAGCAGGGGACCCTGGCCCGGTGCCAGGTGAGTGACCCTCAGCTACATGCTGCCCACCTGCTCTCTGCAGCATGACCCTGGCCCCCACCCAGTGCAGTGTGGGAGCACCTTGGCAGTGTGCTCCTGTCTGCACCCCTCTTCCTCTCCTGGGCCCCTTCCTGGGCCATTCTCGCTTGCAGCAGTGGAGTTTATTTTGTTTTGTTTCTTTGGGCCACACCTGGTGGTACTCAGGGCTTAGTCCTTGCTTGGTGCTCAGGTCACTCCTGGCAGGCCTCAGAGGACCATATGGGATGCAGCAGTGGATTCTGATTCCACCTGCTGAAGTCTTAGTGGCTCAGAACAGCCCCAGATGAGCTCTGCAGAGAGGCACCTCAACTTCCCTCTCTGGCCTTGCCTTCTCACCATCCCTCCCTCCACTGGGTCTTGATGCCCAGTAGCCATAGACCGTGTCTCGCCCCCGCTTGGATTTCACTTGTCTGGGGTGTAAAGTGGCCACCTGCAGATGGGCTAAACTTCTCTGAATTTCCCAGAAGTCCACCAAAGAGAAAGGGCCTCAGACTACCCATCAGCAACCTTCGTGTCTGCTAACTCTGCTGTCTCCCCTGCAGCCTGCCCTCCAGAGCCCTTCACCATTCACTTCCTGCCCCTGGGTTCAGCCCAGTCCCTCCATCTCAAGACCTGCTACCAGGGCCGCTTCCAGCTTCTCTACGTGGCCTGTGGGTAAGAGGGCCTGGGCAGCCCAGGACTGCCTCCCTGTCCTTACAGCTGGAGAGACCGGGCACCCAGCCCCTAGCTCAGACCCTGTGGAGAGATGGGGTGCAGGCTCCAAGCTCCTCTCTCAGCCCTAAAGTCTCGTCTCTCTGCAGGATGGTCCACCATCTTACCCCTGAGCTCGGGGTCTGCGTGGCCCCTGGAGGACGTCTGGTTGTGGAATTAGCCCAGTGAGTCAGGGCGCTGCAGAGCTGGGAATGTCCCTGCTGGGAGTCTGAAGCCACCCCGAACATCCTGCTCATCCTTTCCAGATACATGGTGGACCTGCGGCAGGAGCAGCTGAAGGCATTCTCTGCCCGGGTCACGGAGCTGGCGGAGGCAGCAGGATTCACTGCACAGCTTGGCACCACGCCCTCGAAGGCATTCGCCCGTTTCTACAAGACTGGGGGCTCAGCTTTGGACGGAATCTTCCAGGATCCACCCTCAGATGCCCTGGCCCCACCCGCTAAAGCTCTGGCCCCAGCCTCAGAAATCCTGGTCCCAGCCCCAGACGCTCTGGCCCCACCCCCAGAAGTCCTAGTCCCAGCCCCAGAAGCTCTGGCCCCACCCCCAGAAGCTCTGGCCCCATCCTCTGGCGCTCTGGCCTCAACCCCTGGGGGGCCGGCCCAGTCTCCTGCGAGCTAGGCTTCACCTTCTGAGGTTTGGCTTCGCTCACAGGGAGTCTGACCTTCATACCAGAGAGCCTGACAGGAGCCCCAGAGACCAAGGGCCCCCTCTTATAGCTTCTAACGTCAGACCCTGGAAATAGACCCCCTCCCACAATTCTGAACCCACCTGTGGGATTCTCAGCCTTACTCTCCACAATCGCATTGGGCCCCAGACCACCTCGGGCTAGCACCCACGTGGCCCAAGTAAAGCGAGCGGACCTCTCCTGTGTCTCTGCGTCTTTTGTCTTTTGTTGGAGGGAGGACATGCTCAGCAGAGCTCTGCTTAGGAGTGACCCCTGGCTGTGCCCAGGAGACCATCTGTGGTGCCAAGGACTCAAGCCACTGCAGTTGTATGATGCTAGCGCCTTACCCCACACGATGCCCTGGCCCTCATGTCCAAGTGTCTTTCCTGGTCTCCAGGGCTGGAGGAGGATTGGGCAGAAGAGGCCAGGGGAGGTGGCCACCAGTCTTCTGGGTTCCTATGACCACCCCCACCTGGTCCTTCAACGAAGTCAGTGGCTGACAGATTTTGGGGTGCTGGAACTGACAGTTAGTAGAGAACAGAGACACATACAGAGTGTGCTATTTAGTGAGGGCAGGGTTCATATCTGGGGTCCGAGGGGTCGGAGTGCAGGGCTCCCCACCCAGGCCAGTGTTCCAGGCCTCTGGAGGGAGAACGATCCAGCTGGAGCACAGCCCGAGGACCGTCACACGGCCCTTTATCGCGTGCCTGGGGCGGGGGGGGGGGCTACAGTATATTTAGTCTCTGTCCTCTCTTTATCTTAGTGTCCTCAGAGAGGCTTGAGCAGCCGGTGGAGACCATTGAAGCCCCGGACCTCCAAGGTCACCCGTAGACGGCCCAGCAGCCCCTGACCCTTTCTCTGCCTCTACAGCTCCTGGCCTGAGCCCGGCATGGCAGACGAGTGAGTGTGATTTGGGAAGGGGACCCGAGCCCAGGCACCGCCATGGTGGGTGTGAAGCGGATTGCTAGTCCCGTGTGCTGGGGCAGGGCCTCTTGGAGACAGGGTCTGTCTGGGAGGGCTGGGTGGGCTCATGTCCCACCTCTGACCGGTGCCTTGTCTCCCCACAGGCGCAGTGTTGCGGTGAGCACGCGTGGGCTGGACTGCAGGCCAGAAGGGCCAAGCAGGGGGCTCTGGGGCCAGGGGCTGCGGGCCCAGGACAAAGCTTAGAGAGGTGCCGGGTGGGCTCAAGTGGGGACACAGCCCTTCCTGCACTAGGCTGGTTCCTGTGCGGCAGGGGTAAGGGGTGTCCTCTTCCGAAGGGTGCACTGGCGCCTTATTAACCGGGTTGGGCCTGGGGTCAACCTGCACCGAGGAAGATTGTGTGGTGGGAGGGGTTGGGGGGGAGCCAAGACTGTGGGTTGGGCGGAGTCTGGTTTGTGGGCGAAGCCCGAGCCTCAGGGGGCGGAGTTACAGGCTCTTGGCCTAACAGGTGAGTCAGTGGCCTGTGGGCGGAGTTCCATTGCCAATAGAGATTCCTGGGAGGATGGGCTGTGTCTAGTCAGGCAGCGGCCAGGATTGGTGGCCTGGTGTGGGGTGTGGCTCCTGTGGAGAAAGAGAGACCCATCCACCTCTGGGCTGTAGGGCTGGAGGGATAGCACAGTGGAGAGGGCGTTTGCCTCACACGTGACCCACCCAGGGTGGATCCCCCCAGTTCGCCATATGGTCCCCTGAACACCGCCAAGAGTTATTCCTGAGCGTAGAGCCAGAAGTAACCCCCAAGCACCACCGGGTGTGGCCCAAAAACAAGCAAACAAACAAAAATCTGGGCTACAGTTCTCTTGGGGTCTCCTCCTCCCTGATCCCTTCTTGCTTTGACTCACCCTTGCAGAGAAAGTCTAAGATCACCGCCTCGAGAAAACTTCAGTTAAAGGTGTGGAAGAGTCTGGGAAAGGTGCCATGGTGTCTCGGGGGGTGCTTTGCGTGTGCCAGGGGCGGGACTTGGCCCCCCATTATTGGGAGGGGCAAGTTTGTGGGATGACGGACTTGGAGGGCTGCACCCTGGGAAGATCTGGAGCCGCAGCCGGCGCTGCTGGGTCTCCACCCTATGCATCTGTGCCCTTTGGCAGACCCTGATGCTGCAGATTGCCAAGCAGGAGCTGGAGCGCGAGGTGGAGGAGCGTCGGGGAGAAAAGGGGCGCGCTCTGAACTCGCGGTGCCAGCCGCTGGAACTGGCCGGACTGGGTTTCGCCGAGCTGCAGGTACCAGCCCAGAATCGAGGTGTCTGCTCTTGTATCTTTGCCACCTCGGTATGCAATTTCCCCCTCAGAACCTTGGGGTTCAGTCTCCAAGCTCAGGAGTTCAGAATTAGGCCTGCAGCTGGCTCCAGTCTCAAAACCCAGAGGTCCATTCCTCCAGCCTAATTCTGAGAAATGCTTGCAGCCCTGGCCCTCCTTTGCAGTTACCTGCAGTAATATTTCTATTTCTCCAGGGACTATTTTACTTCGTTGCGGGCAGAGTGATAATACAGTGATTCATCCCCGGCCTCCCATAAAGGTCCCCTGAGCACCGCCAGGAGTAATTCCTGAGAGCAGAGCCAGGAGTGACCACTGAGCATCACTAAGTGTGACCCCCCCCAAACAAAAAGCCAAAAAAATTTAAATAAATAAAACATTTCACCTAGTCTATTTCACCTAGGACTGACTAGGCCCTCAGCTCTGCCTCCCTAGTTGGGTCCACATCTCTAAGCCTCCTCCATCAGACTAAGGGGTGCTGGCCTGGAGCCTCCCCATCCACACACACCACCTTCCTTCCCAGGACTTGTGCCGGCAGCTGCATGCCCAGGTGGATAAGGTGGATGAGGAACGCTACGATGTGGAGGCAAAAGTCACCAAGAACATCTCAGAGGTGGGGGGCACTGGGCATCTGGGGCCCTTCGGGATCCGGAGTGGGGCGTGGGGCTGAGGCTTCGAGCTTGTGCAGCTGAGGGCAGGAGCATCCCAGGGAAAGCTGAGGGAAAGGCATGTGCCCAGCTGGGACATGTCTGGTGCACAGAGTGCTGCTGGCTGAGCTCAGGCCAACGCCGGAAGCGGAAATGTGTGCGGCCTGGGTCAAGACGCCAGCCCAGAGCCAGGAACTGGGTTTTGCCTTGTGGTGGGAGCCTGAGCTGGGAAAAGCCTGCTAGTGTCCTCCGGAAGCTCAGGGGGGAGTGTAGGGTGCAAGAGTGGGGCAGGGTCTCACCGCCTCCGTGGCCCTCCCTAGATTGCGGATCTCACCCAGAAGGTCATTGACCTTCGGGGCAAGTTTAAGAGGCCCACCCTGAGGAGGGTGCGGATCTCCGCTGACGCCATGATGCAGGCATTGCTGGGCACCAGGGCCAAAGAGTCCTTAGACCTGCGGGCCAACCTCAAGCAGGTGAAGAAGGAGGACACAGAGAAGGTGAGTGTGGCCAGCTCCAGGAAATGGGGTGCTTTGGGGAGTAGGTATGGCCCAGCCTGAGGGCAGGAGTTGGAGGAAGAAGCATGCTTGGGGGGCTGGAGCCATACCATAATGGGTAGGGCGTTTGCCTTGCACACGGCCGACCCAGGTTCGATTCCCAACATCCTATATGGTCCCCGAGCACTGTCAGGAGTAATTGCTGAGTGTATGAGCCAAAAGTAACCTCTGTGCATTGCCAGGTGTGACCCAAAAAGAAAAAAAAAAAAAAAAGAAGCATGCTTGGAGTTGCAGGAAAAAGGATCTGATAAGGGTCAAGAGGAAGTCCAGGAGGGACCACAGGGGATGCAAAAGAAAGGCAAGAAGTAGAGTGGGGAAGACAGGGACATCATTAGGAAGAAGGTAGTAGCATGGAGTGAGGATTACAGGAAGTAAGCCTCCAGGGGGTAGCACTGTTACATGAGGAGACAGGAGCATAACAGGGAGACAGGGAGGAAGCGAATGCGTGAAAGTGACAGGAGGAGGAAGGGGAAAGACAACTGTATTAGGTAAGATAGACATTTTTAAGCAGATGAGAAGTGCATGGGGAGACAGGAAGTGCATTGAAAAGAAATGCATGAAGGAGGCAGGAAATGAGAAACAGGATGTGCATAAGGAAGACAGGAAGTGCATGAGGGAGACAGGAAGTGCATTGGGAGACCGGAGGTGCATTGCAAGGCAGGAAGTATGAAGAAAACAGGAAGTGTGCAGGAAAGTCAGGAAGTAAATGGGATAAGTATATGGCCCAAAACCAAAAAGAAAAACAAAAAGATTTGTTTCAGAACCAGATCTCTCAGACAGGCAGAATGGAGCTGCTGGCAGGGCAGATGCGAGGCGGCTGAGAGGAATAGATGAGGGAGGGCTCATGACCCCAAACTCCACCCGTCTCTCAGGAGAACCGGGAGGTGGGAGACTGGCGCAAGAACATCGACGCTCTGAGTGGCATGGAGGGCCGCAAGAAGAAGTTTGAGGGCTGAGCTGTCGCCCGCCTGGCTGGGCACCACCTGCAGAATAAAGCTTCTCTCCGAACTGCACTCCTGCATCTGTGCTCTGGGGCGCGCTGGGCTGGGCTGGGCTGGGCTGGGGGCATCACATCGAGGTTGAGCGGGCTCCATGTGAGTGTTCTTGGTTCCTCTGTCCCACCTGGGGGTGACGCAAATGCTGAGGCCGAAAAGCAAGACACCGGGAGAGAGAGGCAAGCTAGAGACCGGAACGCAAAGGAGAGTCCCAGGGGTCCCCAGAGGGAGACCCCGCGACAGAGGCCCCAGGACACCACAGATGCACCCCAGCACCCCTGGCAGGTGGAAGGGCTCAGAGTGACCGTGCAGTGGGGAAGGTGCGCGCCTCCCAAGCCACTGACCTGGGTTTGATTCCCAGGCACCCCATATGCTCCTGCCAGGAGTGACCCCTGAGCACTGCCAGGTGTGGCCCCCAAACCCAACCCAAATGGAAAGATGTGTACAGTGAGGGAAGCGACAGGGCGACAGGGCGACAGGGAGATGCAGAGAGCCCCACACAGACACCGCAGTGCCAAGGAGCACCAAGAGGCACACTGGAAGCAGAGCCCAGGCACCCACTCCCGGGCTGGCGGCCCACTCCAGCATCAAGGCCAGGCTTGGCTGGACGGGGAGAAGCAGCTGCGGGTGGGGTGGGGGCCATGGGGGGGAGGCCTTCCAGGCCTGACCCCCCCCTCCCCGCCCTTCTTGCACACCTGTTTCCCAGCTTTAGTGCCTGATGTCATCAGGCTGGAATCTGGGGGACAAACAAAGGGGTGAGGGTGGGAAAGGGCTGAGAAGAGTCCAGGAGAGGGGAGATGAGAGGACTCTGGCACCCCAGTTCTCTGCATGCTTCTCTGGGTGCCTGTGTGCCAGAACAGATGGGCCCCCAAACTCGGCCTGGGATTTAGGGTGCTGATGAGATAGGGAGCCAGCTCAGAGCGATCTGAGCTGGAAGATGGGGGCAGGAGGCAGGGACACAGCTGGCCTGGGCGGAGATAGGAATGTCATCACTTCCTCACGCCCTGGGGTATAAGAGGGTGCTGGTCTCCTGCAGGCTGCACCACCGCCGCCACCTCTGCAGACACATACACAGGCTAAGGCCCGAGGTAAGGAGCGGAAATGGGAGGAGCATGGAGAGGGTGCACAAACCAGGGTCTGGGGGCTGGAGGTGGGAGATTTAGTGGGATTTGTGGGGGACTCTAAATATAACACCTTTAGTCCTTGGAGAACTAAGGGGATCTCACAAATGAGGGGTGCCTGGCCTTGGACACCTGGATTCTGGGGTCAGGAAGGGGCTTCTAAGGACTTGGGAATTCAGGAATTGGGGTCTCAAGACCTGCCATCTTATAACTGGGAGCACCAGAATTTGGGATGTTTTAATGTGGAAAGTCATGAGTCAGCCCCTAAGTTTGGGTATATAAATCTTGGGGTTTTAAGGTTCCGAATTTGAGGGGTGTGAAGACCAAAGGGACAAAGAACCAGTGGCCCAGCTACCTGGAGGAGCATCAGGGATGGGGGCCTAACTGGAGGGGTGCAAGGGGCTGATCTCATACTCTGCAAGTGGGGGCTGGGACCCAGGATAATTCCTGAGCACTCTGGCTGTGAACCCCCAAAAATAACCCTCCCAAACCCAGAACGGTGTGCTTAGCTTTGGAGATATGAGGACCTGTTAGTCTTCAAAACAATGCATCACAAACAGCTTTAAATTTTGGGGGGACTTGTCCTGGTGACTCAGAGACTGGGGGTCCAAGCATTGAGGGAGCAGGAGGAGGGTTAGGGACGAAGGGGTGTGAAGAGAGGGGGGAACAGGACTTAAAGGGGAGGGGTCAGGGGGTGACAATGTCCTGTGGGCACCATCTGCAATGTCCCAAAAATAGCCACAGAGGTGGGTGGCTATTGTCCTCAAGCCACTGTCCCCAAATGCCTCCTAATCCACTCCTATCAGGTTCCCCAGCTGCCATGAGACTGAAGGGGACAGCTGGGGGGTTGGGACTGTGCCCACTAGACCTCAGCACACAGCTTGGGTGAGGTTTAGGGGTCTCTTAACCCCTCCTCCTTAGCCCCAGCTGCCAGGCCCCAGCCTCCTCCCTCAGCCCTAGCTGCCAGGCCCCAGCCTCCTCCCTCAGACCCTGCTGTCAGGCCCCAGCCTTCTCCCCCAGACCCTGCTGTCAGGCCCCAGCCTCCTCCCTCAGACTCTTAACTGTCAGGCCCCAGCCTCCTCCCTCAGACCCTGCTAACAGGCTCCAGCCTCCTCCTCAGACCCACCCCACACACTCTCTGGCCCCTCAGGTCCACCATGATGTCTGACTTGGAGGCTCCGGTATTTGAGTGAGTGATGGGGCAGGTGGGCTGGGGGCATGTAAAAGTCGGGATACCCCCTTGTCCATCTCACTCTGTTTTTTCTTCTGCCCACCTCCAGGGATCTCTGTGAAGGTGAGTGGGCTGTCTGGGGGGGTTGAGGGTCCCAGGAACTGAGCCTCCATGAGGCCCAAGGGGTTGTTGCCAGCAGGGGGAGAATGTGAGGGTCGTTCCATGGCCCCCATCCCCAGCTGGGTCAAGGGAAGAACTGGTGGCATCTCAGGGTCCCTGAGAAGATGAGACTGTGCTCAGGCCTGGTCCCCAGCTGAACCCCATACCCTGTTCCTGACCCTTCTCTGCCCGCAGAAGAAGAGGCGGCCAAGGATGAGGAGGAAGAGGAGGAGGAGGAGGAGGAGGAGGGGGAGGAGGAGGAAGGTGAGGCCTCCATTCACAGGGCTGGGGGCGCTGGGGACTGGGGCCGGATCCTGGGGTGAGGAGTGAGTGTGGGGACCAATGGGGCCCCCATAGTCTCTGTTGCTGGGTTCCTCTACAATTTCCCGGCCCCCTACTCCTGCCTCCTTCCCATTCCCAAGGGTCCCTGGCAGTGGCAGAGCGAGGTGACTGTGGCTGCTTTGTTCCCTGGGACAGACTTCACCCTCCTTTCCTCTCTCCTTGCCTCCACATCCTTCTGGCAGAGTGCCTGGAGAAGGAGCCTGGTCCTGGAGGCCCGAGGTTTGGGGTGCCTTACTTAGGGATGTCAGACACGAACTCTTGCTAATTCTCTCTTTGTATCCCCCCAGAGGAAGCACGTCCCAAGCCAAGGTGAGAGCCTGGGGCATGGGGCCCCCATAATGCCCTCATGGATGTCTGGAGAAAGCTACAGATGGGGAGATTGAGACAAAGGCGAGACAAGCATAGAGGCCTTTCAGCAGACACTCCCCCTAACCTCCACCAGGACCTCTACTGGTCTGGAGACATCAGACACAGGCTGCCCTGGGTGGGAGACAGACCCAGACCCAGTCTATATGTGCCCCAGGCAATCAAGGCAGCCATCCTGGGGAAGGTGATGCCCTCATCTTCAGGACAGAAGAGGAAATCATGGGGGTGATGGCACAAAGTGGGTGTGCTGGAGCCCTGGTTCCATTCCTAATGTTCCTAGGTCACATTCCAGGGTAGGGAGGTATCTCTGACCGCTCCCTGACCCTCTCCTCTCTGCCCATGCAGTCGTCCCGCGGTGGCTCCGCTGATGCCCCCTAAGATCCCGGAAGGGGAACGAGTGGACTTCGACGTGAGTGCAGGGGCCGGCACCCCACCTTTGCGAGCATGAGGCCTGGTGCGGTCTCTTCTGCCACCTGCTGGACGCGCTGGGAACGTGCGCGCGGGGCGGGACCGTGGTGCGGCGCCTGGGCGTAGGCGGGACTGGACTGCGCTCCGTCCTGCAGGACATCCACAGGAAGCGCGTGGAGAAGGACCTGCTGGAGCTGCAGACGCTCATCGAGGTGCACTTTGAGCAGAGGAAGAGAGAGGAGGAGGAGCTCATCGCCCTGAAAGACCGCATTGTGAGGGGATTCCCCACATTCCCGACTAGCGCCCCTCCTCCCATGCGGTCTCACCCAGGTGACGGGGCCCCGCGCCCCTCACCCGGACTCTCTCCCAGGAACGGCGTAGGGCCGAGAGGGCTGAGCAGCAGCGCGTGCGAACCGAGCAGGAGCGAGAGCGGCAGGCGAAGCTGGCGGTGGGCACCCCCACACCCCGAGTTCCTTCTGCTACTGGACGCCCCGCCACCCAGAATTGCCTTCGGCTGCCCAGCCCGTTCCCTGCTCAGCCAACCCCTGTGTAGCCCCTATCCTAGGGATCCCCGACCCTATGGTCCTCCCCTCTGCACCCCCTCCCCTTCGCACCCCCTCCTTGTGCACCCCCTCCCCTTTACCTGCTCCCCTGCACATTCCTTTTCCCTGCGCAGCTGCCTGAACATAGATGTGTGGGGTTCTCCAGAAAAAGCCGGCGGTTTGGGGGATGAAGGCAAAGTGCAGCTGCACGCCCCCATGCCGGGGAGGGCCCTGATCGCTGCTCCAGATCCAGACCTCAGGAACAGGATCTGATTTCTCCAGGCTCACCCAGTCCTTGGGTTTTTTTTTTTTTTTTGGAGGTGGAGGTGGCCATGGGGAAATACTCCTGGCTCTACACTCAGGAATTACTCCTGGCAGTGCTCAGGGGACCATATGGGATGCCAGCGGTGGAACTTGAGTCAGTCCTGTGCAGGGCAAATGCCCTCCCCGCTGTGCTATTGCTCCAGCCCCACATCCAGCCCTTGAGGACCCCTACGCATCCCCTCTTACCCCCCTCCCTCACCCAAAGAGAGTGGGTGCTTTCTCAAGAGACTCTGGGTGAGTTAGCGGCCACAGGCGCAGAGGCCCCTGGTAGATGTGGGATGGCGCCCCCACATGTTAAGTTCTCCCGGAGGAGCAGGGTTTGAAGGTGGAACACGTGCAGGTCTAATTGGCCCCCGACTGATCCCCCTCGGTCAGCGCAGGGCTGAGCCTCTCTGAGGCCCCAGGCCCTCCACCCCACTCAGGCATGGGGCAGAGCTGGGGCTGAGCCTGACCCCCACAGGAGGAGAAGATGCGCAAGGAGGAGGAAGAGGCCAAGAAGCGGGCAGAGGATGATGCGAAGAAGAAGAAGGTTCTCTCCAACATGGGGGCGCATTATGGGGGTTACCTGGTCAAGGTGAGCTGTGGGACCTTCAGCCTGGGGAGCCCCACCCCAAGGGGCTCATGTTCGAGGGAGCCCATGGCCAGCTGTGCAGGCCTGTGTCCTTTCCTGGGGAGTCACTTGGAGGGGGCCACACCCCACTCAGGACACCCCTTTATTCCCTCAGGCTGAGCAGAAGCGGGGTAAGCGCCAGACAGGGCGGGAGATGAAAGTGCGGATCCTGTCAGACCGCAAGAAGCCTCTGAACATCGACTACCTGGGGGAAGAGCAGCTCAGGTAGATGGGGGGGGCACAAGGGGACAAGGGTGGGGGCAGAGCCGGGGACTTACCCCCACCCAGTCATAGCCCATTTGTGCTGTTTGTGACTTTGAGCAGGTGTCTCCACCTCTCTGGTCCTGTCAGCTCCAAGCTAACCCTGGAAACACTGCGGGCACAGAGACAGGGCCACCGTGCATTGGGTTGCAGACACCAGGGCTCCTACAGTACAGGTGGCACCAACTAACCTTAACCTGGGGGGTCGAGAGGGGCCCAGTGTCACCTGAAGGCAAGAGTCCTAGCGGGGGCCTTTCTGCCCACCCTCTCCCTGCTTCCCTCCACCCTGGCGCCTTGCTGTGGCTCCTGGCTGTTCCCTTATCCTCTGCACGCAGCCCTCACCTGGCTGACCACCGGGTGACAGTCTTTATGCTCTGCCAGAGAAAAGGCGCAGGAGCTGCTGGGCTGGATCCACCAGCTGGAGTCTGAGAAGTTTGATCTGATGGAGAAGATGAAGCAGCAGAGATACGAGGTGGGTCAGTCTCTGGAAGTGGGAGGGGGAGCTTCTCTGGGGGCGGGGTGTGATGCAGGGGAGGAGTTCTGCTAGGGCGTGGCTTTTCTGGGGCGTGGCTTTTCTGGGGGCGGGGTATGATTCAGTGGCAGGGCTTTGCTAGGGGCGAGGGGTGTGGCAGGAGGCAGGACCCAGATGGGGGTGGGAGTCGTGATGGGAGATGGTGCCTTTCACGAGATTGTCTCAGTATCTCCTGCCTCCGCAGATCAATGTGCTGTACAACCGCATCAGCCATGCCCAGAAGTTGTAAGTGACTGGAGCCTGGGCCCTCTACCCACTTCTTCCTCTGGGTGGACAAGTTTATGTTGGGTGTCCCTCTCCGTGACCACTGAGGCCTCTCCCTCCTGACCCCGCTCCTTTTCTTGCAGCCGGAAGGGGGCAGGAAAGGGCCGCGTTGGAGGTCGCTGGAAGTGAGGACCCCCGCTGGGCCTCAGGGTTACTGGAGCTACCCAGGAGCCTGGAGCATCCATCTGCAGCTTGAAATAAATGCTCCTCCACAGGCCCGTCTGTGCTGGAACTTGTCTTCTTTTATCTTTTGAGGCGGGGGGGGGGGCGCGTTTGAGGTCGCTGCTGGCTGTGACTGACTCCTGGCTCTGTGCTCAGGGCTCCCTTCTGGCAGGGCTCAGGGACCCTATGGGGTGTCAGGATCAAATCTGGTCAGTCACGTGCAGAACAAGCGCCTGAACCCCTGTACTATCTATTTGGTTCCAGCATGAGTTAATTTTACTTAGCTTGTTGGGGGTGCGGGGAGATTCCAAGCAAGGTTAGGGTCCCTCACAGCCATACGTGGCCAAACTGGGTTGGGGTTCTAATGGCTTGTTGCTTGGGTCTGTCAGGGATACGCCAGCGATATCTAACTCACTTCTTAGTGCCCATGAAGGGCTGGGGGGTGTAATGGGGAGGGGTGCCATTCTCCAGGTGGCTGACAAGCTGTGGGTGGGGCTGTGTGCCAGCCAGGCTGTGTACAGGTGACCCATCCCTGGAAGGAAGGTGAGGCTGTTCTGCTAAGAGAAGTCTTTCATGTTTGTGTCCTTTGTGTAAAGGACTCTTCCAAGGACAGTCTGAGATCACCAGGAAGGGTAGCAGGCGCCCCACGTGCACGCGTCCCCAGTGCCCACTGGTATTGGGAGGCTGCAGTGTCCCGTGCCCTGTCTGACTGTCTGTGGCTGCAGGCTGTGTCTTTTCCGGCCTCTCACCACTCTGAGGTCACTGTGCTCAGCCCTGAGAAGGGCCTCGGTTAGCTGCTCGGTTAGGTTTGACCTTCCAGGGTTAAAAATGAGAGAAAACAAGTCTCGATGCGCAAACCTTCCCAGGGACAAGAGAAGGGCAGAGTGGAATCAAGACATAGCTGGATGTACTAACACCTAGCTTCTGTTGCATGAGCATCCCTCTATGAGATACAGAGGGCCAAAGCTAAAGGGACGGGCCCTTGGGGTTATTCATTTATTTAGGATTTTAGACCACATGTGCCACTACACAATGGTTACTCCTGGCTCTGTGCTCAGGAATTAGTCCTGGTGGGATTTGGGGGGGGGTCTTTGTGTGATGCCCACCAGCTTCACTAGAGGCAAATGTTCTATTCCCTGTACTCTCTCTCCTGCCCCCTTTGCTTCTCGTCTTGAGTTTTCTGTATTTGAGGGTTCTGCTTGTACCTGCCTTGTACCAATCGAGACCTGGCTGCGAGGCGGAGGAGACTTTCCTCACGTGCTTTGAGGCTCTTCCCTATGCCTAACCTTGTGCCTCGAACATGGAGTACACCCTCAAGACGGGACACGTGAGGTTTAGATGTGGGGCTACGAACTCAGTTCCTCATGCTGCAGGGAGTCCTGGCATTCATTCATTCATTCATTCATTCATCCATCCATCCATTCATTCACATTCGCTCACTCTAGATCATTTTCTCTCGGTCCTGTTGGGCTCCGTTCCAGGAACCCACAGAAGACCAATGGCTTGTTGCTTGGGGCCGTCTTCGCGGTTCTGGTAAAACAGAGCCGAGGAAAGCCAGGCTAAGAAGTTCCACGGGGCGAGGAGAGCTAAGGTCTATGGGGCAAACAAAAATCAGTTATCTGTTCCTTAAGGCTTTGGGGGTCGTGCAGATCCCTTTCCTTCCAGAAACCCGGCGCTTCAGGCTCCGGGAGACGGCGAACTACACTTCCCAGCATGCTCCGGGACTCGAACGCGCCCGCGGACGGCTTCTGCCGAAGGACTCCAAATCCCGGCGTGCCCCGGGGCTGCGTCGGACGTCGCACGCCGGGCGGGCCGGGAGGGTCTGCGGGCGGCGCGGGGCGAGCGGCAGTTCCCGGCGGCCCCGCGGCGGGCGGCGGCTCGGGGCTCGCGGCGCGGGCGCTGCTTCGCTGCGGGCGGCCGGGCCGGCCGGGCGGCGCCATGTCCGGCGAGGACGGCCCGGGGGCGGCCGCTCGCGAGCGGCGGCGGGAGCAGCTGCGGCAGTGGGGGGCGCGGGCGGGCGCCGAGCCGGGGCCCGGGGAGCGGCGCGCCCGCACCGTGCGCTTCGAGCGCGCCGCCGAGTTCCTGGCGGCCTGCGCGGGCGGCGACCTGGACGAGGCGCGCCTGATGCTGCGCTCGGCCGAGCCCGCGCCCGAGCCCGGCGCCCAGCCCGAGCCCGCCGGCCCGCCGCCCGCCCGCGCCGTGCTGGACGCCACCAACGCCGACGGCATCAGCGCCCTGCACCAGGTCAGCGCCGCCGCGGCTCCCGCGCTCGCCCGCGCGCCCCCTCCCCGGCGCCGCCGGCGCCCCTCGCAGCCCCTCCTGCTCCCCGGCCACCTCCTGCGCCCACTCCGGAGCCGCCCGGCGCTGCCCTCCCCCTGGACCCCGGCCGCCCCGGCGGGCGCGGACTGCTCAGCAATCCGGCCCTGGTCGCCGCCGCTGCGTGAGCTGCGCTCGCCCGGGACCCCGCGGCGCCCTTTGCTAGTCTCGTCTGTGCCACTTCTGCTCTGCCACCGAATGCTGCCGCCTCTTTCCGCGACACCTTTTCAAGCTCCGCCTGTGCCACCTCTTCTGGCAATACTGTTCCACCCCCCTGTCGCGCTGGGTTCCCCTGCCAGGCAGGTACCGCTTTCCCCGAGCTGGGTCTTCTACAAGCCCCCCATCCCCACCCCCGCCCCGTTCTCTGGCCTCGGCCACCTCGGCTGGGCCCACATCCTTCATACCCGCTCTTCCATCCTCCCCCTTCGTTCCCCACATCTATTGCTGCTTAGGGACGCTCCATCCTGAGCCATTCTTGTAGGGGGCTGGAGGGACGGAGCAATGGAATTGGAGCCATCCCGGAGGTGCTCAGGGATCGCTTCTGACTCTGTGCTTGGGGATCACTCCTAGTGGGTCCCTGGGGACCCTCTTCTGGGAATTTAACTCAGATCCTAGGCTCTGTACCAGCTCATGCCCTTGAAGCCAGGATGCTCCCTTGCCGAAGTTGACACCCCATCCCTGTGCCCTCTAATTCTCTGGTCCCTTCTTTGTTTTCCTGGGCCTGTGCCACCTCTGCCTCCAGCCCTGCTCTCCCTGCCCAGCCCCTCCTGGCCCTGGGGCTGCCTCCTCTGGGGCAGCGTTGGTGCACCTGTGCCTGACTTTGGGTCACTCCCTGCCTGAGGGGCCTGGGTCATTTCTTATGGTTCCTGCCACCTTTCTTTCCTGGCCACTGGCCACTTCCTCCACAGTGGGGCATGGCCTCCATTCAGCCTCCTGCGATGCATCCCAGAACCAGGCCTTGTCTGCCCTGGGGCTCCTCCTGCTCTGGGCTCCCAGGGATAGGATGACAACCTGGTACTAGGGTCCCTGCCCTGCTTTCTCTCCCCAGAACCCCTGGGTCCTATAATAAAGAGGCCAGAGGGGATCTTGGGGGCAGGGATGACCAGACCTTCCTCAGGGCCTGGGGAGGGGGCAGTTGAGGAAGAACAGCCCTTCTGCATCCCACGTTGTATCTCCACTGTGTTCTCTGCTCTGGGCCTCGAGTTTCCCATCCCTAATGCCCTTCCCTGCAGGGCCTGGTGTGGGAAGCACCTTTCAGGACCAAAGCTGCTCCTTGATCTCAGTGCTCCCCCTTGGGGACCCCAGTGCCCCCAAGGCTTTTTCTTCCACCCCAGGGGCTGGGTTCCAGACCCCTGCTGGCCTGTTTCTCTGGGGGCCACCCAGCCAGAGCCTCCATCCAGGCTTTGCAACAGGCCAGCAGGATTGGGGGTGCGGGCTTCAGCAGGAAGGCCGGTCAGCTTCTGATGCTTTGCCCCACACTGACCTCATTTTATCTCGAAGAACCTGGGACGCCAGGGTCTGCGCTGGAGGGATGGGGTTGGGCTTTGGGTTGCTGGGAATATTCCCTCCCGGAAGCCTGTGCCGGCACTCCCTCCCCAGCCAGCCATGTCCCTGCTGCTGAGGTGTCCGGGGTGTGGAGCTTGGGGCAGTGGAGCCAGGGCTGCCCAGATGGAAGCAGGGTTAGGGGCTCCAGCGCCCTGCCGGTGAGCGCTGGGCCGCTGCAGGGCCTTGAAAGGGAAAGGCTCTGCTCCCCGCCACCCCCCCCCGTCACCATGACAACCTCGTGGAAATAAACGAAGCCCAGAGTTCATCCCGTTCCCAGGGCATGCGCCCCCCTCTCCGGCCTGAGTTTCCATGACTTCATGCTCTTGGCCCTCGTCGCTTCCTCCCCCTCCGGCGGCCGCCCGGGAGAGGTGAAGGTGTTGTGGGGCGCCTCCATCAGCAAGCCCAGGAGTCCAACGTCGGTGTTCCTGGGTCCTTCTGATCGCTGGTGCTCCTGGAGCTGGCGCCGGGATGTGGCCACGACCATGGCCACTGTGGCTGGTGCCTGGAGGGTGCTCAGGGATGGGCGCAAGTCTCTTGGGCTCTGGGCACACGCCCTCGGCTGGTGGCCCCGGGAGGCCTGCCCCCGACCCTTATTCCGCCTCCGTGGCTCAGCTGGGCTTGCAGGGTGTGAGAGTTGCTGCCTTGGGGACCTCCATGAGACGCCCCTGCTCTGTCCGGGGGCACGGCTGGGCGCCCGGCTCCGCCCCCGAGCGTGGCTGACGCGCACCCCGCCCCCAGGCCTGCATCGACGAGAACCTGGAGGTGGTGCGCTTTCTGGTGGAACAGGGTGCCACTGTGAACCAGGCAGACAATGAGGGCTGGACGCCTCTGCACGTGGCCGCCTCCTGTGGCCACCTGGACATTGCCAGGTGAGCAGCTGGAGTGCTGGGGAGCCGGCGGCGGGTGCCCTACCTGGCCCCCCTGACTTCCGCCTGCCTCTAGGTACCTCCTGAGCCATGGCGCCAACATCGCTGCTGTCAACAGCGACGGGGACCTGGCCCTGGACCTGGCTGAGGCCGACGCCATGGAGGGGCTGCTCCGGGCCGAGATCACCCGCCGAGGTGGGCTCCCACACCCCGGGTGCGCGAGCAGGGAACCCTCTTGGCTTTGGGGAGAGGGGCACGGCCGGATTGGTGCTTGCCCAGGAAAGTAAGTGGCCAGCAGTTTGTGGCCTGAGACAGGCAGAACACTTGCAAGACGCGCCCTGCCAGACTGAGACCTGAGGGAGTGTCTACAGCCCCCGTCATCATGGCCAGCTGGTGACACTGGGACCAATGGGTGGCCCGGACATGGGTGACAGGGATGAGACAGACTCAACCTCACAGGCGACAGGTCCCTGCCCTGCCACTAGGCAGGGAGATGTTGCTGGGGTCTGGGGCTCAGTTCCAGAGCTCAGTCACCTTGTGTGGGACCCCGAGTTCCATCCTTGCACCACATGACCCCTGAGCACTCCGGCGAGTGTGTCTGCTGGTCCTCCCTCAAGCACTGCCAGGGCTGAGCGACTGGACAAGGTCTTTACACAGAAGGGGCTCAGCGAGAGCTCAGCGAGCTGGAGTGAAGCTTTGCATCAGGCAGCCTGTGTTAATGTTCAGCTCCCTGTGGTCCCAGGAGTACTGGGCTGAGAGTAGGCCCTGAGTACCACTGGATGTGGCCTAGAGGTGGGAAAGAATATCCAGGTGCAATGTGGCAAAGCACCTGTGATTCCACTCACCTGAGCCTCCTGGCAGGTCCATTGAGATGGAAGCAGCAGTGGCTGCAGGGGTGGATTTGGGCATCTGGGAATTGTTCATAGGCCAGAGGTTCTGGGGTAGGTGGGGGAAGGTTGCATGGTCATGCGGGTGTACTCTGCATCACTGTCCTGCTTGGACGTTGTTGGCAGGTTTCTCGTGTGGACATCTGCCACTATTGAACATATGCAAATGAAGCCCTAGAGTCAGGTGGGCTGCAGGCATGACCCAGGGGCAGTGTTTCTCTGTTGTGCTGAAGGGCTTTGGTTCTCGGGTGTTCAGCCACTAAGCCTGACTCCCCTCGGCCCATGGATGGCCCATCTGACCACGTGTTCTCTGTGTGCCAGCCATAGCCTGAACCACTCACTGCAGCCTGGGGCTGTGGCAGACCCAAGTGAGGTTGCCTGTGGGAGCTGCATGCAGTTGTCCCCTTGCAGTTTGGGGACAGGCGAATGGGGATGACGCTTGTGAAACTCACAAAGCCCCAGCAGTGCAGGCAACTGGGGCAGGTGAGGATGGCCATTTGACTGTCCTTCACTCATTTCCAGCTCTAGGAAGGTGGGAAATGTCCCCTCTGGGCAGGAGGGACCTGGGACAGGCCCTCTGACCCACTGTAGCTGGGGCAGCTCTGCCAGTGGGGGCTGTTAAGGCTACACAGAAAATGTCACAGGCCTTCCTCCCTGAGGCTGGAACCTTAATGACTGGGTGTGATGTGCTCCAAGAAAAGTGTTTACAAACAGATGGCCTTCTTGGGACAGGCCCAGTGACAGGAAGCAGGGATGGGTGATGCCACTTCCCCAGGATGGGGCTCCCTGAAGAGCCAAGGAGGTTCAGTAGTTGGAGATGCGCCCGAGGTGCCTCCAACTGGGCACCCCACAGAGCACTGCCAGCACAGTCTCAGCTCTCCCTCTGAGAAGCCCATTGACACAGCCGCCTCCGGGGACAGATCCCAGGTGCAGAGGAGGGAACATCCAGGAGACAGGCTGCATGGGGCCCGGGTGCCAACAGGTGGCGCTCCAGGCCAGCTCCCCAGGGTTCCTGGAGCCCCTCCCCCGTCCACACAGCTTGGACAGATGGTGCAAATCTGCTGCCCCCAGTCTCTGGAGGGATTTCCCGTGGGGAGGGTGAGGGCCATCCATGGACTGGGTCACGGTTTTCTGGTAGTTGATGTGGGTTTCCCTGCCCCAGCGGGGAGGAGGGTGAGAGACTCTAGTCTGCTCTAGCCTAATATCTGCAGTGACAGCCACTGCCTGGGCACGGGGGTGAGTGTGTCAGCCTGTCCCATTGGTGGGCATGACTGTCCCCTCCCAGAGCCCAGTGTCTTGGGCAGCCGCTGCGACCTTCCCAGGGAGAAGGGCATCCACGTGGCAGGGCCACACCTGGCGGTGCTTGGGATGGCCCCTGGTCCTCTGTCCCCATCCCAGTGCTGTGTCTGGCTGCAGGGCATCATTCGTTCCCCGGTCCCGGCCCATGTGGCTCCTGAGCACAGCAGGGTGTCCCTTCTGGCTGAGGCAGTGGTTAGAGCCGTGGCCATTCCCGGCACCACATGGTCCCCCAGCACTATCTTTGGCCATTGGCAGTAAACTGATGACCCAGCTGGCCAACAGTTGCCACTGGGGCCCGCCGTGAGAAAAAGACTGCCTGTTGGTTTGGGGGCCACTCCTAGTTCTGTGTTCAGGCATCACTCCTGCTGGGCTGGAGGACCTTGTGGGCTGCCGGGATTGAACCTGGATCAGCCGTGTGCCGGGCCAGCGCCTTCTCCTGCCACGTCTCTCCGGCCTGGAAACTGCTTGTCTCGGTCCCGAGTGACCGGAAGGTGCTGTGAGGTCCCAAGTCCTGAGGTCTCGTGCCTGGCAGTGCCGCGCATGTCGCCCTGTCGCCCAGCAGAGGCAGCGACATGGGCCACTGGGGGTGGGGGTGGCATCGTGGCCCAGCTGTGACCAGGAGTGGCTGCCTGGCCAGTGAGGCTTTGCCGACCCTGTGGGAGGTGGTGCTGGGGGAGGCACAGGTGGGCGCCTTCAGATAGTACCTCGGGGCCTGCTTGGGAGCTGGGCCTTTGCCCTGTGCTTGGGGATGTGGTGACAGAACCCCGCTATGGACCCCGACCCCCTGCCCTCCAGGTGTGGATGTGGAGGCAGCCAAACGGGCCGAGGAGGAGCTGCTTCTCCGTGACACTCAGTGCTGGCTGAATGGGGGCGCCATGCCCGAGGCCCGGCACCCCCGCACGGGGGCCTCAGCCCTGCATGTGGCCGCCGCCAAGGGCTACATCGAAGTGATGAGGTGAGCTCGCTGGCCCCTGCCCACTGCCACCCACTCCCTGAGGTCATTGACCTGAGGTGGTTCTCTGGGATGCCTGGACGGTTGGGGTGGTGGGGGGAACATGACCATGATTTCCAGATTATGTGACTTGATCCCTGATCCCTGGTCCCGCCTCCGGCTCCAGGCTGCTCCTGCAGGCTGGCTACGACCCTGAGCTCCGGGACTGGGATGGCTGGACCCCGCTGCACGCGGCCGCACACTGGGGCGTGGAGGACGCCTGCCGCCTGTTGGCTGAGCACGGCGGGGGCATGGACTCGCTGACGCATGCGGTGAGGACTGGGCAGGGCAGCGTGGGCATGGTCCTGCCAGTGTGCGCTCCCCAGAGGGGCCCAGGTGTGTGTCGTTGGTACGGGGCCCCACCTTCAGTGTCACGCACCTAACCCCCCACAGGGCCAACGTCCCTGCGACCTGGCGGACGAAGAGGTGCTGAGTCTGCTGGAGGAGCTGGCCCAGAAGCAGGAGGACGTGAGTCCAGGGGCACCTTCCCTGCTAGCTCCTAGAGGGCCCCTCCCAGCACCCGCCCTGCTGATGGCCGACCCTGTGTCGACCCTGACAGTGGGAGAAGGCAGGCCTGGGACCAGACCAGCTGTGGGTGCAGAGGGGGTAATCGTGCGTGGCCAAGCTGGGCCTCCTTCCCTCTGACATGCCCCCATGCAGCCCCAGGACAGAGGGAGGGGTGGGCTCGGTGGGCAGCTTGGCTGGGAGTCCGCCTGGGATTTGCAGCAACTGCCGCCTGTCACTTAACTTGAGTTCAGTGTCTGTAAAATGTCCAGGGTGACATGTGTGCAGCTGTCCTTTATGAGCATCCATGCATCAGGCTGGATGGAGCACATGCCAGAGAAACTTCTAGAACTCTACCTGACCCCTACTACCTGGAACTTCTTAGAAGGAGGTTCCAGGCAGGGGGAGGAGTGAGGGCTCTGCAGTGGCCTCTGGGAAATGCATCCCCGGCTGGCACAGTGGCCCTGGCACTGGACCGGGAGGAGAGCATGGGGGCCCTGGGCCAGGCTGCAGCGGGCAGCCTACTGGCTTGGGTCCTGTTGCAGGGACAGGAGTAGGAGCAGGACCCCTGGACAGCAGGGGGTGTCTTCCCGGGCCTGTGACCACGAGAATAGAGTGACCCTGCTCAGGCAGTGGGGCTGCAGGGAAACTGAGCCTCGCCCTGCACACTGGTACCTGAGAAAGGCTTAGCTCTGTGCAGGCTGCAGTCTGGGGACCCCCCAGCCTGCAGCCTGCCCTCCCCAGCACTCTGTCCCCCTGTAGCTGCGCAAGGATGCCTCCCAGAGCCGCAGCCCAGAAGCACAGGGGCCCAGCAGCAGCAGGCACTGCAGGTGAGGCTGTCGGGGTGCACTGGGGAGGTGCGGGGTACTGCGCCGCACCCCAGTCTCACCTGCCGTGCCCCGCCAGGAGCTCCGTGTGCCGGCTGAGCAGCCGTGAGAAGACCTCCCTGCAGGACCTGTCCAAGGAGCGCCGGCCTGAGGGGGCTGGGGGTGCCCTGGTCCGAAATGAGGATGAGGGAGAAGAGGGACCAGCAGGTGAGGGGTGGTCTGAGGAAGGAAGGGCAGGGGCCAGGGCCCTGGGGTCTGGGGGCCAGGCCTTTTCTGTGATGCGCTGTCTTTGAGCCCCATAGGGCCACCCCCCGCAGAGTCCAGAGCCCTCAATGGCGTGTCCTCCCTGCCCCCCACGAGCCGCCAGAGCCCTGTGGTGAGTCTTGGCAGCAGCAGGGGGGCAGGGGTGGCGGGCAGAGAGGGCCTGCGGGAGGTGCTACAGCCCCTGCACCCCTGGTCCAGCCCTGATACCCCCCTCCTCAGCTTCCCACCGAGGATCCCTTCCCCAGGCGCTTTGGCCTCCAGAAGACAGGAAGTGCTGGGGCCCTGGGCCCCTCAAACCAGCCGGGCTCCAAGGACACCCTGGGGGCTGGCCTGCAGCGCTCTGCCTCCTCCTCAGGGCTGGAGAGGACCCCCACCCAGGTGAGCAGCGGGAGGGGGCGCCCTGGCTCTGAGGGGACACCTGCCTCCATGCTCTCCTCTTTCAGGCCAGGGAGCCCTGTCTTGCCAGAATCACCCCGAGCCTCGCCCAGAAGATGCTGGAGCCTCCTGCCCCGTGAGTATGCATCCTGGGCCCTGGGGTTCCCTGGCACCCACCATCCTGCCATTGTTTCCTTCCATGGGTCAGGTCAAAGTTCAGTGAAGCCTTCAAGGCCACATGATCTGACCGGCCCCCCTCCCCAGTCCCCCCTGCCCACGTCTGTCCTGCATCCCTGCTGCCACGTGCCCCTGCCCAGATCTTTGCTCTGGCTCACCCCTTCCTCCTACGGCTGTGTTCCACGTCACCTCCTCCAGGCAGTTCTCTCTGACCACTCCTGCTTTGCAGCCTTGTTCCTGGTCCCCTTCTCCAGCAGCCTTGACTCTGCTGCCTAGGACTCTGGTGGCCTGTCTTTATTTTGGTCATTTCTGTCTGGACGGGCATTTGACTGGGGGCAGTTGAGGCAGGGTTGGTGGCTGCTCTGATGTGGCTGCAGAACTGCCCCCAGCACCCCACTCCTCCCTTCAGTCCTCCAGAACCCGAAGCCCTAGTGGAGAAGCCAAATGTCCCTTCGGCCGCCCCTGCACCCCCAGTGGACTCCCGCGATCGTTGGAGGTGAAGGGGCAGGGCTAGCGGGAGCTGCATTCCCAAATAGAAACCCCTATCCTTAGCAGTCCCTGGGCTTGGGGGGCCCCAAGAGAATGCTCCTGACCTGGGGATACTCAGGCCTCCCGACACCCCCGCCCTGCAGGGTATCAACCCTTCACAGGGACCCCCTGGACCTTGGGACTTTCACTCGCAGGTCCTACCAGATGCCCGTGCGGGATGAGGAGTCGGAGTCGCAGAGGAAGGCCCGCTCTCGGCTGATGCGCCAGAACCGGAGGCCTACGCAGGTGTGGTGCGGGGGCGGAGGGGGGTGCAGGGGACCCCCGCCAGCCGGTCCTGATGGCCCTTTCCCTCCAGGGGGTGACACTGACCGACCTGAAGGAAGCCGAGAAGGTGGCTGGAAAGGCCACTGAGCTGGACACATCGAGCCGGGTGAGCGGTCGGGGCACACACAGCAGGGGTACCCGAGGTCGCAGTCCTCTGACCCCTGCGGTTGCCCACAGGATCTCTGTCGGCGGCCACAAGTGCCCGGACTGGAGATGTCAGATGGCCCCTCATGCAGAGGTGAGGGCTGGGCGCGGGCCTGTGGCACACAGTGGGACCCTCTGCAACCAGCAACCGCCTGTGCTGACTCCCGCTCCTCCCCCACAGAAGTGCTCCAGGTTCCCGACCAGGGGCCACCAGCAGCCAGGGAGCCTCTCAGAGTTGGCAAGGACTGGAGGGGGCCGGCAGAGGTGAGGGGCGTCCTAGTGGGGGTGGGGGTGGGGTCAGGTGGCAGTCTCTGCCCTGTCTGACTCCGCCTTCACCGGCAGGGGGAGGAGGTGGAGCTGACCCAAGGCAGCACAGAAAGCAGGTAAGGTGGCAGGAAGGCTGAGGTGCCCCGGAGCAAGCTGGGCGCAGCCCTGATGCCCTGCTCGCCTCCACCCAGCGCTCCAGAGCGCGGCCCCTGCTTCCGCACGCCGCGGGACCCGAACCCCACCACCGAACCCCAGTCAGAAGAGCATGACGGAGACTTCCGGAAGGTTCGTGTCCCACCCCCGCCGGTGCCCTCCTGGACCCGTCCCGCTGCCCCTCTATCAGCCAGCGGTTCCCTGCCCTTCCCTGCCTCATCTGAGCCCCACCCGACCCCCTTTTCTTCTCATCCCTCCCCGGTGCCCAGCTGTACGCAGAGCTGCGCGTGGAGAACCAGCGCCTTCGTGAGGCCCTGACCGAGACCACGCTGCAGCTGGCGCAGCTCAAAGTGGAGCTGGAGCGAGCCACCCAGGTGAGCCCTCCCCGCCTCCCCCACCACCACCGCACCGGAGGCGGGGCTTGAGCGAGAAGGGAGGGGCTGAGCCATTGGGGGCGGAGCTTGTCTTAAAGACACACTGGGTTCTCAGCGGTGCTGCCTTGTCCTTCTCTGTCCTTTCCTGGGTCCTCTGACCCCTGTGCTTTGTTTTTTCTCCAGAGGCAGGAACGCTTTGCAGAGAGGCCGGCCCTTCTTGAGCTGGAGAGATTCGTGAGTAGGGCCAGCTGGGTGGGGCCTCTGAGTCCCAGCCTCGCCCACTCTGACCTTCCCCACATTTCTCAGCCCTGCGCCTCTGCTGACTGGCTGCCCCTCATCCTTGCAGGAACGCAGGGCCCTCGAGCGCAAGGCATCAGAGCTGGAGGAGGAGCTGAAGGTGAAGAAATGGTGCTGTGGGCCGTGGGCTGGGTCAGCCCAGCGCCCCCAGCTGACCCCCTCCCACCCCACAGGCCCTGTCCGACCTCCGGGCCGACAACCAGCGGCTCAAGGATGAGAATGCAGCCCTGATCCGCGTCATTAGCAAACTCTCCAAATGAGCCCAGAGGGGCTCCCCGCACCCATATTTATACAGCTGCTTCTGCCACGAGCACCCTTCCCCCACGGGACCACAGTGTCAGGGCTGGGGCATCTCTGAGAAGCCATAGCCTCCCCTTGGGACCTCTGGGCTGTAAGGGGACGAAGCCACAGGAGCCGAGGGGGCCCATCAGAGGCCAGGATGGAGGCAGGTGGGGGTTCCAAGGTTGGAGGCAGGACCAGTAGCCAGGACCAAGTGGTCTCCTGCCCGGAGCTGCCCTTCTCACGTGTGATGCCACCATTCCCCTCCCCGTCCTGAACAGGGATCCGAGAATGTGCCAAGAGCCCCACCGGCCTCGGTCAGTGGGCTTGTGTGGGTCCATGTGCAATATGGGGGTGCCTTTCTATTTTTGCTGCCCCCTGCTCGCCTGCCGTCAGGGCAGGGGGAGAAGGTATTTTCGAGACAAAGTATAGGCACCACCAATAAAAGTTGTGACGTTGCCACTTAGCCTCTCTGTCCTCACTCCTGTGGGGCCACGTGTCAGCCATCTGCACCACACGTGTGCCGGGAAGCGGCCCACAGTCCCGTGCCAGGGCCATGGGAGAGGCAGCGCTGGGCAGGTCTCCCGTGAGGTCACAGGGGTCATACTTCGCTCACTGGGGACCGGGGGTTTCTTTCTCAACCTTGGTGCTTTAGAAACAAATCAGGGTCAGCTTCCACAGTTTACGATTTGGGGCCATTTCCATATAAAAACCTGGAATTTTTCTTCCTTTTTGAAAAAAAATGTGTGACCTTAGCAAAACTGAGTGGCACAGTGGACTGAGCTGCAGACATTCTAGGATTCATCCACCCACCCATCCATCCATCTACCTACCGTCCACCCACTCATTACCATCCATCTGCATATCTTCCACACATATATCCATCATCCATCCACCCATCCATCCATCCATCCACCCATCCATCCATCCACCCATCTATCCATCCATCCATCCATCCATCCATCCATCCATCCATCCATCCATCCATCCGTTGCTACTTGCCAGGCCCTGACCTGCCTCCTGGTGACACAGTAGTGAGTCACACAGGTCAAGACTGATAGATTTTGAGAGGATGAAGATGTGCATTTCAGAGGGTGATGTAATGGAGCAGGAGGAGGGCTAAGGTGAGGGTGGGTTCCTCTCTGGCCATGAGAAGGAAACGGGCAGAGTCCTATGCCCTCTAGTGGCTGGTAGCGAGGAGACAGCAGTTGACACGGTCCGTTGGAAAGGGGCTGTTTATGTAGACTTGGAACGAGTATCACGGTACCCAAGGTCATGTTGCGCAGCAAGCGCCTTCCCTCAATCGTCTCTGTGCCCCGCTCCCCTTCTGGCCCCAGATCAGTCTGCTTAGACTCCAGATGGAGGGTCCAGCTTGTCCACGACCAGGACCAGAACGGGTGGTGATCCTTGCAGCCTTGCAGGAATCTGCTCCATAGGTGGGAGCATTCGTCCATTTTCCCACGGGGGTTTGGGGAGGGTCAAATAACCTCTGTCTCCATTTCGCTCTCCACCTTCCTTTTCTGCTTCTCCATCACCGCTTCCAGCTCGGACACGCTCTCTTTGTCCTGGAGGAAGGGGTGGGAATCAGGACACCGGCGGCCGGTTCCTGGGCGCCTTTGGGACAGTTCCAGGGATGCGCATCTCCGGCTCACCTCCAGCAGCGCGCGCTGAACGGTGACCTGGCTGTACACTCGCGCCCCCTCTTCGGGGCTCACCGTCCGCAGCTCCTCCTTCTGCAGCGAGAAAAGCTGCGCGCCGGTCAGCACGCCCAGCGACTCCACGGTCCTGAGTGAGGCGTGAGTGGGCGTGGTCAGACCTATTGTCGCTCACAGCCCTACTTCAGCGCCGCCCCTCAGCCAATCAGAATGCTCCGCTTCTGGCCTGCAGCCGGGCCAGAAGCGTACCCTCTACCATACGCACCCAGAGCTGAAGCCCTTGGCCTGCAGCCACGCGCGGACCTCCGCGGCATCCGAGCGCGGGCTGAGCTGTGGCTCCTGCGTGCGGGGCCCCGGAGCAACGCGGCTGGGGCCCGTGCGCCCCTGGGCCAGACGCACTTGCAGTTCTTCGTTGATACTGATCATCTGGCAGAATTTCTCTGCAGGAGGGAAACCAAGAGCAAGCGAGCATGGATTTAGGGCAAAGGGTTCTGGTGTCAAAGGTTGGGAAGGATCTCTGCGCCCCGTGCCGAGTTCCAGTCTTCTGTTTGGGGACCACACCTGGCTGTGCTCAGGGCTTATTCCTGGCTCAGCTCTCAGCGATCACTTTTGCGGAGTTTCTGGGGAACCATATGGGGTGCCGGGGATTGAACCTGGGTGACAGTGTGCAAGACAAACACCTTACCCGCTGTACTGTCTCTGGCACCCTAGGCTCTTTCTGAGTCTCGGTTTTTCCACCTGTCGCGTCTCAGGAACAGGTGTCCCCAATCACTCACCCTTTTCGCTGGAGTCCAAACTGTTGAGGCTGTCACAGCTGTCCCAGTGGGGCCGCCCCCATGCCGAAGCCAACATCGGGGCTGCTGGGGGCGGGGGCGTGCTACTGTCCTACAGTGGGTGGGGGAAGCAAGCACCTGCTCAGTGGGCTGAGTCCTAGGCCCCCTGCTGGTGCCCCCAGCCAGCTCTTCTGCTTTGACTCTGACACTAGCTCCCTCATTCCCAGGACCCAGGATCTGACTCTCAGTCTCTCCTCAAGACCCACGAAGCTCACCAGGTTGAGGGCAGGGCTTTGGCTGCGGCCTGCCTGGGGTCCGGGATGAGATGTCAGGATATTATAAGGCACGTATCCCTCCTGGCCCTGCTGGTCCCGAACCTTCCACCACTTGCGCTTGTCATCCAGGACCTGGGGGCAGGGAGTATGTGAACCGGGGTCTGTTGCCAGGGCCGAGAGCACTCCAGCCCTCTGCCCCTCCCTGGCTAGCCCTCTCACCTCCAGCACATCCCGGTGCTTGACAGATAGCTCGCTGCTATTGCGTGCCTCGAAGTCATAATTACACAAGACCCACTTCCCGACAGTCTCTGGCTCCGCCTCTGGCTCCGGCTCAGTCTCTGACTCAGGGTCTTGGTGACTGAGGAGAAAGGGGAGGGCTGAGGATAAGGAGACGGCCATGCCATGGTGCTGGCCTCTAAGATTTGGGTGTGAGCTGGGTTAGAGCCAAGCTGGGTCAAAGCTGGTTAATACTGTTAGTAGATATTTGCAAAAATATCCAGAGCTCTTCATATGCCTGGACCAAGCCTGCTCAGGGCCCTGAGATCCTTTCAACAGACCAGCACATTCTGCTCAGAAACATGGACTCGGAAATAGCTGCAGTTTGCAGAGCTGTGACTGGGAACACGCAGTGGACGGCCATGGCCACTGCGGAAACAGGTGGGAAAATGCCCAGCACTAGCTGTGTGCCTGGTCTCAAGACAATCTTCAGCAGAGCTGCAGCCACAGCCACTTCCTCCCCTAGAGACTGTGTTTTCTGTTTTGCAGGAGGGGAAGTGGAGGCGGTACAGTACAGGGACATGTGAGTTTAAAGGTCAGGGAATAACTGGGCTAAGACCCTGGCTGACCCCCAGGAGTCCATTGTCTCTTCTACCGGGCTGGCCATGGCTTTGTATTCTAGGAGACCACTCAGGCAGACTCTAGACAGGGGCGCTTGCCCCATCTTTTCCGCTGAATACCGGAGTATTAGAACACAATGAAAAGCCGGGGGTATCCAGGCCAACGTTCAGAAGCAGGGGGAGGGGACAGGCAAAGTGAGCAGGATTTTGTCTTGAACCCCCCGTACCCCCCCCCGCATCCCGGATCAGGCATACCTTTGCGAGGGAGAGGGGGGGTCTTCAGGACCGCGGCACCCCCTGTGTGGGGCCAGCAGCTTCCTGCATGCTGTCCCTGCTGAGACCCCTCTGTCCCGGGCCTCACCCAGACCCACCCTCCTCTTTTCTTCTCTTTTGTCCCTGCAGTGTTCCTCCATCGGCCCCTACTCGTACCCACGGGGGGGGGGGGTGCTGTAGTCCTTGTCCCTCTCACCCCTTCCTATGTCTGCACCTAGCCCCCACCACATGGTGGAACCAGGAGCCCCAGTTCTGTCCTTCCCAGACCCCTGTCCTCTGGGGTTCCAGTCTGACATGTAGAAGGAAGAATTGTTCTGGAGCTTCAGGGCTCAGCCATTTCCCAGCTTTCTCCCAAACCAAGAGGAATTCTGCCTGGACTCCCCAGCCTGATCCCCCGGGCCACCAGACCCCAAGCATCAGACGGGACCTCTCATTCCAAGCCCAAATGTCCTGTCCAGCCCCTTCCCTCCAGGAAAATTACACCGCTCTGGGAATGTAAACTGTCCCCTTCCAGCCCACTGGGTCCCCACTCCCAACCCTGCTCCCTCCTCCCTGAGTCCTCCCTCCCTACTCCTCCCCTCCTCGCCCTGTCCACCTCCTCACCACCTCCTCACCCACCTGGTCAGAGCAGAATCCGGAGGCAGAAGGAAAAATATGGAGAAGGGGAAAGGGGTGGGGTGAGCGCCGGGAGCCCCCAGGACACATCCCTCCTGGACATGCCCCCCTCCCGGCTCCTGGCAACACTCACCCATTGACAGCAGCGTGGTGGGCGCTTTGCTGTGAGAGGTGAGAGCAAGAGCAGCCATGAGGCAGAGCCAGGGCCCCAAATTCCAGGTTTGACCCCACAGTCCCTTGGAGCCTCAGGGACTTCGCTGCCTCCCTCGGAGCCTCAGTCTCACCTGTCGGCGCCGCCGCTCGTGCAGAAGCTGCTTCTCCACAGGGTCTTCCCAGGGCCGGCCCTGGGGGTCAGTGGCTGGCGGCTCCCACCCGCAATAGAACTCGGGTCTGTATGCGGGTCCGTCCTCCTGCGGCAGCTCCAGCCTGTGGCCAAGGGGGTGGGGACTCAGGGACCCAGGGCCTTCCTTTCATTTCACACTTGCCCATGCTGCTGCTGTTATTTTTGGCTCTGCCGGGGATTCAACCCAGTTATCTGCTATGCGCTCAACAGGCCTTATTCCAACCATTCTAACCTCACCCCTGTCCCTTCCACTACATCAATTACTTTTCTAAGTGCACTGATCTAAATCTTACCTGGATTTCAAACCCGGTTTCCTCCCCTTTCCTCTAAATCCAGTCTCTAGCTCCACCCTTCGCCACTACCTAGAAACTCTCAGCCAGTGCACACAGACCCGCTGGCCTCAGCCTCAGAGCCAGCCCTTTCAGTATAGACCCGGCCCCACTCTACCCCTCCATTCACCTGAGTAAGGAACTCTAATCATCCTAGTATTTCCGCCAATCATCGGGGCATTTGTCCCACTCAGTCTTCAATTTCTTTGGCCAAGTTCTCTCTCTCTTTTTAAAAATCTCTCTGTCTCTGTCTCTCTCTCTGTGTATGTGTGTGTGTGTGTGTGTGTGTGTGTGTGTGTGTGTGTGTGTGTGTATGTGTTTTGGGGGCGGTTGGTTTGGGGCCACACCCAAAATTACGATGCTCAGGGCTTACGCCTGGCTCTGAGCTCAGGGATCACTCCTGAAGATGCTTGGGAGATCATATGTGATGCCAGGGATCGAACCCGGGTCAGTCGCGTGCAAGACAAACACATTACCCACTGTACTATTGCTTTGGCACATGACCAAATTCTTTTTATTAAATTCAACTTCTAACCTTTCAAGCTCATATTTTTTTTCTTTCTTTTTTTGGTCACACCTGTTTAGTGTTCAGGGATCACTCCTGGCGGGCTTGGGTGACCATTTGGGGTGCTGGGGGTCACACCCTGGAAGGAAGCGTGTCAGGCAAACACCCTCCCCACTGTACTGTACCCAGCCCATCAATCAATTCCCGCCCTTACCATCACCCCGCCCCATTCAGACCTACCCCTCCAATCACCATGCTTCGATTTGGCCCCGCCCACCAAACAAAGCCCTGCCCCAGCTAAGTTTTTTACCCGGGGCGGGTCCATGAGTCCCCCAGGGAGGTCCAGAGCTCATTTTCACGTGGGGTGACGTTGTCTCGCAGCAGCGTCACCGCCTCGGACGTTAGATAGGGCCGTCGCACGCCACTCGCGAACTGGGGGCCTCCCGACGTATCTACGATCTGCCAGGGGAGCGGGAGGGGGTCAGCCGTCGGACCCTCTAGGCGTCCAGCCTTCCTTATTGCTTCCCAGCAGGGTAGTGGTTCTCACCATCTGCAGTGGGCCGAACAGGAAGTGCAGCAGCTCTGGGGAGGACGGGTTGGAGATGTTGCGGCGCAGCCGGGCCTGCCAGTCGGGGGGAGCAGGGGTGAGGGGTGCTGGCCTTCGTGAGCAGGCACTTGGGTCGCACCCACCCCCGCGGACGCGTCCTCACCAACAGGCTGAAGGCGTACTTAATCTTCTGGAGCACGTCGGTGTACTCGGCCTCCGAGGGAGGCTTGGCCCGCAGCGTCAGGAGACCCTCTGTGGTAGGGAGGAGGTGGTGATACCCAGAAACAGCCCACTCTGGACCCCAGGAAGGGCAGCCGGGGAACCCGCCTCGGGCGGTAAGGGAGACCGCTGAGAGGGGGAGGCTATGCGGGGACGACCGAGGGAGGACAGGCGGGATCCTACTGGGGACGCCCCTCACCTCCGGCTGCGCGTCGCCGAGTCCTGCGGCCGCGCTCCCGGTGCTCCAGCACGCGGGCTGCCTCCGCAGACTTCTGCAGCCTAGACACGAAGTTCTCCACATCGTCGAACACGTGGTTTAGGATATCCTGGAGGACACAGAGAAATGTGTGGGACCCCTTAGTCCCGCACCCTGATCATTCCTGGAGGCCTGAAAATCCGCAAGCCTAGAGCAATGCCTCTACCCAAGGCCTTGAACCAAGTCCGGCCCACAGGTCTAACCACGCCCCCAATAGAGGCCCCCCAGCAGTCTAATTACGCCCACACCATTCGTGTTCCGTCCCCCCCCTCCGCAGCAGTCTAACCACGCCCAGAAGCAGGTCACGCCCCACGATGCGGCCCTCCCGGTTACTGACCACGCCCACCAGGTAGCCCTGCTCAGCTCACCACGTCCCTCTCGGCTTGCAGGCCAGCCAGCTCCGGGCCGCGCGGGCCGGGGGAGACAGGGTCCGAGCCCTGGTCGCCACTGCGAGCAATCTCGGCGGGGGCCCTCCGCGCCTCCTCTGCCTCTGGGATGGGCTCCGCTTGGGGTCGCCCGCGCCCTGAGCCCTGCCCCGCCGTGCTGATGACCGCGCGGACCGACGGGCGGCGCTGCAGGGGCGGGGTCTCGGCGGCGGTAGAGGGGCGGCGCTGCAGCTCGTCTTGAGTGGCCCTGCGGAGCCAGAGGGGGAACCTGAGGCAAAGCCCGGCTCTGTCTGAACCGAGACTTAGAACAGGGTCAGTGTGACCCAAAGGCATGGGAGCTGTAGATTCAGGGCAATGCAGAAACCCGAGAGGTGGGCGGAGGAGTACTTTCCTAAAGGGAAACTGAGGCAAGAGGGAGAACTCGAAAGTCCGCACCAGGAAAGCCTCCCAGAGAGGTGGCGAAAGCTGTATGGAAGCAGCAGAAAGCCCCGAGTATTCAAAACCCCGTCTTCTCCTCCCTGCCAGTGGTAGCAGCCCATTTCTCGCCTGGGGCAACCGAGACACAGCGACGGGAAGCCAACCCCGTCCCCGCCCCCCCCCCCCCCCAGTCCCAGTCCATCCAGTCCCTTACTTGAGCGCCGCCGCCCTGCGCTCCCCGCGGCCAGAGCGGTAGTTGTGCAGAGCTCCCTGGATGTCCTCCCGAATCAGCTCCGCCTGCCAATCACACTCGGATCAATTCCTCGACCAGTCAGGGCTCACACCCTGCGACCGTGCGCGTTCACTCCTCGGGCTCCCCACCCCACCCCTAAAACTGCCCCTGGCCCTGTGGGAGGCCTCGACCAGGTGACAACCAACCCTACACCACACTAGCCTCCCGAGTCTATTCTGGGTGTCCCTGCAAACTCTCTTGGGTTTTGGTCCAAACCGTCACCCCAATCTTCCTCCCCAGCATCCTTCCAGGCCCAGCCCCTCAGAGGCGTTTTCACAGTTTCGGCCCCTCCCGGCCCCTTGTTCCCCCGCGCATGGCCGGCGGTGATCCCCCAGACCCGCGCGCACGCTCACCCCGAGTCGCAGGCCTTGGAAGAAGTGCACATCGGGCTGCGAGCGCTCGGGCTCCTGGCATACAAGCAGCAGCAGCGAGCGGCTCCGGCAGGGCGGCATCACCGCGTCGCAGCGCACGATGGCTCCCAGCGGGTAGGATTCCAGCTCCTCCTGCAGAAGGGACGGTGGGTGAAGCTGGCACCGCGTAGACAGCGGGCACTGCGCAGCGTCACTCTGATGGATATTGCAGGGGGTTCCTAATGGCCGGGGGTCCCTGGTCAAACTTCCCAGAAAAACCGCGCAAGAACCAAGATCCACTGTTGGAGTCTGTCTCTTCCGGTGAGCCTCCAGACCTTGGTCTGCTCTTCCACCCAGTGCCTGGTACCTTGGAGACCGGATCAAGCAGCGTGACATGGTCCGGAGACACTCGCAGCAGCATCTCCTGGGCCCACACACGTCCCTGGCTGTCCATAACGGACAACTTCCGGGAGGCGTCTTCCACCGTGTGCACGCCATCTTCCTCCCCCAGGCAGAATGTCACCAGGTGCTGGCAGACCACAGAGAAGGCAGAATCAGCTTCAGGACCCGCTGCTGGAGACACCTCCTCGGGGAAGCTGGCCCAGATCACCCCCTCCACCAAGTGGGCCCCCTTTGCAGCTTTTTCTTCAGAATGGATCTGGCCTGGATCTGGGTGTCTGCCTGGCATCCTTCACTCGTTCCTCTCGGCCTAGTCTGAAATCCTGTGTCCAGGACTGCCTGGTCTAGCTGCCCAGACAGGAGATGACCCGGAGGAAGGAGCAGCTCCGAGTAGCCCCAAGTCCCCACTGGACGCAGGGAAAGCAGAGGAAACCCCCTGGGCATGTGAGCCCTTGGGCCCCTGAGCTCTCTCTGCTTGGATAAGAGCTGCTTCTGGGCAGTAGTTTCTGAGGTTGCCTGTCTGCCCGCAGACCCGCTCACACCTGAGCTCAGACTCACATTCACTGGATACTGGGAGACGTCAGCCATCACCACAGTGGAGTAACGTTTCCTCTGCTCTGTGGGCAGAAGGACAACAGACATGGGTACCTGGCCCAGCCTCTTCCCTCAGATCAGAAGTCCCCCAGCCTCTTCTCTCAGTCCAGAAGAACAGACATCACAGCCCCCTCTCTCAGAACAGACTCCTCCATTGAACCCAGAGGTCCAGACCCTCCAGTTTCTCCCTAAGACCCAGGGGACTGACCAGACCTCCAGCCTCCTCCCTCAGACCCAGTGGCCCAGAACTCCAGCCTCCTCCCTCAGACCGAGGGGCCCAAACCTGCAGCCTTCACCCTTACAGAATCCAAAGCCCAGCCTCCTCCCTCAGCTCTGTAGTCCTGCAGTTGCAGTGCTTCTCAGCAGGGGCTTCCTTGCGCCTGCAAACTCACCATAGATGGACTTGGCGCTGGGTTTGGGGGCTGCTTCCGGGCTGTGGGAGGAAGAAATGGGCAGGGCTCTAGGGGGTGGGGGCTGCCCAGGGGGGGCTGGCAGTAGGCGGTAATGGGACAGTGGAAGAGTTGGGGTTGTGGTATCTCCACTGTCACACAGACTTGGGTTAAATCCCTTGCCAGCAGCCCCCTGACCATAAGCCTGTTCACCTCTCCTGCCTCAGTTTCCCTTTCTGAAAACTAGGGCCCACCCCCTGCAACTGCTGGGCCCACTGCTTGAGATGGTGCATCTGCAGAAGACTTCATAGTTGCCACTGCCCGCGGAGGGGCCTCAGCAGCCCCATCCTTCTCCCTCCGCCACTGTCCTGTCTTCAAGGCCTCCAGAATCCTCTGTACTGCGGCCCCTGAATGCGGGGGACCAGCTCAGGGTGAGGAATGTGGCTGTCAGACAGTCAGACACACCTTCCCTCTGGCCCCTGCTTCTCTGCACACTGTCCCTGCTGCTGCTGGCCACAGCCTGGCCTCCGCCCCCGCCCCCTCACTTGGAGCTGCCCGGCCTGCTCCCGGCCCTGTCATCAGAGGTTGGGCCCAGGCTGCCGGGATGGGTCCAGGCACCCCGCAGCGAAGCAGGTGCTTGCTGCTTCTGGCTAGAGGTCCTTGCCTCTGGCCAGGCCTCGTCATTTGTGGCCAGTCTGGCTTCTCAGTTGTCGCTGTTTAGTGGGAAGAGACTGGGAGGCTGGAGGAGCACAGTTCACAGGCGGCTCCTTACTTGCTTGAGTCCTGTATCCCCCTACCCCCCAGCTCTCAGGGCTCTCCAGGGTCAGAGGAAGGCAGAGTGTGAGCCCTGCCCTGTCTGGGAAGGAGAGGAGCGGGCACTTACCCGGCAGGGGTGCTCATGGTGCTGAGGGGTCTCCAGCAGCTGCCCTTGCAGACAGAGAGAGGAAAGGGCCTGACTCTTGTCTGTGCCATTCAGGCCCCTGCCTGGCTCCTCCCTCAGACAGGCTCAGTCTCAGCCCCTCCTCCCTGAAGCCCAGGGCTTCCCCAGCTCCTCCTCCCTCAGACCCAGGAATTCAGTCCCTGCCTCCTCCCTCAGACCCAGGAGTGCAGATCCCTGGCCCTTCTCCTTCAAACTTACTACACTGAATCCCCCAAATCATACTTCCGACTCTGAAATCTGTGCTCCCGAGTCCCTCCTCTGCCCAGGCACCCCGTGACTTGACCTTCTCAGGGGTCCAAGAATCGGACTCTCGGGCTTCAGATCCCTGAGAGTCAGAGGGGAGCCCTGGTTTCCAGGGGGGAGGTGTTCACCCACCCCTCTGCTCTCAGCTCTTAGGGTGCCAGTCCCTGACACTTCTAGGACGCCGAGTTTGCCGGGAAATCCCCAGCTCCTCACCTGCTCCGTGGCTCTGTGCTTGCAGCTCTGGCCCAGCCTGGCCGGCTCCGCTGCTCCCTCCTGCGCCCCGCCCCGCCCCGCCGCCTCCCTGGGCTGCCGCATACCTGAGCACTCACCTGGCACCGGCAGCCCAGGGTGGGGTTGGCAGAGACCCAGCGAGGAGGAGGGCTGGAAGCCAGAGCCAGGCACCACAGAACAGTCATGACCCAGGGGCTGGTCCCCTCCTTAAAGGTCCCTGGCCCAGTTTCCAGTTCTCCAAACCCCGGGGTGCAGCGTTATCCCCCCATCCATGCCCAGGAGGCGGGACATACCAGAGGTGTCTAGGCTGTGTCTCCTGCAGGCTGTGCTGCCTGCTCTGTGTGCTCCCCTTCCAGCTCCTTTCACCCCCCTGCCCTCACTCTCCCCTCCTCTACCCTGCCTCTTCCCTCTCCTCCCCTTCCTCCCTCTCCCTCTATCCCCTCCCCTGCTCTCTCCCTGGTCCTCCTGCCCTCTCCCTATCCCTGCCCTCTCCCCTCCCTTTCTCCTGCCTTCCCCCTGCCCTCCTTCTCCCTCCCGTTGCCCTCCCTGTCCCTCACCCCTGCCCTCTCCCTGGCACATACCCCTCTAGCAGGACAGATAGGACCCTCTGAGCCAGGCTCAGCCTCAGAAGGTCCCATGTAACAGGGCTTTCAGGCAGATAAAGTTTCTAGAATTTCCGTGTGCCCCACTCCCCACCAATGTCATTTCTCTCTCAAGGTGAGTGTTGGGGCCTCCCTGTCATAGGTGAGGAGACAGGCCTAGAGAGTGAAGAAAGTCTGGAGGGATAGGGTAGTGCTGCAGGAGTGCGGCTAAGGGGACAGCAAAGCCTGGGGGATCCAAGCACCACACACACACACACACACACATATACTCACGCACACATGCACTCATATGCACACCCACATGCACATACTCATACTCATACGCACACTCACACATACTTACACATACACACAGACATGTTCACATACACACACTAATATACTCACTTCTTTACACAAATACAGGTTAACACACTCACAAAAACACACCCACAAACACATGCACTCACACACACACACTACCTCTCACACACATTCACACACACAAACATGCTTACACACAATATGTACTAACACAATAAACATACTCACACACCCACACATTCACACTTGCATGTTCACACACACAAACAGGTACCAATAAGGTGGACCAAGGTGGGTTTTGTTGTTTTCAGGGGTGGTGCTGGGGCTGCAGCTGACACAGGTTGGGGGGGGACCCCAGCACCCACTCTCCCCAACTCCCCACTTCCTTCCTCAGGGGCCCACTCAGGGGCCTTGCGAGGAAGACAGGAGCCCCCTCACCCTGTTCCCCTTTTCTGGGCACGACCGGAGGGTCATGCTGTGCTCCCCTCTGCCCGCACAACCAGCTGCCTTTGTTTTTTAATTTTTTATTTAATTAAAAAATTTATTGAATCACAGTGAGATAGAATATTACAAAGCTGTTTATGACTGGGTTTGTCATACAGTGATCCAACACCCATCCCTATATGAGTGTAATTTCCCAGCACCAATGTCCCCAGTTTCCCTACTCCCACCCCCACCCCCATCCCTGCCTACCTCTAGGGCAGGCAGCTCTCTTCTCTCTTTCTCTCTCATTTTAGGCATTTGCAAACTGGTTTGCAATACAGATACAACCAGTTGTCTTTGAGCCCCAGATGTCCCCCCAGTAGGTGCCCTTGAGCCCCTAACCCCCCACCCCCACTCCGGCCTGAACACTTGCTGTTCCTTCTGTAGTGCTCCCTTCCCTCCTCAACCTTCTGCTGGAAATGCGAACATTAACCCTCCCTGCCTTCCTCCCCACACTGGCAGCCCCAACTCACCTCCTCCGCAGCTACGTGTGAGTGTGGTGTGTGTCCCCCGCGTGCCCAGGGCATGCTCTGTCTGTGGCCATTAAGCGCAGGATGGACACAGCGCTAGAATGGAGGTTCTTTGCTGGGGACATATTAGGTGCCTCATGCGTCACTCAGAGGTGCGGTGCTGGAGGCTAACCCAGGCTTGGTATTTGGAGTTTCTCTCCCGGAGGAGTCCGGAGGAGTGTGTGGGGTTGGGATGGAGCCCACACTACAGCCCTTTGAGCATCTCCTGGCCCTGCTTTCTTCTTTTATTCAGCTGTGCTTCCTGCCCCCACCTCAGTCTATACAAGGGCAGCAGGGTGCAGCCTCTAATGTAATTTTTAATTAAAAAATGATTTTTTATTTTTTTTAGATCATTCCCACCAAAAAAAGGTGAAAGATTTACACAATCTGAAGAGAACCAGAGTTTCTCTACAACCTGCTCAACAAGCAGATCGACTGGGAGAGGCATGTGGTCAAAGCGCCCCACGAGATGATGATAAAAAATGAGCACACTTCTAAAAAGCGCAAAATAGAACCAGGAGAACCAGTGAAGAAGAAAAAGTAGAAAACAACAAATAATGCGATTTTATGGACTGTGAAGCTTGTTGAAATGGTTTTGGGGACAGATTAAGTTGATACTGATAAGTTATTATTACACAACATCTCCATGAAAATATAGGCGAATAATAAGTATTGCTGCAGGAACTTTACATTTTAGAATTCGTTTTTATTTAAAACTTACATGTATTTAAATTCAAATGGTGACTTGTGATTGTGAAACTGATGGTTGGAAGCATTCTGCTGTCCATGATTGGTGATGTGCTTTGAGAGTTTTGTCACATGTTGACATACCAATATACTATGAACCTTTTGTCACTGTATCACCGTAGCACTGTCATCCCATTGTTCATTGATTTGCTCGAGTGGGCACCAGTAACGTCTCTATTGTGAGACTTGTTGTTACTGATTTTGGCATATTGAATACACTATGGGTAACTTGCCAGGCTCTACTGTGCAGGTGGGGTACTCTCGGTAGCTTGCTGGGCTCTCCGAGAGGGATGGAGGAATCAAACCCAGGCTGACCGTGTGCAAGGCAAACGCCCTACCCGCTGTGCTATCGCTCTAGCCCTGAATCTTTTATAAAGGAATATATTTTTAAAGTAAATATATTGTAATGTACTGTGAATTTGTAGGGTGCTTTACAACAGGGTTTGTACAGTGTATATAGATCATAGGAAATAAAATTATGCACTATTAGTATTACTGCGGGGCGGAGTGATAGCACAGTGGGTAGGGCATTTGCCTTGCATGAGGCTAGCCTGATTCGATTCTTCTGTCCCTCTTGGAGAGCCCGGCAAGCTACTGAGAGTATCCCGCCTGCACAGCAGAGCCTGGCAAGCTACCCGTGGTGTATTTGATATGCCAAAAACAGTAACAAGTCTCACGATGGAGACGTTACTGGTGCCCACTCGAGGAAATCGATGAATAACAGGATGACAGGGGAGGAGGGTAGGCACAAAAACCTGACAGGCCAGTTTGGCAGCCCAAGGTGGCCTTGAGGGGAAAGGAGTGTCCCAGCCTCTGTGTCCCCTGGGGTGAGTTGAGAGAGGGTCCCTCATGTCACTCTGTCCCTGTCACAGCTATGATGAATGTGTGTTCTGAGCTTGGGCCTCAAGGCTGTTCCTCCGTGCAGCCCCTGCAGAGAGTAGGACAGGCTGAGGACACTGGCTATGACAGGGCACCTGGATGCTGCTGTCCTATGCAGGGGGCCAGCACCCCAGGGACGTGACAAAGGGACAGCCCACGGTCGGGCGTCCTGCACCTGAGAACCAGGAAGAGAAGAAATAAATGCGAAGCCTGCTCAGTCCATTCAGTAGTGTCAGAACACAGTTCATAAACTTACAGAGGGGCTGAGAGATTGGACAGCGGGAGGGCACCTACCTGGCATGTGGCAGACCCAGGTTTGATCCTCAGCACCAAATAGGATCCCCTGAACCCGCCAGGAGTGGCCCTGAGTGCAGAGCCAAGTGAGGCCTGAGCATTGCTGGTGTGACACCCATCCCCCCACTAGAAAAATCAATATTTACAAAATGAAACAGAATGAGATATGTTCTTGCTTGAGAGACCTTTGGTGGAACTCAGCGGCCAAAAGCACCTCAGGGCCTTGGGGAGGAGGAGTTAGGGGACCGAACCCCTGAGTCTGAGGGAGGAGGGTCTGGATGTCTGGGCCTTGGATCTGAGGAAGGAGATTGGGGGTCTGACTCCTGGTCTGAGGGGAGAAGTCAGGGTCCTGGTACCTGGGTCTGAGGGGGAGGTTGAAGGTCTGGCCTCTGGTCTGAGGTGGAGTCTGGGGTTCTGGTACCTGGGTTTGAGGGAGGAGGCTGAGAGCCCTCCTCAGACCCCCAGACTTGCCCTCTGCAACTTGCACAGGAGTGACCTGACCGAAACCCGAACCTCCGCCCCAGATCCCTGACTGGGCCTCCTTCCTCCTCTCTCAGCTGCAGAGGAGGCGTCACCCTCTTCAGACCTTCCGGGGAGGTTCCCACATACCAGCATTCTCACGGGTCTGGCTCAGGGGTGGGGCCGGAGGATCTGGGAGGCTCTGCAGCCCCCCCTGGGGTCAGGGTCCCCTACACCAGCCAAGTTGCTGGGGTGGACACTGTCAATTGTCTGGGCTGGGGGTCTCAGGCACCCAAGAACCTCCATTGGGGTCAGGGGCCCAGATCCCCTGACGTCATCTTGGAATGCTCCATGTGTGCGCCACAGTGTGCGGTTTGTGGTGAATTCCTTGGGCAAGAAAGGAGGCCACAGGCGTGGGAAGTGGGGTGTGGGGGGATGTTGAGGAGGGGGTGCCAAGGAAGTGTTTGCTTAGGCATCTGTTACTGGACAAGGACTTCCTGTGACTGGCTCTGTGACTCACCTTTGTCCCCAAGAAGAGAGATGGTCACAATTCAGGAGGCCGAGTGTGATATGGGGGTGAGTACAGTGCCCTGTGTCCCCAAACGACGTGCTTTGTGGTGTGTGAGGCAGTACCAGAAGTGAGCCTGGGACGCTGTGATCACCAGATGGGGGTTCTGAAGGATGAATAAGAGTTCCCCAAGAATGGGGAGTGTTGCAGTCATGAATGACATTCAGGCATTGTGAGGGACAAATGTACAGCCAGGATGGATGCAGGAGTGCCTGCAGCACACCAGGCACGTGCTAAGTACAGGGAGACAAATGCTCTGCCCTGGCCTCCATGACGCCTCTGGGTGTGGTGGAGACACGATCAGCAGGCACACAGGGGTGAGTAAGACAGCAGGAGCGAGGTGGGGGGAGACAGAATTGGGCGGGAGGCTCCCCGAGGCCTCTAGGACCTGGTGGCTCCTGAGCTTTGACCTCAATTTCACCAAGAGCCAGGGATACAGAGAAGGTTTCAGGAGAGGATGGCTCAGGGTGAAGAAAGGAGGCCGAGGGGGGACAGACTCCAGCATGGGGCTCGCCCCAAACAGGGATTCAGGAACCTCTGGGTCTGGAGGCGACTGTGTCCCAGAGGCCTTCAGGCAGTGAGAGAATCCAGTGGGTGCCTTCCTGCAGGGTCGGGGTGGGGCCTGCAGAGATGGTAGTGGCAAGGAGGGTGGTCTGGGAACTGGCTGGGCCAGAGAAGGGAGCAGATGGAGGTGTTTATTCTCTGGGATTGGGTGAATTGGGTGCTCCAGCGAGGTCTGGGCCCAGGGGCTCTGCCAGTGGGGGTCTCAGGCTGTCTTGAGTTTGGGGTTACAGAACAGGACAGAGGGGAAAACTTGCAGACCTGGTTTCAGTGCCTGCCACTAGCATCCTTTGAGTCCTGCCAGGAGTGACCTCTGAGCACAGAGCTGGGAGTCAGTCCTGAGCACCTTGGGGTGTGGCACAAAAGCAAAAACAACAACAGAAAGAAGGAAGTAAGTGTAGTGCTGGGAGGTCACCCACTGGGCGGGACACGTGTCTTATGGGAGGATCCCTGACACTCACGTGGCCTTTGGGCACTGTCCCAGGAATATCTCCAGAGGACCCCAGAACAACAAAATAGCTGTTGGGGGCCCCCTGTGAAGAAGGCGGTGATGGAGGAGGCTGAAGGAGTGAGATATGGGCTGCACTAGGCAGAATTTTTGGGCTGGGAGTGTCTAGTTGGGGTCCTGAGGTTGGGGTGCGTTGCTATAAGATTTAGGGGTTCTGGGGTAGAACAGGCTAGTGAAGAGGGAGGGGTGCGGATGCAGGTGCGTTCTTTGCAGGTTTGTGGGCTCAGGAACCCGGGCATGGCCATGCAGAGTGGGGTGCTCCTCCTTTCACCTCCCACTCATCACCCATCCCCTCGAGACAGTGCCCCCACAGTCCCTGCAGATAACAGGCTTTCGGGGCTCCCCAACCTTGTGTAAGGGTCTCAGAACTTCCCCCTGTTCTACCCGAGATACCCTCACCCTGCCCGCAGGTGGCCCTTCACTCTCCTGTGCGTCCCCTGTCCTTTTCCTCACGTCAACCACGTCTGGGCTGCGGGCACTGTGGTGTCCACAAACACACAAATCCAAACAGGAACTGAGAGATCTCACAGCAGGGAAGACATTTCCCAGCACGCATCTGACTCAGGATTGGTCCTAGGCACCATATATGGTCCCTTGAGCACTGGAAGGAGCAGCTCAGAGCACAGAGCCATGGAGCGGGCTGGGCCTCTCCTCTCATCTCCACAGTTTGCTAGTAGCTTGGCAGTCACAGCCACAAACTGCTCCTGGTGCCATATAATCTCGTCAATGGCCAAGACCCAGAGACCCAGAAATAAAGCTCCCGGACGAGAGCGACATAGAATGTCCAGACCCCGTGCTAGGCTGTCTTCACTGGGGCAACTTTGAGGGGAGTCCCAACAGAGCCCCGGCAGCCAAAACTCTCCAGAACTCAGTTGCTGCCATGCTCATGCTTGCTCTCCACAGCCTTGGATGAGCCTTACCCACGAGTGAATAATCATTCTATAATCATTCTAAATTTTAGAATTCTTGAAGCACACGACCACATTCATGGCCATGCAACCTCTCATACTCAACACCACTGATATGCCAAGATAGCACATATAAGGGCTTAATAGCTCCAGGATGAAATACAACAATCTTCACGCACTTTCCTCTAGGGAAACTTTATTGGGCCATTTTTTAGTGGATTATTCATAATAAGCAATACAAAATTAATTGTTTCTGTCCTGACTTGGGGTCATGGTTTGGGGTGGAAACATTTAAAATATGGTGGTGGGAAGGTGCAATCATGGTGGGATTGGTGTTTGAATATTAAATGTAATGAATTATTGTGAACAACTTTATAAAAATAAAATAAAATTTAAAAAAAGAGCACACGGGGGCTGGAGCAATAGCATAGCGGGTAGGGCATTTGCCTTGCACGTGGCTGACCCCGGTTCGATTCCCAGCATCCCATATGGTCCCCTGAGCACCGCCAGGAGTGGTTCCTGAATGCAGAGCCAGGAATAATCTCTGTGCATTGCCAGGTGTGACCCAAAATGAAAAACAATTTAAAAAAGTAAAAAAAGAGCACAGAGCCAGGTGTAGTCCAGAGAACTGTGGAGTGTGGCTTCAAGTACTCCCTCCAAAAGAAAAAAAAAAAGCAGAAAAAATAGTGTGAGGCAAGGGTTCTCCAGATGGGGGTGGAGGGCACTGGGAGAATTCTGTCAGCACCTGGGACAGCAGCCAAGGCTTATCAGCAGTTCCCAAAGACCAGCGACAGTGATAAAGCCTGCCTGTGGGAGTCCGGAGCTGGCCCCAGATATTCCAAGTACCCAGGGTGTGTGTGGGAATGCAGTGGGGAGCTGTCGGGGAAGCACCTCGTTTGTTTTGTTTTCCTTAGAACAACAGCAGAGGCAGCCAACAGAGTTCTAGTCAATTCCAGCACTTTCCATGAGGGTGAGCCCCAGGCTGAATTACCTCCTGTCATCCTTCCCAGATCTGTGGACCACAAACAAGACTGCCCCTGGCTTTGGCAGCTCATCTGGCGGCCCACAGCTATGGTCCCTGTTGCCAGAGTCGAAGAGCACTCCTGTGATGGCATGGGACATTCTGCAGGTGGCTACACCCAACGGGGATCAAACCAGAGCAGGCTGAGTGCAAGGGAAGCGACTTTATCCGGTATTGTCTCTTGGCTATGAGATACCTCTCGTAGGACTTGATATTAGCGCTCGCTCTCTCTCTCTCTCTCTCTCTCTCTCTCTCTCTCTCTCTCTCTCCCCCTTGGACCACACCTGGAGATGCTCAGGGGCTACTCCTGGCTCGACACTCAGGAATTTCTCCAGGCAACACTTAGGGGCCATATGGAATACTGAGGATCAAACCTGGATTGGTTGGGTGCAAGGCAAACATCCTCCTCAATTGCCTATGGCTCCGGCCCTACCCCTGGCATCTTGCTGTGGGTTGCAGATGCAGGTAGAGAGAACAGTTTCCTGCATATGGAGCTTTCCAGTGGCCATTGGTTCTCCGTATGTGTCCTCCCTGGGGCACGCTGGCCAGAGAAACACACATGGATGGGAGGGCCGAGGAGCCTGGTCCACCTCACAGGCCCATTTTGCTTTGTTGTTCTGAGCTCCTGTTTCGCCACATCCTTGCCAACTCTGGGTGTTACCCCTGTCACCACCCTGTCGATCTGATAGGGGAAGAACTGTCTTGTCATTAGGGAGCATGATGAGCACTTGTCATTATTTTAATTAATCAAAACACGTGTTGGTTGATATTTTTCATTGCAAAAGGCCCCTTCTGCCCTTGGCTCCTGCCTTACTTGTGGTTGGGGATGGGAAAAGAGCCCTTTCAGTTTTTGGCTCTGTTTTGGGTTTTGGTTTGCCTTTTGGGTTACACCTTCCAGTACTCAGGGCTCCCTTCTGACTCTATGCTCAGGGGTGAGTCTTGGCTCAGGTGACCATAAGCAATGTTTGGGTCAAACCTGGGTTAGCTACGTGCAAGTGAACAGTACCTCACTTGCTGGTCTTTCTCTCAGGTCCTTTCTTACTGATTTTGAGTGCTCTTTACATATTGAGGGTCCCACTGCTATTTTGATGTTTAGAGATGTCAGACCTCTGTTTGTTTTGGGGCCATACCTGGTGGTGCTCAGGGCTTACTCATGGCTCTGTGCTTAGGGGACACACATGACAGTGCTCATGAGGTGCTGGGGATTGAACATAGGTTAGCCATGTGCAAGGCAAGTGCCCTCCCCACTTTACTATCTATCTGGTCTCAAGAAGAGGCTGAGTGGGGCCTGAACAATAGGACAGCAGGTAGGATGCTTGCCTTGCTTGTTGTCGGGCTGACCCAGGTTTAAACCTTGGCATCCCTGAGCCCACCAGGAGAGACTCCTGAATGTAGAGACAGGAGTAAGCCCTGGGCACCACTGGACGTGGCCCATCCCACCCCACCAAAAAATGTGTCAGATTCATGTCTGGGTTCTTTATAGTAACATCTGCAGCCTCTTCCCTTCCCCAGTCTTTGCACCTCCATGACCCAGACGCCCTGAGTCCCCATAATCTCAGTGAGGAGGAACTCCTTCACCAGTCCCCTCCTTAAATTCCTGGCAGGTGCTAAGTCCTTCGTAAACAGAGACTGGTGCTTATTCTTCATTCTTTTTTTTTCTTTTTTGGGTCACACCTGGCGATGCACAGGGGTTATTCCTGGCTATGCACTCAGGAATTACCCCTGGCGATAGTCAGGGGACCATATGGGATTCTGGGAATCAAACCTAGGTCAGCCATGTGCAAGGCAAACGCCCTACCTGCTGTGCTATTGCTCCAGCCCCTTATTCTTCATTCTTATTCTCCTTTCCCTCCTCCTTCCGCACCCAGGGTGCTCAGAGCCTATTCCCATCTCTGTGCTCAGAAGTGACCCCTGATGGTGCTCTGGGACATATGTGGTGCCAAGATTTGAATCAGGGTCATGCTGCTACTGCCCCATCAAGGCCAGCACTTTTTGCCTGCCCACCAGCTCTTACTTCCTCTTCATCTGTATTGCTTGCCTGTTGCCTTCTTCAAGTTGACCCTCTACAGAGCTGAACCACTGCCACTTCCCACACGCTTCCTTACTCCTGGCCTCCCATAGGCTGGTAACCTGTCCAGTGGTCCTGTTCTATTGGAGAATAGGAGAACAGGAGAACTCCTGTTCGCCCTTCACAACCCTGTGTCACTGTGGCCCCAGCTCTGGGAACTCTTTTCTCCCTCTGAGGCCAAGTCCTGGCCACACAGCCTGGACCCTGGGTATTGAGTTCCTGCTGGTGCCCTGCGCTGTGCAGGTGGGTATCTGGAACACACAGAGACAGGACACACCTTTATAAGAAGACAAAACTCTCAGTTGCAAACTGCAAAGGAAACACATTTCATCCCATGTCTATGAAACAAAGCATTGCATCAACTTGATTGTCAAATCAGAGATGCCAACAGCCTCGTGGGACATTTGGAAACAATTTATGTCACTTCATAGGAATTTTGTCTGCCTGCTGACAGATGTGATCCAATCATAAATCAAGAGTTACTCGTGGCCAAATAATTTCCAAATAAAGGACAACAATTTGTTCAGTGTTTGTTTTGATCGCTCACCTTGTTGCAGTAAATATTTTCAGGAAAATTTACTCTTGTTAAGTGAAGGTATATCTGAATTTTGACAGCTGCATGATGTCCTGTATAAAATAGCCCACATAACTAAAATGGAGACTTTCCATCCCCTTGAAGCATCCCTGGCCCCTTTCCTGTACACACAGGTTTTCATTTTCTTATGGCAACTTCGCCATCCCCACACTGGCCTATAAAGAATACGACAGCCCATCTGGCTTTTCTCTGAGTGATTTTTTTGGGGGGTGGGGAATTTGGGCCACATCTGGAGGTGCTCAGGCCTTACTCCTGACTCTGTGCTCAGGGATCACACCTGACAGTGCTCATGAGGTGCTGGGAGTCGAACATGGGTTTATCATGTGCAAGGCAAGTGCCTTCCCTGCTGTACTATCTATCTATTCAGATGACCACATACAACATGGGGGATTGATCTGGGGCTGGCACATGTGAGACAAATGCCATAACCTCTGAATCTCTCCAAGTAAGGGCTGCTGAGGCCACAGCTGCTCCTGGAGCACATTCCTTTCATTGCTGAGTCAAGGAGCATGGTAGGCATTGTTGATCCCTAGCTAGCTTGTCCATCTGCTGTTGGTGGATCTCAGGAGTGTTTCTACCCTAGGTACAGGTGGAGTAATTCTTTCTCCTGCTGTCCCCTCATTAACCTGTATTGAAGTCCTGATCCCCTAACCTTGCAGGTGACTTTATTTATTATGCTTTTGGTTTCTGGGTCAAATCCAGCAGTGCTCAGGGCTTACTCCTGGCTCTGAGCTCAGGGATCACTCCTGGCAGTGCTTGGAGGATAATATAGGATGCCGGGGATCAAATCCAGGTTGACCACATGCAAGATAAGTTCCCTCCCTGCTGTCCTATTGCTCTGGCCCCAGAAGGTGACTTCATTTGGAGATGGGGTTGCAGACATGACATTGGTTCACGTGAGGTCACACTGATGAGTCATCGGGGCCCCTTAATCCAATCTGGAGGAAATGAAGTCTCCCTCTTGCCCTATTATTCAGGAAGAACCAGTCCTGAAACTCACTGGACCAAGCCCTGTGCACAAATACACATTTTTGGCTTGAGGTCATACCCAGCAGTGCCCAGGGGCTGCTTTGGGCTTGTTGCTTGTGGAGCCATATGGTGCCAGTCTCGAACTGGGGCCTCCTGCTTGCAAAGCCTCACATTAGCCTTTGAGTCATCTCCCTGACCCAGTGCACAAATATATATATTTTTCTCACTATGAAGATCCTAGGAGGAGGCTTGGTGAGTCTCTGAATTTGGAGGGTTTGGGCCATACTTGACGATGCTCAGGGGCTATTCCTAGCTCTGTGCTCAGGTGCCCAGGGGACCATATGTGGTGCTAAGGGTTGAACTGGGGTCAGCTATGTCCAAGGCAAGTGACTTATTTCTCTGACCCCTGCTTTTACTTTTTAAAAAATTTACTTTTTAAATAGTCAAAAAAGTCCAAAGCATACCCACATACCCGCTGGGAGTGGGACATGCGGAGTTTTAGTCTCGCCTCCAATAGAGCAGTGTCCAGCTTGAAGGGTCAGGCCCAATCATGCCATCTGAAAGAGAGGAGGAGGAATGAAGTGGGATTCTTCTCTTTGACCCAGGGCCCCAATCCTGGAGTCCTGAGCTGTCAGGGTTGGAATGGGGATTTAGTATGACAGCAGTGATTGGAATTGTCTAAGGGAACCCCGATACATTATGGTAGGGTGGGGAGAAAGGATGAGTTGAGCAGATGGGGGTACTGAGGAATCAGCACAGAGAGAGCCAGGAAGAGACTAGGGCGCTCTCAGAGCAAAGGGGTCCCAGTTTCTGCCGTTGCACAGAAGAATAAAGGAGCAGAGGAGCAGGTGTTAGCAGCAGCAACAGATGGAGTTCACTGTTGTGTCCGAATGCTGCAAACAAGCAAGGAGTCACCTTAAGCAGCCCTGCGCCTGCACCCGCACGTCATACCTCCTCCTCCAGACTCAGGGTCCTGAAAGCCCCTCTTTCCCTACCATCCCGACTCCCTGGTTCAGGTTAGGAGAACCTGGATTCTGAGCACTGAAATTCTTCAGTTTCTCATTAGAAAGGCACAGCAGCGACCCCACTGTTTGAGATGGGGAAATAGGTCGATGTATATGAAAGCGAGATGCAGCCATAGGTTACTGCAGAGCAAAGCGGCGCCTTACAGCCGGGAGGGAGAGACTCGCGGTTCGCGGAGTCAGGACCCGCCCCCAGCTCGCTCCAGGCCAGCGCCGTCTAATCCCCGCCTTCAGAGAGGGCCCCGCCCCGCCTACGCCCAAGTCACGGCCCCGCCCAGTCCACTCCCATCCAATCCCCGTCCCAGACCACGGCCACGCCCAACCCCCCTCCCATCCGCTCCAATAGCATGGCCCGGTCTCTATCCGCCCCCAGATCCCAGCGGCACCAGCGCCCAAGACCTCTCCCCATTGGCTCTGCCTTGTAATCCTCCAACCGGGCCCCGCCTTTCCCGGAAGCTCGCGACCCGGGGGCAGCAGCGCCTTTCCCACGTGCGTGACTGCCAGCTTTGAGCTACTTGGAGCGAGCGACCCGTGGTGGCGGGTCCGGTTCGAACCCGGCATGAACCGCTATCTTGTGCCGCTGTCCGTGCTGGGCTCCGCGGTAGGTGGTGCAGTTCTACTCAAGTGAGTATGTGCCGGCGCCGCGGCGAGCTCAGGGGAGGGCCGGCGGGGTACTGGTGACCCAGGCCCAGCTGACCCACGGTCCCTCCGCTCACGCCACCCGCGAGCTCCCAGAGGACGCAGGCTGGGGTTCAGGTTGGCTCCCACAGAACAGGACACGACCCAAGGTCACCCAGAGGAAGGCGCGGAGCCGGGCCCGGAAACATTTTGCTGCAATGGCATCCGGAAATTTAGTTGATTCTAACTTATCGACTAAATTCATCGGCAAATATTTATCGTGCAAGGAACACCTACACCGAGAAACTCTCATCCCGAATTAAAAAAATCAACTAGAATTGCTCGTCTTATTAAATGCAAAGATTGAATGATACAATCATTGTCTCTCGCCATCACTCTCATGAGGAATTTGGGATCACATTGAGTATACAGAATAGTAACCCCGTTTTATTTATTTATGTATTTTATTTTATTTTTTGAGTTACACCTGGCTATGCTCAGGGATAAAGTTACCCCTGGCTCTGGGCTCAGGAATTACCAGGAGACCAAAGTGGTGCAGAGGCTCATACCTGGGGTTGCTGCATGAAAGGCGAACATCCTATGCGCTGTACTGTCACTCCTGCCTACCCTGTTTTATTCTGGAAGAGACTTCCAAGGGTTCTCTGCAGCTCAGCCCCGGATCCTGGAGGGGGGTGAAGGGGGGTGGTAAGGGTGGCCATTGTACTGCCCCCCTGAAACCCTGTCAGTGTAAGCCCCCCATCCCCTGCGGCCAGCCAGCCAAGGGACAGGTGAGCAGTTCATACATTCTTCCTGTGACAAAATAGACTGACCAACCAGAAAGTAATCAGACTATTGAAATAGTTTATTTTTGTTTTATGGCCATACCCTGCATGCTCAGGGCTGACTCCTGACTCTGGGCTCAGGGTTCACTTCTGGTGGTGCTTGGGGGACCCTTTCAGAACAAACCCAGCTCAGCTGTGTGCAAGGCCAGAGCATTAGCCCCTGTACTCTCTGATCTCTTTGACCCCAAACTTAACTTTTTTGGGGATAATTACTTCTGGGTTGATTTATCTGCTCTCTGTTGAGGCTGCCTTAGGGGTTTGTACTGCCTCATCTGGTAGGATCTTTTTCCTTTGCTTAGCTGGTTGTCTTGTTATTTCTAATTCATTGCATTACTGCTCCTTAAACATTAACTTTTCTAACCAAGGGAAACAATTCTTCCTGGTCACAAAGTGTATCCAGACTGTTATTTTTACTGTTTCCATTTTTGTTCCTTCCTTTTGTTTGTCAGTTCTGGAAAAGCTAAAAATGAATGGTTCTGTGCCCCAGACTCCAGAAGAAAGTAGGGAGAATCGAAGATGATTGAATGGGAGCCTGACGATAGTACAGTGGGGAGGGCTATGGTCCCATATGGTCCCCTGAGCACTGCCAGGAGTGATTCCTGAGTGCAGAGCCAGGATAACTCCTGAACATCATTGGGTGTGACCCAAAAAGAAAAAAATAGATTGAATATCCTGTGGGACAAAACAGTAGTTATATTTTTTTGTGGGGCACACCCCATAGTGCTCTGCGGATGGACTCTAGAGCTCCTACAAAACCTGTGCCCAGCCCTTTGAGCTCCCTGGGACCCCCATGACCTGGTCTTATTGGGGAGTCCCCCCTGCAGCTCATAGCATGCTGCCCAAGTGTCCGGAGTATGGTTTGCTGGGAGGCCAGAGGCCACCCCAGCCAGGCCCTCACCTGCATGGCACTGCGGCCTCTGGGATGTTGTTTTTATCGTGTGTGTGTCTGGGGGGGGGCGCCCCACAGGACCATCTCCTGTCATCCCAGAGGGAGGTCTGTGTGACAGACAGATGGACCCACGTGCCCTGCTCTCTCCCCAGGGACTATGTGGCAGGTGGGGCGTGCCCCAGCAAGGCCACTATTCCTGGCAAGACCGTCATTGTCACAGGTGCCAACACGGGCATTGGCAAGCAGACAGCCCTGGAGCTGGCCAGGAGAGGTGAGGCCTGACCTTGGGGACCTGGGCCTGGGGGCAGGGAGGAGGGACAGGTGTGGCTGAGGGCTGGGGCCTTTGGTAGCCTAAACAGTGGGTCCAGGCCTGAGCTTCCTGCCCATCCTGTGGTCCCAGCTGGACCTATGGGGAGTCCCGGGGAGGGAACCCACTTCTTTCCTGAGCACATGAGCAGAAACAGGGCACTGGGGGTCCTGTGGCCCTTGCCATCCCCTCCACCTTGCCACCTGCTTGAACTTCTCTCATTGTTTGAAACTTGTTTTATTTCCCTCAGTAAATAAAAACTTGTTTTGGTTTTTTTTTTTTTTTTGGCTTTTGGAGTCATACCCAGTGATGCTCAGGGGTTACTCCTGGCTCTGCACTCAGGAATTTCTCCTGGCAGTGCTCTGGGGACCATATGGGATGCCGGGCATTGCCGCGTGCAAGGCAAGCGCTCTACCCGCTATACTATTGCTCCAGCTGCTTTTTGGCATTTTTATTAATGATTGATTGGTTGGTGGCTTCTGCCGGCCTCCGTAGTTGCTGGTATGGCGACTCAGGTCGAACACTTGGTTGTGTCTTGGTTGGTTGGACTTTGGATGTCACATGCTATTGTGGCTCAGAGAGCAAGCTGAGTTTTAAAAATGTACTTTTTGGGGGGGTGTCCCACTACTTTGGGGGTGTCCCAGGAGTCAGCCCCTTGTTGTGCTCAGGGCTGACTCCTGGCTCTGCTCAGGGCTGACTCCTGGCTCTGTGCTCAGGGATCACTTGTGGCTCTGTGCTCAGGGATCACTCCTCGCAGGGCTTAGGAGATCCTGTGCAATGTCGTAGGCTTGGCTGTATCCAAGGCAAATGCCTGCCTCCAACTATCTCTCTAGCCTGAATGACACAGGTTTGGGTGGGGACAGTCTCGCACACCAGGCTACATGCGACAGCCGTGTATGCAGGCTTGGTGGCCATTGATAGAAATGTTTGGGGACATGGGGCATGTGATGACCCAGGCTTGGCTATTTTTCTGTCTTTGCTGAGGGGTCACTCTGCAGTCCTGGAGACCATGCAGTGACGGGATGGACCCCTCTCTGGTCAGCCTTTCATTTCTCTGTCCTGGGCCTCCAGGCGCCAACGTCATCCTGGCCTGCCGGGACATGGAGAAGTGCGAGGCTGCCGCCAAGTTCATCCGTGGGGAGACCCTCAACCGCCGGGTCAGCGCCCGCTGCCTGGACCTGGCTTCTCTTCGGTCCATCCGCGAGTTTGCTGCAAAGGTCATCCAAGGTGGGCAGAGGGAAGGCGAGCTGGGGGCTGGCTTAGATGAGCCTGGCCAGGTCCCTCCACCTGTGGGTGGATTACTAATTTTTTTTTTTGCTTTTTGGGTCACACCAGTGATGCTCACAGGTTACTTCTGGCTCTGCACTCAGGAATTACTCCTGGTGGTGCTCAGGGGACCATCTAGGATGCTGGGAATTGAACCCGGGTTGGCCGTGTGCGAGGCAAGTGCCCTCCCCACTGGACTATTGCTCCAGCCCCGAGATTTCTGTTACGTCTAATTTTCAAATTATTTATTTATACACATTTTGGGCCCACACTGGCGGTGCTCATGAGCATTTATTTATTAGGGTCACTCCTGGCAGTGTTGGGGGGGGAGCCCTTGTGCAATGCCCGTGATTGAACCCATGTCAACCATGTGCAAGGAAGAGCTTGACCTCTTTCTGCCTCTCAGGCCTCGAGACTGTACTTTCCTTTAAAATATTTTTTAATTGAACCACTGTGAGATAGACCCTTACAAAGCTATTCATGATTAGATTTCCGTCATAGAGTATTCCAACACCCATCCCTCCACCAGTGTACATTTCCCAGCACCAGTGTCCCCAGGTTCCCTCCCATCACCCCCACCCCACCCCAGCCTGCCTCTATGGCAGGCACTTCTCTGTCTCTCTCCTTTTAGGCATTATAGTTTGCAATACAGATACTGAAAGGTTATTATGTATATCCCTTTACCTACTTTTTTTTTTTTCTTTGTGGGTCACACCCGGCAATGCACAGGGGTTACTCCTGGCTCATGCACTCAGGAATGACTCCTGGTGGTACTTGGGGGACCATATGGGATGCTGGGAATCAAACCCAGGTCGGCTGCGTGCAAGGCAAATGCCCTCCCCACTGTGCTATCACTCCAGCCCCCTCTTTACCTACTTTTAAAAAAAAAGAATTTATTTTTAGAGTTGTTCACAGTAATTGATTACGTTCAATGTTTCAACATAAATTCTACCACCATTATTTCGAGTTTTTCCACCACCACCTAAGGCTGCCCCAAAGGCAGATGCTAAATAATTTATTTCGTATTGCTTGTTAGTTGTATTGTAGTTGTATTATAGTTGACTGAAAATGATCTAAAAAAGCTTCTTTGGGACTGGAGTGATAGCACTGCGGGTAGGACGTTTGCCTTGCACGCGCCGACCCGGCTTCGATTCCCAGCATCCCATATGGTCCCCTGAGCAATGCCAGGGGTAATTCCTGAGTGCAGAGCCAGGAGTGACCCAAAAAGCAAAAAAAAAAAAAAAAAAAAAAAAGTTTCCTTAGATGAAAGTATGTAAAAATTATTGTATCTCATTTGGAGCCATTAAGCCCCTTGTATTAGAGATCATTAACATGTTAGAGTTTGAGTCTTGTATGCATATATATTTATATATGTTATATATAGATACATACATTTTTTTTAATCAAGATTGTTGTCTTCTTACACCCCATCAAATGTGGTGTGTTACTCTTGGTATATCAGCCCTTTACCTACTTTTTTCTTTTTTTTTTTGCTTTTTGGGTCACACCTGGTGATGCACAGGGGTTACTCCTGGCTTTGCACTCAGGAATTACTCCTGGCAGTGCTCAGGGGACCATATGGGATGCTGGGAATCGAACCCGGGTTGGCCGAGTGCAAGGCAACCTATCCGCTGTGCTATCGCTCCAGCCCCAGCCCTTTATCTACTTTTAACCCTCAGTTCCTGTTCAGTGTGATCACTTCCGTCTGTTAGTGTCATACTGGTTCCTCCTCTGTCTCACCTACCCTTGGTCTACATGCACTTGTGGTTGATTCTAGCCATTGACCAATCCTGTACTGTTCTATTGGCCCGGGTATTTTCATGTTTTCTGTGAAGTGTCGGGGGAAAGCTGCCAAGGACGCTTTCAGGGATGCCTCAGGCTTAGCTGTGCCTCTGGGTGCTCGCTCTGCCGTGGCCCTGCGTTGGGGCCTGTAGCTTTGGGTCTACACTTGTGGCTGGTGGACTCTGCTGAGTTCTGCAAAACTGAGGACCCCTCAGGTGTCGTCTGGGTCCTGCTCAGTGCTGGGAGGTGGGGTGCACACGGGGTGCTGGGGGGGACGGGTAGGGACTTCCTCCACCCAGGATGCTCCCGTGGCTTGGGCTGACCCGTTCCCCTTCCAGAGGAGGAGCACGTGCACGTTCTGATCAACAATGCTGCCGTGATGTGCTGTCCTCACTGGAGCACGGAGGATGGCTTCGAGATGCAGTTTGGCGTGAACCATCTGGGTGAGCTGGGGTGGCCGGTCTGGGACAGGGGGTCATCACTGGGAACTCTGGGAGGGACCCCCCATTACTGGACACGCTGTGCTGCTGACCCTCCCTGGCCTCCTGGCTCTTTGTTCCCTGCCCACCTGTCTTCCAGAAATAGCTGGTTTCTCAGCCTCAGCAGCCACCCTGAGGACACTGTGGTTCTGGTGATCAGGGCAAGGGGACAGGTGTCATAAGGGTTCCCTCACCCTGAGTTCTGCACTCCGGTGAACTTACGCCATCTAGAGGGACACTTCCTGTGATGCTCGCATGGCTCTTCTGTAGTCAGCTCATGCAGAAGTGACGTGCGACACTCTTTACTCCTGACAGACTCCCACTGCAGTTCTTTGTCATTGAATTTCAGGCATACAGTGTCCCAGCACCAGCCCCATCACTAGTGTCAGTTTCTCTCCTGTGCTGCAGCTGACCCTCTTGACAGGCACATTTGGAAATTTGGTTGCTGTACTTTGAATGGTCTCATACTTTCGTTTTGTTGTTTCCATGGCCCCTCATTTCTCTTCTGGTGGTAGGGGTGTGTGTGGGGGGGTTGAACCCTGAACCCACATCCACATGCATGGCATTGAGCCTTCATTGAGCTGGGTTCCCACAGCTGGGACCTTCACTACCTAGGCCCGCCCATGCTCCTAGGATGTTGTTGGCAGCATCTCCGAGCTCCATCTACTAGGTGGCAGTAGCACCTCCTGGTCTTTGCAGCTGACGGAAATTATCTTTAGACATGGCCAGATGTCTCCTGGGGGCAGGCAGTCTGGTGCTGGCTGACACCCTGAGCTGTCGGCAGAAGACGCAGAGAACGTACTCATGGTAATAGTACGGTAGACGGGATCCTCTTGTCATTTTCCGCCTAGGTCCCTTTCTGTTGACAAACCTCCTTTTGGACAAGCTCAAAGCATCAGCCCCGTCGCGCATCATCAACCTGTCGTCGCTGGCCCATATAGCCGGGCACATAGACTTTGAGGACCTGAACTGGCAGCAGAGGAAGTTTGACACCAAAGCAGCTTATTGCCAGAGTAAGCTGGCCGTCGTCCTTTTCACCAAGGAGCTCAGCCGGCGGCTGCAAGGTGCGTGTGGGTGCCAGTGCCAGCCACAGCCCCGCTGTGACTCTGGAAGGATGAGGGGCCAGGGTGGGCTCCAAAATCGAGCAGGCAATACGCAAGAAAGGTAGCATCATGCTCCCTTCTCGTTCCTGAAGCAGACATCGCTAACCAATCACACCACCTCTCCGGCTTGCCAGACCAGCTGACCATCACAGCCTGTCAATTGGCCGATCACACCATGCTCCCTTGTTCAGCTGACCAATCACATCACACTTCCCCTGATTGCCAGGTCAGCTGACCAGTCACATCATGTGCCCCCTGATTACCAGGTCAGCTGACCAATTACAGCACGCGCTCCTGCTTAGCCGACCAATCACAGCACCGTCTCATGTTCGCCAGGTTAGCTGACCAATCACAGCACTCTCCCCTGCTCGCCATTTGACCAATCACACAGCATGATCCCTAGCTCACCCAGAACTCCTAATCAATGACATACCCTGCTATGCATTCATGTAGATATGATGTTAAAATATTCTTACTCCTGACAGGTTCCCAGCTACTGTTACCTGTTTCTAAATGGTGTCACTTCACTGGCGAAATGTGTCACCTAGAAATATTTTTAAGTCCCCATCTCCAAATAAGCCTCCCTTAGAACACCAACATTTTAGCTTTGAAAATGGGCCTGAAGAGGCCTTTGGGCAGTATGTCAGCCAGGGGTTCTTAAGCCTGGGTGACCTCCATCCCATGGGGACATTTGGCAGTTTCTTTCTTTTTGGTTTTGAGTTCCACCCAGTGATACTCAGAGGTTACTCATAGCTCTGAACTCAGGAATTACTCCTGGCAGGCTTGGGAGGTCGTATGGGATGCCAGGGATAAAAGCTGTACTGGCTATGTGCAAAGCAAGTGCCCTACCTGTTGTATAATGACTCCAGCCCATTTGGCAGTTCTTTGGAGGAATTTTTTTTTTCTTTTTGGGTCACACCTGGCAATGCACAGAGGTTACTTTTGGCTCATACACTCAGGAATTACTCCTGGCGGTGCTCAGGGGACTATATGGGATGCTGGGAATCGAACCTGGGTTGGCTGCGTACAGGGCAAACACCCTACCTGTTGTGTTATCACTCCAGTCCAGGAATTTTTTTTTTAGTATTTTATTATTATTATTATTTTTTAAAATTTTATTTTATTGAATCACCATGTGGAAAATTACAATGCTTTCAGGCTTAAGTCTCAGTTATACAATGCTGAAACAACCATCCCTTCACCAGTGCCCATATTCCACCACCAAAAAGAAAAAACCCAGTATACCTCCCATCCCGGGCACTGCCCCCCCGTAACTGATAAATTTCACTTTACTTTCTCTTTACTTTGGTTACATTCAATATTTCAACAAAAACCTCTCTATTATTGTTAGGAGTTCCCCACTAGAGTCAGACCTGTTGTGAAGAGATGAGGTCGAGACCGTGTGGTTTTGGATTTCTGTATTTTAGCAACTAAGTCCAGGGAAATTTCTTCCAGATATTGGATCATTGCAAGCTTGTAACTCTCATCTGTGGTCCTCATAATATGGTGGTCGCCACGCCCTCTGCCCCCCCTCCCCCTTCCCCTTGCCACTCCCCCCACAAGGAAAAGGCAAGAGAGAGAAAAACCTTTCCCCTCCTGGGTAGGCATGGGGCCACTGCTTAGTTCTCAGTCTGGAGACATTCTGCAAGGAGCTGCCGGTACCAAAAATAGTTTAGCTGGCCTCTGGAATCATGCTCGTGCAGCTGCGGAGAGGCAGCACACGTGCAGCCCCCAGGATCACATCTTTGCGGAGAGCCCAGCCCAGGAATTTTTTTAAAAAGTATTTATTTTTTATTTCTATAAGATTGTTCACAATAATTTATTACATTCAATATATATATTTTTTCCTTTTTGGGTCACACCCGATGATGCTCAGGGGTTCCTCCTGGCTGTGCACTCAGGAATCACTCCTCGCGGTGCTCGGGGCACCGTATGGGATGCTGGGAATCAAACCCTGGTTGGCCACATGCAAGGCAGACGCCCTACTCACTGTGCTATTGCTCCAGCCCCCTATATATATATTTTGATCGAAATGGGTTGTCTTGGAGTTTTTTGGCTCTCACTAGAGGAGAGAGGTATGTCAGCTTCATAATTCAGGAAGCAATTCAGAAGTCAACATGTTTTTGTTTGGGTCAAGGAATCAGAACCAAGGGAACGTGGGCTCAGGCAAAAACTGTTTCCATGGAAGAGAGGTCAGAGGTGAGGGGTTACAGAGTGAGACTGTGACAGGCATGAACTCTTTCCTGTGTTCCTGTGAAGGAGAAAGGGGACCGTCCATGTCCTCAGCTGCCAAATCCACTCCTCAATCCCCAGCCCCTGCCTCTGCCAGTGTTTCCCAGTGCTGCCCCCCTCCCCCCCCCCCCCCCCCCCCGCACCCTCAGGCGTGTGTTTCTGCTTCCTCTGGGCGTGAGGCTGGGTCTTGGTCCACCTCTGTGCTGACTTCAAAGATGTCAGCTTTTCTAGGAGGGGTGCTACTGGCATCCAGAGGCTGGGGTACAGCTCAGCCCCCTGCAGAGCATAGGATAAGAATACCCGGGCCTCAGTTTCATCTGGGTGAGGGTCTGTGTGCCTAGGGACCTCTTTCAGACCCCTCCTCCCATCCACTGTTTCAGACTCTGGGGGTGGGGCCCTGCAGTCCAGGTCTCTCCAGGTGGAATGATCTGACTGAGAAGGAAGTGGAGGAGAGATGTGGACCTGGAGATGGAGCAGTCCAGGACAGGAGTGTAGGGGGCAGTGCAGGGATGGCATTGCCCCCTGCCCCAGTCACCTTTTCTTTGCAGGCACGGGTGTGACTGTGAATGCTCTGCACCCTGGAGTGGCCAGGACGGAGCTGGGCAGACACACTGGCTTGCACACATCCACCTTCTCGAGCCTAACACTTGGTAAGACCCCCGGCCCCACTCACAGAGACTCATACTCTCTTGGGTCCCCTGACCCTGACTGTCAGGGCTTTCCAGAGGGACATGTAGGGAGATGGGGACTGAATATGAGGGATTGGAAGGTAGAAAGCAAGGTTAGTGAGGGGAAGACTCGAGGCTGAAGGGGAGGAGGGAAAAGCCAGGGAGGTTTCCTGGGGGAGATGGTTTGGGGCTGGTCCCTACAACAGGAGGGATCCAACTGGGGAGTGCCAGAGCTGGGAACTCCAGGCAGAGGGACTACAGGGGCAAATGCCCAGAGATGAGCCCTGTGTGTGGTGGTGTTGGTCGGGGGTGGGGCGGAAGGGCAGGGCAGCTTCTGGCCTCAGTGGGACCTTGCCCTGAGCTCTGTGTGCTGATTGTAGGACCCATCTTTTGGCTGCTGGTCAAGAGCCCCCAGCTGGCAGCCCAGCCCAGCACTTACTTGGCTGTAGCAGAGGAACTGGAAGGTGTTTCTGGAAAGTACTTTGATGGATTCAGAGAGAAGTCTCCGGCTGCCAAGGCTGAGGATGAGGAGGTAGCCCAGAGGCTCTGGGCTGAAAGTGCCCGCTTGGTGGGATTGGACCTCGGTGAGAGCACAGCCTCACCCCAAGTAACCTGGAGCAGGCATGGGAGCCATGGGCGAGGAGGCGCCAGGATGGAGCAGAAAGACCAACCATGACAGATCTGTACTGTATCTCATCTCTGGCTCTGTGGGTAACTTAGCTGGCTGCCATGCCCCAAGTGCACTGTAGGTGGCAGCACGAGATAGTAATGCTGGCGACCATACCCTAAGGTGTTGGTTAAGGAACGCTCGCTGCCATCCTCTGATGGCCACTAGATGGCGGTGTTGACCAGGGAGCACTGCATGCCATGCTCATGATGCCCACTAGGCCGCAGTGTTGGCCTTTTCTCAGTCTTCTGGCCTCTGGATTTGCCCTGCCCGTGCCTGCCTGGGCCCGTGCATCCTGGGCCGCCTGTGATCGGGACCATCAGCTGCCGCCTTTGGGAATCTAAACAGAACTGCTGGGGGAGTCAGCTCCTTCAGTGTGGGCCAATCAGGAGAAATCAGCGGCCAGCATGGCAGACGTACCTCTCACCTCCCAGAGCCTCAGTTTCCCTGACTTTCAAAGGTGAAGAGTGACCCCACTACCTCAGGGTGGCAGTGGAGGACTTGTGCCTGGTGGGGGAGGGCAGCTGCGTGTGCCCTGCGGCTTGTTTGTCCTGAAGGTGTTGTGGCTGACCTTGGGACAAGAAGCTCAGCGGCCCCCGGTACAGGCGGAGTGAAAGCCCCCCAGCACCCATGGCTCAGGATCTGCAACTCATGTGGCATTGTCAGCCCGGACTCCCACCTGCTCTTCCAGAGTGATGATGATTTTTGTAATAAATCTAGCAAAGTCAGTGAGTTTCTTTCTTTCTTTCTCTTTTTTCTTTTTGGAATCACTCCTGGCAGTGCTTAGGGGGACAATATGGGATGCTGGGGATTGAACCCAGGTCAGCCGCATGCAAGGCAAATGCCCTCCCACCATACTATTACTCTAGCCCCGAGTCTGTGGGTTTCTGTTTGCCTCCAAGGGCCTGCGTGGGGCGAGCTGAATGTGAATGAGTCGGGCTTTTGTCCTTTTAGGGAGCCCAGACTCAGGTGCTGTGATGCAGAGAACCACTGGACATGTCCACACTGGGGGATGGGACAAAGGGGAGTCTGAGCCAGCCCAGAGTTTAAAAGTCTGGAGCTTGAGGGATAGCATAGTGGGTAGGGCATTTGCTTTGCATGCTCTGACCCAGGTTCTGTCCCAGCATCCCACATGGTCCTCTGAGCACCACTAGGAGTGACTCCTGAGTGCAAAGCCAGCAGTAACCCCTGAACGTTGTTGGGCATGGCCCCCAAACAAACCCAAAACCCAAAAGAAACAACTCCAGAGCTTCTGGAAGGATAACTGGTTGAAGTTCTAATGGAAGAGCCAGGGGTGGGTTTGATGGTTTGAATGGGGCAGCTTATGTGGCCCCTGGGACCCTCACCTGGGTTCATACCCTATTTTCTCCTTGTCTTGGGCTGCCCCAGGAACTTAGAACAAAGTGGGCGGCAGAGCCAGTTGTCTCTTATGTTTCGATAATGGAAGCTGACTTGGGTGGGTGTCAGCATTGTCACTGAGCTGGCAAGGAACAGACTTGGCCCCACAGCAGAGAAACTGAGTCATGTTTGTGAGCTACTGGGTCCTGTGGTTTGTAGGTGACGTGCAGGGCTGGGGGATGGCATTGAACTAGAGCACAGGGTTCTTTTTTTTGGGGGGGGGGGCGGGGAGTCACACCAGTGATAGCCAGCAATGCTCATGGCTGCTGGCTCTGCACTCAGGAATCTGCACTTTTGGTGGTGCTCGGGGGACCTATGGGATGCCGGAGATCAAACCTGGGTTGGCCGCATGCAAGATAAACACCCTCCCCGCTGGACTATGGCTCTGGCCCTAAAGCACAGTTCTGAGGCATTCCTGGCCTGGCTCCTGAGCATCCCTGTGCCCCCTGAGCATTGCTGGAACTGAGCTGGCACCCACAAGTTCCACAAGGAGTGGTTCCTTTAAAAATAAATAAAAACAAGAAGTTGCACACCCAGTGACACCCCAAAGGAGAGGCCAATGCAAAGTTGTGAATGCTTGCAGGCAGTGTGGGAGCACCCATACAGCTTATCACCCACAACGGGTATTTCTATCACTTCCACCCCCTCATCTGCTCAGCATCCACCTGTAGTCCATCTACCTACCCATGCATCCACTTATGCATGCATCCATCCACCCATCTCTCCCTCCATCCACCTGCCCACCCATCCTTCCATCATTCCTCCCTCCATCCACTCACCCACCCACCCATTTATCCCTCTATTCACCTATTCCTCTTTCCCTCCCTTCCTCCCATGCGCTTTCACTCAGGGACGGGTTTTGAGGTGATTGAGACTCTGGCCCCTGCCCCCCAGAGTCCTCTAGTTCTCCCCTCCAGAGGAACCCTTCTGCTTACCCTACACTGTGCAGCCAACACCCTTCATTGAGAGGAGTTAGTTTTTTTTTTTTTTTAATTAAATCACCATGTGAGAAGTTACAAAGCTTTCAGGCTTAAGTCTCAGTCATACAATGATCAAGCACCCATCCCTTCACCAGTGCACATAGTTCCACCACCAAGAACCCCAGTATACCTCCCATTCCACCCCCACCCCCACCCCCCGCCTGTGTGGCTGATGATTTTCACTTTACTTCCATTACATCAATATTTCAACAGAAAACTCACTATTATTATTTGGAATTTCCCCCCAGCAATCAGACCTGCCCAAAAGGCATCATTTGATAATTTGTTTTACATTGCTGAGAATGAAGAGCATGTGAGGTCGCACAGCTGCCACAGCGGCAGTGTGGTTTTGGATTTCTGGTATTTTAGTAATTAAGTCCGGAGAGATTTCTGACAGAAATTGCATCATTGCAAGCTCGTACCTCTGTTTAGTGGGCCTTATAAGATGGTGGTTGCCACGCTGCCGCTGGGGAAAGGAAAGGCCGAGAGAGAAAAATCTTTCCCCTCCTGGGGCGGCATGGAGCCGTAGCTTAGTTCACAGTCTAGAGGCATTTCTGCAAGAAGCTGCTGGGTGCCAAAAGCAATAAGTTGGTCTCTGGAATCATGGGCACTCAGGAACGGAGGGGCCGCTCGTGTGTGGCCACTCGGGATCACATCTGGGCGGAGATCCTAGTTTTGTTTGTTGACTTGATTTTGGCTGCACATGAATGAAACCTTCAGATAACTGTCTTTCACTTCCCACCACGGCTTCACTGTGGAGACTTGTCTGTTTACAACTAGGCTGGGGGCCAGGTCCCACCCCGCCCCCAACATTCTCTTCTTGCAGCCGAGATACCACTGCAGGGCTACTGTGGGTCACTCACCCACCAGACAACCTCCCATCCATGGCTTTGGGGTGGTTGGAAGCCTGTGGTGATAACCTCAACCCGAAGGGGGGTATGAACTGATTGTCAGGCCAGCGCGACCAGAATTTGGATGTGTGTGTGCGTGTGTGTTGGTGTGTGTGTATATGTGCGTGTGTGCGTGCGCGTGCACGCAGTCCCCAGCCCCCACAGTGTAGGAACTGCAGGCACACTCCCACTTCAGCTCAGCACCGTATGGTTGGGGCAGCGGTGGGCAGGACAGTACCCTAACGGGCCGGGCCCACTCCATGGACAGGCTAGCCCAGGGCACAGGCTTCTGAGGCTTCCGTCACTGCCCAAGGCCAGTGCTTTTTGTCATTGCAGGATGAAGGGGGAAAGGGAGAAAAAGGGGGAAATTTGGATCACTCTTCATGTCTGTGTTCTCCCTCCAACACCTACTTCTCTGTCCCCAGCTCACTTCTATTTTTTTTCTTTTGGGGCCAAACCCTGTGGTGCTCAGGGGTCACTCCTGATTCAGCGCTCAGGAAACTCCTGGTGGTGCTGGGGGATCATATGGGATGCCAGAGATTGAATCCAGTAGGCCCCGTGCAAGGCAAATGCCCTTCCTGCTGTACTATAGCTCTGCCCCCCACTCCCTCACTTTTTTTTTTCTTTTTGGGTCACACCTGGTGATGCTCAGGGGTTACTCCTGACCTTGCACTCAGGAATTTCTCCTAGCTAGCGGTGCCTGGGGGACCATATGGGATGCTGGGAATCGAACCCAGGTCGGCCATGTACAAGGCAAATGCCCTACCTGCTGTGCTATTATTGCTCTAGCCCTCGCTCCCTCACTTCTTTTTTTTAAAATTTATTTATTTTTAATTAGTGAATCACCGTGAGGATACAGTTACAGATTTATACATTTTTGTGCTCATGTTTCCCTCATACAAAGTTCGAGAACCCATCCCTTCACCAGTGCCCATTCTCCACCACCAGTAAACCCAGCATCCCTCCCACCCTCCCCAGTCCCGTCTCCCCCCACCCCACCCTGCCACTGTGGCAGGGTATTCCCTTTTGTTCTCTCTCTCTAATTAGGTGTTGTGGTTTGCAATAAAGGTGTTGAGTGGCCATTGTGTTCAGTCTCTAGTCTACATTCGGCACGCGTCACCCTTCCCCCACATGGCCTCCTCACTTCTAAGAAAATTTCGTTCTAAGAAAATTTCAAGGGCGCGCTTGCACCATAAAGGTGCACTCCACTGTCCTGGCAGCAGAGGGCGTGCTTGCACCATAGGCTCCCAATAATGACCAGGCCTGTAGCAGGCAACAGAACTTGGCCTGTTTACAGAAGGCTAGGGTGCCAACTGTTTCTCAAACACTGTCACAAAAATAGAGCTGGCAGCAGAACCCAAAGCGGCAGACACCCAAGAGAGGAACTGCTCGGCCAGATGGTCACCCTACATGTGGCATTCTGGGAGCATGCTTGCTGCGCCCGCATTCCTGGTGGTGGTATCTGCACTCGTGCATGCAGGATGGCAGTAATCTGAGTGCTCGTCAAAGGATGACTGGAAAAGCAGACACTGTCACTGTCACTGTCATCCCCTTGCTCATTGATTTGTTCGAGTGGGCACCAGTAACGTCTCTCATTGTGAGACTTATTGTTACTGTTTTTGGCATATCAAATATGCCACGGGAGCTTGCCAGGCTCTGCCGTGTGGGCACGATACTCTCGGTAGCTTGCCGGGCTCTCCGAGAGCGGCAGAGGAATCTAACACGGGTCGGCTGCATAAAAGGTGAATGTTCTACTGCTGTGCTTTAACTTAAATTTTTTTTTTTTTGCCACATCCAGCGGTGCTCAGGGCATTCTTTTGTTTGTTGCTCAGAGTTGCTCCAGGTGGCTCAGGGGACCATATGCGGGGCCAGTGAGGAACCAGACCTTCCCGCCAGAGAGGTAGTACAGCGGGGTGGATGCTGGTCTTGCATAATGCCGACTCAGGTTTGATCCCCATCATCCCATACAGTCCTCCATGCCTACCAGGAGTGATTCCTGAGTGCAGAGCCAGGAATCAGCTCTGAGCAACTCCGGGTGTGTCCCCACCCCCAAAGGACAGCCTGAGGGCTGCCACATGTGGATGGACTCGTCCAGAGTGCTGAACCATTCACTCAGTAGGACAGGGCCGTGTGACTCCTCTCGAATGCCCTGCTCACTTATTAAATCATGCTTATAATATAAGATCCAGTCAGGGAAGGTACCATGGGGACATGTGTGTTGCTTAACATTTGGCAGACATGATTAATAACCTCTTCACTAACCTTCTCATCACCATCCCTTGCCAATGGCATAAGCATTAGCTCTGGGCAGCTAAATTCTACTTTGCTTTGAGCTAATCTGCAAGCTCAGGATTTCTTGGAGCTGAGCTCCCAATTAGCAATCCCAGAATTCCTTGCAACCTGGCTCCCAGAAAGCAATCCCAGAATTCCTTGCAGCCTGGCTCCCAGTAAGCAATCCCAGAATTCCCTTGCATCTGGATATAGCCAAAGACTGGTTTTGAAGTGAGCTCTAAGAGGTTGTCAGCTGGGTGGATTCTGGCATAGATTTTTGTTTTTAAAATCAAACAGATGGGCCCAAGAGATAATACAGGCATATATCCCATATGGTTCCCTTAACACTGCTAGAAGTGATTCCTGAGTGCAGAGCCAGAAATAAACCCTGAACTTCACTGGGTGTGGTCCTAAAAACAAAAACAAAAACAGAAAGAAAGAAGGGACTGGAGCAATTGTGCATTTTGTTTTGCACACAGTCATCCTGGACATTCCATATGGTCCCCTGAGCCAGGAGTGATACCTGAGTGCAGAGCCAGGAGTAACCCCTGAGCATCATTGGATATGGCCCCCAAATCAAACCAAATCAAAGAAACAAGCAAAGGAAGCAAGGAACAGTGCTGGGGCCAGTTAGACAGTCCCAGTGAGGGTGAGGGTGTTTGCCTTGCATGCAGTGGGCCTCGGTCTGCTCCCCGTCTTTTTACATGGCCCAGAGTATTTTCAGGGATCACTCCTAGCGGAGAGCCAAAATGCTCTCTATAGTGAGCAGGTGGAGTACAGAAACCCAAATGAAATAAGAGGAAGGGGACAGATTCGACAAGCACAAGCTTTGCCCCTTCTCCCTGCCTTTAATATGTGATTCCCAGGCCCATCCCCTCCCTTGTCACCCAGGGGCCCCTCCCCCGGCCCCTCTTTGAGGCTTTTACTAATACATTCTTTTTTGTGAGGAACTGGAGCCCTGCCTAATCATTGTTAATCATTTTAAGTTTTTTTTAAATTTTATTTTATTAAATCACTGTGTGGAAGATTACAATGCTTTCAGGCTTAGGTCTCAGTTATACAATGCTGAAACAACCATCCCTTCACCAGTGCCCATATACCACCACCAAAAAAAAAAAAACCCACACAGTACACCTCCCATCCCGCCCCCCAACTCCTTAGCTTGTAACTGATAAGTTTCATTTTACATTCTGTTTACTTTGGTTACATTCAATATTTCAACACAAACCTCACTATTGTTGTTAGGAGTACCCCACTAGAGTCAGACCTACTGTGAAGACAAATGAGGTCGCGCGGCTGCAGTAGCGGCCGTGCGGTTTTGAATTTCTGTACTTTAACAAGAAGTCCAGGGAGATTTCTTCCAGATATTAGATCATTGCAGGCTTGAAAACCCAATCTGTGGTCGTCTTAATATGGCAGACACCGCGCCCTTCATCCCCGGAGAGAAAGAGGTGAGAGAGAGAAATACCTTTCCCCTCCTGGGCGGGCACGGGGCCGAGGCTTAGTTCTCAGGCTGGAGACATTCTGCGAGGAGTTGCCCATGCCGAAAGAGGTTTTGTTGGGTCTGGATTCACGCTTGTGCAGCTGTGGAGAGGAATCATTTTAAGTTTTTTTGTTTGCTTATTTTTGGGCCACTTCTGGCTCAGGAATTACTCCTGGCGGTGCTCAGGGGACCATATAGGATGCCAGGGATGGAATTGGGGTCAGTCACATGCAAGGCTAACACCTTATCCACTGTGCTGTTGTTCCAGCTGCCTTTTAAGTTTGCTTTTCATTGATCAGTCCAATGGGACCTCTGGGCTTTCGTATCACAGTTGCACACTGTTGGCACTGTGCCCAGGATGGAGCCGCTGCGGAGACGTGTGGTTGAATCAGTGGCCAGAAGGGTGGTGGCAGGTTATTTTTTCCCTGAGTGAGAACATTTTTTTTTTTTTTTGCTTTTTTTTTTGGGTCACACCTGGCGATGCACAGGGGTTACTCCTGGCTCTGCACTCAGGAATTACCCCTGGCCGTGCTCAGGGGACCATATGGGATGCTGGGATTTGAACCCGGGTCGGCCGCGTGCAAGGCAAACGCCCTACCCGCTGTGCTATCTCTCCAGCCCCGAGAACATTTTTATTTTGTTTTTGGACCTTACCCAGCATTGCCTGGGGCCATTCAAGACTGTGCTTGCTGGCGATGGCCAGTTTGAACCCCAGTCTCCGACGTAGCCCACTGAGCAGCCTCCAACCCAGGAACCTAGTTAAAACAACATTTTTTTTTTTTTTTGGTGGCTGGAGTGGACTGGAACAATAGCACAGTGGGTAGGGCGTTTGCCTTGCACGAAGCCATTCTGGGTTTGATTCCTCCGTCCCTCTCAGCCCAGCAAGCTACCGAGAGTATCCCCCCGCCCACACGGCAGAGCCTGGCAAGCTACCTGTGGCGTATTCGATTTGCCAAAAACAGGAACAAGTCTTACAACGGAGACGTTACTGGTGCCCGCTCGAGCAAATCAATGAACAATGGGACGACAGTGCAGTGTGGCTGGAGCTATAGCACAGTGGGGAGGGCGTTTGCCTTGCGCGTGGCTGTACGAGGTTCTATCCCTCATGTTCCTGAGTACTTCCAGAAGTGACCCCTGAGTGCAGAGCCTGGAGTAAGCCCTGAGCACTGCTGAGTGTGGCCCCCAAAACAAGGTTTGGGGCTTGGGGGCTATACTGGTGTTGCTGTGCTAGCTTATGTCGTGTCGGGGTCAAGCCAACCCTGGCCTCTCTGCACAGTCATTCCTGCTTGTTCTGTCTGGTTCCGGAGGGGACATGCCAGGCTTGGCGGGCTGCTTTCCCACCCTGTTGCGCCAGGACCCCTGCCCCTCACCCAGAGGCCTGAGGCGCCAGCGGACCCTTGCTGTGGGAGAGGGGAGAGATGGTGCTGGGGTGCTAGGGTGGGCCTCTGCCCACAGTTGGGGCTCCTTGTACTTCCTGTGCATGCCTCCAGGGGACCTGGGAAGGTCTGGGGACCTGGGGACACAGACAGTGCCTCAGGGGGCAGCCAGACGGTGCGTGCATGGGCTGGTGGCAGGAGATAAGGGGGCTGGTGGCTGGCGGGTGACCACTGAGGGCAAGGGGGCAGGGAGCTCTCCACTGTCCTGCATCCGGCTCTCTCCAGCACCCCTTCCTCTGGACTCAGGTCCCAGTGTGGGCAGAGCAGCCATGGCCTTGTCCCCCGTTGCCCTCATCTGCCTCGGTGAGTCCCTGGGAAAGGCTGCATGGGGGTGAAGGACCCCAGACTAGGCTTTGTGGGGTGCAGAGTCCCAGGCTGGACTTTGGGAGGTGAAGGGCCCTAGGCTGGGCTTTGGGGGGTTCAGAGTCCTGGCTAGGCTTTGGGAGGTGAAGGACCCCAGGCTGGGCTTTGGGGAACAATATAGCCGTGATGGAGCCGGGCAGGGGAGCCCACCTGGTCGGGAATGGGCAGGGCTGGGGTCTCTGAGCACTTGACTTTGAGTGGTCCTGGGGGGTTCCCAGCACTACCTGCAGCACTGCCAGCACCGCCTGGTGTTTAGGATGCTTGTGATGCCTCCCAGGCATGGTCAGGAGAGCCGAGGCTCCTGGCAGTTCGGGTGGGTGGTTTGCTGAGGTCCTGAGACAGTGGCGGGATCAAGTGGCACCAGGGACCCCACTGGGGTTGCACATGCCTCAGCCCTTGGATGAGTTCTCCAGCCTCTGTGTCACTGTTTCTTGGGGGCCCACCCTGGCTGTGCTTAGGGCAAACTCCTGGCTCTGTGCTCAGGGCTACCTCCTAGTGGGGCTTAGGTAACCCTTGGGGGTGCTGGGGAATTGGATCCGGGTCAGCAGCATACGGGGTGAGTGCCCTCCCCACTGTGCCATTGCTCTAGCCCCTGGGCGTGGACGAGTCATGACTCTGCTCCCCACCCGAGAAGGCAGCCGTGTGCTGCGCTAAGGGCTGTGGTCACTGGCTCCGTCCACTGTCTGTGCTCCCAGTGTCCAGGTGCACCGGCTACACATCCTTCCTGCCCTGTCCACGCAGATGTCTGGCCCCCCAGTGGGAACCCATGTGTCACTTCCCTCTTTCAGCAGCAGAATTTTATCACTAAGGGGCAGATGCTCCCAAGACCCCGGAAGGAAGAGGCGGGTTATCGACTGTGTGGTGTGGGCGGGGCCCCTGCTCCTCCCTTTGGCCACTCGTGCACCATGGCTGTAGGTGTTGGGCAACCGTGGATGACCACAGCGAGGGGAAAGGACCAAGTTCCTGTGTGAGGTCACACCCCAGAATTTGCAACCACATCAGTATCAAGGCCGGAGGGAAAATGGGGACAACAAGAAGGACACCAGACTTACATGTGCCACACTGGGCTTGGTCCCCCGCACCACATGGGGTTCCTGCGTGTGGCCCAAAGGAATTGTGGTTAATCAATATACTAAACATGCAATTTATTACTAAGACTCTGTGCCTCTAGGTACCTCCATCTACTTCCAAAACACTCTCCCCACGCCAGAGGAACCCCACTCCCCACCTCCCCAGATCCTGGCTGCCGCTTGCCCGGGGCACCTGGCTGTGGGTCTCCAGCGAGGCCTGGCCACAAGTGGCCCCCAGGCCCCTCTCCGAATATGCCTGTGCTTTCTGGGGTGTCTGCTTTCACTTCAGTCATGGGTGTGTCTGTCTTTGCAAGCAAGCAAACAGGCCCCACCCCAAAGTCCCTGATGCAAAGTGGAGAAAGAGTGGCTTGCACACGCACCTCATCCCACCCGCACGTGTGGGTCAGAGTGCCCAGCGCTGGCTCCTTCCCTCTCTCTGCAGGGCTGTGTCTGGGGCAGGCGTGGTCGGCTCAGCAGGGTGAGTGCGCCCCGGGCTGCCCTCCTGGGGCCCCAGGCAGGCGGGTGGAAACAGGAGCCCCTGTTGGCGGCTCCAAACTGTGCTTCCCTTCCAGGGCCCCTCCCCAAGCCCATTCTCAGGGCCCTGCCAAGCCCCCTGGTCCCCCTGAAGAAGCCAGTGACTCTCCGCTGCCAGGCACCCCCAGACATGGACGTGTACCGCCTGGAGAAGCTGGGCTCGGCCACCTACAGGGACCAGACAGTCCTGAACATCTCTGCCATGACACTGGGCTCGGCCGGCCGCTACCGCTGCTCCTATCAGAATGGGACCCACTGGTCACCCTCCAGTGACCAGCTGGAGCTGGTGGCTACTGGTAAAAAGGGGAGTGGGGGTGACCCCAGGTCATGCCATCTTCTACTCTGGGCTCGAGAGAGTGAGAAGGGGCCCGCGTGATAGTATAGCTGGGAAGTCTCTGGCCTGGCACGTGGCCAACCTGGGTTTGATCCCCGGCACCCCAGAGGGTCCCCTGAGCACTGCCAGGAGTGATTCCTGAGTGCAGAGCCATTGAGTAATCCCTGAGCACTGTTGGGTGTGGGCCAAACACACAGAGAAGAGAAAAAACTATGTTCTCACAAAAATGTAATACCTGCATGTCCCTGGCAGCATTCTTCATCAAAGTCAAAATATTGGTGTTCAGGGGCCCGAGCGACAGGTGGGCAGCGGGTGGGGGCTGGCCTTGCATGTGCCTGCACCGGGTTCAGCCCCTGGCACCACATGTGGGTCCCCGAGTTCTGCCAGGTGTGGGCTGTAAAAGTTAAAAATTGAAATTGAAGCCTTTGAGAACATGAAAATGGTTTATTAAGAAATATAAAATAAAAGGGCCAGAGCAGTAGTATAGCGGGGAGGGCTTTTGCCTTGCCCATGGCCGACCAAGTTCGACCCCTGGCATCTATGTGATTTCCCAGCCTGCCAGGAGTGATGCCTGAGTGCAGAGCCAGTAGCAGGCCCTGAGCATCGTCAGGTGTGACCTACAACACCAAACATGCAGAGACATGGTGCCAGACTTGAGCCTTCTGAGCCGCAGCAGGGCTGGCCGTGGGCTGCGTGCTCAGGCTGAGGGGAGGAAATGGGCTTCTTGCTGCAGACGGGCCCCGACCCTGGGCCCTGACCCTGGGCCCTGACCCTGGGCCCTGATCCCGGGCCTGTCTCCCAGGTGTGTACGCCAAGCCGGCCCTCTCGGCCCTGCCTGGTGCCACTGTGCCGAGGGGCGGCAATGTGACGCTGCAGTGCCAGACCAGGCACGGCTTCGACCAGTTCGCCCTGTACAAGGAGGGGGACGCGGCCCCCGTGAAGAAGCTCGACCGCTGGTACCACGCCAACTTCCCGCTGCTGGCAGTGCAGGCCCTGCACAGCGGTGTCTACCGCTGCTACAGCTTCTCCAGCTCGGCTCCGTACCTGTGGTCGGCCCCCAGCAACCCCCTGCATCTCGTGGTCACAGGTCCCCAGCGCCCGCTCAGCCTGTGTGGTTGGGGGGAAGTGGGTGCAGGAGTGAGCCCGGGCCCTGGGGACACAGTGTGGGTGGGTGTAGCCTGGGAGTCCTGGGACCAGCTGGCCCCTTCCCATCCCACCCTGACACTGCCTTTCTAGGGTGATGTTGTTCCCCCCGGGTAGGGCAGAGGGTGGGTCTTTGAGGGCACCAGCACTCACATGCTGGCACCCCTGGCCAGCGCCCTCAGAGCCGGTTCCCCAGAGACAGGTGGTGGGAAGGCCTGGTGATGGCTGAGACCCCCAGCCCACAGCACAGAATGCCCCCTCTGCCCCCTCTGCCTTTCAGGGGCCTCTGGGACCACCAGACAGCAGCCCATGAACGTCCCTTCCCCAGCACCAGCCCCAGCCCCAGCCTCAGGTGAGTCCTCTGTCTCCAGGAGCCTCAGACGCGCCCCCCCCCCCAATGCCTTCGCTTGGGTCTCACGTACCTGCCCGTGGAAAGCCACAGCAGGTGAGAACTTGCTGCCACCTGCCTCCAGCCTGGGGTGTGCCAAGTCCACAGTGAGGAAGGATCACCAGAGTGCCTCTCAGCATGTTGATGCCGGGGTTCAGGGCGAGAGCACAGCGTGGAGGGCACTTGCCTTGCACATGGCTGACCCGAGTTCCATCCCCAGCATCCTGTAGGGTCCCCCAAATACCTCTAGGAGTGATTCCTGAACGCAGAGTCACAAATAGCCCCTGAGCACTGCTGGGTGTGACCCAAACACACATATACACAGAAAAGAAAAAATTATGTTCTCATAAAAATGCACTGCGTGTCCCCAGCAGCATTATTCATTATAGTCAAAATACTGGTGTGCAGGGGCCTGAGCACACTCACTGTGCTAGCGCTCCAGCCCCTTTATTATTATTTTTAAAAAGGGTCTGGATCAGGGAGGGCATTTGCCTTGCATGCACCTGACCCAGGTTAGATCTCTGGCATCCTCTATGTTCCCCTGAGTACCACCGGGAGTAATTCCTGAGTGCAGAGTCAGGAGTAACCCCTGAGCATTGCCACCAAAAAGCCAAAAAAAAACCCAAAAAACAAAAGCTTGTGTGAAAGGGTGAAGATACTTGCCTTGCATGTGGCCGACCCATTGATGTGGTTCAACCTCTGACTCTGCAGAGTCCCCCAAGCACCACCAGGACCCTTGAGCACAGAGCCAGAAACCAAAAACAACGGGACTAAAATCAGAGCAAGAGAGTGCTCTTAGTGGGGCGAAGGCAGGTGTGGGTGCAGGGATGGTGTGGGAGAGAGTGGCCTCGGGGCTCAGCCCTCCACAGTGAGGCAGCCCCCCCCCCCGTATCCCAGCACCTGTATCCCTCTCCTCTCCTGCTTAGAACTCCCAGAAACCGTCATTGTGCAGAACTTCTCTGTCTTGAACAAAGTCTCCTCAAGCGGTGAGTGTGACGACCAGCTCTCTCTGGACGGGGCTCCTGACAGTGAGGCTCAGACACCCCCACTTTCACTGGGCCCTGCCTGCCACCCCACCCGCACCCTGGTGAGCTGTTCTGGTGGGCACTGTTGTCTGTTGGTGAGGCCCCTCCTGTCTCTCTTCTGCCCTGCGTGCGTATGATTGTTATTTGGCCGCACCGGGTGTTGCTCAGGGCTGACTCCTAGCTCTGCACTCAGAATCACTTCTGGTGAACTCAGGGGCCAGGTGGGATGCTGGGGATTGAACCCGGGTCTGCCGCATGCGAGGCAAGTGTCCTCCCCATTGCCCCCTGAAGAGAGAAACCTGTATTTGTCCCTGCCTTCAGGCTGTCATGGCCGTGCTGATGGCAGCAAATTGCTATAGTATATACACAACGGGATATTACTCAGCAAGGAAAAATAAAACTGGGCACAGATTCTAGCTGCTTCATGGAAATCACCAGCTCTCTGGGGGGGGGGATAGGGGGCTGGGGTTTGGGGACTAAGAAGGTGATGGGGATGTCCGAGTTTGGAGCCCACGGAGCATTCTGGGTAATGTCACCCAGTGTCATGATTGTCGCTGGTTTTCTGTTTATCATGGCCCTGATGGCTATTTCCCTGGGTCAGATGGGATACTGGCTCACAAATGCTGTCACTGGGGGCGATAGGACAGTCGGTAGGGCGCTAGCCTGGCATGTGTCACTCCCAGAGACCCCTTGTAGGGAAGGGGTGTGGGGTTCCAAGCAGGCGCCCGATGCCTACCATAACGCTCTTGCGGTCATGGAAGTAGGCGGGAGGTGTACCTGGGGGCGACCACAGGGGCAGGGCGCAGGACGGTTCTGACTCTCCTTTGTCATTTCCAGAGTCTACCAGGAAGACCCCGGAGACCCCCAAAGGACCCCCCACTGCACCAGGTGAGTAGCAGTCCCCGCAGGCGCTCTCCATCTGCGTCTCCCCCAGAGCCTGTGGGTGCAGGGCGACAGAGGGTGGTGCAGGGCTCGGCCGGCCCCAGTCGGGACAGGAGGTCGGGCTTCCCCATCCTGCCCTGCCTCCGTCCCGTCCTAGTCCCCCTCCTCCACCGCTGTTCCCCTGTTCCCTTCATCCAGCACCGATGGGCGGGGAACAGGGTGGAGTCGGGAGGGGCCGGGCCAGCGGTCAGATTCTGGGAGGGCCGGAAGCGCCTCACCTCACCCAGCGCCCCCTGCAGGCGCCCCCCTGCAGCGCTACTCCACAGGCAACGTGGTCCGGATGTGCCTGGGGGCGGTGGCCCTGGTCCTGCTGGGCGGGGTCCTGCTGGAGGACTGGCACAGCCGGAGGAAAGCGCTGCTGGCCAGGGCGCTGCACAGGCCACTGCCCCGGCTCCCGCAGGGCCGCGGGGGGGCCGCCACAGTCTCAGGAGCAGGGATGAAGAGTGGCGACACGGGAGCTTCAGCTGTGACGGGCACGGACACGTGTGATTCTCCGAAAGGCACTTCTGGGCTGCGGGGCGGGGCCGGGCCCAGAGCTCAGTCCCGGTGACTGGCAGGGAGTGCTAAGGCCCAACGGCCCGGGGGTTATGGGTCGCCCGCCCCCACTCCCCCAACACGGTGGATACGGTGGTCGGTAGCCCAGCAGGAAGAGATCCTGCCTTTGGGCCTGAAAGGGCAGGGGAGGGCACTGCTGCCAGCCCAGCACCTCTGATGGCCCCTGAGCAGCACCGGGGCAGCCCCAGACAAGTCCAGGTCACAGATCAGGCGCAGCTCCACCGCGATGCCAGGCTAAGGGAACCAGGTGCTACTTTTTGTTTGGTTTTGATTTGGGGCCACACCCAGCAGTGCTCAGGGCTTAGTCTTGGCTCTGCACTCAGGTGCACTCCTGTGGGATGGCAGGGACCCAACCTAGGCACGATGCGTGCAGGCCAGCGCCCTCCCCACTGTCCTGTCGCCCCGAGGCATTATCTGTACCAACCATATCTCTGAAAGTAAAGATGTATTTTAAACAAAGCTGTTTAGACAGGCCCAGAGGAGGCACGGGGCTCTGGCTCACGAGCAACCCTAAAAGTGAGCCCTGAGAATTGTCAGGTGTGATCCCAAAACCAAAATAAAAGAATGAGTTCGACTCTTAGAAGCAGATTCTGCTTCCCAGGGACTCGGGACAGCAGCACGGCGCAGAGTGCGGGGCCTGGAGCTGTGCGTGGGCAGGTACCTGGGAACAAGGTTCTCAAGAGGATCGAAAGACCTCAGGGGCTGGAGCGATAGCACAGCGGGTAGGGCATTTGCCTTGCATGCGACCGACCCAGGTTCAATTCCCAGCATCCCATATGGTCCCCTGAGCACCGCCAGGAGTAATTCCTGAGTGCAGAGCCAGGAGTAACCCCTGTGCATCGCCAGGTGTGACCCCCGCCCCAAAAAAGAAAGACCTCAAAGGTCTGAGAAAAGATGCAGTTTCCAAGCCCTGGGCTGTGTGAACACAGGGTGTGAGGTCCGTGTCGCGAAGCCGCGGAGTGTGAGAGTGGCTCCCACCATAATGTTCTGTTCACACGGAGAATGAAGATGATCATGGGATTGCTCATGGCGATGGTGTTTCCCCCTGGGTGTTAGGCCACACCCTGTGATGCTCAGGGCTTACTCCTGGCTCTGCACTCAGGGATTGCTGTGGTGGTGCTCAGCATGTGGGGGATTGAAACCAGGTCTGCCCTGTGCAAGGCAAGCGCCCGCCCCAGAGTTATGGCTCCTGAGTGAATATTCCTCAGACCTAACAAGATATAATTTTTTGTTGTTGCTTTTGGTTTACAGGCCACACCTGGCCATGCTCAGGGTTTATTCCTGCCTCTGCACTCAGGAATTACTCCTGGCGGTGCTTGGGAGACCATAAGGAATGTCAGGGATTGAGTCTGGGTCAGCCGTGTTCAAGGCAAACACCCTACCTGCTGTACTGCATGCTATAATTCTGGTCCCTCAAGATATAAATATTAAATACATAGTTTTTTTTTTTTTTTTGCTTTTTGGGTCACACCTGGTGATGCACAGGGGTTACTCCTGGCTCATGCACTCAGGAATTACTCCTGGCAGTGCTTGGGGGCCCATATGGAATGCTGGGAATCAAACACAGGTTGGCCTTGTGCAATGTAAACGCCCTGCCTGCTGTGCTATCGCTCCAGCCCCAAATATATAGATTTTTGGCCAGAGCGACAGCACTGTGAGTAGAGTGCTTGCCTTGTAAGCCGCTGACCTGAGTTGGATTCCTGGTGCCACACATGGTCCCCGAGCCCACCAGGAGTGACCCCTGACCTCAGAGCCAGTAGTAACCTCTGACCATTGCTGATGTGGCCCTAAAACCAAAATAATAAACAAAGCAGATGTATTTTAAAGATATTTTTGTTTACCAACCGTATCTCTGAAAATAAAGATTTTAAAAAAGCCACCACAGGGAGCCAGGGCTGTGGCTCAGTGCAGACCCAGGGCTGGTCCCAGCACTGCCGGTGCAGTGGGTGATGAGCTTCATTGTTTCCTACTCTGCCTCCATGGACAAACAGAGCAGAAGCCCAAAGCCGAGGTCTGGGACAAGGGAGCTCTGTCTGCCAGGGAGCCGCGGGCGGAGGTCGCCTGCTTGACTCTGCCCACAGCCCAGCCTGGCTCCACTTCAGGTTCCCCAGCGTTCCTGAACTCAGCCTTGCTGGTGGTTCCTGGGGGCTGTCTGGCTAGACCCTGGGGTGGGGAGTCCTGGGTCAGAGCGGGAACGAGGGAGGAACATGATCCCCATGGACATTACTGGTTCCCAGGACCTCAACTGGGACTGGGCTTCAGGGCAACGGATACCCCTGACTGAGGCCTTTCTCATGGGGAGAGGGTCTTGGCGCTGGAGATTCTCCTTTAAGCTTGCTGGCCCACACCCCACTCCTTCCAGGGCACTTGGGGCAGGACGAAGGGGGCCGAGTTGTGCAAAGGTGGGGTCAGCTGCTTGAATAGCTGGAACTTAGTGCCCTCGGAGAGGGGCTGCTGGTGGTCTGGGATTGTCTAGGGTGAAAATGAGGCTTCATTGCTGCTGGGAATGGGTAGGGGGGTGGGAGGCATGGGGGGAGAGAGATGAGAGATGAGAGAGAAAGAATGAGGGAGCGAGGGAAAGACGGAGAATGGGAGAGTGAGAGGGAGCAAGGGAGTGAGAGAAAAAGAGAGAGAGAAGGGAGGGTAAAAGAAGAGAGGGAAGGAGGGAGAGAGAGACAGGGAGAAAGAATCGTGTGGCTGCTTTGGCATTCTGGCTGGACTGACAGAAACCTGGGGATGTAGCCCCTTCTCCATTGGCTGCCATGCCTCCACAAAGCCCCTTTCTCGAAGTTTGATCAGAGACTTCAAGCAGACATGCCCCTACGCACGTGTCTGTCTTTATTCTCTCATCCTGTCAATAGCTGACGTTTCCCCTGTGCAGAGGTGCATCTGCCTGCTGGCCAGAAGGCCAGCCAAGGCGGGGAGTTTGTGAGCCAGTGTGACTTGTCAAAGTGGGACCCATTGACAGGGCTGGACAAAGGACAGGGTGGGGTGGGGGAGTGAAGAGCCGTGCAGACGGCCGGGCCCCGCCCAGGCTACTGTCATCCTTCTCCACTGCCAGCTCTGGGTTGCTGGTTTGGGGCTGAGTCAGCATCTTTCAGACTTGGGGATCATCCATGTCCATGTCCAGCCTGGGGACACAGAGGGGAAGTGGCTGGGTTGATTCCAGGAGGCTCCTGGGGACACTTGGTGCCCGCTCGGCTCAGGGCGCTGTCACTAGGGAGCCCACGTTGCCCACAGCTGCTCCAGTCTTGACTGAATGGGAGATGAAGTGAGTAGGTCCAGGCTGCAATCCCAGCAGCCCCCAGTGAGGTTTGGGGCGCTGGCTGTGCCAGGGAGAAGCTGAACGACACGAGACTCAGCTGACCTCCTACCCATAAACCAGCGTTTCTCCACCTGTTGCCCCTCCAGCTGATTTCCTTCCTGTGCCCCCAATCCCCAGTGTCAGGCCATGTGCCCATTTACATAATGGGAACCCCCTCCCCCAACTAGGGAATGCTCCCTACTTCTTTGGACCACCCACTTCTCTGCTGATGCAGAATGACAAGCTCCTTGGAACCAAGTCAGTCCAAAAAGCTTTGGATTTCTTCATCTTTTGGGCCACACCCGGCAGTGTTCAGGGCTGACTCCTGGCAGGGCCCGGGGACTGCATGGGGCTAATGGCATGGCTAGTGCCCGCATAGAGTGTGAAGGAGACAGCCAGGGCCAGGCTGACTCATGGACTCACTCACAACCAGCTCCTGACCCTGAGGCAGATGTGGGCATCCTGTGCCCTGTGACCAGCTCCTGCTCCTCCCAGAAGCACCGCAGGGCAGAGGCAGTGCCAGGGTGGTGCCCGCCCCGCTCCTCCACTCCAGAAGCCTCCACTATGGGCTTCAGCCAAGTTTCAGCGTCACTCGCTAATGTGACTTACCTGTAGAAGCCCATGGAAGGTGTCTCGGGGAGATGGTCTCTTGGCCAGACACAAGTGGCAGAGAACCGAACTGTTAGCAATGCGACCCCCCACCTGGGGGTCCCCACTCGCCCCTACCTGGCCACCTGGAGTGGGCCCAGGACGCCAGGCAGTTACTCGAGTCTCTGCAGGGAGCAGTTGTGGTGGCTCAGGAGTCACACAGCATCTTGACCCCCGAATACCTCAAGGCACTTTGGCCCCATCCAGCCAGAGGAGGTTCTTGGTGTGCAGAGCCGCCGAGAGCTCCTCACAGCCCGGTGGTCCATGGAGCAGCCCCGCAGCCTGCAGGGATCTGGTGTGTGGTCAGCAGGACTCGGGCCATGTGCTCAGGCTCCCGGTGGAGTCTGGAGACCAGCCCTTTGATCTATGGCTCTCAGGTGGCCTTTCTCCTTCCATTCTTTCTAGTTGAAAGATTTTTCTCTTTTTTTTGGGGGGGGGTGACACCTGGCAATGCTCAGGGTTTACTCCTGGCTCTGCACCCAGGAATTACTCCTGGCGGGCTCAGGGGACCATATGGGATGCCAAGGATCGAACCCAGGTCAGCTGCATGAAAGGCAAATGCCCTCCCTGTTGTCCTATTGCTCTGGGCCTGATTTCAAGTCCTTGAATTCTGTAATATAAATTAATAAGCTTAATGCCTTTCACTTTTTTTCTTTCTCGTTCTGGGCCACAGCTAACAGTGACAGGGACTATTCCTACCTCGGTGCTTAGACGTGACCTGACAGTTCTCACAGAACTAGAGCTGGGGTCACTGGGATGTAAGGCAAGTGCTTTTGGCTCCAACCCCAGCTTCCCTTCTCTCCCCCAACCTCGAGTTTGGTTATTTAAGGTCTTCTGCAGTTCTTTAAACTTTGTGACCTAAAAACTTTTTTGAGGGGCTATGGCAGTAGTCCAGTGGGGAGGATGCTCGCCTTGCATGTGGCTGACCTGGGTTTGATCCTCAGCACCCCAGGAGTAATTCCTGAGTGCAGAGGCAGGAGTCAGCCTGAGAACTGCTGGGTGTGGCCCCCAAAACAGAAACCAAACACTTCCCTTTGTGAACAATGCTCCCGCAGGGGGTTAGTGCCCAGGCGGGGCCTGCAAGGGAGGCCCAGGTGACACTGTGTGTCCTTGAACACTGAATCAGAATGACCAGCACCAGTGGGCATGACCCTCCCAGTGCCACAGTAGGTCAGAAATCTCCATCAGTCATTCTAACCCTCTGTATCAGGAAGGGGAGGCTGGTGACACTGATGCTCCTTCCAGATCCAGAGCGAACGTCCCCCAACTCACCACAGGCTTTTAGGGGGCAGTGCGTGTCCTTGAGGGCACCACACAAGAACTTCACTCCCGTCAGCCCGATGTACATGTACATGCATGCGGCCGACTTCATCGTTTCCCCCTCCCTGGCTATCTCCAGGTCTCAGCAAGCCTGGGGTCAGTGCCGCCTTACCGCGCCCCCGGCCAGAGGAACACTCACAATTGTGAGTGCTGACTCTGAGCTGGGGGTGCCTGATGCAGTGCTGGAGATTGAACCTGGGCCAGTTGCAGGCCAGTGGCATCCCCAGGGTACTGTCTCCCTGGACCCCAGCTATGCAGTTTTTTGAATCATTTTTGATGTTCGGGCCATACTCAGAAGTGTCTAGGGCTGACTGTTGGTTCCGAGCTCAGGGCTCACTTCTGGTGGGTTTGGGGGACCCTATTGGGAGTTGGGGGTAGGGCTGGGTGAGTTGTGTGCAAGGCAGGCACCCTCTCCTCTGTGACCCACACTAGGTTTTAACACATTTCCCAGCAGGATGGCCTCTGCTAATGCGGCCACCAAGAACATTGGTGACCATCAGTGAGTGGCATCATCTGCGCTGCTACAGGTGGATGGAACTTCACGGGAACAACGCAATTTGGGGGCTACTCTCTGAGCACTTGGGGACCAGGTGGTGCCGGGACTTGGATCAGGTCAGCTGCCTGCAAGGCCAGGCCTTGTCCTGGCAGTGGTTTCCTCTCTGCCCGCAGATGGCTTGGCTTTGGACTCAGGTTTTCTAAACTCTTTAGCACGGTCAGGGTAACTTCACGAAGCCTCATGTCCACTTTTAAGCTGGACACCAACCAGACCCTCCTGTGAGCACGGCAAGCTGATTGGCACTTGTGGTATATGTGCCCCATAGCTAAGAAAAAAGAACTGAGACACTTCTGAGCGCCCAGACTGAAAATAAGACCCCAAAGTTAGCTGGGAAGCTGAGCACAGTTGATGGCTCCTTGTGACAGCAGCTGAATCAGTAGAGCATGTCTGGGCTGGAGCCATAGTACAGGGGAGGGCGTTAGCCCTGGACATGGCCGACCCAGGTTTGGTCCCTGGCATCCCATGGGATCCCCTAAGTACTGCCAGGAGTGATTCCTGAGTGCAGAGCTGGGAGTCATCCTTGAGCACCATCCGGTGTGACTTCCCCCAATACTGTATGTCCTTCCATCTGTTCAGTAGGAAGCAAACTCGTGACCAAATCCCCCCAGTCTCCTGGCGATTCCTCATGGGAAAAGTACACTACAATGGTGGGTTCCCCTGGGAGTGTCTCTGGACTCTGGCTTTCCACTGATGGACACAGTTGCAAACAAACAGCAGCCCACTCTCCAGCCAGACCCAGGGGCCCGAGGCCTCGGGGGGAGCGTGGCTGGGATGCAGGTACCTGGGATTCAGCAGGTAGCAGCCCGCATGCCGCAGGAGCTCACAGCGAGGAGACCGCGTCGCTCTGCTTCTCGAGCTGGAGGCTCAGATGCGTCAGCTTCTTGCATTCCATCAGCGCAGCACAGAAGTCTCGGTAAATGTCAGTTGGGGAAGATGCCGGAGGCTGGGGAGGAGAGACAGAGGTGGGATGGGCTCCTGTGGCTGTGTGCATAGGAATAGGCAGGGAAGGCTTAGACTGGGGCCTCGCTGGGTGAGATGCACGGATTTAAAGTGCAGGGGTCTAGGGCCATAGAGACAGAACAGTGACAAGGGTGCTGGCTTGCATGCGGCACACAGGGGGTTCGAGTCCTGGAACCTTTAGCCCCACCCGGAGTGATCCCCCACTCTCCTTCCAGGAAGTAGGAAACAGTTTTCCACATGAGCTCATGTCTGATTGGGACCTGCTTTCTTTGTTGGGGGCGCAGGTGAGACAAGATTGACTATTAGCTGATGGCAGGGCCAGGAGCTGTGGCACCCCAAGGACCTCTAGGAGGAGTCTCAGTGGCCACGGGGCTATGAGCTGCAGGCAGGACCCTCCTACTGTCTCTGCAGGGGGCATATCAGTCATGTCACCTGATACCCACTCCCAGAACATTTTTCTTTCTCTGCCATGCCCCATGACCGCCCCCCTCCCCCTGCCTCACACACACTGATACTGCCTTATCTCCTCCAGAAGTGATCAGAAGCCTCAGATCTGTTTTTTGCCACACCAGCTGTTCTCAGGGATTCTGCCTGGAAGTCCTTGAGGGATGCTATGTAGTCCCAGGGATCGAACCCAGACTGGCCACTGCAAAACAAAGGCTCTACCCACTGCACTGCCTCTCTGACCCCCAGCGACCGTGCTTCTGAACATCACCCCCTAGTTCCCACAAGCCAGAGATATTTGGGTTCCCCCACAAGGTAAATAAATTTAAGGGCCAAACCATCCCCTCTATTCCCACACCCCAGGAGCCAATGGGGAGAGGGTGGAGAGGAGTCCCCAGGCTTCCAGGAGGAGGGGGCCACTCACCCGATCCCCTGGAGGCCGCAGTCCTTAGCGGTGATGGCTTCACACAGCACCTTCCCTGCGGCGCTGCTGAGGCTGCCGTAGGTGATGGCCAGAGTCTCGGGGTGCTTGTTGTCCCTGAACAGAGCAGAGGGTTCTCCAGAGAGCGAGTGAGGAGGTGGAGTCAGTGCAGGGTCTGTGGTGCAGAGGCCGTGGAGTGGTCAGGATTCCTGCACAGGTGACCGCCGGGTCAGGAGGAGTGACCTCCACAAGCATGTCACCCAGAGTGGCTCGAGAGCGTGGCCACAGGCCAGTGACCACCTGAGAATTCTCGGCCCCTGTGAGACATTCCAGCCCCTGTGCAGGGCTCCCCAGAGGAACCCCCAAACATAATGAATGATGCGACCATACTCAGGGCATGAGGAGTTAGGCAGGTCCTGACCCCGAACATAGCCAGCTGCAGCCCTGTCGCACACCCTGCATGGACCAGGGCCCTGGCCGGGCCAACAGCTGCCCGCATCAGCAGGACCCTTCTGATCCCAGATGCAGGGGGTGACACCTTCTCTAGAGTTACTGCAGAAATAACCGTCCACAGGAAGAGGCGGGCAGCAGGCTGGGCACACACCGCTGACCCTGGCTTGGCTCCCTGGCCATGGCTGTTCCAGCCCCTTCTTACCCAACCCTCCCGCCTCTCCAGGAAGCTCTTCCAGGGCATGGGCAAGACTCCTGGGAGCACGGGCCAGAGGACCCAGGTGGAGGCTGTTTTGGGGGATCGAGGCCTCCCCAGTGTGAACTCCGTGTGGACTCACCTGAACCGTCCAGCCTGGCACAGGCAGGATCCAGCTGTCCCTTGGAGAAGCAGGACATGGCGCTGGCAAAGGAGCGGGAGGCAAAAATGGGCCCTGGGCACAGCTTTGACTTAGCCTGCTCCATCCCTCATCCCTGGGAACGCCTGTTCAAACCCACCAGGGCTGCAGCCTCCCAGCCCCCCAAGAAGCACTAGTCATTACCTCCGGAACTGGACTGGAACTTTGGCTCAGGGTCTCGGTGCAGAAACACTTTCTCCCCCACATGCAGTCAGTTTCTGCAGGTCCCAACAGTGCAGCAGGGAGAAGTCCAGCTGCGTGGGTTGGTCCTGTGGCTCAGCGGCACGGCTATCTCGTGGACTCGCACCACAGCCTCCTGGGCCAGCTCCCCGGCCCCACACTCTGCAGACACCACAGCCCTTCCTGTAGGTCGGCCAGCATGTACGGCTCAAGCTAGTAGGGCTGCCGCAAGCACCGCCGTGGGCTGGCCTGAGCTCTGTGCACACCCGGATGCCGAACACCACCGCAGCTCATGGGCTCAGTTCTCACTGAGGCCGAAGAGGAAGGCCCCTAGCTGGCTCAGGCCCGAGTGCTTCAGTTTTGCCTCCCCGGAGAACACCCGCTCAGGCCTCCCTCTGCAGGTAGCCCCCCTCTAGTCTTTTCTGATAGGGGATTGGAGGTCCCAGGGCCTTTGGATTAGGCTAACACAGTGCCTCCATTTAGCTTACATCTTGTGGCCCAAGGTCCTGGCCACGTTGGGTCTCATTAACATCCTTGTGACCCATCTGGGCTTAACTCTCAGCCCCCATTGCTGAGGCGCCTAAGCCACGTTTTCCAGGTGGCACTGCTGACAGAGTGCCCGGCTCTGCTGTCTGCCCTGCTCACTGCAGCTAGCCCGGCATCCGCGAACCCTACCCTGCAGACCTTGAGATGCAAGAGACTCTGAAGGTACTTAACCAATCTTGGAAGAAACGGAAGAAACAGTGTTGGGGCTGGACTAGGCCATCAGGTTGAGCTCATGTAGAGTGTTCTGCAAATGGGCAGCCTACACGAGCTCATCCTGACGGCCTAGTCCGGCCCCAACACTGTTTCTTCCAAGATCGATTGAGTATCTTCCGGAGTCTCCTACATCTCCTGTGTCTCGAGCTCTGCAGGGAGGGGTTCCCGGATGCCAGGCTAGCTGCAGTGAGCAGGCAGACAGCAGAGCCGGGCAATCTGTTGGCAGTGACTCCTGGAAAACACAGCTCAGGCGCCTCAGCAATGGGGGCTGAGAGTTAAGCCCAGATGGGTCACAAGGATGTTAATGAGACTCAGTGTGGCCAGGACCCTGGGCCACGAGATGTAAGCTAAGTGGAGGCACTGTGTTAGCCTAATCCAAAGGCCCTGGGACCGCCAATCCCCTATCAGAAAAGGCTAGAGGGCAGTTACCTGCAGAGGGAGGCTTACCTGGGGAGCTTCTGGAAGGATTTCTTGAGTGATTTTGGAAAGAGGAAGAGATTGGCAGGTTAGGCCAGACTCTATCTCTACTCCCCTGGGCCCAGGGAGGCAGCTGGGAGCTGAAAGCCTGGCATGAGGATGCTGACATTTATCTGCACACAGGGCCTGGAGGGTAAACCTGCAGGGGATTCTTATTTATGAGAAAACTCATTTGTAAACTCCCTCTGGGTCTCTTAGGTCACAGTGCCCAGTGGGGGTGGGAACATGGGAGGCCAGCGCCTGGGCACCAGGGATACCTTGGTACCACAGACACCCAGGGACCCCCCCCAACCCCGTTGCTGAGTGCCAAGGTAGGGCGGGCTTGATGTGTGAGTGTGAGTGTGTGTGAGTGTGTGTGAGTGTGAGTGCAAATGCATGTGCAAATACGTGCATGAGAGTGTGTGCCTGTGTGAATAAGTACATGTGCATGATGTACATGCACGTGTGTGAATACATGCATGTATGTGTGAGTACGTGCGTGAGTGTGCGTGTGAGCGAGTGTGAGTGTGCATAAGCACTGGGAAGGCTGCCTTTAGCAGGCCGGAAGGGAGGCAGGGAAGGGGGCCTGGCAGGGTTTGTGGACAGTGGCACAGGACGATGAATGAACAGGAGATGTGGGGGCAGGTGAACCCCCAGAGGAGCAGATGCAGTGTGAGTGGGACTGAACCCCGACTCTGGAGGCACAGAGCCCCCCCACCTTGTTCTGCCTCTCACCCCACTCTCCTGGGGAGCCAGGAACCATAACCCCGGATCTCCTGCTTGGCCCTCTCAAGTGGGTCCATGCGGTTGATGCTTGCCAAGGGTGAGACAATGGCCACCTCCACACAGGTGGGGCAGCCGTGGCAGCTAAGCAGGTCAGCCAGCAGCCCCCATGGGCATCCCCAGCTCCTGGTGCAGGTCCAGGGCTCTCAGCTGGCCCTTGAACTCGCTCAGATTGTGGTCCAGCTGCTTCAGGAGTGCCCGAAGGTCAAAATCCAGCTGTGAGGATGGTTCCATCCTTTCCTCCAGGACCTGAGGTCAGGCGGGTCAGACATGGGGGAGGGAGATGGAGAGAGGGTGAGGGACTTGAGCTCCATCCAGGCATCTGGCAGGCCCTGAGGACCGTGGGCAGCACTGCCAAAGCTGCTGGGTGTGGCCGAGAGGAAACAAAGCCCTGTGAGTCTTCCCTCCAAACTGTCAGCCACACAGCCCCGGCCACCAAGGCTGAGATCTGGGAACAGGACAGAGAAGTGGACAGATGCGGCCTCTGCACCCAGGAACCTCACTCAGTGACAGCAAAGGAAGTAAATGAAGTGAAGTGAAGGAAACGAGAGAGAGACCGGATGGTTCTCTCACTCAGACACGGACCAGGTCTGGGAGAAAGACCCCTTGACAAACCACTGGCTGCGGGTGCCTTGGGAGGCACAGTGAGCTCTGAGGGGCCCGGGCTAGGTCAGGGGCTTCAGCCTTGAGGGGGCTCAGTCTTCCTGAGCAAATACTGGGATGAAGAGAAAGGGCAATGGGCCAGGCACATGGCTGACCTGTGTCAATCAGTCCCCCCTCCCTCACAGCATGCCCTGAGCCCCATTAGAAGTGATCCCTGAGCACAGTTGCGGGGGAGTCTAAAACCCTAAACCAAACAGACACAAACTGTTCCCCCTGGCCTGCAGGAGACAGGGACCCTGAAGCCAGCTGGGAGTCTCTCTAGCACCTTCCTCGACTCTCAGCCACGCTGAAGCTCATCCGGGCCAACACCTCCCAGTCTCCTCCTTCAGCATAGACACTGGCCCTCAGTGATTAGGGGTGACACACAGCCGGGCCCGGGCCCCTTCCAAGCCTCAGAGGCCCCTTTCAAAGAAGCCACTGGGGTGAGGGATGATTTTTTGGGAGGAAGGAGAGCCAGCGGGCTCCCGCCTACGAGCCTCCACCCCTCCTTTCCCCGCCGAAGGGGTGCCCCTTCCAAGGGCAGGGCTGGATGGGGAAGCTCCCCCACCCCAGTCTCACTGAGCTTTAATATTGGAAAGTTTAGACTTTATTTTATTTTATTTTTTTGGGTTTTGGGGTCACACCCGGCGATGCACAGGGGTTACTCCTGGCTCATGCACTCAGGAGTTACTCCTGGCGGTGCTTGGGGAACCATATGGAATGCTGGGAATCGAACCCAGGTCAGCCGCGTGCAAGGCAAACGCCCTACCCGCTGTGCTATTGCTCCAGCCCCCAACTTTAGACTTTAGTATTGTCTACTCTGCCGTTGTGGAAGGTGCTGTGCATCAGGGCTCATCAGCCCTCCCCTCAGGACTCTCTTAGCATTAGTCTTAGCATTAGTCTCCAGCATTCCTAATCAATGATGCCTTCTTGTGGAGGGGGGGGTGTGTGTTTGGAGAAAGTGGGTGTCCTTTGACCTGGCCCCTCCTATGCTGGGGAGGGAGCCCCTACTAGAGGTACTGTTGGTGCCAGAGGAAAGAAAGGCTGTGTGTATGTGTTGAGATGGGCTTCTAGAACATTCCAAAGTAGAAGAGAGAGGCATCATCAAGGACTCCCCACTATCTGAGCCCAAGTGAGTCCCAAACAGGAAACCCCCCCAACTCTGGAGCTGGCTCTACCCTATGCCCACCCTAGTGGTGGTCCAGAGGCAGCCACTAGCCACCATGGCCACCACTTACACGAGCCCCTCCCCCGTGGCTTGCGCCATGACCTCTGTCCCCAACACATTTCATCACCTCACAGGAAACCATAACCCACAAGGTATGTCAAATCGTCACCCCGAGACACCCATAGGCTCTCCTGGGGTCAAGCCTAGACAGCCGGGGCTGATCCCCACCAGCCCCTTTAGGAGAACCGCCTCATGCGTCCCTGTGGCTCTGATTGGTCTATGATGCTATCAATCACCGTGTGCTGTCAGGCCCTGGGGCAGGCACCTTCAGGGCTGGCCATTTCTTCCTCTGTCCTTGACCTCTTCCTTCCTGTCACCCATTTTTCTGTATGTGTAATGCACGCTCTCAAACGACTAGGGCTCCCTCCTCAGCTGCACAGGGCCACTCCCCTCCCCCCATAGGGACAAACGAGTTTTCTGCAAAGCCCCTCCTTCCACCTAGCATGAGCCCAGCCCCCTCCTTCCTGCTTGAAGCTGCTCTTCCCCTGTGTGGGTGCTGCCTGGCTAACGCTGTTTTCTCGCCCATAGCCTAATCTTCAACACCCCCACCCTCCTCCTGAGTCCTGTGGAACCTTAGGCACCCCATCTGCTTTTTGTCTCTAGGCTTCCTGGCCTTGGAAGGGTACAAAATTGGAGCTTCACATTATCTGGGGTGGTGGTGGTGGTGGTGGTGGTGGAGGTGATCAACTCAGAAGGAAACAAAGCCCAAAGACCAGAGGCAGGGTCCCAGAAGAGCCAATTATGCAGGCCTGGAAGGAGCTTTCTCTGCCTTGAGGGAGCTGGGCTGGAGAGCAGCTGACCAAGCACATCCTGGCTCCCCATAAATAAAAGGATTTTTTAAAAAATAAGTCAGCTGTGACACCTCCCTCCCCCCAAGGTGGAGAGGTGGCTGGAGAGTGTGGGCTAAGGCACTGGCACGCGGCTGACCAGGTTGGGTACCAGATAAACTCTGGGCATGCCAGGTGTGGCCTCGAAATGATGTAGGCAGGTAGATAGGGAAAGGCCCTGGACAATGAAACAGGTCAGCAAAAGTTCCGGGAGGAAAGTTCCAAGGCTGATCCACTTTGTGGATATGGATAAGACCTTGAGCAGTGGACCCACCCTGAGGAGATTGGACTCCTTCCATGAAGGAAATTCCTCGAATTCCCTCAGACCTCTCCCTCAATCTGATTAATTTAGTCCAAAGAAGACCATCACCACTCCCAACCTCCCAGGTAACCTCCTTAGCAACGGACTTTTACCTGGGAAGAAGCCCCATGTGGGGGCAGGTTGGAGAAACCCTATAAAGGCCACCTTGAACAAGGGAAGGGCGCTCATATGCTGTCTGAGCCATGTGCTGCTTGTGCCCACGTGGCCAAGCACATGTGGCACCCGAGCACATGTGTTGCCTGCATCTCCCCTCTTGAGATGTGTATTTTCATGCTTTCATGCCTAATGCTGGGATGTGTGTAGGGCTCTCTCCGCCCTTGGAGAAGCCCGGGTTTTGTTTTGAGCTCATTACTCTCTTTCACCCTCTCTCCCTCCAACCTAAAACCCTCCAAATAAAATCTATTTACTTCACTGCTTGTCTACTCCTGAAATTTTTTTCTATGAGGAGAGATAAGAATCCAGTAACCCTGGATTCCAGGTGGCAGAGGCGGTTGGGGAGAAAGTGACCGTCTTTCTCCTCCCCGCTTCACATAAGTCATCCGTGGGGTCCACAGACATCAGAAACAGGAGGCAAAGAAGGAGCCCCCCCAAAAACACACACATAAGGGTCTCAGTTGCCCTTGACTTTTGCCGACTCTGGGGCAAAAGTCAAGGAACCAACTAGTTCCTTTCTTCAGGGAAGAGGACCACACATTCCCACAGCCACTTGAGTCAGGTGCTGAGGAGAAACTTCGGCTGGGGAAAGGACTTAGTGATGTCCAGTTAGGGAAATGGAGGGGTCAGTGCTGCCAGCCGCCATGCAGCAACGCAGCTGGCTCCGTGCCTCTCACTAAGCGCTTCCAGCTGAAACCCTAGAAATCATCCCTGCAAACAGGGCGGCAGTGCGGGGCACACACCACCTGTCCCACAGATGCTCCTTGATTGTTGTCACCATTATTATTTTGGGCCACAGCCCCTGGTGCTTGGGGAACCATGACCAGAAAAACTCCACAGGCAAACTTTGCCCCAGCCCCTAGAGTTCTCTCTCCAGCCCAGAATAATTGAATTGAATAATTGAATTACTTTTGTTTTTTTGTGCCACACCTGATGATACTCAGGAATTACTCCCAGTGGTGCTCAGGGGACCATAATGGATGCTGGGGCTCGAACCCCTCCCGGCTGTGTGCAAGGCAAATGACCTTCCCGCTGTGCTATTGCTCTGCCCCCAAGCCCAGAACAGTTTTTTTAAACCGGGAGATGGATGAATTAAAACACACTCAAATGGGAATATTTTTAGGGTCAAAGGCCAGGACACAAACCTGGTGTCTTTTTGAAATCATCCGATGTGATTTCAGCTGGACAGGGGGTGACGCTGCTTTGCCAATGGTTCTCCACCCACCCCGCCATTTGGGCCGTGCTAGGCAAAAGTCTCATTCCTCAGCATCCACACATCATCCCCACAACGACTGGACAGACTGGCCTGGGGGTGATGCAGGAATCGTGGGTTTGGCAGACAAGTTCCCAAGTCAGATGGTAGAGACAGGACACTCACTAGAGTCGCCAGGACACCCAGGTGGGATGCTACTTCCAAAACTCCCACTGGGAAGAGAAACTGATTTGATGCAGATTTCACCGTTTCCCGCCCCCCCTCCATCCTGACCCTCAATATAGGTGCTCCCATCTGTTGCAACTTGGTAGGCTTTTTGGGGTGAGGTCTGGGAGCACCATCATCGTGGATGTGTATGACTACAGAAAAATGGGGTATCCCAGCCCCTCCATGGGGAGCTCAGCAGTTCCCCAGCAGGAGCACTGTTTTAGGATCTCAGGGCCTTCTGAATTTAGATTTCAGCTCCTGGTGGGCGCTCAGGAGCAAGAGGGTTCCTGTCATCCCAACCTTTGTGGGGGGACGTACAAAGGGAATCTCTGTTTGCCTTTTCCTTTGCCCTAGGGGGTGAATTCCATTTAGGACCACATTCTAGGGCCCCCTGAACAGATTGAGGGGGAGGGAGGAGAGGGCCCCGGCTTGCACTGGGGGAGTCAAAACCTCAGGAACCAGCCAAGGAGAACAGGAGGGAATTCACCGCGGGAATGAGAGCAGGCCTAGAGCACGTGGTCACATGCAGCAGCCGGAGAGCCCCAGGCATCCCACTTAAGAGTGGCTATTCCGGGGCTGGAGTGATAGCACAGCGGGTAGGGCGTTTGCCTTGCACGCGGCCGACCCGGGTTCGATTCCCAGCATCCCATATGGTCCCCTGAGCACCGCCAGGGGTAATTCCTGAGTGCAGAGCCAGGAGTGACCCTTGTGCATCGCCAGGTGTGACCCAAAAAGCAAAAAAAAAAAAAAAAAAAAAAAAAAAAAAGAGTGGCTATTCCAAGTACCGCCCTGTGATTGGCCCTGGCGGCGCCCAATCCTGGCACGGGATCCCGGGGCACTCGGCACGCATAGGTGGAGGCGGGAGGGGGTGCTTCTGTTCGCCCACTGAGGCTGGGTTAGTGCACCCCCAACCCCTGCATCCCCTCAAAGTGTGGACCTGGGGTGTACGACCTGGTCGGAGCTGGGGTCTTGAAAGACACCCCAGTATTGACTCACCGATCCAGGCCTGAGGGCAACCTTCACTTTGACCAGCTGCACCCCCGTCCCTTCTACCGAAACCCACCTGTATCCCTGCTTCAGCTGGAGTGGCACGGGGCACCTAAGAACCACAGTTTTAGGGTGTCTATGGACCAAGGCCACATTTCTCAGTGCCTGGATCAGGCTACATCATCATCATCATCATCATCATCATCATTATTATTATTATCATTACTACTACTATTACTACTATTATTTGACTTTAGGCTTTGGGGGTTCCCTGACCATGTTCAGGGAACACTCCTGGTGGACTCAGGGGACCCCCTGGGGGTGCCTTGGATCAAACCTGGACTTGTGCAAGGACAGTCCCTTAATCCCTGTGCTAGCTTCTAGTCCACTCACTTTTGGGGGTTTGCAGAGTTGGAGGTGGCGGTTTAGCAGCAGGGCTCCCCACTGGCCTCTGTGGGTCTGCCCAGGTGTGGACCTGCAAACCCAGGCTAATGGTGAGTACGTGTCTGGGCCCAGGGCTGGGGCAGGCCAGATGAAGCTCCTACACTAAGGAACCCCCACGCACCTGTGGCCTCTCTGCCGGAAGCCCCACACTGCCCCCGGGCCCTTTGCTTCACAAGTGGGGATAGAGACCACTGTCCTGGGCTTCCTCTCTCCACTTCCTTTCTCCTCCCCTTTCACTTCTCTCTTTTTCCTCTCTCCTTTCTTCTTTCTTCTGTTTCTCCTCTTTTCCACCTCTTTTTCTCTTCTTTCTCATTCTCTCTCTCTCTCTCTCTCTCTCTCTCTCTCTCTCTCTCTCTCTCTCTCTCTCTCTCTCTCTCTCTCTCTTTCTCTCTCTTTTCTTTTTGGGTCACATCCAGCAATGCTCAGGGTGACTCCTGGCTCTGCACTCAGGAATTACTCCTGGAAGTGCTTGAGGGACCATATGGGATACCCAGAATCAGACCCAGGCAGGCCATGTGCAAGGCAAACACCCTACCTACCTGCTGTAACTTCTCCGACCCCTCATTTTCTCTTAACCCCGTTCCCCTCCTTCTTCTCTCAGCCTCCTCACTCCTCTCCCACCATCCCCTGCAGGGAAAGAAGGGGCATCCTTGTCCTCGGTGGGGCATCTGAGTTGGGGGACACCAGACACTGGAGGTGGGGGAGCAGTGTGACAGGCAGCTCTGGGGGACATCTGGATCATTGGGGCTGGGGGGCAGTTCTGGGCCCCTCAGTGTAGATTTCTCTCTGTTTCCCCTTCCAGTGGGTGCTGGAGGAAAAAGCAGAGACCATCCAGACCTCACCCCCAGCCCTGGATGTTCTTCTGGGTGGTGTCGCCAAGCTGGTTATCCAGAGGGAGGGAGAGACCAAGGTCAGCCTAGTGGACCCTTGGGCCCTTCTCAATCCTGAAATCGGCCTGGAAAGGAAATCCAGTCTGAGGGCGGGGGCTGAGGGGCACAGGGGCACTGTTTTGACTTCAGAACTACTGGGGTGACCCTAGTGGTGCAGGCATCCCAAGGTTCAAGCATTGAAAGGCTACAGGGGTGACTGAGAACTGCCCGGAACAGCAAGGAGGGCCCCGAGTGCCACTGAAGGTGATGAAAAGAAAAACCTGGACCTTGTGTTGGGAATGACGGGCAGGAGTCGAGTGTCAGAAGGTTGTATTAGAGTTGACCAGTGCCGCTCAGGGGACAGCTGGGGTCGCACTCCCCCAGAGTCGCCCTCAAGCCCCCTGCCCTGTAACAACCCCATGAAGCCGGGTTTGTGAAGGCGCGAGTTCAGATCCTGGTCCCTGTCGCAAACCTCCAGTTCTCGTGCTATTTTTCAGTCTTGTGTTGGGGTCAGCCTGACCCTGTGACCTGGGGTGACCCTGTGGTGCTGGGGGCCGAGGGGGCTCCCGTAGCCTGTGCTCAGCTCTGAGCCCACTGCCTGGAGCCATCTCTGACACTAGGTGGGGAGGAGGGCAGCACTGGGTGGGGAGTCTCAGTGCCCGACAGGGAGGGTGCCCCAAGTGCCCCAAGATGCTTCAGCGGGTCCCAGGAAACTCCCGGACAGTTGCCACTGGTTCCCTGATGACTCTGTGGGCCTGGGGAGGGTCTGGGCTGTTGGTGGGGGATCCAGGGGGTGGCAGTGGGCCTCAGAGCAGCTGCGCCTCCTCATCTGAGGGCCAGTGTGGCGTACTCGCTGCTGTACGTGTCCATGGGCAGCAGGGATGGCTTGGTGGTCGCAGTCACAGTGCATGTCACCTGGGAGTAGGTCACCTCTCCTGGAGCATCTGTGGACTGGGGAGAGGGGGGTAGGGGGGCAAAACAAGGGAGGTGGGGAGAGAGGGAAAGGTGAGGGGGTATGGGGACATCAAGGGGGATGGGGAGGGAGGGGTGAGGGGGGTACAGGGCACCAAGTGGGTAGGGAGAGAGAGATGTGTGAGGGGGTACGGGGGCACCAAGTGGGTGGGGAGAAAGGAAGAGGTGAGGGGGTATGGGGTGCCAAGGGGGATGGGGGAGGAGGGGTGAGGGGGTACGGGGGCACCAAGTGAGTAGGGAGAGAGGGAGAGGTGAGGGGGTATGGGGGCGCCAAGGGGGATGGGGAAGGAGGGAGGGAGGGGTGAGGGGGCACGGGGGTGTCAGGGGGATGGGGAGGGAGGGGTGAGGAGGCACGGGGGTACCAAGGGGGTTGGGAGAGATGGAGGGATATGGGAGGGGGGCAGGGGTGCCGGAGCCCTCACCTGCCCGTGTGCGGCTCCAGCCTGCCTCTGCCTGGCTGTAGGAGAAACTCAGGCTGTGACGGCAGGTCCTGCCCATCCAGTGCCTGGGTCTGAGGTCTGGGGAGGGGTCTCAGTGCTCGATGGGGCGGGCAGAATCTGCCTCTGCCTCTCTGCACCCCGTGACTTGGGTGCCAGTCTCAGGAACCACAAAGAAGGGGTGTTTGTGGCTTGAGCGTCTGTCCTGGACACTGTACCTGCAGTCCATAGGGTGCCCACGCCCCAGCCCCCCGAGCCCCCCTTCCTGCCCCAGCACCTACTGGTCCGGGCTCTGTGGTGCCTGACGAGGAGCAGGAGGAGCAGGAGGAGCAGGAGGAGGCCGGCCGCGGTGGGGACTCCAATCAGAACACTCCTGTGCTGGCTCAGGAAGCCGGGGCGCCCAGGGGGGTCTGTGGGTGACACGGGTCTGGATGCTGCCCTCTGGGCTCTGTGACCCCGAACTTGGGTTGAGTGTAGGGGCCCAGACAGAGCTAAGATTGTCAGCTGAGGATGCTGCCCCCAGAGGTGCTGGTGACCTGGCCCCCATATTCCCCACCCCAGAGGACCATGAGGTGGCATTGGCCTGCAGGCCCACCCTGGCAGCACCCGCCATGGCTGCCCCCTGCCCTGTTTCACACCAGGGCTCGGGAGTCTGTGGTCCAGGATGATGCCCAGGAGCCGCGGGTCTAGATGAGGCTTGTGCTGTGCCTGTCCCCAGCCTGTGAGGGGTCATTGCAGAGGACAGTGGGTCGGGGAAGTGGGCTCAGGAGGGCTGAGCTGAGAAGAGGAACTGGGGCAGTGTGAGGGCAGGGCCCTGACTCGCCTTATGCAGAGGCTGCGCTTGCTTTATTAATTTATTTATTTTCATGCTGGCTCTGTGGAAGAGAAGGGTGTGGATGCTGCTCTGTGCTTGTGGGTGGCCCCTGGAGGAGCTGGGGGGAAACTGGGGCCCCTGGTGCAGCCCTTGGAATCTCTCTCAGGCCTTCAAGTATTTTTTTTTTAAACCAAATAAGATCAGGGACAGCTTTTGCCTCAAGCCACAGGTCCATGGCTCTGCTCACTCCAGCCCTCAGGGATGTTTTGGTTTTGTTTTGTTTTGGGGGCCACACTGACTGTGCTCGGGGCTTTCCCTGGTTCTGCATTCTTGGCAGGGACTGGGGACCCTTGTGCTATTGGGGATCAAACCAGGGCTGGGCAAATGCCTTACCTGTGTCGTATCTCTCCACCCTTTCATGATTCTTTTTGGGAGGGCGCCCCTGGTGATGCTCAGGGCATACTCCTGGCTCCGCAGTCAGGAATGACTCCTGGCGGTGCTTGGGGGACCATATGGGATGCCAGGGAATGAACATCTGAGGGCCAGTTGCGTGCCAGCAAACACCCGCCCTGCTGTGCTGTCTCCGCCCAGTGCATGGGTTTGTTTGCATGTCTGTGTCTCCTGCACCAGTCTTGTGCTCTCTCCAGCGCCGCCTCAGACGCTCACACGTTTAAGGGGGAGCTCTTCCTGCAGCCGTGAGTCTGACCCCAACCCCACCTGCCACCTGGTTCCCTCCTAGGCGGCTGCTATGTGTTCCCAGACCGTGTGATAGTGAAGCACCACCTCCAGGCACTCCAGCCCGGTCACAACAAGGGAAGGGACAGGGGGCCGAGGGAGCAGAATGAACATTGTCTCCTCTCCCGTCTGCTCCTGCCTTCCCGGGCACGTGGCGCGGCAGGCCCAGGTCTGTGAGGAGTGAACCCCACACCCCAGGGGGTGAGCCCCGGGCCTGTTTCTCCATGACAGGTTTGCCAACACTCACACACTCCCTGTGCTCATGGGGAGGTGACAGGGGCATGCAGGGAGATGCCAACTTCTCCTCGGGGACCCAGGACAATCTATGCCAGTCACAGGGAAATCTGTGCAGAGCAGGGGTGAGGGGGCAGAGAGAACCCTTCAGGGGAGCAGGGAGCCTTCTTGTTTCTGGGTCCTATTGCAGAGAAGGGGCAAAGGCCAGCCCCAGAGTGGCCATAGGGAGGGGGCACAGGACCAGGGCCGGGCTGGTGGAGGAGCTCAAAGCCCAGGGCCCAGGGATGGTCCCCACCCCTACAGCCCCTCCTGACAGTCCCTCACCACTGTGACTCGTGCCGCAGAAACTTTTTCCTATCCGTTGAAATCTTCACCTGTGTTCTCTGCTCCATAAACCTCTGTCCATCCAGATCAGGGCCAGCTGGCTCCACCCAAAAATGGACACTCACCAGTGCCGTGTCTTGGTTCCGTGGTGCAAGGATGGTGAGGTGATTCTGTGAGGGGAAGGAACAACGGAGGTTCCTGGGTGGTGGCCAGCAATCTTCCAGACAAATGAGTCCATTTCCCAGTTGGCCTGGGGGTAGGATGGTCCCGAGGGAGAGGGGTGACTCTGACAGGGAGGGATGCTGTGCTATGCTCAGATGCTCAGAGGGCTTCCATGTGAGATTTTAAACTTCACAGCCAATGCCATCACTCACCCGTTGGAGCCGAAGGCTGATTGGTGTCCTGATGGCCAGGGCTCTCTGAGGGAAGAATGGCAGCGGGTCACTGAGCACTCAGCATCTCAAACTCATGGACAGCACTCTGTGTCTGACACTCTTGGGGAGCACTCAGTGTCTGAGTCTCATGGGGAGCATCAGCGGCTGCCCACGAGGTTCTTGATAAACAGCAAACTCCACAAACAAGTGTGTTCAGTGCTTGGCGGGAAATCAGCCACACTACTCTTGACACCCCTGCCTTGAGTGTGTGACCCGTAAGCAGTTCCTTAGCCTGCCTCTGAGGCACTGGGCCCGAAAGCTTCTCTCACTCAAAGAAAGGTGTCAGCCAAGCAAGAAGGGGCAAAGGCCATTGCTGGTGATGTGTGAGAAGCTGAAGTCCGAGAAGGGGCATTTCCCAATCCACAGCGGAGATCAGTATCTTCTGAAGCAAGAGGAAGGCATCCCACAAGTCAAGGGGAAACTGGAAACAGGGCCGCAGAGAAAGCACGAGGGCACTGGCCTTCACATGCGGCTGACCTGGGTCTCAGGCACCCCAAATGGCCCTCGGGGGTCGCCAGGAGTGACTGCTGAGCACAGAGCCAGTAGTGAGTCCTGAGCACAGCCTGTGTGGCCCCAACCAAACCAGGCCTAATGGACTACAGTGTGCACAGCGGCTGACAGGAGCCCAGTCCACCTAGAAACCACCAAGGCAATTTCTGTTCAAGAGTGTTTCCTGGGTGACTCTGATTGCTGGATGCCAGAAGCCCCCAAGAACTGCCTCCCCCACCCTCCACTCAGAATTCCCTCTTCTGGGCCCTATACATCCACTCTCCAAGCGGGTTCCGTAGCCTGCACTTGGGACCTGAAAGCGAGACCACCTACCTGTTTTCAATGCAGTGAAAGGATTCGGGCTTTGATTTGTGTGTACTGTAAAATCTCGAGAATCCAGAGACACTGAGGGAGGAATGGCAGTGGGTCACTGAGGGACCATCTGCAACTTGGCTTTTCCCTTTCCGCTGGTAGCATTTACTCACCCGTCGTCTGTGCAGGCCTCTCAAACGGGACAGTGAAAGGAGCCTCTTCAGAGTGGACAGCAGTGGGCTTAGTTCCTTCTCTCCTTGGGACCCACCCAGACTCCTGCGCCCTCAGTCGTTCCTTAGCCGTGGGTAGTGGCGGAAGGGCTGCCAGTGGGGTCAGCCCAGCTTCAGGTCTATGTGATGGGTTGACAGCACCCCAACCCGCAGTCTCCCCCAACCAAATCCTTGGACCAGAGTGCTGGTTCTGGGGGCCCCTGGGAAGGGGAGGGGCTTCTTCACCTTTGACCTGTAGCAACACAGGGTCACTGGGGTGAGACCACACGTAAGAAGCATTGTGGAAGTGTCCGAAGCACCTGTAGGAGCCTGTCTGTGTGGCGGTGACCTGGTCCATGATGAAGACGGCCTGGCTGCCGCCTCCTGGGGGGGAGCTTGGTGTCTGGAGGGTGTGAAGCCCACTCTCTTGGACGAGAAGAAGCTCATCAAACTTGACTCGGGAGAAGCATTTCATACGTACCTGCTGCCCTGCACTCACCACTGGGCCTGGCGTGCTGGACAGGGAGGGTTTTTCAAAAGCTCCTGAAAGAGGTTTCAGGGTCACGGGAGGCCACACATGTTTGTGTCCTTGTGTTCGTGATGGGCTCTGCTGCCCCTCACATCCATCACAGCTGACCCTGGGCCTTCCCCTGCTGTCCAGTGTCTACTCACCGGTCATCACCAGCGGCAGGGGCTCGCTTTGCGGGGACCAGTCCTGCCCGACCCGGTAGGAGCAGATATACAGCCCCGCCAGCTCTGGGGTCATGGCAGCGAAGTCTAGAGTGTTCTTCGGCTGTACGTGCTCCTGGGCCGGGTCTCCAGGTGTTTCCACTCTAGAGATCCGATAACGATCCGCATCGGGGTGCCCCGAGCACATGATGGTCACAGGCTGCCCTCCAGGAATCAGGGAACCTGATGGCACCACCACCCGAAGAGTAGGCCGAGCCCCTAGCAGAAGAGAAAGGATGAACTCAGGGTTCCTGGCCCCACTGCATGTCTGTAGGGCTGTTAGCAGCAGACCCTCACTCAGACCCTGGAGCAGATGTGTAGCTGAAGCCCCCACCCATGAGCAGGGGACACTCACTGTCCAGTCTCCCCCCTCCAGGAGCAGTGAGCACTAACCGACCTGTCTCCTCGCCTAGAGCAGTGGGCACTCACCATCCTGTCCACCGTCCATGAGCACTGGACGCTCACCGTGAGACTCCAGTGAGGCCTGGAGCAGCAGCTCTGGAAGCAGAGACGGATGAGCACAGCCTCTCTGCTGTCCTGCCCCCAAGGTTGCCCGGGCCCCCACTCACCCACACACAGCAGGGTGGCCAGGACCCTGCACATGGCCGTGTACGCTGTCCCTGGATGCTGGAAGGACGCTCTGACAGTCTGGGTGCACGAAGGGTGGCGTCTCTACTCCCTGGGAAAGGCGAGTGCCCTGGACCTACTTCCTCCTGTGCGGACAGGAAGAGGGACCAGCAACCTTCTGGCCCCTCCCCACCACCCGCAGCTGCAGCGGATGTGGACTCAGCTCAGGTGGGTGGCACAGTCCCCGCAGTGTGAGGGTCAGAGTGACCCAGCCCTAGTCTTGGGGCTCTCCTGGGCGTGTCCTCATGTCAGCCCTGCAGGGCAGGGAGCTGTGTGTCCCTGGGTACAGATGCGCCAGAGGAGTGGGACTGACCCTCCCTGTGTTCTCTTGTTCCCTGCAATAGTCTCTTTCTGGCTCTAAATGAGGGGCTGACCGGGGCTGCCCAGGGTTCTCCCGCTGTCCCCTGTGATCCCCCACCCCCAGGAGCTGCCCCTGCTCTCTCCCCTCTGGCCTGAAGTGTGTCCTCCAAGTGGGCACCGTCTGGATGTCCCTGCCTTGCTTGCCCCAGCCTTCCTGATTCTGTGAGTGCTGGGCTCTGCCCTCTAGCAATGCCACAGAAGGGCTGATTCAGAATCAGCACCTAACCCCGGGGCCCCCCAGTGGTGCTAATGGCACTTCTGCCCGTTTGGAGAAGTTGAAGCTCGTGGATGACGCCCCGCTCACCTGCACCGGGGGACCTGAAGTGGGACCACAAGTCTGCCTTTTCTTTTTGCTTTTTGGGTCACACCCGGCTATGCACAGGGGTCACTCCTGGCTCATGCACTCAGGATTTACCCCTGGCGGTGCTCAGGGGACCATATGGGATGCTGGGAATCGAACCCGGGTCGGCCGCGTGCAAGGCAAACGCCCTACCCGCTGTGCTATCGCTCCAGCCCAAGTCTGCCTTTTCTGATGC